>NC_090442.1:1006228788-1006858788 GCF_031143425.1 Pleurodeles waltl | reverse complement strand
TGGGGTGGTTCACCTTCTGCAGTGGGAGGGGTGCTGGTGGCCTGTGAGTCCTGTGGCGGGGCCTCCTGTCCACTAGCGGTAGCGGAAGTGGAAGGATGTTCAGATGTCTGGCTAGTGGCAGGGGCCCGCTGGTGTGAGACTGCCTTCCTCATAATGTTGGCCATGTCTGCCAGCACCCCTGCTATGGAGATCAGGGTGTTGTTGATGGTCTGCAAGTCCTCCCTGATCCCCTGGTACTGTCCCTCCTGCAGCCGCCTGTTCTCCTGCACATTGTCCAGGATCTGGCCCATTGTGTCCTTGGATTGTTGATAAGCTCCCAGGGCATGTCGCAGTTGGAGGTATTTGTAGAACTGTGTGTGGGCAAGTTGGTGGACCACCTG
This sequence comes from Pleurodeles waltl, assembly GCF_031143425.1. Classification (NCBI taxonomy): domain Eukaryota; kingdom Metazoa; phylum Chordata; class Amphibia; order Caudata; family Salamandridae; genus Pleurodeles; species Pleurodeles waltl. The sequence goes on along the minus strand of NC_090442.1, from coordinate 1,006,858,408 downwards.
TAGATCCTGAAAGGTTCTCATAGCTCCCCCTCTCCACACGTCTCCCAGCAATGATATGCGCAGCAGATCCCACCTTCCGAACCCCTGCAAGGCCTCCGATTCCTTCAGCTAAGTACCACGCTATAGGGGGGTCTGCTGAGTAATTACGTTCTCCCAGTGCATGTGTCACAAAACTGCCCGCTAGGCAAGGAAAGTCACCTTAGTTACTGATTCCAAATCACAGGGGATTGGGGGTCCATGGAGGAATGCTAGTATCTGGGGAAAACTCAGAGCAGTTAGCTCCAGCTGGTAAGCTGGGTTCGCCAAACAGACATTGAACCAGTCAAGTATGATCAGCAGTTGAGTTGCCTAATAGTACAATTGCAGGTTGACCATGCCCATCCCACCATCATAAATACCCTGTTGACAGTACTGCAGCACAATGCAATGTCTTGTGCCGTGCCAAAGAAAGGAGACCGTCGCCTGATCTAAGGCCCGAAACCATGAGCGAGGGACTGGAGCGGGAAGTACAGAAACCAAGGTAAGATCATCATTTTATATAAAGCAACCCGGCCCAAGGCATTTAATGGCAGGGACTGCCACTTCGCCAAGTCTGCCTTCGCCCATGATGCCAGTGGGGTCATGTTCAAAGCCCATGTTAGCTCAGGGAGAAGCGTCACCCAGACACCCAAGTACTTAAAACTCAGTCAGCGGATGGAAATCTGAGTCTGCCAATCATAACAATCCTGTGAGGGGCCCAGTGACGCCAGCACGGACTTAGCCGGGTTCACTTGCAGGCCCGATGCTTCCTCAAAGCAAAGCAGCAAGTGAAGGCTCCGCGGGCCGGTTTCACTAGGGTTCGCCATATACAGTAGCACATCGTCTGCGTACAACGCCACACGATCTTCATGCATCTTCTCCCATTTCCACCCGCAGTACGATGGATCCATCCTAATCAGACGAGCCAAAGGCTCGATTGCCAAAGGAAATAGTAGTGGGAATAGGGGATAGCCCTGGTGCATCCCCCGGCCCACAGAGAAGGTGGAGGACAACGTATTGTTCACCCAAACCCGGGCTACTGGATTGATGGAGAGAGCTTGGACCATTTGATAAAATCTGGGCCCCATGCCTGCCCATATGATCACCAGGCGTAAGTATTCCCAGGCCAGTGTGTCAAAGGCTTTTTCAAATTCAATAAAAAGGAGCACTAAGTCAGAGGGGATACAGTGACGTTGAGTCAAGGCTATGTGAAGACGACGTATACAATGACGCATACTCCGGTTGGCCATGAAGCCACATTGGTCAGGGTAAATCAGAAGTGGCAGGACCCCCTTGAGGCGGGTTGCAAGAACTTTGGCCAAAATTTTTACGTTGTTATTAATAAGTAAAATTGGTTTGTAGTCTGCGCAAGAACTGGTCGGCGGCTGCGTCTTGGGGAGAACCACTATTGTGGGCGTGTCCATTCCTCTAGGAAAGGACCCCACCCGGGCCACTTCCTCATAGAGGGCCTGCAGATGAGGTGCTAACCCTTCCTGGAAAACTTTGTAGAATTCCAGCAGAAATCCGTCGGATCCAGGAGTTTTCCCAGCCCCCAGTGACTTAGGGGGTCATTCTGACCTCGGCGGTAAAAGGCCCTTACCGCCGGTCAGAAGTCCACCATTCTACCGCTGCGGCCGCGGTAAACCGCCACGGTCATTCTGACCACCAACTGTGAAACCGCCAAAAATCCGACATCCAAGGAAGGCCGCCTCATCAGCGGGCCGCGGAAAACTGGAGATGACCAAACCTCCACCGTCACGTCAACACAAACACGCCCATGCCATTCTGACCCACGAATCCACGCGGCGGTCTTTCAACCGCGGTATTCCATTGGCGGTACACACCCCGCCGCGCTCAAAATACACACACAGCTCCAAAACACAGCCACATTGGACAATTTGAAATATACACACCTGACACACATACAAACAACACTCCCACACATCCAATCAACTATAAAACACACACCCACATCACCCACAAACCCCCACTAGTTGGAAATCGGAGAGAAGGCGATAGAGATAGAGATAGAGAGAGCGAGCACAGCAATCGAAAACCCCAACACACACAGGAACCCAACTTCATCACCCACACCACATTTACGCACACATCACCACATATCACCACGCACATCACCACAAACACCACCCCACACCTCATCCACACTACCCCATGGCACCCCAAAGACATCCCAGGTTCTCGGACCAAGAACTCAGGGTCATGGTGGAGGAAATTATAAGGGTCGAGCCCCAGCTCTTCGGCACACAGGTGCAGCACACCACTATAGCAAGGAAGGCTGAGCTATGGCAAAGGATCGTAGACAGGGTCAACGCTGTGGGACAGCATCCCAGAAATCGGGAAGATATCAGAAAGCGGTGGAACGACCTACGGGGGAAGGTGCGCTCGATGGTGTCACGACACAACATCGCTGTGCAGAAGACTGGCGGCGGACCCCCACCCACTCCACCCCAATTCACAGCATGGGAGCAAGAGGTAGTAAACATCCTGCATCCTGATGGCCTCGCTGGAGTACATGGAGGAATGGACTCTGGTAAGTCGAATCTCAACTACTCCACCCCCCCCCAACCACCAGCATGCCAACACGCCCCCCCCACCCCCAATCTCAACCCCCCAGCACACAACCTCCCTGCCAATGTCTCACCAGCACAGCCCACCCTAAACAACAACAACCCCTGAATGCCAACACAAACCATAGACAGCCACCACCAAAGCATGACCATTGCACATACCCATACACCTCCCCCCCCCCCCCACCACCCTCACAACATCTCCCACAAGGGAATGCCAGCACTGGGGGACAAGGGCACTCAAAATGCACGCCATGGCACACACAGAAAGAATAACCATACTCCTTTACCCCTGCAGGGCCCGAACGCCAACACACCGCCACGGAGGGTCCAGATTTGTCCATCCCACCCCCAGAACAGGCCCCCAGCGAGGACAGCAACTCTGTCGACCTAGAACCTGATGACCAGGCCGGACCATCGGGGACCTCTGGACAGTCGGTTCCCCACACACAGACACAGGCCACAGCAGACCCAACCCCCTCTGGGAACACCAGCACAGCTCCCACCCAGCGGGCCCATGCCTCTGTCTCGCGGACGCGTCAATCAGCGGTGTGTCCGCCACTACAGGGCACCCAGGCTGACCCAACACCCCAACAACAACAGGGACCTGGGGGCAGTGGTAGTGGGCACACCGTCCAGGGGACAGAGGCCCGGGGAAACAGGGCAACTGGGAGGGCTGCTGTGCGACTGGGGGGGGAGGACAGGCCCAGGGAACCGACTCTCCAAGAGGCCCTCACCACCATCATGGGAGCATACCATCACTCCCAGGAGACGATGGCGACCGTACTGGCCAGGTTCACCGAGATCCAGGCACAGCAGGAGGAACGGTACATGGGGTTCAGCAATGAACTCAGGAACATCGCTACCGCTATGGGGACCATAGTCCAGGCCCTCAACCGGATAGAAACCACATTGCGGGACCATGTGGCACCACAAAGGGCCCCTGTCACTAGCCAGGAACAGCCTACCACCTCCGCCGGCGCTAGTGGTCAGGAGGCCCCCACAGAACGACGGCCCACCAGAACCCCACCTCCTGCTGAAGAACAACCACCCCGCAAGAGGAACCTGAGATCTCACAGGAAGACAGAGTAGGATGCCAAGACCCCCGCCAGCATAAGATACCCCCTGATGTCATCCCACTGACCCACAGTGTCACCCTGTCCAACCTTGAACTGCCCCTGCTCCATCCTTCCACAGGCATATGGAAAATGCACCTGTGAAACTGAGAACTGGGCTCTGCCATGGACATAACTCCACCCTCACCCATCACCGTTTTAATATCATGTACCAATATCTAGCACTATAAATAAATCACTCATTGCACTGAAATCATTCAGGAGTCAGCCTGTATTATTTACAAATGTATAACACATTACTGATCAATAATGTTCTGTTATTTTTGTGATGACAACATACCGATGTCAATAAGCATTAGTCCATGGGCTAACCAAGCAGAAGTCACGCAGTGGGTCATACAGCACTGAAAAGGGAAGGGAAAATCAAACATCAGTTTAAAAGAACTGGGGGGAAATACACAAAGTAAAGATGCAGGGGGCTTTCAGTAAATGTTAAATGGCGTGGGTGATTCTTACCTGTGTGCTACTGAAAATACTGTTGGATAACTCTGTCCCTGTTGTCTGGGTCGTCCTCTTCGTCTTCCTCCTCTTCACTCTCCGCAGGCTCCACAGCTGCTTCAACACCACCATCTGGACCATCCTCCTGCAGGAAAGGCACCTGACGTCGCAATGCCAGATTGTGAAGCATACAGCAGGCCACGATGATCTGGCACACCTTCTTTGGTGAGTACATCAGGGATCCTCCTGTCATATGCAGGCACCTAAACCTGGCCTTCAGGAGGCCAAAGGTTCTTTCTATGATCCTCCTAGTTCGCCCATGGGCCTCATTGTACCGTTCCTCTGCCCTGGTCCGGGGATTCCTCACTGGGGTCAATAGCCAAGGCAGGTTGGGGTAACCAGAGTCACCAATTAGCCACACACGTTGTCTCTGTAGCTGTTCCATCACATAAGGGATGCTGCTATTACGCATCACATACGCGTCATGCACTGACCCAGGGAACTTGGCATTCACATGGGAGATGTACTGGTCAGCCAAACAGACCACCTGAACGTTCATAGAATGGTAACTTTTCCTGTTTCTGTACACCTGCTCATCGTCTTTTGGGGGTACTAAAGCCACATGGGTCCCATCAGTGGCACCAATTATGTTGGGATATGTCCAAGGGCATAAAAATCACCCTTCACAGTGGCCAAATCAACCTCCTCAGGGAATACAATGTAGCTCCGCATGTGTTTCGTCAGGGCAGACAACACTCTAGACAAAATTTTAGAAAACATAGGCTTAGACATTCCAGATGACATGGCCACTGTTGTCTGGAATGAGCCACTTGCCAAAAAATGGAGGACTGACAGAACCTGCACTAGAGGGGGAATTCCTGTGGGTTGGCGGATGGGGGACATCAGGGCTGGCTCCAGCTGGGCACACAGTTCATGTATAGTGGCTCGGTCAAGTCGGTATCGTAGTATGATATGGCGTTCTTCCATTGTCGACAGGTCCACCAGCGGTCGGTACACGCGAGGATTCATCCTTCTCCTCGCAAGTCCCAGCGGACGGTGCCTAGGAAGGACAACATGGAGCACAGAGTCAAGCAAATCACAGGTACGTTCACCACAGCATCCCGAGCACACGATTATCTATGTATTGAAAGGCGTGTATGTATGGCAATGCAAGGCCTAGGCCTGTGTGACGCAGTACAAATTATGCCATGTGGGCCCTTGAAATGTCGGCTGCCTGACCTGTGAAGTGGGACAATGGGATGTGAGGTCAATGCGCTGGCGTGGCACACCGTGGCGGTAGGCGGTCGAAGACCGCTATATGAAGCCGCATTGGCTAACATTGAAGCCTATGGGTTTCAGGAGCCAATGACGAGGTGCGCCGGCGGTCGCGGTACGCACCGCCGCGGTACGCACCGCCGCGGGCGTGACCGCCATTTTCTATCTGCTTAATCACTCGAGACCTGATCATCCACAGGAGAGGACCTATACTGCAAGTGCTGCTGTGACCTCGGTCTGGAAGTGACAATGGCTGCTGCGACTGGGGAAAGGGCCCCTGCCTTCACGTCTGAGGAGTTGGAGAAACTTGTGGATGGGGTCCTCCCCCAGTATGCGTTACTCTACGGTCCTCCAGACCAACAGGTAAGTACACTGGGTGCACATTGAATGGGCTATGCCTGTGTGAAGTGGGGTGGATGTAAGTTGGTGGGGTGGGGGGCGAATGAGGAGTGCAACGCACGACAGATGAGAGCATGTGCCATATGGCAAGGTTGGGGAGGGGGGGCCAATCGCATCTAACATGCAGAAAATTGATGAATTTTTCCTTCCCACCCTGTACATGTCAAATAGGTCAGCGCCCATCAGAAAGTGGACATTTGGCGTGCCATCGCCAAAGAAGTCCGGGCCCTGGGGGTCCACGTCAGACGGGGCACCCACTGCCGCAAGAGGTGGGAGGACATCCGCCGCGGGACCAGGAAGACCGCCGAGTCACTGCTGGGGATGGCCTCCCAACCTAGGAGGGGTGCCAGTCGTACCCTGACCCCCCTGATGTCCCGGATCCTGGCGGTGGCCTACCCTGATTTGGATGGGCGCTTGAGGACATCACAGCAGATACAAGGGGGTGAGTATCAGCACATTCTGCTATCTCTCTGCGCAGTGGAGGCGTCTGGGTGGGGGAGGAGGGTTGTGGGTGACATTAGGCCAGGGCGCTTTCTGTAGTGTAGTCCTCTCCTTTAGGCATGGCCCTGTGCTCCCGGCCCCCACCTCTGTAGGGTGACAAGTACAGCTATCGATGGTCCAGCATCACACATGTGCGCATTTGTCGTCTCTAGACCTGTTGTCCTAGTCAGAAGTACTGAGTAGTGTACCCCGAATGCGCGGCTTAGTGCATGAGGCTCCTGTGTCTGTCCTCTCCGCCAACGGTGTTGACATTGCATGCACTCAACCTGGTCTTCGTTTTTCTCCCCCCACCCTTCTTCTTCATCTTCTTGTGCATGTGTGCATTAGCATCATCAGGCGGAGGAGAATTGGCATCGGAGCACGAGGGAGCTGCAAGTCACAAGGCCCCGGTGGGCCCAGGAACAGACACCGAGGGCACCAGTGATCCGGAGGGCGAGGGGAGCACCACAACGGGGACCGGTGGTGACACCAGCGACACCGACACGTCCTCGGATGGGAGCTCCCTAGCGGCGGCGGCAACATCCGGGCCCCCCGCCTCTACAGGTACAGCCGCCACCCAGCGCACCAGCCCCGCCCTCCCAGCAGCCCCTCAGCCTACGCTCCGTGCCCGCTCGCCCAGGAAGGCGGGCGTCTCCTTCGCACCAGGCACCTCAGCCCCTGCCCCTGTTACCCCTGCTGCCCTCAGTGAGGAGGTCATTGACCTCCTGAGGACCATCATTGTTGGGCAGACTACCCTTTTGAATGCCATCCAGGGGGTAGAAAGGGAGGTGCATCGGAGCAATGCCTACCTGGAGGGCATTCATTCGGGTCAGGCTGCCCATCAACGATCGTTCAATGCTCTGACCTCAGCACTGACTGCAGCCATTGTCCCAGTTTCCAGCCTCCCTCTTCTGACTGCCTCCACCCTGTCTCTGTCTCCTGTTCCTCAGCCTATCCCATCCACACCATCAGACCAGCCTGCACACACCTCAACACCCAAGGGCAGCTCATCCAGACACAAGCACCACGGAACCCACAAGCATTCACGCAAGCAACACCCAGATGCAGACATTCCAACAGTCACTACCACCTCTGTGTCCCCCTCCTCCTTGTCTCCCTCCTCCCTCCCTGTGACGTCTACACTCACACCTGCATGCACACCACCATCAGCCAGTGCTTCCATCACCAGCACACCCTCCAGTACAGTCCGCACACGTGCAGTCACCACCCCCACTACCATTTACACGTCCCCTGTGTCCTCTCCCACTGTGTCTGACACCCCCTCTTCCAAGACACACAAACGCAGGCAGACACCCACCCAACAGCCATCCACCTCACGACAGCCTCCAGCACAAGCACCTGCACCCAAAGACAGCACACCTGACTCTCCTACAACCACATCCTCTTCCTCCACTCCCATCACCACTTCTCCTACCCTTTACCTTGGTCCTAAAAAACTTTTCCTCGCTAATCTTAACCTCTTTCCCTCCACTGACCCACCCCCTCCATCTGCAAAGAGTCCCAAGAGCACCTCAGCCACCACCAGCCCAGCTTCGAGTGTCACTGTGGTGCATGGGTTCTGGAGTCCACCCTTTGCCAGCAGTGACACTTCAATCAGCAGCAAGGGGACAGCCAGCCCCCCCCCAGGCAAGAGGACCAGGAAACTAAAGGGCCGCCCTGAGAGGACTGACACGGCTGCCCCCAAGGAGCAAAGTTCGCCCACTTCACCAGCCACAACATCTAGGGGAGGCAAGGGCCCGAGAGCGAAAGGGCAGCAGGGCGGAGAAGTCAGCCAGCAGGAGCGCGGAGCAGGAGGGGCCCACAAGCCCCATCCCGGGTGTTAGGGAGGACACCAAAGGGCCCAGGACTCCGTCACCGAGGGGTCCAGCAACAGCACGGTCGGAGGGCGACTGAGCAGGGAGTCCAGGCCAGGTCTGGCTCCCTTGACTCACTGGACGAGCACCGCTGAAGAGGGCCCGCCGTGCAGAAGAGCACCGCTGAAGAGGGCCCCGCCGTGCAGAAGAGCACCGCTGAAGAGGGCCCCCCGTGCAGAAGAGCAACGCTGAAGAGGGCCCCGCCGTGCAGAAGAGCACCGCTGAAGAGGGCCCCGCCGTGCAGAAGAGCACCGCTGAAGAGGGCCCCGCCGTGCAGAAGAGCACCGCTGAACAGGGCCCCGCCGTGCAGAAGAGCACCGCTGAAGAGGGCCCCGCCGTGCAGAAGAGCACCGCTGAACAGGGCCCCGCCGTGCAGAAGAGCACCGCTGAACAGGGCCCCGCCGTCTCAAGCACCGCTCCGCTGGGCCCTTCCTGTCAAGCACCGCTCCGCTGGGCCCTTCCTGTCAAGCACCGCTCCGCTGGGCCCTTCCTGTCAAGCACTGCTCCGCTGGGCACCGCCGTCTCAAGCACCGCTCCGCTGGGCCCTTCCTGTCAAGCACCGCTCCGCTGGGCCCCGCCGTCTCAAGCACCGCTCCGCTGGGCCCTTCCTGTCAAGCACCGCTCCGCTGGGCCCCGCCGTCTCAAGCACCGCTCCGCTGGGCCCTTCCTGTCAAGCACTGCTCCGCTGGGCACCGCCGTCTCAAGCACTGCTCCGCTGGGCCCTTCCTGTCAAGCACCGCTCCGCTGGGCCCCGCCGTCTCAAGCACCGCTCCGCTGGGCCCTTCCTGTCAAGCACCGCTCCGCTGGGCACTTCCTGTCAAGCACCGCTCCGCTGGGCCCGCCGTCTCAAGCACCGCTCCCCTGGGCCCTTCCTGTCAAGCACCGCTCCACTGGGCCCTTCCTGTCAAGCACCGCTCCGCTGGGCACCGCCGTCTCAAGCACCGCTCCGCTGGGCCCTTCCTGTCAAGCACCGCTCCGCTGGGCCCCGCCGTCTCAACCACCGCTCCGCTGGGCCCTTCCTGCATGCACTGTTAACGGTTCACTGTGCCCACCATGCCTCCTCCTTGACCAGTGGAGACTGTAATCCACCTGATGGACTGTGGCTTTGCACTCCCCAGGATGGAACAGTGGGCAACCCACCTACTGTATAGACTTGAGAGACTGTGGCTTTGCACTCCCCAGGATGGCACAGTGGGCAACCCACCAACTGTCGAGACTTGAGAGACTGTGGCTTTGCACTCCCCAGGATGGAACAGTGGGCAACCCACCTACTGTAGAGACTTGAGAGACTGTGGCTTTGCACTCCCCAGGATGGCACAGTAGGCATGGTGGCCCCTTCGTGGATCTGGCGTCGTGGACTCATGTGGCTGTGGTGCCCCCCCCTTCCCTTCCCCCTGAGGTGCCTGTAGTTTTTTCATCAGATGCCCCTGCAGTGTTCTCTCCAGAGGACTCGGGTCTCCTGTGTGGGCTTTGCCCTTGTGTTGTTACACTTTGGCCCACGGACACTTCGATTTTCTTTTGATGTGCAGGACTAATTGCCTCGGTTATCCATTGCACTGTATATAGAATTATTTTGATATTGATTTTTTGGCTAGTTGACCATTACTTTTCAGAGCCTATTTTGTACATAAATTTTTATTCACAATTTAATTATGTCTTTGCATTTTTCAGGGGGGTTTGGGTGGTGTCACTGTGACTTGTTGCTCTGCATTGGTGTGTACATAGTTTGGGGGGTGGGGGTCGCATATGTGTGTGCCGTAAGCTTTCCTCCTCCCCCCTCCCGTGTGTCGTAGGTGCTGTACTCACCGTTGTCGTCTGCGCCGGCGTTCGTACTCGTGGTAGATGAGCAGGTAGACGAGAGCAGGTAGGATGTTTAATTCGGGTTCCATGCTGTCCTCCTTCCTCGTGGAGTGCGTAGAGGTGAGCGTTTTCCCGTTCGTAGTCTGTTTCCGCCGTGTTTTTATCGGCGGGGCTCCCGCCCCGGAAAAGGTGGCGGATTGGTGAGTTATGATACTGTGGGCGGTACATTGTCTGCCGCCTGTCTGTTGGCGGTGACCGCCGCGCTGTTTGTCTGTACCGCCGTAGCGGGCGGAGTGTTAATGTGGCGGGTTGTGTTGGCGGTTCCCGCCAGGGTCAGAATTCCATTTTTTGGACCGCCAGCCTGTTGGCGGGTTGGCCGCCGCTTTATCACCGACCGCCAGGGTTAGAATCACCCCCTTAATCTCCTCACATATTTCCTCCCCCGTTATTGGCTCATCAAGGATGTCTCTGTCCGTTTGAGGCAGCTCCGGGAAGGGAACATTGTTTAGGAATTGGCAAGTATGTTCTGGGATGATCGTTGAGGAGGCTTTGTACAGGTCGCTGTAGTAAGAGGCAAAGGCCTCTGCTACCTCCTGCAACCTGGTGACCACTTCCCCCATGGTACTAATTTCAGGGACAACTCTAGATACGTGATGGTGTGATACCAGCCATGAAGCAGCTTTCTGTTTTTGTCTCCCCACCCATACACCCGGGCAGTGTAGGCATGCCATAAGTGCCTTGCCGCCTCCAGTGAGATGTCGCATATCTCCTCCCTCACGAGCTTGAGTTGCCGATCCAGCTCCTCAGTTGACCGTGTAGATTGAGTAGCCTCCAGTCGGAGGGCATGGGCCTCCAGGCTTGAAATGTGAAGCCTCTGGGGTTTCTCTCAGGTGCAAACCAGTCCCTTTGCCCCCCCCCCCCCTCACCACAGCTTTACAAGCTTCCCACATGGTACCCACCGAGGGGACCGAGGTCGCGTTAAAGGAAAAATATTCCTGAATGACTACTTGTAATTGATGGGCAAAGGGTTTATGCTGTAAGTACCACGCATTCATTTGTCACAGTGGGCGGGTGGCCGCTGAGGCTGCACCCAGCACCTGCTGCAGCAGAGCATGATCAGAAATACCCCGTGGAAGGATCTCAATATGTATGAGCTGGCTGCAATCTGTGGCCATTAAGAGGATGAGGTCTATTCTAGCATGTAATCAGTGTGGCGATGAGATGTGCGTGAACAGGGTTTGTCGCGGGTGCCAGATTCTCCATGCATTGCATAACCCTAAGGATGCCATCCAATTCATCAGGCTGGAGGCTGCTGCCTGCCTATGGCATAGCAGAGGTCCCGACACGACCCGCTGGGGGTCAGGGACCTCATTAAAGTCTCCTCCTATCAGAGTAGTCCCCTGAGGCATATCCAGGAGCATTTTGGTAAGGTTGTTTAAAATTGTGCGCAGACAGGCTTGGGGGGGCATACACGCACACAGCATGAAGTACAAGTCCCTCAAGGCACCTGGACAGGACCAAGAATTGCACTCCGGGATCCCTCAGCACTTTTGTGATCATCATGGGAAAGGATTGGCGCAGTAGCACCACCACCTTTCTTGACCCGCAAGCAAACCCGGCGTGATAGACTCTATCAAAGCCTTTACGTGCTAGAAAAGGACACTGGTCCCTAAATAAGTGAGCAAGAGCAATTCAGGTTGATGGTGGTGGGCATATGTGAGGACTACTGTGCACTTAATCTGATGCATCAGTCCGTTAACATTCCAGGAGGGAACTTGTACTAGTCCCACCATTTATGTGTGCAAAAGTTGATGGAGCATTACGGCCAGGGGCCACTCCACCAGCTCCGTCAAGCAGGTGTGTGGGACCCTCATCTCCATATCCATCCGCGCTTCCCACTAAACAATGTGTGTGTCTATGACTCTGTGTGTCAGAAATGAAATAAGTAAACAAATAAAGGGAAACCAATAACAATTCTCCACATCAGGGTGGGCTACCCCTTGACCGGCAAACCCTTGACCTCCCCCAACTCCCACCCCCCATACTTCCCCCCAGAAGCATCTGTCACCCTCATACAACAGTGATCTCTAGAAAACCCTAGCTCACACTTAAACTAGCTAGCAGTGGTGACCCCTCCATAGAACCGTATTCGTTAAACTTAATTCAATACACAGTTGCATTGTACAAGTTAGACATATGTTGAAATTAGCTTGCCCTTCCCCATTCCTCCTTAACACTCAAAGCGTCAGGCTCCTGGACAAATCAGAGTCACCAGGGTAATCCCCCAGGCCGGGGGGTCGCCCCCCTGCCGAAGCTCCTGCCATTGTCTCTTCAGTCTCCTTAGTGTCCTTCTCTCCATAGAAAGTCTCTCAGCCGCATTAAGGGTGGCTGGCTCTTTGGTTGAGAAGACAGATGATCCGAACCCGTGGGCGGCCGCCCCCTCTGCGTGCCACCCCCATAAGCTGTCATCGGGTGCTCCTCCGTCAACCACGTCTGGAGACTCGAAGAACTGGGTTTTGTTGGCATATACCACCCGGAGGCTAGCCGGGAAAAGAAGACTGTACGGTATTTCCATGGTCCTCAGTTTGTGCTTCACTTCAGTGTAAGAGCTGCGCTGTCGCTGGGTCTTCCTGGTGTAATCCAGGAATACAAGAACCTTTGCTCTATTACAGCGCAACTCATCCCGGGTACGGGCTGTCTGCAGCACCGAATCCCTGTACTTATAGTATGACTGGTCTCTGTGAGGATCCCAGAGGGGGTCTGGCCCTCAGTGCTCCATGCGCCCGTTCTGTTGCGAACCAGGGAGTGAGGGAACTCAATGGCACCCAAGATTTAAATCAGACCTCTAGGTATGAGGCAAGGGAGGAAGTCTCCGTGTTCTCAGGGATGCCAATGATGCGAATGTTGTTGCGTGTTGAGCGGTTTTCAGTGTCCTTTGCTCTGCGGTGCAATTCGGATGTCCGCATAAGAAGCTGAGAGACCTGCTTTTTGATAGTACTCATTTCATCTTCCACGCTGACAGTCTGGATTCTGCCTCCATGATTCTTGCCGTGGCATTACGCAGATCTTGACGCACCAGGGCCACGTCCACTCTGACCTCTCCAATTTTGTCTCTATCTGACCTCCTCAATTTTGGTGTCTAATGCTGTTTGAGAGGATCGTATGGCCTGTAGGATGGTGGTTACGTTCCCTGGGGGAAGGGAGTTCCAACCGTCCTCTCTTCACCAGCAGATGTCGAGCCCGCGACAAACTGGTCTATGCACGTTTGTGCCATCGCTGACCGGGTCTGCTTGTCGTTTCCCATTGTAGCCCGCAGTTGATTTGCCACCCGCCACCACCACAGTAGATGCTGGAAGGCTCCCACCTCTGTCGCTCCCTGGCCCCGCGCAAGTCACTCTTGGACTCCACCGGGACCCTCTCCCACCAGACACCCAGCAGGTCCGCACCACAGTGTCACTCGCCCCTCCGTAGGGGTGTTGCCATCCCTCCCCATATCCGCATAATAGGCCACTCCAGTTCCTTTCGGGATGCCACTAGCCTCCCGTGATGGCTGCCCCGATTTCTGTAGGCCCACCCTAGCGGCTCTAGCCCGGTCACTCTGGAGAGGGGGACCACCACGGTCTTTCATTCAGCCTCAGTCCACAGTTTCAGCCCCCCCACCTCTATTGCCTTGGTAAGTCAATAGGCCTCTGTGCTGGTTCGTCTTCTGCGGGGCCCACCTCGCCGCCAATCCAGCCAGCGGCCTCCCTCTGGTGCTGCAGCCACACAGCCAGTCCCGTTTTGTCCTCGACTAGACTGCGCGACCGCCGGACTGGGCCTTCCTCTTAGTCCAAGGCCGCCATCTACCCGAGCTCAATCGAACAGCGGTGTTGCCGATGCCCTCTCCCTCCTGGGCCATTGGAACCAGCCGCTCAGGACCTCAATCAGGCCACCAGGAACCTCTTTCTACGTGGCCAGGCCCTGTGTGCCCCTCCCCTACTGCCACCACCGCAGGAAAGGCAACCAACAGCCTTTAGGGCCCCCTCCGGGAAGCGTCCAGGCCGCAGACGCAGACGGGACCCTCCAGGCGCTTTTGGGCCCCCTCTCTGCACGCGCGGCTCGACCCTCAAGGACCCGCGCCTCAGCTCTCTGTTCGGCTGGCGGCCGCCATTTGCCTGACGCTGCCTCGCTCCCCCAGCGCACCCCTCTCACCCTCACAGCCTTAGGGACGGCAGAGCTCCCTCTGTGGGCCCCCTCTCCTGGGCACGTCCAAATTCTGGAGGCAGATGGGGACCCGCTGGTGAACTCTCTCAGCCACCACTTAATTTAATTACTATGGATCAATCTGATCTCATTGAGTGTGAATCCATAGCCAGCAATCAAGAGTAGCTTTAAAACCTCATTTGCTTTTTCAAAGAGTGCAAACGTAACTGAAGAGTGGCTGTTACGTTGCCGCTGGGAGCTCATTGTACATTAATATTTTCAAATGTATGCACGCTTGCAGTTCGGGTGGGCATACAAATCCGCTGCAGATACATTCACCACACTGTTGAGATCAGTTACTCGGCTGAAAGCTTCATCCTGGAAGAAACTAACTGCAGATAAAGACATGTTTGCCCTTTGAGACTCACATACTCTGTACTCTGTTCTTTCGTCAGTCCCTTTGGTCCTTGTTCTGGCTAAACCACAGATAGCACATTGAAGATCCTCTGTTTTCTGATCAGTTGTTAGAGGTGGCCATTGATCTTCTAAGTGGATGGACATTGGTTTTGGTTGTCCTCGCTTTCTCAGAAGACTCATATTCTTGTTACCATTCGCAGGTTTCTGCTATTTTGTTATCAATTTTTTCCAGGCTTTTTTCCAAGGTATACAACTTGTAGCACTTGTTACAATGATAAAATATTTGATCCTCTTCACCCTTCACTTTCAATCTTTTGTGAACTTGGTCTTGCCATATTTCTGCAGCATCTCCAAATCTCTTTTGTCTAGCCACAGTTGATGTTAGCTTTTCATTCGGATTAGTTTGGCATATGACACATTTTGCTTTGTTGAATGAGTCCTCAGATTTTGTAGTTAGGAACACTCTTTCAGGAGGTAAAGATCCTCTGCCACCACCTGCTTTGTTCATGTATCGAATTTGAATTAACTGAAAACCCTAAACAAAAACAATATTGAAATAAATTACCAATATGGTGGCTAAAATACATCATTATAGAGCCGCATTTTGGTAAATGGTGGAAGAGTTGCTCTGAGTAGTTGGTTTCTGTCCCTATAAGACTACTTGACCCCCAAAACCTATGTTGTGACATCAAAATGAAGTACATAGGTCTCATGGTTCCTGAATATCACATCATCACTGCAACGCATCCGCCATTTAAAAAAATGTAATCCAGAAAAAATAAACCAGGATTCAATGCCTGCAAATTACTTTGCTAATGATGCAAAACCAGAAATCAAAAACGAAAATCTGTGGGGAATATTTATTTTACAGAGGTATACCAAGGGGCAAGGACTATAACAGGTGTAGATTCAGAAAGAGTAGATTGCTCAGGTGCTGGTCCCTCTCCCTCTGGTGAGAAAGCAAAGTGGGCCCGCATTGACATTCGGGAGTGCCTTTAGATAAAAGAGAAACCTAGTTAGGCTTCAACTTGTCCCATTGAATTGAAGCAGAGCCAGTCTGTTGTGCTGCCATTGGGATCTGATCCAGGATAACATCCAGCATTTGATGTAATCTAGCAAGTGATTCAACCCTACTTGGGCAAGGGCAAGTATGATATGTAACAGCAGGGTCTGACTGGATTCTTGTAATCAGGTGATTCAGAGCTGAGAGTTTTGCATCAAATCCCACTACATGGGCAGCCAGTACACTTAAAATAACCACCTGCATGTCAAGTTTGTTGTAATGGTACAATAAAGATGCAGACACTGCCTCCAAGTTATTAAGTAAGGCGCTCCAAATATTAATGCTTGTATTATTTGGGAACTTATCTTCAGTGTGGCTGCTAGCCGATTTATTTAGTGACTCATTTAATAAATTGTATTCTTTCCACAGAGGCATTAAATCGGGTGGCATAGAGAACTGCTTTCATGGGTACCGAGATTCTCATTTACAAGGGTGCAGCTGATCGTGTCCTTGAGAAGACTAGTAGTCAGAGGTAAATTAGTCAATAAATATAACTTGATTGACCCAATTTTTGTGGAAGGAACCAGAAGACAGGCAAAATTCCCTGTGGTATTATTGCAGTCTGTTAGTTGGTCAAATCAACTTTGCCATAGTAGGCTTCTCCTGATGTACCTTGAGGAGGTTGGTGGTGTTTATGGTGGGGCAAACCGAGAGGCTTAATAGTTTCTCTGTTGAAATGTCCCACTTTTTATCATCTTCTACTTCCAGTGGGGAGGTAAGAGACTGATAAAATGCACTCTTCAAGAACGATAAATTGCCATCCAGGTGATCTGTGGCTGATGTATGAACCTGGGCAGAGATAGCCAATGTTGGATGATATTCACTGCTTGGAAATGCATAGTTTTCACTGACATAGGATTGGGAAATTCTCTGGAAGGGACTTGTTTCCCCATTTATAGTGCTTGAGTTATTTGGCTTTAAGTAGTCTGTACTCTTGGGTTGTTTTGGTGGAGAAGGGGATAAACGTGAAATGGAGGCTGAAGAAAAAAATGAAAAAGGAGGCATTGTCGCGTAGGCTCTCATTATTCTAAGGAGACTACTGGATTTTGAGCAGCAAGATCGTCCACAGTGTGGGAGACTGAGTCTGACCCACGGTGGATGACACTTGTCGCTCCAAATCCGGGCTTTGCTCCGGCTAACTAGCAGTGCCTCATCTCTCCCAAGAGGTAGAGACAATTGGGCAGCCAAGCGCATGACATATTGGTACTTCTCAGGGAAGTCGTGGTCACTCAGGTCACAACCGGTTCTCTCATACACAGTGCGGTCTCATATATAAATGACAATAAAAGCAGTATAAGTTTTAAAGATTAGTTTAATAAAAATGACTGCATTTTGGATAGCAAAGCATGAGCTGCGATAACCAGAACTACACAACACAACAATATTAAAATAGTGATGATGAGAGTGAAGCATAAGAATAATGCTATCATAGTGCCACTAAAGTCGATGGACTATTCCCTATCTAAATCATATTTCGAGCACAGCATGTTAAGCTCTAATCCTGCCTTTCAGGTTCTCCCGGGAGGACATCAACCTTCATACCTGAGCAAAGGCCTGTGATCTGCGTCAGCATTTGCAGCGGAGCATTCAGCATACAGTTGTGGTTCCCTGGCTGG
Source organism: Pleurodeles waltl (assembly GCF_031143425.1). Taxonomy (NCBI): domain Eukaryota; kingdom Metazoa; phylum Chordata; class Amphibia; order Caudata; family Salamandridae; genus Pleurodeles; species Pleurodeles waltl. The sequence goes on along the minus strand of NC_090442.1, from coordinate 1,006,841,122 downwards.
AATCTCCCACTTGACGTGTACTAAGACTAGAAAGTGTTTTTATAACTAACACAACAGATGTTCTAAGAAAATGTCCCTACGTAAGGATGTGTATTTTCTACGAATTTTGGAGACTAAACTTCTACCACGTTTACTGGCAATGTACCAGACTGTAGCCTTGACTGAAGCACAGGGTGATCAAGAATGCGTTGTTTGAGAACACAGTGCTGAACTAAGCAAAACAGTTTGATAGAAGAAATTAAAACAAGACCGTAAAACTGGTTATTGTAAAAATAGCAATGCAAAGCTGAATAAAATATATCTAGGTCAAGGTGCACAGCGGCCTAGTGTATTAAACTAACATGCATGGAGCTATACTTAAAATGGCTACACAACAGTAATATCAAGGTGTTACCTAGCGGGTCGGCAGTAGAGGTAGACAAATCTTTTCTGCCAGGCTTCTTGTCCGGCTTCCTGCCACCCCCTTTCTTTTGTTGTGATGGTGACCTAGTTCCCAAATTCTCCCTGAATGCATCGTAGTTGGTCAGAGCCCAAGACCAAAAGTCAAGATTGAGAGGCACCACCTTGGAGTAGGTCATTAGAGTTCAAAGGCTGGCAGTGTTGGTTCCTATAGCCACTACTCTGAGCTTTCTCACCTCAATTCCACTGCTTAAGAGGGAGGAAGAAAGCATAGTCTTCATGACAAACACAGCAAATACTGCATGTGACAAGCAGTCAGTCTATAGGCCCATGCTATTAAAGCCAAGGTTGGGGATGAGCAGTGTATAGGAAGATTACAGACCCCCCAGAGGAGCAAGCCGCATCAACCTAGTGCCAGTCGCCTCCGTGCCATGTAGGGGGACCCGTGGCCTAGGTCTACCCGATACGGTATCTCCAAACAAGCGGAAACTGTTCTGGGACCTGCACCAATACTCTGGCAGAACTGCACGACTGGCCTGGTGTGTCTGCGGGTCTATGATATGAGATGGCGAGAGTCTGGTGGTCTTTCTGTTCCTGCCCCTAGCAGCGCCTCACACCCTCTTATTTTTGTTGTGCCTCCAAGGAGACTCCTGGGGGAGTGGGGCACATTCTCGCTGGTGTTCCTGCACAGTAGTTGCCTTCTCCCCCCACTACTTTGTTGCTTCCACTTCTGCTATTTCCACTATTTCTGCTGCTTGTGTACCACCGTTCCCCTTATGTCTTCCTTGGGCCTAAGTCTCTGTTCGCCTAAGGCTGTATTCACCAGGCAGCCCAGCCTAGGTGTCTTATCTCATTGCAGTCCCCCCTGTTGTGGTCACAGCCTCAGAACCAAGCCCAGAACTGGGCATAGTTGCTTACCTCAGTGCCTCCACTGACGCGGTCAGCTGGTCTTGAAGAGTCTTGTGGGCCACGTGCTCTGAGTGAGTGCAGCCATGGGGGCCGGTCTCTATGAGCTTGTTGTTGTGGTCCTTTTTCTTTTGCACTGTGGCCTGCTGACTACTCCAACAGCTCACTGTCCGAATGCCGTGTGCCATCTACGGAGGCACATGAGATAAGAATAAGGTGCCAACTAGGGAGTTATTTATAACAAATAAATGTAAATTAAATCATTAATAATTTTAAGATGTACAAATCATAGTAACAGCCATATAAAATTAAACCAATGACTATTTCATGTGATCTAATCACAAAAGAATAAAACTGCATGTGTAGTGACACAAAAAGCTTTTGTATTTTCCGCAGTATGACAATGTATCAGTCATTGAACATCAATTAAAAGGGGTACATAAACCAAAACATAAAGGGTTACAAAGACATGGGAGGTATAGTGTTTCAATGTTCCTTTTGAACCATATGTCCATGTAACAATAACCTGCTCAATAAGAATATCCACAAACATTATTTATACATTGATTCCAAGACTCCACATTAGAGAATTAGAGATGAGTTGGGTAGCGCATCAACGTTTCAGTCTCTATGGCAGGTGTCAGTGAGACCATCATCAGGACTTGCAATGAAAGGTAAACGGGAGATGTCTCCCTACAAATAACAGAATGTCCAAAATTCTGCAATTTACTATATAGACTTGCATATATTAAGAATGAGACAAGAATGAGAGACCATCACTAATAGAGACCAAAATTACAGCGAGATGTCATGAGAAGTGCTCTAAATAATATAAACCCAAACTGATGAAATGGTAGGATATATAGGGGGTCATTACAACCTCGGCGGTCTGCCTTGCAGACCGGCGAGGTTGCGGGAGCCAGAATACCGCCAGTGCTGGTGGTATGGCTGGCTCCGTATTTTGACTTTTCCGCTGGGCCAGCGGACGGTAACAGAGTTACCATCCGCTGGCCCAGCGGAAAAGGCACATCAACATTGCCGCCGGCTCGTAATTGAGCTGGCGGCAATGCTGATGTGCAGCAGGTGCAGTAGCACCCGTCGCACATTTCACTGCCCGAAATTCGGGCAGTAAAATGCGCGACGGGGCTCTGCCCGGGGGCCCCTGCACTGCCCATGCCAAGTGCATGGGCAGTGCAGGGGCCCCCTGAGTCCCCATACCGCCAGCCTCTTCCTGGCAGTGCAAACCGACAGAAACAGGCTGGCGGTAGGGGAGTCATAATACCCAGGGCAGCGCTGCTTGCAGCGCTGCCCTGGCGGATTATCACCGCCGGGGCTAAAATGCCGGAATACCGCCAGCCCCGGCGGTGCGACCGCTGCGGTACCGCCACGGTCATAATATGGGTTTTCGTACCGCCAGCCTTTTGGTGGTACGAACGCCACTTTAACCCTGGCGGTCACCGACCGCCAGGGTTGTAATGACCCCCATAGTGTATTAAAGGTAGTGCATGAATCACCTATACGAAGTACGCAAAACCAACCATCTCATTGTGTATCAAGGATCAGGAGGTTTCTGTCATCAGTTCATGGACCCAAGTAGATAAAACCTGAAAAGTATATGGGGCAAACCAATCGGTGAAAAAGACTGAGGCAGCAAGCACCACAATTGTTTGTAACATGTACATGCCTGGGTAATATCCAATATCCAAATCCATCAGATTTCTTTAATAGTTAGAATGCGATCTACGTTTGTCGATTTGAGTGAGGTTTTGACAACATCAGTTACCCACTGTAGGAAAATGGCCTTTGTTGCAGTTACCCCTCCACCCCCACCCCACGCCCAACTTCTTTCCTGATATTGATGCTGACTTGACTGAGAGTGTGCTAGGATCCTGATAACCAGGCCCCAGCACCAGTGTTCTTTCCCCTGAAAGTGTACCATTGTTTCCACAATTGGCACATCTCTGGCATACAGAAAAGTCCCTTGTAAAAGGTACCAATGGTATCAAGGGCCCTGTGACCAGGGAAGGTCCCTAAGGGCTGCAGCATGTGTTGTGCCACCCTAAGGGACCCCTCACCTAACACATGCACACTGCCATTACAGATTGTGTGTGTTGGGGGGGAAGAAAAAGGCAAAGTCGACATGGCATCCCCTCAGGGTGCCATGCCTACAAAACACTGCCTTTGGCATAGGTAAGTCACCCCTCTAGCAGGCCTTAAAGCCCTAAGGCAGGGTGCACTATATCACAGGTGAGGGCATAGCTGCATGTGCAATATGCCCCTACAGTGTCTAAGTCCATTCTTGGACATTGTAAGTACAGTGTGGTCATATTAAGTATATGGTCTGGGAGTCTTTCAAAACAAACTCCACAGTTCCATAATGGCTACACTGAATACTGGGAAGTTTAGTATCAAATTTCTCAGCACAATAAACCCACACTGATGCCAGTGTTGGATTTATTTAAAAAATGCACACAGAGGGCATCTTAGAGATGCCCCCTGTACTTTACTAAATCCTCTAGTGTAGGACTGACTGGTCTGTGCCAGCCTGCCACTAAGAGACAAGTTTCTGGCCCCCTGGGGTAAGAGCCTTTGTGCTCTCTGAGGCCAGAAACAAAGCCTGCTCTGGGTAGAGGTGCTTTACACCTCCCCTCTGCAGGAACTGCAACACCTGGTGGTGAGCCTCAAAGGCTCAGGCCTCATTTTACAGTGCCCCAGGGCACTCCAGCTAGTGGAGATGCCCGCCCTCTGGAAAAGCCCCCACTTTGGGCAGACAGTTCTGCAGGAAACTTAGGAAGAACAAGGAGTGATCACTTCAGCTGGGACCACCCCCAAGGTGTTCAGAGCTGGAGTTACACCTTCCCTGCAGAATCCTCCATCTTGGTTTGGAGGACAGAGAACAATAGGGATAGGAATGTGACCCCCTCCCCAAAGTGAGTGGACACAAGGAGAGTGCAGCCACCATCAGGGACAGTAGCCATTGGCTACTGCCCTCTGACCCCTAAAATGCCCCTAAATCTTGTATTTAAGGGCTCCCTGAACCAAGCTAGTCAGATTCCTGGCGACCTACAAAGAAAAAGGGCTGCTAAGCTTAAACCCCAGACGAGAAGGAGGAAGATGACAACTGCTTTAGCCCCAGCCCTACCGGCCTGTCTCCTGCTTCAAAGAACCGGCAAAAAGAACAGTGACACATCCAGCGGACACAGCGACCTCTGCCAACTCCAGAGGACTGCAGTCCACCCAAAATGACCAAGAACTCCAGAGGACAGCAGCTTCATCCCAAAGAAACTTTCTACCAAGGACTCCCACCTCACTCCGGATGCGTGAGTCCTGACCCCTGTGCACCCTAAGCCCACAGCCCATGTCCAGGTGGTCCACCCATCAAGAAAGGGTCCCCAGGCGATTGGGAACAAGAGCCCAGCCTGGGTTGACCCCTCCAAGCCCCCACGACAATGCCTGCAGAGAGAATCCAGAGGACGCCCCCTGACCGCGAGCTCCAGACGAATATATCTGACGCCTAGAGTACACACTGCACCCGCAGCGCCCAGGCCTTGGAGAACTTGACCCCCGGTGCAGCATCGACCAGTAGGTGGCTCTCTGCCCTATCTGACCAGTGGTGTCGCCGAGACACTCCTTCCCCCTCCCTTCCCCCCTCCCAAGACCTCACCTGCAGCCCCTGAGTGACCCCCGGGGTCTCCCCATTGATCTGCACTAGATATCCGATGTCCTGTTTGCACCCTGCACCTGGCCGCCCCGTGCCGCTGAGGGTGTGTGTTTGGTGCCTACTTGTGGCCCCTCCAGTGCTCTCCTAACCCCCCCTGGTCTGCCCTCCGAGTCACAGGTACTTACCTGACGGCTGACCAAGATCCGAGTACCCACCTGTCTCCATAGGAGCCAACGTTAATTTGGTTCCACTTTGACCTCTGCACCCGACCGACCTGTGTTGCTGGTGGTGGGTGTTTGGGGTTAACTTGAACCGCCAACAACGGACTACCTAAAACCCAGAGATAGGAACTGTAAGTCGTGTACTTACCTGTTACACTGTTCAATCTTTTCTTCCCCCAGGAACTGTTGAAAATTGCACTGTCTACTTTTAAAATAGCTTTTTGCCATTTTATGGAAAACTGTATACATTGTGGATTTTATTCAAAGTTCTAAGTATTACTATGCAAAGTACCTTGCATTTTATGTACTTACCTGCAAACTGAATCTTGTGGTTCTAGAAATAAATTAACAGAATATATTTTTCTTTATAAAGACCTATTGGTCTTGAGTTAAGTCATTGAGTGTGTGTTTCTTCTACTGCTTGTGTGTGTACAACAAATGCTTAACACTACCCTCTAATAAGCCTAACTGCTCGACCACACTACCGCAAATAGAGCATTAGTATTATCTGTTATTCCCTCTGTGGACACCTGGACTCTGTGCACACTATATCTGATTTTGATATAGTATATACACAGAGCCAGCTTCCTACACCGACCATACAATATAATTCTCTGTGTGGTGAAATTGTACAAAGTGTTCTACCCTGGGTGCATTTTTCACTTTGCACCTTACTCTCGATTGATATTGCAAAATGTGTTTCTTTATTTGCTGAGTGGTTTTGCCAACATAGGGAAGGCCACAGTGGCACGTGATACAATAAATAACGTTGATCGTTTTACAATTAAAGAATTCTTTCAGGATAAAATGAAATCCATTGATATTAAAAGATTTTGTCAATTTGGTGATATTAGAAGCAGCACAATTGTTGCATTTATAGTGTCCAGTAAAAGGAGGGAGTTGGAGCATCTGTTGAAGATTTGGGGTAGCAGGTATGCTTTTACCACTTTATCTCTTAGGTTGACACCCCCCCCCTTAAAGGTAACTACGGAGGCAAGGCAATAGAGACACGGAATAGCCCAGTGCTATACGGGCCAAAACAGTGCTCAGTCTTGTGTGGACCTGTGCGGTCCTGCCACCTGCAGAAGCTACCACGGCTTTTCACAGCCGCTCTCACAGCCTCAACCATGGATTCTCCTTGACACGCCCACTTCCTATGTCATTGCACGCTCACTCACTCCTCAAAATACCACAGTGCTGGTTGAATTTGTGGCGATTGCTGAGTAATATGTGACCTTTTTATGTGGGTACAGATTTACAAGATACTGCAGTGACAGACCAAAGTAGAAACATCAAAAAAAGTTAGTTTGCAAGATATTTGTTTTTTTTGTCAAGGACTAAAGCAAATCTTTGTTTTAAAAGTTATATTCTGCCAACAATAAGAAATTTATTTTTTGTACAGGACTTCCATTTTTGGTGTAAACATGTCAATTTAGTTCTTCAGTGGGCATCTTTGCTTTTGGTCTTAACTTTGGAACCACAGTGATAACCAGCAAGTCAACTTAACAAGAGTCTGTGACTCTCTGGTTCTTTCCTATTGTGCTGCCTCTTCCTCTGTTATAAGATTATGCAAATTCCGTCAGGCATAAAGTCTATCTAGACATGTGACCATAGCGGGCTGCCAGAGCAAAGGCTATTTATCAGCTTCTATAATACAATATTAACATAAAAATAGTGCTGTACTAAATATCAAGTTTACGTACTTAATTTAAACTACAAAAATATTACAAAATATTGTGGTACTAAGCATCAAGATTATGTAGGTAAGAATATATATATATATATATATATATATATATATATATATATATATATATGAGCATGGTTAGCCCCCACATTTTGCCTGGTATCTGATGTAATGTTGACTGAAAGTGCACTGGATTCCTGTTAACCAGCTCCCCAGTGCCAGATCTCTTTCCCCTAAAACTGCACAGTTGGTTCCCCAATTGGCAAAACCTTTAGCGCTCTCTATAAGTCCCCAGTAAATGGTACCCCTACCCCTGGTACCAGGGGTATGAGGTACTAAGGGGGTCCCTAAGGGCTGCAGCACAAGTTGTGGCACCGTATGGGACCTCTCACCAAGCACATGACAGGCTGCCTTTCTAGGCTGTGTGTCTTGGTGCAGATAACAGTGAAAACATGACATGGCACATTGCCCGTGTGCTATGTCCGCTAACAATGTATATAACATATATAAGTCACCCCTTTAGCAGGCCTTACAGCCCTAAGGCAGGATGCATTATCTTACATGCGAGGGCATATTTGCACGAGCAGATATGCCCCTGCTATGTCTTTGTCGATTCTCAAACATAGGGCCTCACTACGAGTGTGGCGGTCCGAGGACAGCCACACTCACATTGACGGTCAGACAGCCGCACTCCAATTACATCTTTGGCAGGCGGACCCACCTAAAGACCGCCGTCCCCGCCAAGATCGTAGATCTCGATGGGGTGACGGCAGTCAGGCTTGTAACTAGCCAGGGTGGGGCTGAACTCAGTGCTGCCTGGCTGATTACAACCCCACTTTCCGCCAGCCTTTTCATGGCGGGAACCCAGCCATGAACAGGTTGGCAGAAAGCCAGTGCTGGGGGCCACAGGAGGGCTTCTGCACTGCCCATACCCATGGCATGGGCAGTGCATGGGCCCCCCTGCCCAGCGGCGTCAGAATGCGCACTGTCTGCTTTGCAAGGGTGCTTTCTGAGTGTGACGGTCCCCTCTGTGCCACGATATAGGACTCGGTTCCCATAAGGGAGTCGATTCCTATATCGTAGCATGGTTCCCACTGGACTGACCAGCGGGAATGCCTAGTACAATGTTCCTGCCCGGTACCCCGGTGAGAACATTGTAATGCGCTCGGTGGGGACATCACCGCCATGGCGGTAGCATCCTCCCTGTGAGTTTCGCAGTCCTGCGGTGGGACACCCAACCTCAAAATGAGGCCTTCAGTAAGTGAACAGGGAAGACATTTTAAATGCATTTGCTGGACACTGGTCACTAAAAGTTTCCCAGCTACATGATGGCTTTTCTGAACCAAACATCTCAGATTAATAAACCCTCACTGATTCCAGTGAGGGATTTATTAATAAATGCACCCAGAGGGTTCCTTAGACGTGCCCCCTGAAAACCTCTGCGCTACTAGTGTGTTAACTGACTGGTCCTGACCAGTTTAGCCAACTTTACCATGTTTCTGACGCCTCCAAGGTGAGAGCCAGCGCTCTCGAGGGCAGAGACAAAAGCCTGTACTGGGCGGGGGAGTTAGCGCCTCACTCACGCAGTATGGACATTCCAGGTTGGGAAACTTCAAAGGCCTAGCTGCCTTTGTGATGCAACCCATGTCTGTCCAGATGGCGTAGACGACCGCCCCCGCCCATACCCCATCCTGACCCCACTTTTGATGACAGAACAGGTGGGGAAATTAAGCAGATTATGAGGTGTGCCCACTTCATGCCAGTCCCACCCCTAATTTGATGAGCTGAAGTGGACACCACTTTTTAAATTCCTCCATTTTGTTTGGAAGGAATTAGGCCAGTAGAGTTAGGGTTATGCCCACTTCCCAGCAGAAGTCATCATCAAAAGGGTGTAGTCACCCTTAAGGTGGGCAGCTCATTGGCTACCACCTGGCATTCCCTGTAACACCCCGAAATTGAGTATTTAGGTGGCGCCCCTGAACGCTAGAACTCAGATCCTGATGACTTAAGAAGAAAAGGACAAAGAAGAGACCCACCCACAGAAAAGGAGAAGAAGGAGTACCTGACCTGGTTCCAACCCTGCTGCCCTGCCCGCACTTCTCGACGAGCTCTTCACCAAAAGTAACCTGGGAGGACTCCCTGCTTTTGAAAAAAAAACTCAAGTCTCCTGTGAGCAGCGGACCTGCTCTTCAACCAACTCCAAGGAAAGGACTCTGCAGCCTCTGGAGTCGTAAGGACCTGACACCTGAAGACACCATTGCAACCGCAGTCATCGACCCAAATGGAAATGGACTTTCAGTCCTAGCAAGGACCATTAGCTGTCCAGAGTCAGAGTCCATTTTGGTTTCACCCCTCCTGGACTCCCAGAAGTCGCCTGCAGTGAAACCAACTGTGAAGACCGCCACATTATGAGTGTGGCCTGCCACATCTCCACTCATACCACCATGGCGGTCGGACTCGCTGAGTCGGAGATGAGCAGAAGACCACCAGCAGTATTAGGAGCTGCCTTTCCATCAGGGTTTCCGCAGGGATAGTACCGCCACAAAAACCCTGGTGCAAAGGCTACCGGTGACAGAGAATTTCTTCCCTGTCACTGGTAGACCCACACCCCCTAGCAAGCACAAAACACCCCACTCCTCCTTCAGGTACAGCACCCCCACCACCTTCATACATGCACATGCACACGCACACAGACACCCACACTCACCAAGCATACACTCATTCACCTACACACACGCATTCACTCAGACGCATCCATATTCGCATTCACCTCAGCACTCATACACGCATTCAACCATGCATGCACACACCCATACATACACTCGTATACACACCCATTCAAACATGCATACACACACGCAGACAAGCACCCACTCACACGCGTGCACACAACACCCCTCACCCTCCTCCCCTGACGGACGGTCAACTTACCTGGTCCGGGGAGGAGGTCGTCCGCCAGGGAACAAGAAGGGGCACTTCCTCCTCCGGCAGCACCCTGCGATCAGGACACCGCCACAACCTAATATTGCACATAATACGGCGGGCGGTGTCCTTCAGGTGGGGCGGGGCCGGTGGTGTAACCGCCCATGTGCCTTCACCCGCCAGCACGACTACTGCTGGTTTTCTGCCCAAAGTGTGGGGGAAACCCAGCAGTACCTGTAATATGGTGGGCAGAAGACCGCCAGCACTGCCGGTCTTCTGGCGCCCGCAGCTTTGGCGGTCTTCAAGGAAGACTGCCAAAGTCATAATGATCACCTAAGTCTTTTCAGGAGCTTTGGCCAATGAATCCCACTTACCACACTTCTGCTTTCCATCCTCCCTCCAAGGCTATGGAGTCCCTTGCAGTCTCCCCCCCTTCCTCAGACCCCCTCCTCCTCTTAACATGCCCTGGGTTGTGTTCCATTTTCCCCATATCTTGTCCCATTTCGCTGGGCAACCCTTACTTTGGTAGACCACTCTTTCAGACACACAGCACCAGTCCACATCTGCCAACAAATCCACCCCCCTAGAAAACCCCTTCATTACACTCACTTCTTTCAAGTAGTCTGGTCCAGAGTGGGAGTGAGTGCAGACAACACCTCCTCCTCCCCAGGTAATGATTTGCTTCGCTCAATGCTTGCACTACAGCCAGGGTGTGAGTCGGTAAATGCAGGGCCTCCCTGCCGGCTGTACAGGACTTTCTCATAGCCCGAGGGGCCAATCGTTTAACTTTCAACCATATAGGCTGGCTTTGCGGGTTCTGCAAAGGCCCACTCATTGATCACCACCAGCTGGGTCGCCCAGTAGTACATCCAGGCATCTGGAATGGCCAGCCCTCCATCATAAATCCCCCTCTGAAGCTTCCTCAGTGCTATTCCGGGGGCTCCCTCGCCCATAACAGAGATCTAAGGCTCTGGTCGATTTTCGGAAAGACCCCTTTGGGAATCGCCACTGGGGTGTTCTGAAACTCATATAGTAGTCGGGGCAGGATCATCATTTTGTACAGAGCTGCCTTGCCCATTAATGTCAACGGTAGTTGTCGCCAGTGTTCTACATCTCTCTCTAGTCTTTCCACCTGCGGGGACAAGTTTTTCAAAAGGAATTCTTCCAGGTGTCTATGTATATCCCCAGGTATTTAAAACCATTGGGTGCCACAGGAGTTTTGGCGTGGGGAAGCAGAGCAGGGGCCCCCCAATCTAAGGGGTATAGTAGAGATTTATCCCAGTTAATAATGTATCCGGTATATTCTCCGAAGATGCAGAAGATTTGTAGTAGCCTGTCTATGAAGAGAACTGGATCCATGACATATAGTAGTACATCATCTGTGTATAGCAAAATTCACTCTTCCCACCTTCTACCACCCGGGATTCCCCAAACCAGTGGGTCCTGTTGGATCCAGGCTGCATGTGGTTCTAGGTCTAGTGCAAATAGCATAGGGGAAAGGGGGCATCCCTGTGTTGTTCCTCTCTGAAGTTCAAAGGTGCAGGAAGTTACCCCTTTTACTCCCACCCTCACCAGTGGTTTCTAATAGAGCAGTTTAACCCAGGCACAGACCCGCTGGCCAAATCCCAGTCTGCGAAGTGTTGCAAAATGTATCCCCACTCCAGACTGTCAAATGCCTTTTTGGGCGTCCAAGGCTAGCAAGGCTGCCTGGGTGTCTCTCTGCGGCTGTGTCATGTGGAGCACCCGTACAGTAGATGGATGTTAAGCCGGGTGCTTCTATGGGGCATAAATCCTGATTGATCAGGATGAACTATGGAAGTGATCACCGTTTGCAGCCGAGTGGCCAGTACCTTGGCGGGTACCTTTGCCTCCACGTTCATTAAGGATATAGGCCTATACAACGCACATTGTGTTGCCAGCTTCCCTTCCTTAGGTATTATTACTGTAGTTGCTGTCCTCTAATCTTCTGGCAGTTTCTGGGTACTCAGTGCCTCGTGATACATTTGGGTAAGATGTGGGGCCACCCTAATTTTCAGCCCCTTGTAGAGCTCCACTGGGAGCCCGTTTGGGCCTGCTGCTTTTCAGGACTGTAAGGCTCCGACTGCCTGTCCTTTCTCCTCTGCCGTCAGCTCCCCTTCCAGTGACTCAGCCTGTCCACGGAGGATCGCCTTAAGGGCCTCCCACAATACACAGCGGCAGGACACTGACCCAAAGTTTTCTTTGAAGTAGAGGTCCGTCCCTTCCCGTAGTCTTTCTCCAATGACAGGGTCTTTCAAGTACCATGTAGATATTCTGGGTACGGTGGCATAGTCTTGTTCTGGTCCCTTTAGTGTTGTCATCACTGGCAAGTGATCAGAGATCCCTTGTGTCCCATGTCGGGCATCCCCAAAGTGATCTGTGTGTAAACTGTGAGTGTATATGTGTTCTATCCTGGAAAAGCTGCCATGTGGGGTGGAGTAATATGTATATGCCCTCTCATATGGGTGTAGCGCCCTCAAAATGTCCACCAGTCCCACCGCCTCTACAAACGATCGTACATATAATTAGCATGAGCCCTTCCCACCGTCCCGTGATCGCAGTGATTCAGCCGATGGGGTCTGTCCTGGAGCGTGCTAGTGTAAATGGTAGTATCCTAAGCAGAATGCCCGCCCTTTGGCATCCGAGGAGTATCCCACGTGTTCCACCAAAGTGTATCCGAATCTGTTTAGGGCCTTGTAATTGTTCCCTCTAAGGTGGGTTTCCTACGTCTGGTGCCATTCGCCTGAGGTAGTGTAGGACTATTGTACTCTTAATTTTACTCCCCAGCCCATTTACGTTTCAGGACAAGATACTCAGGCCCATGGTTATACTTTTTTTAGCGCCACACTAGCATCATTTTTTGACGCAAAAGTGACGGAAACTTACATTGTATTTTGTAAGTTTGCGCCGTTTTTGGATAAAAAAATGGCACAAATCCGGCGCTAAAAAAGTATAAATATGGGCCTCAGTCCCTTATGTGAACTACTAGCCATTGTATGTTATTGGGTTGGTCTCTGTATCATGTTCTCCCCAGCCGTCGGAACCCTGGCGTGTGTGGTTGGGTTCCCTCTAGAAACCCCTTCTCACCACTCCCAACTTTTGTATGCACGCTTCAAACAATTAAACTCGTTGACTTCCCCATTTTAACTTTACTTCCCCCAAATAACCCCGCCCCTCCCTCCCTGCTACCCTGCCCCGCGGACCCCAACAACCAGCTTCACAACTTGACAGAGTGCCTGTCGCCCCAAAACATTCAAACCAATTTGTAGATGTTGTAGGCAAACAATAGCAGATGGTCCGCCATTCGTCTCCGGCTCTGACCCTGTTATTTCATTACCGTATAACCAGTCTGGCGGCAGGGTTGGTCTTTAGTTTCGCCCTGAGCTCCCAGGCCGTTGCCCCGACTCCTGCCTCAGGCTCAGCTAAACTCTCCTTCTGTTGCTTGGCTCGAGTCTAGTCCCTCCCAGTCTGATTCTCCCTCTGGGCCGGGCCTGGATCGGTCCTTCTGTCTTTCACCTGCATTCAGGCTGCCTTGTTGGTCTCTATTTGTCCAGGTGAGACTTGTCGGGCTTGTCTTGGAGCCCCCATCTCTCTTGTCGCTCTTGGGCCCCTGACCCTCACTGTTCTGTCTTGCGCCAGCCCTCCAACCAGTCCCATGTATTCTACGGAGACTGCAAGAGCCAGGACCTGCCATCTTGCACTATATTTAGTTTGGCTGGGAATATCATCATATATTTGATGTCTTTGGCCCGAAGGGCCCGTTTGCCCTCCTCAAAATGGCGTCTCTGCCTCTGGACCTATTGGGTGAAGTCCAGAAAAAAGCAGAACAGTGTGTGTTCCCATTTCAGATCTCCCTTCGGACTGGCTGTCTGGAGGATTGCGCCTCGGTCTCTGAAATTTAATACTCTAGCGAATATTGTGCAGGGGCGCACCCGCTGGGCGTGGTCATGTCGGCACTCTATGCGCTCTTCCAGTTGTAAAGTAGTTAGACAAAAGTTTAGGACTCAATTTGTTCAGGATGAGGTCTTCTACGAACAGTTCTGTACAGTGCCCTTCTGCCACTTCCGGAACTCAGTGATCCTGATTTTCCAGCTTCGCCTCCATCTTGGCCTGCTTCTTTGTCAGATCTTGTACTTGCTTTTCTAGTTGTTTGTTGATGGCCTGGAGCCCGCTGATCTGACCTTCTGCCATGGTGACCTTGTCTGTGACTTTGCGAAGGTCTGTGTGCAATAAGTTGACATCTAATGTCACTGCATTGATTTTCAGCTCAATATTGTTCCATAGCGCTTGTATGGCATCCAAGATTTCACGCAGAGAAGGGTCTCCACTCCCTGGGCCCCCCCCCCATACAGTCTGGTGCGTCCCTCTCTGATCCGGCTGTCTTCGACTGAACTGTGTACTTGTCCAAGTTATTAGTCTGCGTTGCTTGTGGGCCTCAGTTGCGCCCCATCTTATCAGGCTCTTTCCTGGTATCCCACCGCTGGGGCCGTCTCATGGTCCCACTGTGGTGGGCGATTAGCTGGTCGATGTTTTTCCGGTCCCTCTTGAGGTGTCCTCCCGGGTGTTTAAACTGCTTCGCCCCTCTCAAGCCATCTCCTGGCCCAGTCCCAGCTTCTCCAGATGCCTTCAGCCTTGGGAAGTTGCGCGCAGTGGTCTAGCTTCTGCCACCGTGCCTCAGGTTATCTCTAACAGGGCACTTTCTGGGGGATTGCCTTCCCCTCTTCACTGCAGACCCCTCTGTTAATAGGGACGTCCTCCTTTCCCTACCGTTGCTGGTTCTTTAGGCTTGATCCCTGTGGACCTTTCCTATCCTCACGGAGGGCTGTCGTGCCTCCTTAGCATTTTGGGCCTCTACCCTCCCTCCCAGAAGCTCTCCGGATGGGCAACTTATCTCTCTTGTCACTCTTGGGCCCCAGACCCTCACTGTTCCGTCTTGCGCCAGCTCTCCAACCAGTCCCATGTTTCCTACGGAGACTGGAAGAGCCAGGACCTGCATCTTGCACTATCTTTAGTTTGGCTGGGAATATCATCATATATATTATGTCCTTGGCCTGAAGGGTCCGTTTGACTTCCTCAAAAGAGCATCTCGGCCTCTGGACCTAAAGGGTGAAGTCCAGAAAGAAGCAGATCAGTGCGTTTTCCCATTTCAGTATTCCCTTCGAACTGGCTGTCTGGAGGATTGCGTCTCTGTCTCTGAAATTGAATACTCTAGCAAATATTGTGCGGGGGTGCGCCCGCTGAGGGTGGTCATGTCAGCACTCTATGTGCTCTTTCAGTGGTAAAGTAGTTAGACAAATGTTTGGGACTCAATTTGTTCAGGATGAGGTCTTCTACGAACAGTTCTGTACAGTGCCCATCTGCCATTCCGGAACTCCAGTGATCCTGATTCTTCAGCTCTGCCTCCATCTCAGCCTGCTTCTTTGGCAGGTCTTGTACTTGCTTTTCTAGTTGTTTGTTGATGGCCTGGAGCCCGTTGACCTTCTGCCATGGTGACCTTGTCTGTGACTTTGCGAAGGTCTTTGCGCAATAAGTTGACATCTAATGTCACTGCATCAATGTTCGGCTCAATATTGTTCCATAGCGCTTGTATGGCATCCATGATTTAATGCAGCGAAGGGTCTCCACTCCCTGGCCCCCCCATACAGTCTGGTACGTCCCTCTCTGATCCAGCTGTCTTCGACTGAACTGTGTACTTGTCCAAGTTATTAGTCTGCGTTGCTTGTGGGCCTCGGTTGCGCCCCATCTTATCAGGCTCTTTCCTGGTATCCCACCGCTGGGCCGTCTCTTGGTCCCACTGCGGTGGGTCGATTCGCTGGTCGATGTCTTTCGGGTCCCACTTGGGGTGTCTCCTCCCGGGCATTTAAACTTCTTCGCCCCTCTCAAGCTGTCTCCCGGCCCAGACCCAGCTTCTCCAGAGGCCTCCAGCCTGGGGCAGTTGCCCTCCGGTTGGGCAACTTATCTCTCCGTTCTTTCTTGTGCCAGATATCCTGTTTGTCCCCTCCGGCTGTAGCTGTCTGCCTGTGCCCCTGCTGCCACTCCCATCTACCTGCATGTTTCGCTTGACCCTGGGAGCCGGACCGCTCCCTGCTGCAACCTTCAGCTGTTCTCGCCTCCGCTTCCGCCCATCTCAGGCCACCTTGGTTTCTCTGGCCCTCAGAGGTGTTCTCCGCCTGCCTGCTTGTCCTGCTCCCCTGGTGCCGTCCTTGCCCTGCAGTGCTCCTCCGTGCGTGCTGCAGTCTTGAAGGCCCCCTAGAGGCATCGAGCCAGTTTTCCTCCTCTTCCAACGCCGCCTGGATCTGGGGTTCTCGGCCTACTCCCTCCAGTGCTTACTTTGCTCTCCTGGTGCTTCTCCTTATTGGGGGGCCACACTCTTCAGTTACTATGCTCCCGACCGCGTATTCTGTTTCCGCACACCATTTTGTCCTGTTGCTCTATCCAGCTTGAGGACTGCCCCCTCTTCCCGACCCTTTGCCTCTTTCTGTTGGTTCTGGTTTTCGCTCTTTTTTGGCCCCGATGCCAGCCGATGCTTTCCCCTGCATCTGCTCTGGATTTATAGGACAAATTTACTGGCCCGATGTATTTCAAAGGAGGATTGTTCACCATGGATTTAGGTGCAGCCTCCTGTCGGGGGCAACCAACAGGTAGGTCACAAACATGGGGTGCTCGGGGACAGAGGTGCACCTTTGGTCCTCTTGACCAGGGCCCCAGGGCGACGGATGCAGGGATGTCTTTCGTGTCAGGTTTCGTAGTCCTGAAGCACTTCAGTCATAATGAAGCTGGCAGTCATAAGGACCACTTTAGTACTTAGGTGCTTCCGTTCACCAACTGTAATGCCAAGTCTCCGATGTTTATATGTATTGTATGCCACGAGGTGTTAAATATTTTTTTTCTTTTTAAAACACAGTGTGTCGATTTTTTAAACTAAAAAGTATGTATGCTTGAAAACGTACTTACCCTATAAAAGAAGTGTTATTTTTATAAATTGCTCTCGAATTTATTCTTTGAGTATTTGTCTCATTTATTGCCTCCGAGTACAACAAATGCTTAGCACTACACTCTGATAAGCCTAATTGCTCGCCCACACTGCCACAAAATAGAGCATTACTCCAATCTACTTTTGCCTCTGCAAATCATTTGGGGATCCACATAGTAAAGATAACTAATATTTCAAAATCAGAAAATCTAAACTATACAATTGTAATGAAACATAAAAAAGTATACAATATAGTTACTAAATAATTACAACTACATTTTCAAAACACGTCTTTAAAACTAATAGTCCTGAATTTTTTTTTTATAAATAATAAATAAAATACAAACATGCTGACATAAAATCACAAAAAAATATCAAAACTGAAATAAAATAAAATATGGAACATTTGCAAAATACTAATATAAACAACTGCAACAATTAATAAAAATAGATATATCTCCAATAAAAAGAAAATAATATTTAAAACACTATATACTTGAAGTAATACACACATAAAATTAAATAAATACCATACAAAGTTCATTAAAATAAAAATAAAAATACTCAACATTAATAGAATAAAATTAGGATTTCAAATTCACCACAAAAAGCAAACATCTGCTTTGTTTTTAGGTAAATACTTCTAGCTACAGATTCCTCACCTTCAGAATATTCCCCAGGCTTCAGACTGGAAATAGAAACTTTTCAGAAGTGCCTTGGTGTGTTGACAGGTGGCACCATGCGCCTCCGCACTGACTCAGTTCTGCCGTTTTGCTCCATAAATGATCTGCAGGCCTATATGGACACCACCCCTGCTTGCAAAAGTCTTCATCTTTTTTTCTGTGCCACCGGATGTGGTTCTGGAGCTTCCTTTGTGCACCTCAGAGACATTTACCTCAAAGTTTTTTTCAGTGTGCAAGGAATGTCTCCTGCAGGAACAACAAGTGTTAATTCCTGTTGGAACTTTTGCAAACAAATGTCTGTGACAGATTACCAGAGAGGCAAAGCTTTATATCGCCAAGCATAAAAAGACCCCTTGGTGGGACTGCTACAAATCACAGTCTGCATCAGAAGTTTGATCTCAGTCTTGTTCCTGAAGACAATGAAGCCATTGGAGAAGCACGGTCAAAATCGTCTGGTAAGTCAAAAAGGAAGCACAAAAAATTGAAGCGGGGTTCTGTACCGTTGCGCCACCTGCATTTGCCTGAACAGGCGGGGGTCTGCAGCTTGGCTCTCGATTCTGAAGTCGACCGACTTTGGAGCCGAGCTGCAGTTGATTCCAGCACATTGTGTGTTTCCGGGGCCAAAAGCCATGCCATATCAGATTGAAGAGTCCTGTGCAGTTGTGCCTCGGCTCTTTGGATCTCTAATGTACCTTTGGGCCCCAAAGAGCTGAGAGACCCTACATCTTGCGTATCTCTGGTGGGTTGGCTCTCGGTGCCACATGGACTCTCCGAACTGGACCTGCTCCAGCCCCAACTTCTTTTCCGACACCATGAACTACGCTGATACCAGACACTTTGACGCTGACTGGTTCGACACTCAAGGATGAGGTTCCGATAGTCCTCTCCAAGGCTGAATTGATGCTGGTCCAAACGCGACAATGTGCAGCCAATACCATTCAAGGTGCCACTTCTCCGATCTGAATTACCACCTCCACAATGGAGAACACACACATTGCATTCCCCTTTTGGTACAGACTCAAACAATGACCATGACCCGGGTGATGAATTTGCTTAACCGTATCAGGATGATAATTGGAACAATGACCTGCAGGAGGCTAGTGGTCTCAGTACCACCCCGGAAATGGCCCTACTCTCACCTCATGGACCAGCCACAGAAGAACTGCTTACTGTACCATTGTCATGCAAAAGGGTTTTAGCCGTTGCCCGGCAGGGCTTTGCTTTGGCTTTGCTTCAGGCTTGCTTAAGAGTTATCTCTCAGCCTTCTTACAATTGCCAGATCAGCCCTCCTCACAGGTTTTGATACAGTTTTTGAAAGGGTTTCAACATATGTTTCCTTTTTCTCCCTTACTCCATGGCACCTTAATCTGGTCCTAAATTATGTGATGTGCACTCTGTTTGAGCCACTTCACAGCTGTCCCTTATGGCTTCTTACCATTAATTCTGTGTTCCTCGTCGCCATCACCTCGACATGGCGTATGAACCTTTGTGTCAATCCAACGAACAGTACCTTCTTCCCAGACAAACTGGTTCTGAGGATGCAAGCATAATTTCTACCAAACTTTGTTATGCCTTTCACGTCAGTAAAATTATCACTCTCCCAGCATTCTGTGCTACACAGTGCCCCTGTAAGGAGGAGGAGAGTATCGATCACTTGAATCCCGAAAGAGCTCTCAGCTTTTACATTGATCATACCAAGAAATACCGGGTGGACGATCAGCTCTTTGTGTGATTCTCTGGAGTGAAAAAAGCCAAGGCAGTGCAGAAGAGAATCATCTCTCGCTGGATTGTGCTCTGCATTACTACCTGCTAAGCATTGGCCCAAAATGTAGCCTCTAGAAAGTCCTACCAGGGCTTAAGCTGCTACCACTGTGTTAGCCTGTGGAGTCCCTGTCCTAGACGTTTGCCAGGTGGTTACGTGGGCATCCCTCCATACGTTCACGAATAACTATTGCCTAGACAGTCTGGTTCACTGAGAGGGGCATTTTGCCCACCCAGTCCTGCAGGATTTTTTGGCTTGTTTATTCATAGACCCACCTCCAAATAGTTACTGCTTTGGTGTCTATTCTGAAGGTGAGGAATCTCTAGCTAGAAGTCGCTATCAGAAGAACAAGCTACTTACTTTCAGTAATAATACTCTTTCTGGCAGAGACTCTAGCTTCAAATTCCTCACTGACCTTCCTTTCCTCCCTTTTCTGTGATTGAACTAATAAGATCCCAATTCTAGGAATCTACACACTGGTCATTACCAATTTGTTCTAAGGCATCTGCGTCTGGGAGCATGGACGGCTTCAAAAGCAAGTTACATCTGCATGCAGGGGTGGTGCCTGTATAGGCCCTGCATGGCGTTTTATAGTGGGAGAACACCAGTGCGAGGCTGCACAGCACCACCTGATGGTGTGCCATGGTACTACTCAAACATTTTCTGGATCCACTCTGACACCGGGGGAATATTTGAAAGGTGAGGAATCTGCTGCTGGTTGGAGTTCCTACCAGAAAGAGCGTTACTGAAGGCAAGTAACTTGTTCTTTCAGTATCGCAAGCTATTTTTTTCTTCCGTTGTGGCCAGCCAATTAGATTGTTTGTTCCCGCTGGACCCAAAAAGCTGGTGGGAGAAAAAGCCAATCAGAATTTTTTGTAAATTACGCCACAGCGGAAATCTCATAGGATCAGCCATCTAGATATGCCTATTTTATAGCCCCTTCATAACTTCCCTGAGCACCTTTTTAAATGCAACTTTCTCAACAATGGCAGAAAATATTTACATCAAATAATGAAAAGCACACTTTCTGAGTAAAGAGCTAACACTGCTAAATTTGGTGTAATTCAGTTCAGCCGTTGTTTCTGTGAAAGAAACAGCTTCTGGAGATAGGGAAAAGCATCCCCATCTCCCAAGACTGTTTCTTTTGTTTCATTGAATTGCCGATCAACACAGGGCACTGACGTCATTTCACTGAAACCAAAATTGAAATGAGCCGATCGTCCCTTTTCATTTTCTCAGTGCTCAGCTCCCCAGCACTGTGGCACATGGGAGAAGTATCACTGGAAGGGGGATAATCTCCCTTTTCCAATGGTACCCCTCCCTAGTGCATACGTGCTTGGGGATTACTGCAGGAGGGCGATCCCCAAGCATGGATTTACCCACTGGACCCAAGGGAGTGGCCCCTTGGGCTAGGGATTTTGCTACCCCCTAATATTTTTGCCCATATTCAGTTTTTCTGCCCACCATGGGGACAGATGGGGGCAATAGCTCCGGATATGCCCTCCCATTCCCCCGGGGGGGGGGGGTGAGAGGGGGCAGAAAGCCCACTAGGAGCCAGGGATTTATTTTTTGTGTAAATGTTGGGGTGGGGACTGCCCTCAATTGGAATTTTTATTGCCTCCACCCCTCCCAGAAATAGAAAGCCCACTGGGCACCACAGATTTCTTTTTTAGTCTTCTAGGAGAATGGCCATTGCAGTGCCCCCACCCCTCCCACCCAAAAATCAGCACAGTCTTTCTGCCCCCCTATACCCTCCCTCAGGGATCGATGGTGCAATAGCCCCCCCCCCCCCCCCCCCCCCCCCAATGCGGGGCAAAAAGCCCAGTAGGCACCAGGGATTTTATTTTGGTAGTGTAGGGGCTGCCCTGAATGGGCATGGCAATGCCCCCTCCCCCTCTCAATATAAATGGGCACAGTCTTTCTGGCCTGCCTGAGGGCAGATGGGGATTATTACCCCCAATCTGTCACCAAGGATGGGCAGAAAGCCCACTATACACCAGGGAAACATTTTCTTAAAATAATAGAGGGGTTGGGGTTGCCCATCATCTTGGGCATGGTTATGCCTCACACTCCAACTGAAGGGGGCAACAGTCTTTCTGTCCCCTCTCCCTCCCCCCCCCTCACCCCCCCTCCCCCTTGCGAACTAAAGCATCTCATCCCAATGGCAAGCAGAAGGACATTTGACCATTTTGGGATTTGATTTTGATGAGCAGCTGCACTTTTTGGACTTGTGTACGCTGCCATATGTAAAAATCTACCAGACCCAGACACTTCTGAAAACTAAACATCTGTGGGAGTCCAGGTTGGTGAACTTCACATGCACCCCACAACATTTTCTTATGCCCAAGGCCCTGCAAACCTCCTACTTTTCCTGCAGTTACACATTTTCCCTACATTTCTTAGGTGGAAACCTTTGGAATCTGCAGGACTCCACAAATTCCCACCACCTAGCATTGCGCCATCTATATTGATAAAAACTCTGTCCCACTTGTGTGGGTGCCCAAAGCACAGTCAGCCTAAAACATATGGAAAAATTGCCCTATTGGACACCTCAGTTTCTACACGTTTTTGGTCCTTCCTTGTCGCACGTGCTTGGCTTGCCTAGACAAGTGAGGTATAATTTTTATCTGTAGGAATTGTGTGGCTCCTCTCAGATTCTAGAACATCACAGACAGGTAAATGTGTTTTTTTCAGACATATATTGAGGTTTGCTTGGAATTCTGGGTAATAGAACCTAGTGAGAGACACACAGGTCACCCCATCCTGGATTACTGTAGGTGTCTAGTTTTAAAAAAATGTACAGGTTTGCTAGGTTTCTCTGGGTGTCAGGTGAGGTAGGGTCCAAAAACCACAGATACCCACTTCCCAAAAAGCGGGTCAGTATTGTGAGGAAACATTTGATGAATCCATGTTGCGTTATAGGCCGTTTCCTGTCACGGGCACTAAGCCTAATCATACAAGTGAAGTCGAATTTTCAACAGATGACTTAGGAGAATGCTGGATGGAAGGAAGACTGTGGCTCTATGAAGATTCCAGAATTTTGCATCACAGAAATGTGAGGCAAATCTGTTTATTATTCAGGGTTTGAGGTTTGCAAGGGATTCTGGGTAAAATAACCTGGTGAGAGCCACACAAGTCACCTAACCCTAGATTCCCCTAGGTGTCTAGCTATTAAAAATGTATAGGTTTGCTGGGTTTTCCTAAGTGCCTGCTGAGGTAGTGCCAAAAAAACCACAGCTACCCACTTTGCAAAAAAAGGGTCAGTGTTTCGTGAAAAAATTGATATATCCATGTTGCACTTAGGGCCGTTTCCTGTTGCAGGCACTAGGCCTACCCATACAATTTTCATCAGAGGACTTGGGAGAATGCTGGGTAGACAGAAGTTTGTGGCTGTGTGCAGACGCCCGAACTTTCCATCACAGAAATGTGAGGAGAATGTGTTTTTTAGTCAAAGTTTGAGGTCTGCAAGGAACTCTGGGCCAAACACCCTGGTGAGAGCACACAAGTCACCCCTCCCTGGATTCCCCTGGTGTCTAGTTTTCAAGAATGTGTAGGTTTGCTAGGTTTTCGTAGGTGCCACCTGAAGTAGGGTCCACAAACCACTGTTACCAACTTTGCAAACAACGGGTCAGCTTTGCATGGAACAATTTTATGTATTCATTTGGGCCATTTCCTGTCGCGGGCACTAGGCCCAGACACACAAGTGAGCTACCATTTTTATCAGGAGACTTAGGGGAACACAGAATAGTAGACTAAGTGTAGCAATTGTCAGTCTCTGCATTTGCGCCTTCCAAATGTAAAACAGTTTCTAAGAAAGAAATATTTTTCAGAAAAGCCCTCTAATTCTCATGCTGATATGGGTAACTCAAAATTCAGAGAAGTGCAAATAACTACTGCTTCTAAACTTTATATTTTGTGCCCATTTCAGAAATACATAGGTTTCCTTGATACCCATTTATCACTCTCTATATTTTACTAAATGATTTATTATATGCCCA
The DNA here is from genome assembly GCF_031143425.1 of Pleurodeles waltl. Lineage (NCBI taxonomy): Eukaryota > Metazoa > Chordata > Amphibia > Caudata > Salamandridae > Pleurodeles > Pleurodeles waltl. Next base: position 1,006,817,892 of record NC_090442.1, on the reverse strand, counting down.
GTGCACAATGAAAAACCATTGCATGGTGCAGCTCAGTTATTGGCTCTGGGTTCCTAGGGTTCTTGGTGAACCTACAAGCCCCGTATGTCCCCGAAATCAGAAGCGTCCAGCGGACGTAACAGTACATTGCTTTTGAAAATCTGCCATAGTTAGAAGAAGTTACAGATGGAAACATAGATGCAAATGGCTGTTTTTTTCAACTCAATTTAAATTTTCTTTTATATCAACTGTTACTTTCTTTGGGGAAACCTTGAAGGATCTACACAAACGACTCTTTGCTGAATTCCAAATTTTGTCTACTTTTTAGAAATGTATAGCTTTCTGGGATCCACCATTGGCTTTATACCTATTTCTACCACTAACTGGAAGGAGGTTCAAAGCACAACAAATAAGAAAAATGGGGTATGTCCTAGTAAAATGCCAAGTCTGTGTTGAAAATTGTGGTTTTCTGATTCAAGTCTGCCTGTTCCTGAAAGCTGGGAAGATGGTGAGTCTAGCCCTACAAACCCTTCGTTGATGCCATTTGGAGGGGAAAAACAGATGCTTTCTTCTGCAGCACTTTGTGTTTTCATTTTTCAAAGAAAAAAAAATATAGCTATATTTTGGCAAATTTTTAGATCCCCTCCAGGGGAATACACAAATCTTGGATACCTTTGGAATCTCCAGGATGTTGGAATAAAGGACGCAAATGTGGCGTGGATAACGTATGTAGACAAAAAACTATCGGGCCTAAGCATGAACTAACCCAAATACCCAAAAAAGGGCTTAGCATGGGGGAAGGCTTAGCAGCAAAGGGGTTAAAGAAAAACCCTATAACCTGTAAGTTACAGGTTGAAATTCAGTGGGAGGGCAGTCTGCCACAGACATGTGCCTTTAATCAGAAGTTCAGAAGTTGATTTGCTTAAGAGTTGTGCATGAAACCTGCAGGTTACAGGTTCTGGTCACAGCAAAATAGAATGTCAGATAAATGCAACTGCAGTAAATATGTGTGTGTTATCTGCAGCTCAAACTTTCCAGTGTCATTTGTATAATTCTTTGGTTAATGCACCTACTTCAGTGATTGTTGTTGAGCTTTCTTTTGGGAACCTCCAGAAAGTAGGATAGCTCAGGGTATTAATTTGCCACTGCAGAGATATGTGTTGAGTGTGCAATATGCAAGTCAAAAGTTCCACATGCCAATAAGAGAATTTAGGGCCACATGTATGTACAACTGGTCACAAATGCTGGTCGCTGTTTGCAACAACTATTTTTGTGACCATTTTGGTAATTAGTGAACTGACCTTTGTACTAGTAGGTCAAGTAAAAAGAATCAGGTCTGAGTTTAAAACGATTTTTTTCTTTGTTTAAGAGTGCCACTGCTTCCTCTTGAACATTTTTTTTTACATTCACACATGCACAAAAAGGAAAAGGTTCCCAAGGGGACCCCTTCCGATTTGTGAATGGGTTAACACTACATGTTTGTAATCATTAAAGTATTCATGTTTGCAGCTGGAATTAGATCGCAAAACATTAATACATACCATTCTGGTTCTGTATTGGAAAGGGATAGCTTAAACACCCCTCTTTCAAATACTGAATCAATATTTGGTCTCAAACCCTGATTGTGATTCGCGAATGTGTCAGAGAATCACAGTTTGGGTTTCATAGATCCCATAATGCTTTTTTGCCGTCTCAGATGGGCGATTTGAAAAATGCTTGGTACATCTTGTCCTTAGCATGTTAATGTGTTCTTACAAGATCTGCTAAACCCTGCATGTGAAGGTACCAATGGTAACAATGTTGTTTACAGTTTGTGGAAGGGTGTGCCCACAACATAGACTGATATGCAAACTACAGGTCACAAGTTACAATCCCTATAAATAATTCTCTCATTTACCTTACTGAGGTCTTATGCACATTGCAGACCACAGGTTTTATTCCTTGCAGGACACCTCTGTCTTTCACCTTTTCAGGTTTATAAACCTGAGTGCATTTGGTTGTAGAAAGCTTCCTCTGAGTATAACATTGCTCTCCTGGCAGTGTTGGATATTGAGCCCTGCTAGATGCAAGCAGGTGGTGTTGTAAGCCATTATGCTTTCTTATCAGCCATCAAACTAGGCCAGCAGATTTAGAGCCCGATTTATATTTTGGCCGTCAGCTGTCCTCTGCTGGGCGATGGAGTAAATTACCCTGTCGACTTTGACGGAGGTCCTGACAACCAAATTTATATATATGTCTGTTGAGCCAGCGGACATTTAATGCATTGCAGGACCCACCATCAAACTTGAGGGAGCCGTACGGCAAAGTTACAATTGTCTAATTTTCAAATACAAAACTCGAAAGATAGATTTTCGTGTGGAAAATAATAAAAACAAAGGCAACAATGCCACCACTCATACTCTTAACATTAAAACTACATTCACAGGGGTCATCAGTTATAAACGTCTACAGGCCAGTGTGATCAACTTCCATCTTTCACCATGTTGTTGAGTTTAATTTTGATTTTTCTAATTATATAAATTCCTAATTTAGATATGTATACTATATATAGTATGAGTAAAACCTACTTTTAATATATTTTTTGTCTACTGTTCTTATGACAATGCAATTAATTAATTTTTACTTGTTAGGTTTGTTATTTTGCATGACTTTGCTTTAAAAACAGTGAAACAAGAATTTCATGGTTACTTTTCCTTATTAGATATTAAGATACGATGATAGAACTTTACATATTCAGCAAAAAAAAACACTGTTGAAGGAATGTTGTGGTTACAGTGCAAGCCTGAAACCTGGTCCATAGAGTCAATATGGCTAACACAACCTTTCTGAAGGTTTTGTGCAGCTGCGTTAAACCACAGAAAATTATTAAGGATTAAAAAATGTCCCTTTTACAGGGAGTACATGTATTGTAACAATAACAATAAAGTTGCTGATGCATGTTTGGCTTGCAGCATAAATACATATTTATAACAGTTGGTATTTATTCTGCAGGCCAAACATGGATCAACAATCATAAAATAAATTGAAAATTACATTTAATCACAATACTATAAGGTATGTGATTTCAGGATTAATCGAAATGACAGATTGAAACCTATGTAAAGTAGAATATGTTTCTCAATAGGTCTACATAATAGGGGGATTTATTTCTGTGATGTTGCAGTTGCACTTAAAATGACATAAAATAAAATATTGTCTCTGGAGGTTAAAAATATTACTTTTTTTCAGATTGGAGGAAGCTGTGATTTTTGCTTATGTTCCGGTGGTTCACCCAGCGATGATTGCTGTCTGCTGCTTCCTCATTGTTGTGGGGATGCTGGGATACTGGGGAACAACGAACAATGATATACTCCTTCTCATGTGGGTAGGTTCATGAATCACTGCTTATGTGACATCATTGCAAAGTAATTGACAAATACATTTTCACTCGTTCTATCACAGAACATCCTCCTGGTTGTTCCAAAATATTAGAATATATTATCATCTTTGTTTGACATAATTATGCAGAGGGAATGGGGAAAGGCAGGCATTCATGGCTAGTAATGATTTCCACCACCTCAAGATGACAAAATGTCCTGCTACGCTCTAGAATACATCTCAACACAGTCCTCTAGGTATTGTGTGGACATGAACATGCAGTGGGAAAGAGCAAGTGGAACTTTTATGGGACAACATTTGCCGAAGTTGCTAGCTCTAGTATGCAATTACTTAATTTCAAGCAAATATTTGCATAACTTTACCCGTTCTTCAAAACTGTGTAAACAGATATTTGTTTGTAGATTAAGAAAGGGAATTCTGTAGACAGATGCACCTGATTGCCACTCAAATGCATTGCTTCAGTGTCCAGAGTTGAAAACCTCAATTAAGGGTATCAAACTTTTAAAAGAGTATTTTTCTTTCTCTCATTTCAAAGATATTAAGTCATTGAAAGTGCTTAGTACAGAGGATATCATCAGCCTGTTAAATAAATGTCCACAAGGTTAAGTTTAAATGTTGATAAAGTGGCTCAATCAACAGTTTGACTCGCTAGGTTCACAGTAATTGAGATAGGTGTTTCCTCTGTTTCCTTTGATCGTGAGCTCACATCTTTTTAGGCTGTGACTTTCTGGAGGCATGGTGTTAAGGCTTACTCTTAGGGGGAGATCTTACACTCAAATACAAGTAACATAAACAACATACACTAAGGACAAAATACAAGTCTGCCAAGGTGCTGAGTTGGCAGAGGCCTATTTTCACGAAGGTGTTCCCACTGTTGCAGCACTTATGGCAAAAATGTAATGCTGGGTGAACCATTAAGCCATGGTGGCCCTCTTGATATTGATTTTGTTTTCCCTCAAAGTCGAGATATTGTTCTGTAAAGCAAAACAGCAATGGCTCCTAATGCTGTAGGAGTCTTTCCTTACAACTTGTGGGCTTCATTCCTCATCTTTCCTATAGGGTACAGTCATGCCCCACATGACATATCCATGCAAGAGCAAGGAATGTTGGAAAGCTTGCCCAAAAAAGGGTGGGTCTGCTGTGATTCAAAAGCCAGTGGGTCTGTGGCAAAGGGGCCCCCAGCTAAGGATGAATGAGGCCAGTGGTGAATGAAGCCAGTGATATATCTTTAAAAGAGGACTCTTATTCATAAATGGCTTAATAGTTAAGTCATATGCAATCATTTTACAGCTGAATACTTTTATACTCAATGAGGGGATAGTCTTAATGTTGGAGTTTACACTCAGAGAAGTTAGGAAGGGAATGTGACAAAAGAGGACATAATGCAATGCCAGTGACTTAAATGGACAGTCTAGAAGGGCAGACACACAGTTCTAAGGATTACTTATTATGTTTAACCTTGCTTTTTACGTAAGAATGCCCCTACCCCAAAAAGCAGAAAAGAAAAGCTGTGGGAAATGAAGAAGACAATGGGCCCAATTTAGAATTTGGCAAACGAAGTAAAGGCAGTCAAGGTGGCAGTGCTTAATTAAAGCCAGCGGCTTCCAGTGGGAGCCACTGACACTCAATTTAGGGGGACCAGCACTTTTTTCCCTCATCAGACATTGTGTAAATACGGAGGAAAAAAAAGACAGAAAGAACATCATAAAAGTAGAAAGAAGAACATGCAAGAGTGAAAAAAATGGAAAGAGAGTGCCTGGTGGTGGATTAGAGAGAGATAAGGTGGATTTTAGACTACACAGCCTTGGTGTTGGGCCCGACAACACTTAATTGCACTGGCTGAGGGCTTCTGAGCAGAGCTTTGGACATCAGTTCTTTGTTTTACAAACTAATCACTAGGCAGAGGACTATACATTCGCCACCTTGCCTTTATCCCGTCCACCAGATTGGGAGTTTGCACTGCACTGTGACGGCAGTTCATACAAAGCAATTGAAACATTTGGGCCCATATTTATACTTTTTGACGCTAAACTGCGCTAACGCAGTTTAGCGTCAAAAAATTTAGCGCCGTCTAACGCCATTCTGAAGCGTCATGCGGGCGCCGTATTTATGGAATGGCGTTAGCCGGCGCTAGCAGACCGGCGCTGCCTGGTGTGCGTGGAAAAAAACCACGTAGACCAGGCAGCGCCGGCGTAGGGGGAAAATGGCGTTAGGGCGTCTTAAAATGGGGCAAGTCAGGTTGAGGCAAAAAAATCGCCTCAACCCGATTTGCGCCATTTTTTTCGACGCCCAGACGCCATTTAAATGACTCCTGTCTTAGTAAAGACAGGAGTCATGCCCCCTTGCCCAATGGCCATGCCCAGGGGACTTATGTCCCCTGGGCATGGTCATTGGGCATAGTGGCATGTAGGGGGGCACAAATAAGGCCCCCCTATGCCACCAAAAAAAATTAAAAAAAATAAAAAATTATACTTACCTGAACTTACCTGAATGTCCCTGGGATGGGTCCCTCCATCCTTGGGTGTCCTCCTGGGGTGGGCAAGGGTGGCAGGGGGGGTCCCTGGGGGCATGGGAGGGCACCTGTGGGCTCATTTTGAGCCCACAGGCCCCTTAACACCTACCCTGACCCAGGCGTTAAATAGTGGCGCAAATGCGGGGTTTTTTGTCCCGCCAACTCCCGGGTGTGATTTTTGCCCGGGAGTATAAATACGACGCATTTGCGTCGCCGTCATTTTTTTAGACAGGAACGCCTTCCTTGCATCTCATTAACGCAAGGAAGGCGTTCACGCGAAAAAATGACGCTATTTGCCCATACTTTGGCGCTAGACGCGTCTAACGCCAAAGTATAAATATGGCGTTAGTTTTGCGCCGAATTTGCGTCGAAAAAAAACGACGCTAATTCGGCGCAAACGGAGTCTAAATACGGGCCTTGGTGTGCGTCTGTCATTGGTGATTGATGCTTGCACCAAAGTTTTAATTTTTTTTAAAACAAACCCTAGAGCAGGAGGTTTATGTAAATCTAATGGCCCCACACCATGGGAGATTTCTCTCATTTTTATTTTCACTGTGATGGCCCGCAAAATGAACCAAAAACCCAACAGGAGATGGGTTCATTGTCAATATGTGAACTATCGTACTGTAAAAAGAGTGCATTATCTAACTCCTGAAATTACTAATTTCGGTGACAACTGCCATTGTACTTTTTAGTTCTAGCATCCATGAAAGAGAAGGATGATTGAATTTACCTTTCCACCTACAATGTTACCCAGCTTGCAGACACCATCTAAGAGCTAAAGTAGAATCAGGCACAAACACCAAGACACAGTACACTTTGCACAAAACCTGTTTGTAAAACCAGACAGAAACACGATATGGTCTCAAGATTACAAATCCACGTCACTCACAAAGAGGCTGTTTATTGAAATGATAATTGAGTTGACTTTGCCTCCTAAAGTATAATCCAAACTTACAGAGAAGAGTGACTGAATTAATGAAGAAGCTTGTATTTTCCAGATGCTTCATATTTTTGTGCAGGATGTTTTCCAAACTACAGGTCCTTCTATGATTTGGACTATTGCGGGTTGTACCGAGTCATCTTGAAAAGGAATCATGGAAGCCATTTTAAAAGTCATCTTGTTAAATGACTTATAACACGTGTTTGTCCGGAGGTAGTTAATTGATACAGAATTGTTTGTGGCGTGTTCTAAGACATACATTTTTTAATGATAGCTCATGAAGTGGTAAAAAGTTGCTACTGTCCATGCTGCATGTGGCCATGATTTTGTGACCTGGTAGCGTTTATCAAGCTGTCTTCATCTTTTCAGTATGTTGGGTGCCTGATGGTGATGCTATGTCTTGAGCTGGCCTGTGGTGTTTGGACATCTGAACAGGAAATCACGGTTAGTGACTAAGTTAAAAATATATGTTGTCATGTACTTAGTTAAACTTATTGAAAGGCTTTTAGTTTAGTTTTGTGCATGGATGTCAGCATTTTCACAGATTAATTTTGATGTGAAGCATAAAAGTTTGACCTTAAGACAGCATTTGTAGATTCACCCAGAGAGGTCCTGAGAACGACATTGGCCTTAAGCACCTGCTACATTACTGAACAGAGACTGTTAGTTAACGCTGTGTCTCTCCATGTTCCGCCACCAAGGTTCCTTTCTCAGACTCTCTATCACTAATACAGTATATCTGTTTTCAAACTAACAATCCATGTGAAAGTACATGCAAAGAAAAAGACATGGAAGCAGAAATGGAAAAACACTATTTCATGCTGAAAGAAATACAGACCTAGTCATGTCAAGTTAAAGATATAATGCAATAGTGCATATTTAAATGCGTATCAGTTGTGCACATATAACTACAAAATATATGAAAATGTCAGTACATCAAATTCAAATTAATTCGTGTTACAGTTGGGGGGGCGTGGCTTGGCCACCGGGCAAGATGGCCGTCACCTGGTGAGGCTCTGCCGGGGCCGGGCACTTTATCCGCTTAAACTCATCCTAATCGGGGCGGAAATGGAGCGGACCCCAGGCGCTTCCCCCTGAGAGGTTGGCCGGCGATATCGAGCCGGGTCTGGCTGCTGCCGGGGCCCGGGAGACGGGTGAGCGCCGAGGGGCCTAGCGCTGGTGGCTCTCTGCGCGCGCTGGCTCTTAAGGCGCGCGCGGGCTGAGCGAGGGCGGCGACCGCTTCCCCTGATTGAGGGGCGCGGAGACAGAGGGGCCGGGAACTCGGGGAAGCCGGACCGGCGGTCGATTCGGGCCGCGGCTCCCCCCCCCCTCCTCCTCCTTAATACGACGGTGACTGATTCTGGGCGCGCGTTGCAGCCTGCCCTGGACTCGCGGGCCGCTCCCGCCCATCGGAAGGGGTTTCCCTCGGGGGCCCCCGGATCCCGGAGACTCGGCGGAAGGGCGCGGGGCCCGGCTGGCGGACGGCGCACACCGACCACTGGTGGAGTGTGCTGGAACCGCGTGAGGCGTATACCTGGAACTGGGCCAGCTTAGGAACCTGCTTGGTGAACTTGAACACTGCCCCCGGCTGCCTGCACAGAAATCTCGGATGTCCTGCGGACCACACATGGAATCCAGCACAGAACTGGGAGCGTGAGCCAGGTAGAGGGCAGACTGGAGGTGTGGCGGGGGTTTGGGGTCCCGGCTGACATGACTCTTCGATCCCGGTGCCCTATGGACTCCGGAAGCCTGAACGCCCTGGATTAGCGGCTTAGTGGCTGGCTGGACCCCCCTCCCCCCGCCCTCGTGGGCTGAGTCGTACCCCTGAAACTAACGCAGCTAATCTGAGCCCATGCGTGGAGGTATAGGGGTGTGAGAGAAGTGGAGGCCGCTGGGCGCGCCGGGAGCTGACCAGACGGCTTAGTGGAGCAAGTGAGACAGTCGAGGGGCTGTTTCTTCCGGCGCTGGAAACTTGTTGACCTGGGCGGGCGAATTCAGATTACTTCAGTTACATCATATGGCAATACTGCAAGATGGGTAAAGCAGATAAGCGGCAAGCTAAACTCTCCTTCTCCGGAGGAGAAAAACGGGGCGCCACTTCCGAACCCCGGCCCGGAGATGCAGACACTGAGGAGGGGTCCTCCGAGATGTCCGTGAGAGCCATGTTCATGGAACTCAAGACCAGTTTGGCCGGAATTGACGCTAAGCTGGATCATGTAACGGAGCGGCTTGACCGCATTAGAGCTCGAGTGGACGACCATGATGCTAGATTTGAAACGCTAGAGACTCGCACATCTGATATAGAGGACGCTCGCAGTGGCGATAGAGAACAGATTGCGCAGATGGAACGCCTTATGGAGGTGATACGAAACAAGAATGAGGACCTGGAAGCTCGGTCCCGACGTAACAATATCCGCATCGTGGGGCTGCCGGAGACAACAGATATGAGTCGCATGGAAGACTTTGTCGAGAACATGCTACAAGAGCTGTTTCCTGGAGAGTTGTCGCGGATGCTGGTGATTGAGAGGGCACATCGATCCTTGGGCCCTCGGCCTCCGCCGGGCACTCCTCCGCGCCCAATTATTGCACGGTTACTAAATTACAGGGACCGAGACACCGTGCTTCGGCTTGCCAGGGAAAAAAGCCCCTTAACTTTTAAGAACTCCGAAATCAACTTTTTCCCTGATTACACCCCGGGAGTACAGGCACAGAGACGGGCTTTTCTGCCGATCAAGCGTACGCTAAGCCAGGCTGGAATAGGATTTGCTCTGTTATATCCGGCTAAATTGAGAGTGAGGCATGAGGGCAAAGTGTTATATTTCACGGATATAAAGCAGGCGAATAAGTTTGTTAAAAGATTGCCTAAACAGCGGGGGGCCGGGGAGGTGAACCCAGAAAACGCCTCACTTAGTGACAATGATTAATGCGCTGGACTGGTGACCTCAATATCACTGGAGCTGTGGAGAAATAGGGGTCCGCTACACAACCTGCCCCTGTTATATAGCTAGGGGCTGTCCGTGCCCCCACTCTCCCATACCCTTTTTAGGGTGGAGGGTCGATCGGCGGGCCTATGCCCCCACGGATGAGTCCGGTTCTTTCGTGTTATATCCCCTCAGTTTGGGTTCCGGGGATGGTTGGGTGGGCTACTTCTAGGGTCCGATTGGGGGGCCTGGGTGGGAGGGGGGAGGCGAGGGCAAACTGGGAAATGTTTCTGGTTCTTTTTCTGTTTGGTTTCTGGCAGGCGGTGGGCTGTGTCCATATGCTGGGCTGCGTGGCTGGGGGTCTGGATGGGGGATGATGCTTCTACTACTGTGAAATGCTTGACATGGAATGTGCGGGGACTCAATGACAACCGAAAAATCCGGCTGGTGATGGCTTATGCTAAACGACATAGTATTGATATTTGTATGCTTCAGGAAACGCATCTGACGGCGCAGTCGGTTAACAGACTGAGGGCTGGCTGGGTTGGGGAGACTCATCACTCGGCATACTCCAGTTATGCCCGAGGGGTCGCAATCATTATTCGTAAGGGGCTACAATGGCGCACACGAGAGATCATTATCGACCCCAACGGAAGATATGTAATGCTGAGCGGAATGCTGCTGGACAGGGCTTGCCGGCTAGTGGCAGTGTATGGGCCAAATGTGGATGACTCAGAATTCTTTCTGGAAGTGTGGCGCCGGGTGGAGTCGCTGGGAGCTGGGGCTGTGGTTTGGGGCGGCGATTTTAATGTTGTGCTGGATGCTTGGCTGGACCGTGAGAGTGTGGCCAGGATGCAGCACGTTTCAGCAGCAAGGGCACTGACGGCAGTAATGGATAGTGGCGCGCTGGTAGATTTGTGGAGGCGGAGACACGCAGGTGTGCGGGAAGGCACTTGTTTGAATTACTTTCATAGCAGCTGGTCCCGTATTGACCGATGGTTGGGCACTAAAGATGTAGAGGCCTGGACTAGAGCAATTAATCATCTCCCTCGCACGCTGTCGGACCACTCACCGGTACTATTAGATATGGCGCTGCCTAGTGAGTTAAATCCAATGGTAATGTGGCGGTTGCCCGGTGGCGCCCTCCGGGACGACGCCTTCCGAGCGGAGATACGAGAGGCCATTCGCCTATTTTTTGAGGAGAACCGGGGGTCGGTGGACTCTCCGGGCACGGTATGGGAAGCATTTAAAGTAGTGATCCGTGGGGAGTGTCTAGCAAAACAGCATGGGATAGTGAAGGCATTAAGACGAGAGATGGCTGATATTGAAAGGAGGCTTGAGGTACTGGAGCGGAGTCTCGAGGCCACATGGTCAAACGAGATACTTGCGGAAATTAGACGAGAGGTGTCACTGTATGAGGTGGCCTCACTTAGAGAGGTATGCTTCCTCGGGAGACATTCGCGGGCTCGTAGATATGGAGAGGGCGAGAGGGCTGGGAGGACGCTTGCGGGGCTGCTGCGTAGCCCCTGGGCCAGCAATTATGTCACTGAAGTATTAGACACCGACGGGGCCAGGGTGACTGGTACTGGAAGCGTGTTGCAGGAATTCACCAAGTTTTACTCGCAGCTATATGCGCCCCCGGTGGGACTCAGGGTGGCAGATATGAAGGAGTATTTTGAGAGCATTGCGTTAGTGTGGTTTGAAGAGGCACACAGGATGTATCTGGATGTGCCGTTCACGGTAGAGGAGGTGAAGGCGGCGGTCCAAAGCTTACCCGGGGATAAGTCTCCTGGCACTGATGGCCTGACCCCTGCCTTTTATAAGTAATTTGGGGACATCCTAGCTCCCTATCTGCTGGAGGTGTATGAAGAGTCCCTAGCGGTGGGCTCCCTCCCGACCTCCCTCCGGGAGGCCTTAATAATAACCATCCTGAAGCCTGGTAAAGACCCGACGCGATGCGATTCGTACCGTCCTCTCTCCATGATAAACATTGACAATAAGATCCTTGCAAAAATGATAGCGACTCGACTACAGCCACTACTTTCTAGAATGGTGCTCCCAGATCAATCGGGCTTTGTACCCGGGAGATCCACGAGCCACAACTTACGCACCTTCTTTGCAGTGCTGGGATCACTAGAGACAGACGACGACGTGGCCACTGTGTTTCTTGATGCGGCTAAGGCCTTTGATTCCCTGGCCTGGGAATATATGTTTGCACTTCTGAATCGAGTGGGCCTTAGCGCGCGATTTGTAAATTGGATCAGGCTGCTGTATACTCTGCCTACTGCCAGGCTTCGCCTTAACGGGAGCATATCAGCCCCATTCCCGGTATCACGTGGTACGCGACAGGGCTGCCCGCTGTCTCCGCTTCTTTTTGCGGCTGCTATGGAGCCACTGGCAGCGGGACTGCGTCAGAGATATAGTAATAGTGGCCTAAGATTCCGGCAGCGCCCTGTCCTGATATCCTTATATGCGGACGATATAGCGCTATATGTGTGCAATCCCAGGCAAAATCTGGATATCTTACTAGATGAAATTGTCCGCTTCGGGAACTTTTCTGGGATCACCATTAACTGGTCGAAATCAATGATTCTGCCACTGACCCCCGGGGTGAGCAGATTTGACTTGCGATACCCTCTGATTTGGGCGGACGGGCCAGTGCGCTACTTGGGTATACACCTAAGCTGCGACGCGGAGACGCTCCGACTTGCCAACTATGAAACAGTGATGACATGGCTGGAGTGCAAGGTGGAGACCTGGATGGCCCTTCCTCTTTCGCTGACTGGCCGCATCGCCATCATTAAGATGGTGGTACTCCCTAAATTTCTGTATCTATTCATAAATCTTCCCCTGCCACTCACTAAAGTTTATTTTCGGCGCCTGAGATCTGCGCTTGTGCGGCTGGTCTGGGCGGGACGACAGCCCCGTATTGCGTGGGAAAAGCTGACGCTGCCGTTTGACCGCGGCGGATTGGCAGCTCCAGACTTGGAGTTATATTACCATAGTGCCCAGGCACATTTCGCGTACTTCTGGCTGAATCCGCCCCGATATATGCCGCATCTTGCTCCGGAGAGTGACTCTGTCTGGCCTGACGGCTTGATATGTCTGCTTGGAGGGCGGGCACTCCCCCGCCCCAGAGGCATAGACACGGTCTCCTGCACTGCGGGAGCATGGAGGGCGTTGATGCGACGGGCTGGGGTGCAGGCTCCTTTTGCGTCATCACTACCTGTTATGGCGGTGGCTGACGGCCAGATGTTCTGTGATAGAGGTGTGCGTGGGTTTCTGCGGGACGCTGACTTGCAGACGCTGGGAGACTGGGTAGTGGATGGCCGACTGCTGGGTGTCTCTGACGCACTCTTGAACTGTGACGACTCCCCGCTGCGGCGCTTTTGTGCACTCCGTGTTCACTCCTTGCTGCGGGATCGGTTCTTCGCAGAGCCGGCCGCTCCTCCCGAGTTCCGGGCTTTGGAGGCACTGTGCAGTGCGAAATCCCCCTCCAAGCTAATAACCAAACTGTATAATGCTGCGCAGGAGCAGAGTGGCGGCTTGGTGATGCGCGCCCGGGCTGCCTGGGAGAGAGACCTGGGGGAGCCCATCCCGGATGGGATATGGCGTAGCTGTTGTGTTTATATGAGAACATTGTCCCCGAACTATAGACTGCGCTTGCTGCATTTCACATTCCTACACCGAATATACTATACACCCAGGAAGTTACACTCCATGGGGTTGGTGGCGGACCCCCGCTGCGCCCGCTGCGGAGCCCCGGATGCAGGTTTCTTCCACCTGGCATGGGAGTGTGAGGAAGTATATAAGTACTGGGAGGAGGTGCGACGAGCGATTGCTGACATGATAAAAGAAGAGATATCCCTCTCCCCTAAGGTAGCGCTGCTGGGATATATGGATGAAATGCAGAGCCCGCATAGACGTTTAGTGGGACTGCTTGTGCTCCTTGCCAAGAGGAGAGTAGCGATGTGCTGGGGTAGGGGGGGAGTACCGCGTAGATCGGATTGGTTGCGAGATGCGGCTTTCTGCCATGACCAACTGTTAATATTTTGGGAACTCGTGCCAGAGAGATCACGTCCCAAAAATATTTGGAGCCCTCTAGAGGAATACCTGGCTCTGCGGACTGTGAGTGCTGTGTGATTGATGCCCCCCCACTAGGCGTTTTCTGCTCCCCCCCCCCCCCCGGAACATGCAAGATATTTTGACGGGTGATAGTCCTGTGTGACGTGGTTGTGCCCTCCGCCTGCCTAATTAAAAAAAATAAATTAAAAAAAAAAAAAAACATTTGTGTTACAGTTTAAGTAAATGCAATGCAACTTTGAATACATGAGTTTAACCCAACTGAGAACTACATTTAAATTCAGATGTGAAAATATTAGTGCACACGTTTACATGAATCTTTCTAGTTTCTAAAGTAAATACATTTCTGTAATGTGAGGATGGTTTTCTTTGCTCTCTAAAGAATACACTTCATTTAATAAGCTCACAGAATATGAGTGAAAATCTAGTTCTACAGTGAATTCACTTCTTTATTATGTTCCAGTGCAGCACTTTAAATAAGTAATGTTAGATCAGGGTCGGGAGGCGTGGCTTAGCACCGCCAAAGATGGCTGCACATTAGCTGAGCTCCGTCACTGCCAGCTATATTATCCCTGCCATCCGTTTAATCCTCCGCATCCTGTGACCTATCATAACTGCTATAAAGTGACCCCAGCCCGACCCGACTTGACGGAGGACCAGAGATGAAGTGTACCCTCCTGAAGAAGCTGCACCCGTGGCAGGCCTTGGAGAGACAGCGAGGACAGCATGCAAACTGCCTCGGGGACATGCCGGTCCCTGCACCTATCTGCAGGTGGGGGATGGCTGGGGGCAGCAAAGAAACCCTGGGTGACATGGTACACCACAAAGTCCAGCCCCAGTCGAACAAGATTGACAACTATGCAGTGACAAAGCCTGTAGCTGATACACAACAAAGTCCAGCCCCAGTTGAACAAGATTGACAAATACTCAATGACGAAGCCTGTAGCTGATGCCATGGGTGCGTCTCTCCCTCCTTCTCCCCCCCCGATCTACTCGAAGCCTTCTCTTCAGGAAAAAACGGCTGCCATACAAGACCTCAAGGGCACTCTGGAGCCGAAGCTTGACGCAGTTACGGTGGATGTAGCGCTGCTGAAAGCTGACTTCAAGAAACTCTCTTACAATGTCACCACTGCCGAATTGAACGCTGCTGTGTTGCAGTCCACCAGCAAGCGGCTGGAGGAAGAAGTACAGTTATTTAACCAAGCGGACCAAAATGGTGACTGCTAAATTGGAGGACCAGGAAGGGAGGGCTCGCAGGAGAAACATACGAGTTGTGGGGGTTCCCACGGGAGTGAAGAAACTCTTTTTGGAAGACTTTATCCTGAATACTCTAAAACCCAAATGTCTGTCGAAATTCTTCACTAGTGAGAGGGCTCGTTGGGCACAGGTGCCTCCGTCTTGACTAAGAATCATTCCCCCCCGCCCGACTTCAAGTAACTGTAAGCGGGATGCAATCCTCCAGGCAGCCGGAACCTCAGATGAACTCCACTGTGAAAACACTGGTGAGGTTGTTCCTGGACTTCACTTTACAGTTTCAGCGAAAGCTCTGCAACTTTGATGAGGTTAAAAAAGCTCAATGCGCCAAGGAAGTTAAATATATGAGGTTACATCCTGCACGAATGCAAGTAGTGGCTGAGGACAAATCATGGGATGTTACTGCGCCAACGGAGGCCTAGGACTGGCTGGAGGGCGGGTGCACAGTGGGTCAGAAGAAATTCCCTGGGACCCCGGCATGGTTCTACATGGAGTGGCCCTCTGACTCCCCCTGCAGCAGATGGAGAGCCTAACCTAAATGCTGAGTCCCCAGGGGACCATGCGTGACAGAGATAGCTCCTTCAGACTGGCACTGTGTACATCATGCCAGGCTGGGCGACGGAGACCCGGCAGCCTTTTTTTGGAGGGGGGGTGGTAGAGATAACTTCAGTGCTATTTTGTTGGTAATGCCGAAACTAGTGATGTGCTAATTGTAAATATATGGGGATATACAGTTTGATATAAGTTTACTTGTCCGGCCTGATTGAGCAGAGCGAACCAACCCCTATGTTTGATACTTTCGGGAACTGGCGACAGGCGCTCTGCAAGTTGGGGCTGTGGGCAGTTTTGAGCCTACGATGCAGGGTGGCTTGGTGGTGGGAATTAGTGGAAGGGCACTACATCTTTTCTTTTTTTTTTTTTTTTTTTTACAGGATGCACATGTTTATGCTGTTGCTTTGTTTATGCTTTACAATTACCATGTTATATCAGTGGTACCAGGCATACTTAAAGGTGGGGAGGACACATGCGATGGGCCCCATTTTTGAGCGACCATGCAGCGGCCCCATATGGGGCCTTTCTACATCTCAGCGCCGTCATGACACCTAGCTTAGACCCAGCCATGAAAATCCTTAACTGGAGTGTTAATGGACTGGGTAGTAAAATCAAAGGCACAGTAGTGCTGTAAAATATCCGCAGGGTGGCCCTGACCTAATTCTCTTACAGGTAACACACCTTAGGGGAAGACCATATAAGGCACTGGGCAGATTTGCCTACAAATTGTTGGCCCATCAAGGGTTTACCTCTAATTCGAGAGGTGTTGGAATCCTCATTAAAATCCCCCAAGTTCCATATAACACATGGCATGATCCATTGGGGAAGTTTGTAGCACACACAAGCACCTGCGAGGGATATACCCTGAATATATACCATGTTTACATGCCAAGATCTTCCCTGCTCTTAATGATACCCTGCTGTGAATTGCACTGGGTATATTAATATTAGCGGGAGATATGAATGCCCTTATGGACCCCGACTTGGACAGGGCACCAGTGCTAACTAACAATGGGAATCCTGGCCCGCTCAAGGTCTTTACGGACAAATTGGGACTGACTGACTTATAGAGAGCACATAACGCAACCAAACAGCAGTTCAAACACTTGTCAGCGGGCCACAGGAGTTGCTCTAGATTAGACTATATCTTCACTTTCCTCCTCCATGCTCCACAATTTAGAGACACTAACCATATAGCGTAGGGCATCTCCGACCACTCCCCAGTGGAGGTGCACCTGGTTGGACACCCAGGGACTACCCAGATGGCTACGCTTCTTGATCTATGGCTTCCTAAGGACCGGCCTACTAGAGACAATATCAGAGACTGGATGGACCAATACTTCCAAAGGTACAGTGACCTCTTTCTGTGTTCTATCACAGGGCATTGATACGTGGCCACGTTCAGGCTTTGGCTGGGGCTAGAAGGAGGACAAGCTCCAAATAGAGGCACTAGAGTGCAAAATCCTGGTTCTTTATACCTCTGCCCAGTAAGGGGGGAGGATAACTCCCGACAACGGCTTCAGCTGTGCCTCAAACAGCAGGAGCTGAGGGAATTGGTCAAACAAATGGCTCGCACTTATGCTTTGGTGACTCAGCATTGCCTTTAGGATGTGGGTGACAGAGCGGTCAAGTTAATTGCCTGGCTGGAAAAAAGGAACAAGGAACATAATTGGGTGCTAGAAATCAGCAACAATATAGGGACTACCCACACCACAGGAGCTGCCTTTGCAGATGCATTCACGGCTTACTATGAAGATCTGTATGCCTCTCAGACTGCTACATCAAGTGACGAGAGCGCTGATCTGCTGAAGGACATTTCCCTCCCCGTCCTAATGGAGGGAGACAGATGGAGCCTTGAGCAAGGCCTCATGACAAACGAAATTTGAAGAGCTGTTAGAGACCTACAGTCAGGGAAGGTGGCTGGGCCAAATAGCCTGCCCGTCGAATTATATACATCCATTGCTGACAAGGTGGCGGATCCCATGTTGGACATGGTTACATCAGCCAGGGAGGAGAAAAGCTGACAGAGGACCAAGGAATAGCCACAATAGTGGTGATTTCAAAGAAAGGTAAGCCCCCAGATGACTGTGGGTCGTACCAACCCATATCTCTTCTCAAATGATGAAAGATAGGTGCTTGCCAAAGCTCTTGCATTTATTGTCTACAGAAGGTGATCATGGTGATTATACACCCAGCTCAATCTGGCTTTACGCCCCGTAGAGGCATGCGGTTAAATCTGAGGCGCCTATGTGTGGTGTTACACCTGACAGCGGTCCAGCAAGCAGAACCCTCCATTCTACTTTCCTTGAATGACAAAATGGCTTTGGATAGTGTAGAATTGCCCTATCTTTTTGCAGTTCTCACTAGGCTTCAGAACGTCTGTGGATGGGTCAGATTATTGTATCACGCCCCGCTAGCCAGAGTGCGAGTCAGCAACATTGTATTTCGACCATTTACCCTCCATCACAGGACGAGGCAGGGCTGTCCATTATCCTCGATGATTTGTGCACTGCCACTGGAACCTCTAGCGGCCTGGGTCTGCCAGAACCCTCTTGTCTGGGGAATCAGTGGGGTAGAGGACTGGGAGGAATGTATTTTGCTAAACGTGGATAACATCCTGCTTTACACACACAGCTGTGGCTCACAGTCAACAAGCTCCTCCACATTTTCCAAATCTTCGAGGACTATAAGGTCACCTGGGACAAGTCCCTCATCTTCCCCCTCTTAGGGGTGTTACCTGCCTGCCATCTCGCTGTGTAGCCCCGTTTGTAAGGGATGGATTCTGCTACTTGGGTACCCATGTGACACAAGTCCCTGTGGAATTTCTCAGTAGGAAACTCTGTCCCCATCTGGATCGCCTTCACAGTGATGTGGCCCACTGACAGACCCTCCTGCTCTCTTTGATTGGCAGGGCCATCCTCTTTAAGATGACGATCCTCCCTCAACTTCTCTACGTGCTACGAAATAAACCCTACAGAATTCTCATGACTTCTTTCAAAAGGTGAATCATGAGCTCCACCAGCTCCTCTGGGATGGTGGCAGCTCCAGAATAGCACTCCTCAAGCTGCAAAAGGGTGCGTGTGATGGTGTACTAACAGTCCCCGGTGTGTTCAAATACTACTGGGCAATGCCCTTGATAGTTGTAAGGCAATGCACTTGATAGTTGTGAATGATTGGATTTATGCTGATCGGACAGAGCCAGCTTATAGGGTCCACAGACACGCTACGGGGTTCAGAATTACCTGCCTCTGTTGTATAGAAGAAGAGAAGAAATAACCCTACTTACCCACACCCAGATGGTGATATGACTCTGGTGGGAGGCAAATACATTCCTGGGCTTTGGAGGAAAGTTGACTGAGAAGACTCCAATGTGGGATAGCGATCTGTTAAGGGAGGTCGAGGGGCTGCTGGGATTTTCCAGGCATAGCCTGATTGGGATTGATTACCTGCGAGACACCTGGAGAGACCAGGCATATGTCTCCTTTGATATCCTACTGACGGATTACAAGATGGGGATACTGAACACTACCGACAGTTGCATTTGGGGCCTGCCCTGCAATGTTGTAATACAGCAGGGAAGCAGCTGCCAAAATCTTTGCCACTGGAGGATCGTCTCCTCTTGGACCCCGTGCCGGAAAAAGCAGTCTCCCTGATGTATAGGAAACTGATGAACAATTCTCCAGACCGACTCGGAGGCCTGCAGAGAGCTTAGAAGGGTGAGCTTGGACTCATAGACGACGATGACTTGACGGAGTTGGTGCAGAATTCCAGAGTAGTAGCAAGCTGACACAATTACGACTTGTCCCGTTGAGAATACTGCACAGATCATACTACTCCAGACCTCTGCGTTAAAGGGTGTAGCCAAGTGGGAACATTCTGTCACATATTGTGGGACTGCCCATCTATCCAGAACTAGAGGAGGGGTATACCAGAGATAATGACCCGGGTGAATGGCCTCACGGTCCCACTACAAATAACTTGCGAGGAAGTGTGGCCTAGACACCAGAGAATCTGGCTAAAACTAGTGGCTGGGGTGGCCAGGCTTATCATAGCACAGGTCTCGGGTGCTGACAGACTGCTCATGATGGGGGATTGGGAAAGCGGATCTTGACTGGTGTCAGCACACGCCACATGTGGTGTACCAAAGTAGCGGTTGCCCAAAAAAGTGGAAAAAGATATGGCGAAATTCCATACACTAAAGGTACCAAGACTTGGGGTGGGGGGCATGAGACCTTACAACTTGAATTGGGATTATTGTAGATGTACTGCCGCCGTCACCCCTGAGGTGGTCACTTCCACCGGATGTTGCAACTGGGAATCCTGTATTGTCAATTGTGCCATCACCTTGCCAGTGCTATGTATGGAACACTGAACACTTGTTTAATAAATAGAGTTATAAAAAGTATAATGTTAGGTCACACACAGTATGTAGTGCTAAATGCACATATATATTGCGATTTTGGAATATGTAGGTTTGGAGTCAAATTTATGCTCCTCCCATAGGAGGGAGCAGTCCTGTAGGATGTCATACACCTCACATCTCCACTGGCTTAGAGTTGAGATGTAAGTCCTTTTACACTTAACAACAGTTTCAAAACTAGCCAACACCCTCAGCTTTTTAAATAGGAGTAATTGATTGCAAATAACTCAGAGGGTCCCTTCCGACTGTGCAGTGTCACGTTTTGCTAATCTTGCTGTCCTTCTGGCAAAGGGGACACTCACTTGTAACTGGAGGGTGACAGCACCCCCCACCCAAACCCCTAGTGGCAGCCCTCTTTAAATGGGCTGAGATGGAAAGTAAATATCCCATAGCCAACATCTAGGATGCCATCCCAGAGAAGGCAAAACTATTGTTCAACAGGAGGATTCTACTCTTGTGTGCCATCCTTTCACGTCTCAGGCCTTGAATACCCAGGCTCTCTACTAGTACTGTTCTGTCCATTGTAGCACAACGCTCTTCACCATCTAACCTCGTCAGTATGCCACGACTCGTTTCAGTGCATAAATGCTTCATGGTTCGATTTGCCTTTATCTATTGATTCCATATTGTTGACAGTGTGCTAGGCCTTTCCTCCAACTTTCCTAACCCGACCTTTTCCCTTTTTTCCCTCCAATGGTTTACTGTTACGCTTGATTATCCTGTTTTGATCATGCTGTGCTGTACTGCATGATGCAATTGCAATGGTTATGTAACTTGCAAGCGCGGCCCGACCTCTAGGGCGGAGGGGCCACACCCCTCCACCTTTTGCCCCTCATGTAGAGTGTCTGTCAGGCTGAACAAAGGTCAGCCTGACAGACACTCTTTGTTTTCAGCTCAGACAGACAGGTGTGAGACATGCACAATTTGCGCAGAGTCCTGGCTGCCTTAGCTGAACTTTGCTGGGCTGAGGAGGTCTAAGCTCCTATGGGCGTGACCTCCTCGGCTCAGCAAAGGTGCCTCGAGTCCCTCCCCTGGGTGACGAGGAAAGTGTCACCAATTTACTTCGACCTGGGCACTTCAGGTTTTTGACACTTTGACACAGAGTGGGGTGGGGTCAGCAGTCTCGCTGACCCCATCCCATTCTGTGACGAGTTGGGACTGCTGTCTTCCCTCTAATGAGGGAAGGCAGCAGTCCCAACCCTCCTGGGACTTCGAGGCTGAAGGTAAGTGTGTGTGTGTGTGATGTTTTAAAATGAATGTTTGGTGCGTGCGTGCATGTTTGAATGTTATGAGTGTTGTTAATGGATTTGCGTGCGTGTCCGTGTATGAAAGAATGAGTGTGTGTGTGTGTGTGTGTGTGCTTCCCGCCCGCCTGCCCCCCTCCCTCCTAAAGCTGACGGCCGCCACTGGTAACTTGTTAATTACTACCTATAACATCCATGTCTAACCTGATAGTTGTGGTTGTTTAAAATAGCAAAATGTTTAATACAATATTGGTTAAACTCAATCTGAGGAGCCCTTCAGATATCAAAAGAATGTAGAGGCCTCGCTTGTTCTTGCCCTGGATCTCGTATGAAATCAGAAGTAGTCTCCTGTTCAAAATGGAACTAAAATATCACCTTAATCCATTCGCTGCTAGGCCTTTTCCCCTCCTGTGTCAAGCCTTTTTTTGGCTATTTGGGGCAGTTCGCGCTTAGGCCCTCATAACTTTTTCTCCACATAAGCTACCCATGCCAAATTTGCGCCCCATTTTTCCAACATCCTAGGGATTCTAGAGGTACCCAGACTTTGTGGGTTCCCCTGAAGGAGACCAAGAAATTTGCCAAAATACTGCGAAAATTTCCTGTTTTTTTTAAATGTGAAAAAAGGGCTGCAGATGAAGGTTTGTGGTTTTTCCCCCAGAAAGTGGCATCAACAAAGGGTTTGCGGTGGTAAAATAACCATCTTCCCAGCTTTCAGGCACAGGCAGACTTGAATTAGAAAACCCCAGTTTCAACACAATTTAGACATTTCACTGGGACATACCCCATTTTCACTATTCTTTGTGCTTTCAGCCTCCTTCCAGTTAGTGACAGAAATGGGTAAGAAACCAATGCTGGATCCTAGAAAGCTAAACATTTCTGAAAACTGTGAATTCAGCAAGGGGTCATTTGTATATTTCCTACAGAAAATAACAGCTGAAATAAAAGAATATTGAAATTGGGGGTGAAAAAACAGCCATTTGTCTCCACGTTTTACTCTGTAACTTTTTCCTGCAATGTCAGATTTTTGAAAGCAATATACCAATACGTCTGCTGGGCTCTTCTGGTTGCGGGGATATATAGGGCTTGTAGGTTCATCAAGAACCCTAGGTACACAGAGCCCATAAATGAGCTGCACCTTACAATGGATTTTCATTCTATACTGGGTATACAGCAATTAATTTGCTGAAATAAAAAAATTGAAAAATAGGTATCAAGAAAACCTTTGTATTTCCAAAATGGGCACAAGATAAGGTGTTGGAAAGCAGTGGTTATTTGGACATCTCTGAATTCCGGGGTGCCCATAATAGCATGTGAATTACAGGGCCTTTCTCAAATAGATGTATTTTTTACACACTGTCTTACATTTGGAAGGAAAAAATGTAGAGAAAGACAAGGGGCAATAACACTTGTTTTGCTATTCTGTGTTCCCCCAAGTCTTCCAATAAAAATGGTACCTCGCTTGCCTGGGTAGGCCTAATGCTCGCAACAGGAAACACACAATTGACACATCACATTTTTACTTTGAATCTGACATGTTTTTTGCATTGTGCCTAGCTGTAGATTTTGGTCTTCAGCTCAGCCGGCACCTAGGGAAACCTACCAAACCTGCGCATTTTTTAAAACAAGACACCTAGGGGAATCCAGGATGGGGTGACTTGTGGGGCTCTGGCCAGGTTCTGTTACCCAGAATCCTTTGCAAACCTCAAAATTTGGCCAAATAAACACTTTTTCCTCTCATTTCGGTGACAGAAGGTTTTGAAATCTGAGAGGAGCCACAAATTTCCTTCCACCCAGCGTTCCCCCAAGTCTCCCAATAAAAAGGTACCTCACTTGTGTGGGTAGGCCTAGCGCCCGTGACAAGGAATGCCCCAAAACACAACGTGGACACATCACATTTTCCCAAAGAAAACAGAGCTGGTTTTGGCAAAGTGCCTAGCTGTGGATTTTGGCCTGTAGCTCAGCCGGCACCTAGGGAAACCTAGCAAACCTGCGCATTTTTGAAAACTAGCCACCTATGGGAATCCAAGATGGGGTGACTTGTGGGGCTCTGACCAGGTTCTGTGACCGAGAATCCTTTGCAAACCTCAAAATTTGGCCCAAAAACACTTTTTCCTCTCATTTTGGCGAAAGAAAGTTCTGGAATCTGAGAGAAGCCACAAAGTTCCTTCCACCCAGCGTTCCCCCAAGTCTCCCGATGAAAAAGGTACCTCACTTGTGTGATGAGGCATAGTGTCTGCGACAGGAAATGCCTCAAAACACAACGTGGACGCATCACATTTTCACAAAGAGAACAGTGCTGTTTTTTGCAAAGTGCCTAGCTGTGGATTTTGGCCTCTAGCTCAGCTGGCACCTAGGGAAACCTACCAAACCTGCACATTTCTGAAAACTAGACACCTAGAGGAATCCAAGATGGGATGACTTGTGGGGCTCTGACCAGGTTCTGTTACCGAGAATCCTTTGCAAACCTCAACATTTGGCCAAAAAAAACACTTTTTCCTCTCATTTTGGCGAAATAAATTTCTGGAATCTGAGAGGAGCCACAAATTTCCTTCCACCCAGCGTTCCGCCAAGTACCCCAATAAAAATGGTACCTCACTTATGTGGGTAGGCCTAGTGCCCGCGAAAGGATATGCCCCAAAACACAACGTGGACACGTCACATTTTCCCAGAGAAAACAGTGCTGTTTTTTGCAAAGTGCCTAGCTGTGGATTTTGGCCTCTAGCTCAGCCGGCACCTAGGGAAACCTAGCAAACTTGGGTATTTTTGAAAACTAGATACTTAGGGGCATCCAAGAGGGGGGGGACTTGTGGGGCTCTGGCCAGGTTCTGTTACCCAGAATCCTTTGCAAACCTCAAAATTTGGCCAAAAAAACAAATTTTCCTCTCATTTCGGTGACAGAAAGTTCTGGAATCTGAGAGGAGCCCCAAATTTCCTTCCACCCAGCGTTCCCCCAAGTCTCCCGATAAAAAAGGTACCTCACTTGTGTGGGTATGCCTAGCGTCCACAACAGGAAATGCACCAAAACACAACGTTGAACTCATCACATTTTCACAAAGAAAACAGAGCTGTTTTTTGCAAAGTGTCTAGCTGTGGATTATGGCCTGTAGCTCAGACGGCACCTAGGGAAACCTAGCAAACCTGCGCATTTTTGAAAACTAGACACCTAGGGAAATCCAGGATTGGGTGACTTGTGGGGCTCTGACCAGGTTCTGTTACCCAGAATCCTTTGCAAGCCTCAAAATTGGGCCAAAAAAACACTTTTTCCTCTCATTTCGGTGACAAAAAGTTCTGGAATCTGAGAGAAGCCACAAATTTCCTTCCACCCAATGTTCCCCCAAGTCTCCTGATAGAAATGGTACCTCACTTGTGTGGGTAGGCCTAGCACCCACAACAAGAAATGCACCAAAACACAACGTGGACACATCACATTTTCACAAAGAAAACAGAGCTGCTTTTTGCAACGCGTCTAGCTGTGGATTATGGCCTCTAGCTCAGCCAGGAAACCTATCCACTTTTTCCTCTCATTTTGGTGACAGAAAGTTCTGGAATCTGAGGGGAGCCACACATTTCCTTCCATCCAGCGTTCCCCCAAGTCTCCCGATAAAAATGATACCTCACTTGTGTGGGTGGCCCAGGTGCCTGCAACAGAAAAATGCCAAAAACCTGTAGAGATTGAGGGGATAGCACAGCGAGTTGATAAGCACATATTTTTCTTTTATACATCTTTTAGGCTGACTTTGATTTGGGGACCCACACAAGTGAGGCATCATTTTACTTGGGAGACTGAGGGGAACACTGAGTGGTAGTAAATTTGTGCCGCAGCGGTGATCGAGGTTTGCAGAGGAGTCTGGGTAAGAAAATGTTGGGGGATCCAGGCAAGCCACACCTCCTTGGACTCCTTGGGGTGACTATTTTAAAAACATATCTTTGTTTCTCTAGATGAAGGCTGCACCCGGGACCAAAAACATAGGTGCCCCCCTCCCCCAAACACAGGTAGTTTTGCAATAGTTCATTTTGATGTGTCCACGTACTTATGTGATGTTCAAGAAATGCTCGTAGGTTATGTTAAAAAGACCCCTCACCCACCAACCAAGTTGGTGGCATGCTTCATCATCGGGGTCCCACCTGAGACACCTAGCGTGTCACAGGTGTGCTGCGACGCCTGATTACAGCGGAGCAGGTTTTGTCATTTTCACCACACATACTGGTTGGATTTGGCACAAGAGTGGGTGATGGTTCAGTGGATCAAATTTTATTAACAAGAGATTTCCCAAAAATGAAATGCACTGTTAATAGCTGAAAGGCCAAAAACCGGAACCAATGACTCACAGCTCGTGAGCTGTAGAGCCACGACAAGGCACCAACCGCTTTACAGTCCTTTCACACACCTTTCAAATATGACATGCACAAGACCATTCACACTGCCATCCACGGGCCCAGCACATTACAACACTCGCACAGACAGACAGCGCAACTCAAGGGCCCATCACTTACATACGCCCACATGCCTGATATAGCAATCACACCAGCTGATGGGAGTGTGTGGACTGGCGTTTGGCTGGCAGTGTGTTGCAGTAGCCAACAGCAAGTCAATATTTACAACGACAGCCAAGCGCCACTCCACACACAATGGCATCACTTTTTTGTTTGTTTTAAAAGCAAAGAAACCACTAACTAATTAGAAATGATTACAATACTACAAACACAAAAGCTCTAACTAAGTACATGACAGAAATGCCAACCATGAAACTGAACACATGAAAATATAAAACAGGCAGTTTACACTCATGGTAGTTCCCAGTCATTCTTCTGGGTGTGGTAATTCCTGAAACAAGCACCCACACACAGCCCAGGCTTTGAAGGACAATCTGGGCAGTACATTTGAGTCTCCATCCGGATACCTCTTCGAGCACAGACTCTACATTTCTTAGCTGGAAAGTCTTTTTTGGGCGTGGGAGGAATGTGCTCAGCAAATTGGCGATCTAGTCACATCCTCCACCACTGCTTCTCTAGGAACTCTTGCCTGTTCCACCACAATAAGGCTCTCTATCACTGACTCCTGAAATTTCACAGATGTCATCTTTGACTCTGGATACCTATCCTTGAACACAATAAAAGCATTAAAAGCTGCCAAGTGGAAGAGGTGAATTGCTAACTTCTTATACCAAATGTAAGACTTACGAATAGCAGTATAAGGTTCCAAGGATCAACTCTATATACACCTCCCATGTGCTTATTATAATCTAAAATGCACACAGGTTTGCGCACTTCAGCATCCTGGCCCCAAACAGTCACAGGGGAAGTACAATCATCATGGATGGTACTTAGCATGTAGACATCCCTCCTGTCTGAAAATTTCAAAGCTAGCAGCTCGTCATTCTGCAAGGCACTGCACTGTCCCCTCTCAAGTTTTTTACAGACAAGCTCCCTTGGATAGCCTTTCCGGTTACAACAAATTGTGCCACAAGCAACAGTGTCCACTCTAAACAGTCCCTTGAACAACAGCACTCCAGTGTAGAAGTTATCTACATACAAATGGTGACCTTTATTAAACAGTCGTCTACCAAACTCCCACACAATTTTGTCAGTAACTTCAAAAGTGGGAGGACCACCAGGGGGTCAATCCTGGAATCCCTACCAGTGTAGACCCAGAAATTATACACATATCGTGTACTACTTTCAGACAGCATATACAGTTTAATTCCATATTGTGCCCTCTTGCTAGGAATGTACTCCCTAAAATCCAAACGACCCTTGAAGAGGACCAAAGACTCGTCCACAGCTTTGCCTGGAACACAGACCTCTGAAAACCGTTCTACAAAATGATCAAGGACAGGCCTAATCTTAAAAAGACTGTCGGAACCAAAATGCAGCATCCTAAGAAGAAGCAAATACTGATTACTACTCATGGTTGCAGGAAATATAGTCATTGCCATCAAGGGACAAGAGGAGCAGAAATGGCCAACAGTTCTATGCCCCCCACAGAAATAAACAAAAAACATCCCTGGCGTTCCAGTGGTTTCTGTCCCCCTTGGGAGTAGACCAGTGTAAAAATAATAGGCCGATCTGCCCCCAAGGGGGGCAGAAATGGGCATAAAATAAATGTCCCCCAAAGGGGAGCGACCCTTGCCCAAGGGGCCGCTCCCTGACACACACAAAAACACGAAAACAAAAAAAAGAAGATCCCTGGCGTCTACTTGCGATCGGGCAGCAGGAATGCTCAAAGAGACATCGGGGGAAAGGAAAACACTTTCCTTTCCCCCGATGCCTCTTTGTTTGAAACCCGCCGGAGGAGAAACTAACCTGTTTCTCCGGATCACGCTGGAAGCAAATGGCTTCCAGCACGAATGGCATCCTGTAATCTATCCCTGCCTTGGGGGGGAGGGAAGCGCAAGGAGGGAGCGCTAAGGCTCCCTCCGAGCCCATGTCCAAAGACGTAATGGTTACGTCCTCGGCACAGGAGCACTTCCGCTCTACCACGCCGTCGAGAAGGATTTTCATAGAAAAGATCAGACACCACTAGAACATTCAGTTTTCCCAACCACCTAGCCATGGTAATGGCAACAGGTAAGGCCACATTGACCAATAAAAGAACTTGATCAAGAACGGTAATAGGGTCTTTTGCAAATATTTCAAATTGGGGGCGGATCCCAGGAGGGCCTGAGACTTCCACTTAAACACCAAGAAACTACAGTGCAACAGGACAATCAGAGACACAGGGTGAGAAGAAAATCCCAAACCGTTAAACAGGCCTTTACCTTTGCCCTTTAACATGTAAGGAAGATGGAGTTCAGACGCTGAAGATTTAGTAAATAAAACACATTTGCTTTGTTAAAGAACACCTTCTGTCTGTAAATGTAAGATGTGTTTGAAGCGCCTGCATGCAAGGTTCAGCTGACCATGGACCATGATTGCAAGTGGAATGTTAAGGTTATATTGACCTTTCTGCATCTCAGTGGTCATCATGCAGTACAAAGAAACACTTCCAAATAGGCACAATACTAAGACAGCAGTTTCCCAACCATGCATCTTTCACAGTGTACACTGCAAACACTTCAAAACCATGCCTAGAGGTGATAAGAACTATATAAATGCTAAAATATAGAACTTGTCATGGAGAGAATGTGTTTTTATTAATAGAGACTAATCAGCTATAGGGAAATATATCAGGATGAAACTGCACTTTCAGTAGATAAAATACCTATTTCACAGAACCAGTATCGTAGACTGAAAGGAAAGTGATCCTCCCAAGTCCATATTTCAGCAGAATTGTGTCAATGTACTATTTGCACGTCATATTCAGGTGTATGGTCATATCCTAGCGGTTGTAGGGGGGTTGACTAGTGATTTTGCTCTTTGCTTTTTAAAGTTTTGGTCCTGCCTCCTTCAAAGTTTTCCAAAATGGAACATGGACTCCTTTATAAAAAAATGTTTTGGGGGTTTCGAATGCAGTCACCGGTATGGTGGCTTGCTGTCTTTTGCAGGCCACAATCCCTGTCATTGCAGCCACTCATAGGGGGTCACAAATTGTGACGAACGTAATGAATAATAATTGAGCCAGTTTTTCTGCAACTTGATATTTAACAGTATGTTTAATCGAGGTGTATTACTAAAAGCGACCACTGGGCGCATCAGAACCAAAAAAAACACTAAACTGTTCTATATAGCACAGGCTGGGAAGGCAGAGACAGATTCAGTTACCTCCCAGGGTGATAAACGTATTTGCTCCTAAACTTTTCAGGTTACTCATTTCTTCCTAACTCTTAGAAAGTTCACAAACTGCAGGAGATAACTGGACAACAGAACACAGATAGGAGCGATAGGTAGGATCATCCACTCTCTTCAGCTAAGCTACCAAAGCAGATTACATTTACCACTGGCCTGCTGCATTTATTGCCTTATGATCTTCAGCCAGAGGTCCAGCACAGGTTCTTCTTTTCCTCTCTGCCCCTGGACCACAGCACTAGATACAGCACTAAAGGAAGAGATGGGCAAACGGTATGTATAACAGATGGACTGCAATGATTATTTAAAGTAGGGCCTTAGTAAGGAATAACTAACCTGTCTCATTGTAGTCAGATGCCCTGATGAGCCCAAGAAAGGCCAGAAACCAACCTTGATCCTGGTGGAGGAGGAAAAGAGTTTGCAACTAAGCACAGTAAGGGTAAAAAAGAACACAGAGTTAATTATGCATAATGGAACTTGAAGCAACAATAAATAGAGAAAAAAAATCAAAGTGAGGATACCAGAAGTGCCAGCTGTGAAGTACAGCGACAAAAAGAAAGCCAGTTTACCAGTGTAGCAAATTAGCTGTGCGTATTCTTCAGGAGAGTGTTACGGGTGTAGTATGTAGCCCGTGTTGCATTTTGGAGCACACTGTTGCAAATGTTTTACGTGGTATGGTAGCACACTGTCATTTACAACTAGCAAATTTTCCATTGAAATGTCCAAAAAATATGCACTAACATGGAGTTTTACTGATAAAACTTTA
Organism: Pleurodeles waltl; assembly: GCF_031143425.1. NCBI lineage: Eukaryota > Metazoa > Chordata > Amphibia > Caudata > Salamandridae > Pleurodeles > Pleurodeles waltl. Next base: position 1,006,788,115 of record NC_090442.1, on the reverse strand, counting down.
CAGTGCACAAACGACAATGTGTGCAAATCTGGTTTCTGAATTGTTTTTATCATTTGCACATCACTAATTAAAGTGTCATGACTTGCTTTGATACTATTATTATCCTTGCTTCCATCACATTTCAGAATTACAAAAAAATAAATGTGCGTAATTTGTACTTTCCTAACTACTGATGTATTTTGAAATATGTGTACATTTCATTTACAGTTATTTAAAGGTTTTGCGTATTAAAAACAACAAATGACGTCCTATATCCTTCCCTTTCACTCCCTGTACCCCAACAAGATTGTCAGATAGTTCACTTTACAAAATCCTCTAACTTTGTAGTCGGAGAAGTAAAAATATTCACCAATCTCTATGTTAAAATAATAAGCAGCAGTTTGTCACAAGACGTAGCCTTACATTTGACCTCTGTCTTTGACCGCACAGCAAAAGTGACATGATAAAAAGTAAATTAAAAGCCATCTTTAGTGCTCTTTCACCTTCCAAACTCCAGGATGTTTTTTTGAGTGCTGCAGTACCCCGCTCCCTTACTTCTAGGGCCTTTGCTCCTACTCGATCGGGCTGCCTCTGAGGCCGAGCCATGTTGGAGCATTGTTGGAGAGCAGTGGAAAGAGACATGATTTTGATTAATTGACCGAGAGTCCGCATGCAGAACCAAACTCAGCAAGGGTTCCAGCTACGATCATACGACCTCCTTCAACATCTTTAATGTAGAACATGACGTTGTGTGCTTATAGATATACTACTGGGGTTCCATCAGCTGACAGGATGCTCCAGGCACGTCCCTCCAATCTCGGTATGAGTGAAAAAGATTCCATGGCAAGCATAAAGAGTAGAGGGGGAAGAATAGTATAAGGGGGAAGGATAGGGATACACTGACTCCCTATGCCATATTGGGTGGGGGTGGGGGGTTTGAACCCAGTAGGACCCTGCCCTGGGGCTAGAAAAGAAAAACCACTGGAAAAAAATACCATGATCCCTTGAGACTCTTGCTGGAACAAAAAAAAAGAACTATAAATATAACTCGCATCCTCACCATCCACAGCTAATAACCCCACCTATTACATCACCCATGACATCTTCTGTGGCATCTTTGATATGATCACTGAAACATTTGAAACAAAATTATTGTTGAGAAAACTGTGCATGTTGAGGTCGCGAGTTATAGTTATCTTAGGGCACGAGCTATAGTTACTTGAAATAACTAACTAAAACAGCTGAATTTCAGTGGTTTTGTGCATACAAATTTAGGACCTATCTATAACATCCTCTAACCTTTGGTTTTTGCAGTTAATTTCAAAGGTTTTTTAATTGCTAATTCCTAACTATAACTCCCCTGTAACCTTTGTTATTGATGGCATGTATGGCTGTAGATACGTATGCTCTGCATACTCCTGCCTTAGAGACCGAAGAGCTTGTCAGTTGGAGATGGTGCACAAGACTCCAGACAACACCAGGACATCTCTGGAGAGAAGCACGTCAAGGAGGAGCCATAACAAGAAGACGCCGTTTGTCAGATATCAAAAGCCACAAAGAGACATCAGCGCAACCTGTGAGTACCCTGTCCCCTCCTGCCCACCCTAAGACTACTAAAAAGCCTCTTACAGAGGTTGCCAGACTGCCACTGCCACCAGGCCATGGCTGGCTCCAAAAAACTGCTTTGGTTGCCCCACTCTCCATCTCGGCTCTGAAAATAGCCAAGACCACAACACCATCTTCAGCATCGACCTCCAGCTCCTTGGTGTGATCCATCTCGATCCGGACTTCAGCTCTGAGCTGACCAGCATCCACTGCTGCTTTTGGTCCCGACAAAAGGACACTGACTGAAACCGTAGGTGCCGAAAAGAAGGGCGCCAACACCTTTGGTGCACAAAGACTCCAGCCAGCCTTCAGCTACGCCATCACCCATTGAGCCTATTTTGGAGACTACAGACGCTCGACAGCACCACTTCCATATCCAGGAGGGTACAGGGTACATTATTGCTTCCCTTCCTGTCACATTCAAAAGGAAACCGTTCTTCCAAGAGGCTTTGCACTTCTCCACCTCCAAAGAAGGCTACTAAGGACAAGGCTACCACCACTTCTCCCTTCCTCCTCCTGATTCACTTTCTCCTCCACCTCCACTCCCTGCTTCTCCTCGCCCCCTCCCCTCCTCATTCACCTGCCTCTCCTACTGCAGGAGATCTGACACCTCAAGGTTCCCCTATATATATCGGGGAAGATTTGGGTGGGACACTGCACCCCCAGATCCATGGGACACATATGATCCTGAACCTATGATAAGTACTGACCCAGATTTGTACCCCGCACGACCCTCCCTATCAGAGGACACTACATCCTACCAGCACGTAGTAGCTCGGGCATCCACCTTCCATAATGTTGAGCTGCACAGGAACCCCATTGAGCAGGATTTCCTTGTCAATATCCTAACTTCCACAGAAGGGGATAGCCAGTACCTCCTGGTGCTTCCTGGCATGCTTCATCATGCAGACAACATTTTTAAAGAACTGGTTTGCTCTAGGGTTATCACCCCTATAGTAGACAAAAAGTATAAACCTGCTCCCTCTAATCCACAATATAGCAGATACGAGGTCCTGCCAGACTCCAAAGTGGCTACCATTGCAGGAAAACAGGTCAGTAGTCAGACCACAGGGGACTCTCCTCCCTCAGACAAGGAGAGTAAAAAGCCAGATGCTGCAGGCAAAAGGGTGGCTGCACAGGTAGCCAATTATTGGAGCATCGTCAATTCCCAGGCCTTGCTACAATCGGGTTCACTAGGATTAAATGAAGGAGCTTCTCCAATATCTCCCAGAAGAGCACCGCAAAAGATGACAACAGATTGTTGCAGAGAGGCAAACAATCACTAATAATTCCATCCTGTGTGCCCTGGATGTCACAGACACAGCTGCATGTGGGATATACACCAGTATCCTAGTAAGGAGACATGCCTAGCTTAGATGCTCTGGCTTCAAATCAGAGGTCCAGCAAGCAGTGCTCAATATACTCTTCAACAAGCAGCATCTTTTTGCCCCTCAAGTGGACTTCGATCTTCGGAAGTTGAAAAAAGATACAGACACCGCAAACATCATGGGTGCTCTTCACTCCTTCTCACATAGAGGCACTTTTTTGCCCCATATTTAGAGGTGGTTACAAATCAACAACCTCAGAAACTTCTACCCCTCCCACCCCAGTCCAAACAGCCTTCAACGTCATACTCTCAAGGTTACTTCAGGGAAGCCTATAGAGGCAATAACAACTGAGGCACAGGTAAAAGCACCACCACCCGCAGCTCTGCCTCCACGTCAAACAGTGACTACCTATGTTGCCCCACCCTCTTCACTCCACACCTGTCGGAGGATGACTTAAACGTTTTCATACAGAATAGTTCAACATCACCTCGGACCATTGGGTCCTTTCCATTATCCAGCATGGGTACTTTCTGGTGCTCATTTCCACCCCTCCAAACATCCTGCCCGCTGTCACAGGCTATCCCATGAACATCTCACCCTTCTCAAACAAGAGGTACAATCCCTTCTTCTCAAAGTCGCTATAGAGCCTGTTCCATTACAATGCCAGGGAACAGGAGTATACCCCTTACACTTCCTCATCCCTAAAAAGGATACCTCTCTCAGTCCTATTCTGGACCTCAAACCCTTAAACCACTACATTCTATCAGAACACTCTCAGATGGTCACTCTTCAAAACATTATGCCCCTTTTACAACAAGGCAACTTCATGACCACCCTTTATCTCAAGGATACCTACCACAAAATACCCATCCACCCTGCACATTGCAAATACCTAAGATTTGTAATTGCAGGCAAACACTACCAGTTCAAAGTCCTCCCTTTCAGAGTCACCCTAGCTCTCAGGGTCTTCACAAAGTGCTTAGCAGTAGTGGTAGCATATCTCAGGAGACAGTGTACACGTGTTCCCTTACCGAGATGGCTGGCTCATCAAAGCAAGCTACCACAATGCCAACGCCACACCCAGATAACAGTGGACCTTTTACACAGGGTGGGATTCACACACAGCTTTCTCAAATCCCACCTCCAAGCACTTCAAATGCAGCCCTATCTAGGAGTTATTCTCAATGCAGAGTTAGGGATAGCATACGCCAGTCCGGCTCGGGTTCACCATTTTCCGTCTCTTTTTCCCTAGTTTCAGAATTGTACTTACACAGTCAGAACTGTTATGTGCCTGTTAGGGATGATGGCGTCCTGCAGTGCATCATTCCTCAAGTGAGACTTCACATGCGTCCCTTACAGCAGTGTCTGTCTTGTCAGTGGTCTCAGTCGCAGGGTCACCTGGAAGATCTAGGGGGTCATTACAACATTGGCGGTAAAAGCCGCTTACTGCCGTGCAGAAGACCGCCAATACACCGCCGCGGCCGCGGAATTCCGCCACAGCTATTATGACCCACATCTCGGAATCCGCCGAAATTCAGACACCCACACAAGTCAGCCACACGAAAGGTCAGTGATAAACTGGCGAAAACAAATCCTCCACTGTCACGCCAACAGAAACACGCCCATGCTATTACGACCCACGAATCCACGCGGCGGTCTTTCAACCGCAGTATTCCATTGGCGGTACACACCGCCACGCTCAAAATACACACACATCTCCAAAACACCGCCACATTGGACAATTTAAAATACACACACTTGATACACCTACAAACATCACTCCCACACACCCAACACAATATAAAACACACACCCACATCACCCACAAACCCCTATGACCCAAAATTAGAGACGAAGGTGACAGAGAGAGAGCACAGCAATAGACAACCCCACCACACAGAGGCACACAACACCATCACCCACACAACATCCACGCACAAAACACCACACACCACTACACATCACCACACTCATCACCACATACACCCCACACACATCACCTACACCACCCCATGGCACGCCAAAGACACCCCAGGTTTTCGGAGGAGGAGCTCAGGGTTATGGTGGAGGAAATCGTACGGGTAGAGCCACAGCTATTTGGATCACAGGTGCAGCACACCTCTATAGCTAGGAAGATGGAGCTATGGCGAAGAATAGTGGACAGGGTTAACGCAGTGGGACAGCACCCAAGAAATCGGGAGGACATCAGGAAGAGGTGGAACGACCTATGGGGGAAGGTGCGTTCCGTGGTCTCCAGGCACAACATCGCGATTCAGCGGACTGGCGGCGGACCTCCACCTCCTCCCCCACAACTAACAACATGGGAGGAGCAGGTCTTGACCATTATGCATCCAGAGGGCCTCGGAGGAGTCGGTGGAGGAATGGACACTGGTAAGTCAAATCTTAACTATCATATCCCCCACCCTACCTGCATGCTATTACACCCTCACCCCCTCCCCTATCACTCCAACTCCTCACTCATGTCCCAATATCACAAACCACACATCCCAACACCAAGCCCTGCATGACACAACAAAGCATGGACACCCATCACTAAAGCATGCCCACTGCACATATCCATAACAACCCCTAACCATCATCTAACAAGCCACCACACAGGAATGCTAGCAGTGGGGTACACGCTCACCCACCCATTGCAATTGCACACCATGACACACACACATGCAATAATCATGCTTTTATACCCCTGCAGGACCACAACGTAACGTTACCAGACAGGAGGGTCCAGACATCTCTACCCCACCCACAGAAGAGGCCCACAGTGATGACAGCAGCTCTGGCCAACTGGATCCAGATGACCAGCCCGGACCATCGTGGGCCTCGGACAGTCGGTTCCCCTCGCACAGACACAGCCCAACACTGACCTTCCACCCTCTGGTAACACCAGCACAGCACCCAGCCAGCGGGCCTATACCTCCGTACCCAGGACACGTCAGTCAGCTGTGTGTCCACCACTACAGGGAACCCAGGATAACCACCACCCCAACAACAACAGGGACCTGGGGGCAGTGGTAGTGGGCACACAGTCCAGGGGACGGAGGCCCAGGAACACAGGGGAACTGGGAGGGCTGCTGTGCGACATGGGGCGGACAGGCCAAGGGAACCCACTCTCCACGAGGCCCTCTCCTCCTTCATGGGAGCATACCACCACTCCCAGGAGACGATGGCAACGGTCCTGGACAAGTTTCAGGAGACCCAGCGCATGCAGGACGAACAGCATTTGGGCTTCAGGGAGGAGCTCAGAACCATCAGCTCCGCCCTGGGCACCATCGTAGGGGTGCTGAAGGACATACAGAAGACCATGAGGGACACCGTGGCACTCCAAGGGGCCCCTGACACTAGCCTGGACGATGAACTGCCCACCACCTCCGCCGGCGCTAGTGGACAGGACGCCCCGCCACAGGACCACCACACCAGCACCCCACCCCCTGCAGACGGAGAACCAACCCGCAAACGGTCCCTGAGATCCAGGAACAGGACAGAGCAAGATGGCAAGACCCCTGCCAGGAAATAAGACCACCCTGATTGTCATCCCACTGTCCCACTTTGTTACCCTGTCCAGATTGGAACTGTCCCAGCTCCACTTCCTATGCCCATATGGGCAGTGCTCCTGTGAGACTAATAGACTGGACTCTGCCATTGACATTCCTCCACCATCACCCATCACCATTTTGCACCCCCTCCAATAATTAGTACTTAATTAAACACCCTTGAAACACAAAACAGTCTGGAGTCAGTCTGTGATTTTTAAAATGTGTATTATCTATGACAATGACAAAATCCGTTCGAAAATGTAATTTCAACATACCTATGTCACACATCACATGCCCATGAAGGATGCAAGCAGATGACAGACGTTGGTAACCACACCTGTGAAACCGTAATGGAAATGTACCACTCAGTTAGCAAATGCTGCTTCAAATTGACAGACAGGATAGAGGTAGAAGTGTGAAAGTAAATGTAATAGTAAAAATATTGTTCTCACCTGTGTGTCACTGGAAATATTGTTGTATGACAGAGTCCCTGTTATCAATGTCTTCTTCCTCTGCTTCCTCCTCATCACTGTCCACAGGCTCCACAGCTGGCACAACACCATCATCTGGACCATCCTCCTGCAGAAAAGGCACCCGGCGTCGCAAAGCAAGATTGTGAAGCATACAGCAGGCGATGATGACCTGGCACACTTTCCTTGGTGAGTAGAATAGGGAACCACCTGTCATATGGAGGCACCTGAACCTGGCCTTCAGGAGGCCGAAGGTGCGTTCGATCACCCTCCTAGTCCGCCCATGGGCCTCATTGTAGCGTTCCTCTGCCCTGGTCCTGGGATTCCTCACTGGGGTCAATAGCCATGACAGGTTGGGGTAACCAGAGTCCCCTAATAGCCACACAGGGTGCCTCTGGAGTTGACCCATCACATAAAGGATGCTGCTATTCCGCAGGATGTAGGCGTCATGCACTGAGCCAGGGAACATAGCATTTACCTGGTAGATGTACTGGTCTGCCAAACATACCATCTGTACATTCATGGAATGATAACTCTTCCGGTTCCTGTACACCTGTTCACTCCTGTGGGGGGGGACCAAAGCCACATGGGTCCCATCAATGGCACCTATGATGTTAGGGATATGTCCCAGGGCATAGAAGTCACCTTTAACTGTAGCCAAATCCTCCACCTGAGGGAAAACGATGTAGCTCCTCACGTGTTTCAACAGGGCAGACAACACTCTGGACAACAGGTTGGAAAACATAGGCTGGGACATCCCTGATGCCATGGCCACTGTTGTTTGAAATTACCCACTTGCTAGGAAATGGAGCACTGATAGCACCTGCACTTGAGGGGGGATTCCTGTGGGATGGCGGATTGGTGATATCAAGTCTGGCTCCAACTGGGTACACAGTTCCTGGATTGTGGCACGGTCAAACCTGCAGGTGATGATTAAATGTCGCTCCTCCATTGTCAACAGGTCCACCAGCGGTCGGTACACCGGAGGATTCCGCCATCTCCTCACATGTCCCAGCTGACGGTGCCTAGGAAGGACAACAGCGACCACAGAGTCAACCAATTCTGAGGTATGTACCCACAGCTACACAGAACACGACACAAAATACAAAAATCTTCCTGTATGTGTGTTGAGTCCAGGCCTAGGTATGTGTAACGCAGTTGTAAATGAAGCCATGTGGGCCCCTGAAATGGCGGCTGCCTGACCTCTAAAGTGGGACAATGGGTTGTGAGGTAACTGCGCTGGCGTTGTACACCGTCGCGGTAGGCGGTCGTAGACCGCGGCGCAATGCTGCATTGGTTAACATTGGACCCTATGGGTCCCAGGAGCCAATGACGAAGTGCGCCGGCGGTGATGATACGCACCGCCGCGGACGTCACCGCCATTTTCTATCTGTTCAATCACTTGATACCTGATCTTCGACAGGAGAGGACCTACACTGCAAGTGCTGCTGTGACCTTGGTGTGGAAGAGACAATGGCACGTGCATCTGGGGAAAGGGCCCCTGCCTTCACTGCACAGGAGTTGCTCTACGGTCCTCCAGACCAACAGGTGAGTACATAGGGTTCAAGTTGTATGGGCTATTCCTGGGTGGAGAGGGCTGGATGTAAGTAGGAAGGGGGCAGAGTTGTGCGAGCATGAAGGAGTGTGAATGCATGTGTCACATGGCAAGGGCAGGGATGTGGGCCACTCACTACGACGGTGCAGTTGGTAATGACTTCTCTTCTTCCCCTATACATGTCATGTAGGTTAGCGCCTACCAGAAGAAGGATATTTGGCGTGCCATCCCCAAGGACGTCCGGACCCTGGGGGTCCACCAGAGACGGAGCACCCACTGCCGTAAAAGATGGGAGGACATTCGCCGCTGGAGCAAGAAGACGGCGGAGGCTCAGCTGGGGATGGCCTCCCAACGTGGGAGGGGTGCCCATCGCACCATGACCCCCCTGATGTTCCGGATCCTGGCGGTGGCCTACCCTGAGTTGGATGGGCGCATGAGGGCATCACAGCAGACCCAAGGGGGTGAGTACACTCACATTCTCATGACTTTGCGTGCAATGGAGGGGTCTGGGTGGGGGAGGAGGGCTGTGGGTTTCCCTAGGCAGGGCGAGTTCCGTAGGCTAGGCCCCTCCGTAATGCAGGCCATGTGCCACTCCACCCCACCTCTGTAGAGTGCCAAGTACAGGTATACATGCCCCTGTGTCATCTATGTGGGCAGATGACACTCATAGCCATGTAGGCCATATCCCAGGAACTGCACCTGTAGAGGCCAAGGGCACGGCATAGTGCAGGGGGCTGCTGTGTCTGTATTGTCCGCCAACGGTAGCGGTAAGCCATGCACTCAACCTGTCTTTCTTCTGTTTCCCCACCCCTTTTTGTGCTCTCCCTGTTCTTTTGTGCATCAGCATCATCAGGCGGAGGTACAGGGGCACCGGAGCACGAGGGGGCTGCGTCCCACATGGCCATGGAGGGCCACACCACGGACTCGGAATACACCAGTGGGACGGAGGGTGAGGGGAGCTTCACGGCGGTCACCAGATCAGCAAACAGCGACACAGACTCGTCCTCCGATGGGAGCTAACTTGTGGTGGCGGCACCATCTGTGCCCCTTACTTCTACAGGTACAGCCGCCACCCCATCTACCAGCACCACCCTCCCAGCAGCCCCTCAGCCTTCAACCCGTGCCCGCTCATCCAGGAGGGTGGGCATCACCTTCTCCCCAGGCACCTCAACCCGTGCCCCTGTCACCCCTGCTGCCCTCAGTGAGGAGGCCATTGACCTCCTCAGGTCACTCACTGTTGCGCAGTATACCATTGTGAATGCCATCCAGGGTGTAGAAAGGGAGTTGCAACACACTAATGCATTCCTGGAGGGCATTCATTCTGGTCAGGCTGCCCATCATCGAACCCTGCAATCTCTGGCCTCAGCACTGATGGCAGCCATTGTCCCTGTGTCCAGCCTCCCCCTCCAACTTCCTCCACCCAGGCCCAATCCCCTGTACCTCTGCCTATCCCAAGCACACCATCAGACCAGCCTGCACACACCTCAACACAGAAGGGCAGCTCAGGCAAACATAGGCACCACACATCCCACAGGCACTCACACAAGCATCACCCACATACAGACACAGCAACATCCACTGCCTCCACTGTGTCCCCCTCCTCGTCGTCTCCCTCCTCCCTCCCAGTGTCGTCTACACTCTCACCTGCATGCACTACCACTACAGCCACTAGAACTCGCACCAGAACACCCAGCACCACACCCCGCTCACCTGCACTCACCACCCCCACTAACATTTACACGTCCCCTGTGTCCTCTCCCAGTGTGTCTGTGACGCCCCCTCCCACAGTACACAAACCCGGGCACACACACACCCAACATCCATCCACCTCACGACAGCCTCCAGAACATGCACCTGCACCCAAAGCATCAAAAGTTACACCTCCTACAACCACCTCCTCTTCCTCCACTCCCAGACCCCCTCCAGCTACCCGTCCCAGTGTTCGTCAGAAACTTTTCCTGAGCAACCTTGACCTCTGTTCCATCACCCCCCCTCCAATTCATAGGTCCCGTAGTAGCACCTCAGCCAAAAAAATTCCGGTACCAGTGGTGCCTGTTAGAGGTATGTGGAGTGCACCGGGCACCAGGGCAGCCAGTGTGACACGGAGCCAAAGCACTGCCAGTCCACCCCCTGTGAAGCACCAGAAGTTGGACAGTGCCCGACGGGAGAGGGGGAAGACTCCTGCAGGCAAAACCGCCCACAAGGGTCCCGGGGGGAGTGTCGACTCAGCTGTGACTCCTCCCAAGGTGGTGAAGGGGCAGAAGAAGTCTCCAAAGTCTGGGAAGAGCAGCACGGCGGAGAAGGCCGCCATGCTCCCCGCTGCCCTAGACGCCACCGCCAGCCCCTTCGTCACTGGTCCGGAGACCACCGCCAGAGTCAGTGCCCAGGAGGGCAGCACAATCGTCACTGGTCAGGAGACCACCGCCAGAGTCAGTGCCCAGGAGGGCAGCCCAATCGTCACTGGTCAGGAGACCACCGCCAGAGTCAGTGCCCAGGAGGGCCCCGGCAGCCACAGCCCCGCTGGGCAATGAGGGACCGCCATGGCCCACACCGCTGCACAGGTCAGAGACAGCAAAGTAAAGCACCGCTGAACAGGGCAAGCACCGCTGAACAGGGCAAAGACAGCCAAGGAAAGCACCGCTGAACAGGGCAAAGACCGCCATGGAAAGCACCGCTGAACAGGGCAAGCACTGCTGAACAGGGCAAAGACCGCCATGACAAGCACCGCTGAACAGGGCAAGCACCGCTGAACAGGGCAAAGACCGCCATGGACAGCACCGCTGAACAGGGCAAGCACCGCTGAACAGGGCAAGCACTGCCAACTCAAGCATCGTTTGCCCATGAGCGGCAGGGGCAGTGACGGAACTGGGACCGTCACGGGGAGCGTGATGCACTCTGGGCACCAGTCCCCCTGCAGAACCAGTGGAGACTGTTATCCACTTGAGAGACTGTGGCTTTGCACTCCCCAGGATGGTACAGTGGGCAAACCACCCACTGAAAAGACTTGTGAGACTGTGGCTTTGCACTCCCCAGGATGGTACAGTGGGCAAACCACCCATTGAAAAGACTTGTGAGACTGTGGCTTTGCACTCCCCAGGATACATCAATGGGCATGGAGCCCCGTCGTGGATCTGGCGTGGTGCTGTCATCCGGCAGAGGTGCCCCCCCTTCTCTTCCCCCTGAGGTGCCTGTTGTATTTCGATCTGATGCCCCTGCAGTGTTCTCTCCGTTTCAGAACAGGTATTGTGTGTGGTCCTCGCCCATGCATTTTGGGCCCAGTGGTCCACGGACATTGAAATGTGCATACCTGCACTACTAATCGTGATGTATATATTTGGAATGTGTATATATTTATGTATATATATGAGCTTACTGTATTTTGATACATTACAATGGTTGTACTGACTTCCTTTTTGTCTTTGCATTCTTCCGGGGGGGGTTGTGGGTTGTTACTGTGATGTTTGGAAATGCATTGGTGTTTGTGTTGTAGTGTGCGAGGGTCGGGTGGGGGTGGGGGTGTTGCGTGTGTGTGTCCGTGACTTTTGCCTCCCCCTCCCCTATGTCGTAGGTGCAGTACTCACCGTTGTCTTCGGCGCCGCCGTTGCTGATGTTCGTAGAGGAGCAGGAAGACAAGCGTAGGGAGTATTTGGAGTTCCGGCTCCATGGTGCCCTCCTTCCTCGTGGAGTGTGTTAAGGTGAGCGTTTTCCCATTGCAATAGCTGTTTCCGCAGTGTTTTTATCCACGGTGAATCCGCCCTGGAAAAGGTGGTGGATTGGCCTGTTGTAATACTGTGGGCGGTACTTTGTCTTCCGCCTGTCTGTTGGCGGTGACCGCCGCGCTGTTTGTCTGTACCGCCGTGGCAGTCGGAGTGTTAAAGTGGCTGTCTATGTTGGCGGTTTCCGCCACGGTCATAATTCCCTTTTTTTTTCCGCCGGCCTGTTTGCGGTCTTACCGCCGCTTTAACACCGTCCGCCAGGGTTGTAATGACCCCCCTAGTGTTGTTAGACTGCCATACTCACCACTCTCTGCAATGCTGGAGCACCACCAATCTGTTGAAAGGGTGGCCTTTTCTGGACCCTGTGCCTCAGGCCATTCTGACCACAGATGCATCACTGACGGGTTGGGTGCTCACCTTCAAGACCTCACAGTACACAGCCTATGGGGTCCCAGTCACCAATCCCAATATATCAATTACCTCAAGCTTCAGGTGGTATTTCTAACCCTGAAAGCATTTCTTCATCAGCTGTCTCACAAGGTTGTCTTAGTCCGCATGGACAACATCTTAGACATGTATTACCTACAGAAACAAGGGGGGGAACACAGTCGTCCCAGTAGTCACAACTCTCTCAGACAATTTGGAAGTGGGCTCTCCACCACCACATTCAGCTGGTGGCAGAGTATCTCCCAGGAACAGACAACAGCTTTCCAGACCTGCTCAGCAGGGTGCAGCAACAAGTTCATGAATAGGAACTCCACCCGCAAGACCTTCAAAAATACTTTCTAGACCTAGGGGGTCATTACAACCCTGGCGGATGGTGTTAAAGCGGTGGTAAGACTGCAAACAGGCCGGTGGAAAAAAAAAAGGGAATTATGACCGTGGCGGAAACCGCCAACATAGACAGCCACTTTAACACTCCGACCGCCACGGCGGTACAGACAAGCAGCGCGGCGGTCACCGCCAACAGACAGGCGGAAGACAAAGTACCGCCCACAGTATTACAACAGGCCTATCCGCCACCTTTTCCGGGGCGGATTCACCGTGGATAAAAACACGGCGGAAACATCTATTGCAATGGGAAAACGCTCACCTTAACACACTCCACGAAGAAGGAGGGCACCATGGAGACGGAACTCCAAATACTCCCTGCGCTTGTCTTCCTGCTCCTCTATGAACATCAGCAACAGCGGCGCTGAAGACAACGGTGAGTACTGCACCTACGACATAGGGGAGGGGGAGGCAAAAGTCACGGACACACACACGCAACACCCCCACCCGACCCTCGCACACTACAACACACACACCAATGCGTTCCAAACATCACAGTAACAACCCACAACCCCCCCCGGTTGAATGCAAACACAAAAAGGAAGTCCTTACAACCATTGTAATGTATCAAAATACAGCAAGCTCATATATACATAAATATATACACATTCCAAATATATACATCACGATTAGTAGTGCAGGTATGCACATTTTAATGTCCGTGGACCACTGGGCCCAAAATGCATGGGCAAGGCCCACACATGATACCTGTCCTGAAATGGAGAGAACACTGCAGGGGCATCAGATCAAAATACAACAGGCACCTCAGGGGGAAGGGAAGGGGGGCACCTCAGCCGGATGACAGCACCACGCCAGATCCACGACGGGGCTCCATGCCCATTGATGTATCCTGGGGAGTGCAAAGCCACAGTCTCACAAGTCTTTTCAGTGGGTGGTTTGCCCACTGTACCATCCTGGGGAGTGCAAAGCCACAGTTTCACAAGTCTTTTCAGTGGGTGGTTTTCCCACTGTACCATCCTGGGGAGTGCAAAGCCACAGTCTCTCAAGTGGATAACAGTCTCCCTGGTTCTGGAGGGGAACTGGTGCCCAGAGTGCATCACGCTCCCCGTGACGGTCCCAGTTCCGTCACTGCCCCTGCCGCTCATGGGCAAACGATGCTTGAGTTGGTGGTGCTTGCCCTGTTCAGCGGTGCTTGCCCTGTTCAGCGGTGCTGTCCATGGTGGTCTTTGCCCTGTTCAGCGGTGCTTCCCCCGTTCAGCGGTGCTTGCCATGGCAGTCTTTGCCCTGTTCAGCGGTGCTTGCCCTGCTCAGCGGTGCTTTCCATGGCGGTCTTTGCCCTGTTTAGCGGTGCTTGACTTTGCTGTCTCTGACCTGTGCAGCGATGTGTGCCATGGCGGTCCCTCATTGCCCAGCAGGGCTGTGGCTGCCGGGGCCCTCCTGGGCACTGACTCTGGCGGTGGTCTCCTGACCAGTGACGATTGTGCTGCCCTCCTGGGCACTGACTCTAGCGGTGGTCTCCAGACCAGTGACGATGGGGCTGGCGGTTGCGTCTTGGGCAGCGGGGAGGATGGCGGCCTTCTCCGCCGTGCTGCTCTTCCCAGACTTTGAAGACTTCTTCTGCCCCTTCACCACCTTGGGAGGAGTCACAGCTGACTCGACACTCCCCCCGGGACCCTTGTGGGCGGGTTTGCCTGAAGGAGTCTTCCCCCTCTCCCGTCGGGCACTGTCCAACTTCTGGTGCTTCACAGGGGGTGGACTGGCAGTGCTTTGGCTCCGTGTCACACTGGCTGCCCTGGTGCCCGGTGCACTCCACATACCTCTAACAGGCACCACTGGTAGTGGAATCTTTTTGGCTGCGGTGCTACTACGGGACCTATGAATTGGAGGGGGGGGGGGTGATGGGACAGAGGTCAAGGTTGCTCAGGAAAAGTTTCTGGCGAACACTGGGACAGGTAGCTGGAGGGGGTCTGGGAGTGGAGGAAGAGGAGGTGATTGTTGGAGGTGTAACTTTTGATGCTTTGGGTGCAGGTGCATGTTCTGGAGGCTGTCGTGAGGTGGATGGATGTTGGGTGTGTGTGTGCCCACGTTTGTGTACTTTGAGAGGGGGCGTCACAGACACACTGGGAAAGGACACAGGGGACGTGTAAATGGTAGTGGGGGTGGTGAGTGCAGGTGAGCGGGGTGTGGTGCTGGGTGTTCTGGTGCGAGTCCTAGTGGCTGTAGTGGTAGTGCATGCAGGTGAGAGTGTAGACGACACTGGGAGGGAGGAGGGAAACGACGAGGAGGGGGACACAGTGGAGGCAGTGGATGTTGCTGTGTCTGTATGTGGGTGATGCTTGTGTGAGTGCCTGTGGGATGTGTGGTGCCTATGTTTGCCTGAGCTGCCCTTGTGTGTTGAGGTGCGTGCAGGCTAGTCTGATGGTGTGCTTGGGATAGGCAGAGGTACAGGGGATTGGGCCTGGGTGGAGGAAGTTGGAGAGGGGAGGCTAGACACAGGGACAATGGCTGCCATCAGTGCTGAGGCCAGAGATTGCAGGGTTCGATGATGGGCAGCCTGACCAGAATGAATGCCCTCCAGGAATGCCTTAGTGTGTTGCAACTCCCTTTCTACACCCTGGATGGCATTCACAATGGTAGACTGCCCAACAGTGAGTGACCTGAGGAGGTCAATGGCCTCCTCACTGAGGGCAGCAGGGGCCCCAGGGGCAGGGGCTGAGGTGCCTGGGGCGAAGGTGATGCCCACCCTCCTGGATGAGCGGGCACGGGGCGAAGGCTGAGGGGCTGCTGGGAGGGCGGTGCTGGTAGGGGGGGTGGCGGCTGTACCTGTAGAAGTGGAGGGCACAGATGGTGCCGCCACCACAAGGGAGCTCCCATCGGAGGACAAGTCTGTGTCGCTGTTTGCTGATCCGGTGACCGCCGTGAAGCTCCCCTCGCCCTCCGTCCCACTGGTGTATTCCGAGTCCGTGGTGTGGCCCTCCATGGCCATGTTGGACGCAGCCCCCTCGTGCTGTGGTTCCCCTGTACCTCCGCCTGATGATGCTGATGCACAAAAGAACAGGGAGAGCACAAAAAGGGGTGGGGAAACAGAAGAAAGACAGGTTGAGTGCATGGCTTACCGCTACCGTTGGCGGACAATACAGACACAGCAGCCCCCTGCACTACGCCGTGCCCTTGGCCTCCACAGATGCAGTTCCTGGGATATGGCCTACATGGCTATGAGTGTCATCTGCCCACATAGATGACACAGGGGCATGTATACCTGTACTTGGCACTCTACAGAGGTGGGGTGGAGTGGCACATGGCCTGCATTACGGAGGGGCCTAGCCTACGGAACTCGCCCTGGCCTAGCGAAACCCACAGCCCTCCTCCCCCACCCAGACCCCTCCACTGCGCGCAAAGTCATGAGAATGTGAGTGTACTCACCCCCTTGTGTCTGCTGTGATGCCCTCATGCGCCCATCCAACTCAGGGTAGGCCACCGCCAGGATCCGGAACATCAGGGGGGTCATGGTGCGACGGGCACTCCTCCCACGTTGGGAGGCCATCCCCAGCTGAGCCTCCGCCGTCTTCTTGCTCCAGCGGCGAATGTCCTCCCATCTTTTACGGCAGTGGGTGCTCCGTCTCTGGTGGAACCCCAGGGTCCGGACGTCCTTGGCGATGGCACGCCAAATATCCTTCTTCTGGTGGGCGCTGACCTACATGGCATGTACAGGGGAAGAAGAGAAGTCATTACCAACTGCACCGTCGTAGTGAGTGGCCCACATCCCTACCCTTGCCTTGTGGCACATGCATTCACACTCCTTCATGCTCGCATAACTATGGCCCCTTCCTACTTACATCCAGCCCTCTCCACCCAGGCATAGCCCATACAACTTGTACCCTAGGTACTCACCTGTTGGTCTGGAGGACCGTAGAGTAGCGTGTACTGGGGGAGGACCCCGTCCACGAGCTTCCCCAACTCCTGTGCAGTGAAGGCAGGGGCCCTTTCCCCAGACGCACGTGCCATTGTCTCTTCCAGACTGAGGTCACAGCAGCACTTGCAGTGTAGGTCCTCTCCTGTCGAAGATCAGGTATTGAGTGATTGAACAGATAGAAAATGGCGGTGACGTCCGCGGCGGTGACGTCCGCAGCGGTGCGTATCATCACCGCGGGGCACTTCGTCATTGGCTCCTGGGACCCATAGGGTCCAATGTTAACCAATGCAGCATTGCGCCGCGGTCTACGACTGCCTACCGCGATGGTGTACAACGCCAGCGCAGTTACCTCACATCCCATTGTCCCACTTTAGAGGTCAGGCAGCCACCATTTCAGGGGCCCACATGGCTTCATTTACAACTGCGTCACACATACCTTGGCCTGGACTCAACACACATACAGGAAGATTTTTGTATTTTGTGTCGTGTTCTGTGTAGCTGTGGGTACATACCTCAGAATTGGTTGACTCTGTGGTCGCTGTTGTCCTTCCTAGGCACCGTCAGCTGGGACATGTGAGGAGATGGCGGAATCCTCCGGTGTACCGACCGCTGGTGGACCTGTTGACAATGGAGGAGCGACATTTAATCATCACCTGCAGGTTTGACCGTGCCACAATCCTGGAACTGTGTACCCAGTTGGAGCCAGACCTCATGTCACCAATCCGCCATCCCACAGGAATCCCCCTTCAAGTGCAGGTGCTATCAGTGCTCTATTTCCTAGCAAGTGGGTCATTTCAAACAACAGTGGCCATGGCATCAGGGATGTCCCAGCCTATGTTTTCCAACGTGTTGTCCAGAGTGTTGTCTGCCCTGCTGAAACACGTGAGGAGCTACATCGTTTTCCCTCAGGTGGAGGATTTGGCTACAGTTAAAGGTGACTTCTATGCCCTGGGACATATCCCTAACATCATAGGTGCCATTGATGGGACCCATGTGGCTTTGGTCCCCCCCCACAGGAGTGAACAGGTGTACAGGAACCGGAAGAGTTATCATTCCATGAATGTACAGATGGTATGTTTGGCAGACCAGTACATCTCGCAGGTAAATGCTATGTTCCCTGGCTCAGTGCATGACGCCTACATCCTGCGGAATAGCAGCATCCCTTATGTGATGGGTCAACTCCAGAGGCACCGTGTGTGGCTATTAGGGGACTCTGGTTACCCCAACCTGTCATGGCTATTGACTCCAGTGAGGAATCCCAGGACCAGGGCAGAGGAACGCTACAATGAGGCCCATGGGCGGACTAGGAGGGTGATCAAACGCACCTTCGGCCTCCTGAAGGCCAGGTTCAGGTGCCTCCATATGACAGGTGGTTCCCTGTTCTACTCACCAAGGAAGGTGTGCCAGATCATCATCGCCTGCTGTATGCTTCACAATCTTGCTTTGCGACACCATGTGCCTTTTCTGCAGGAGGATGGTCCAGATGACGGTGTTGTGCCAGCTGTGGGGCCTGTGGACAGTGATGAGGAGGAAGCAGAGGAAGAAGACATTGATAACAGGGACTCTGTCATACAACAATATTTCCAGTGAATCACAGGTGAGAACAATATTTGTACTATTACATTTACTTTCACACTTCTACCTCTATCCTGTCTGTCAATTTGAAGCAGTATTTGCTAACTGAGTGGTACATTTCCATTACGGTTTCACAGGTGTGGTTACCAACGTGTGTCATCTGCTTGCATCCTTCATGGGCTTGTGATGTGTGACATAGGTATGTTGACATTACATTTTCGAACTGATTTTTTTCATTGTCATAGATAATACACATTTTAAAAATCACAGACTGACTCCAGATTGTTTTGTGGTTCAAGGGTGTTTATTGAAGTGCTAATTATTGGAGGGGGTGGCAAAATGGTGATGGTGGAGGAATGTCCATGGCAGAGTCCAGTCTATTAGTCTCACAGGTGCACTGCCCATATGGGCATAGGAAGTGGAGCTGGGACAGTTCCAATCTGGACAGGGTAACAAAGTGGGACAGTGGGATGACAATCAGGGTGGTCTCATTTCCTGGCCAGGGTCTTGCCATCTTGCTCTGTCCTGTTTCTGGATCTCAGGGACCGTTTGCGGGGTGGTTTTTCCGTCTGCAAGCGGTGGAGTGCTGGTGTGGTGGTCCTGTGGCGGGCGTCCTGTCCACTAGCGCTGGCGGAGGTGGTGGGCAGTTCATCGCCCAGGCTAGTGTCAGGGGCCCCTTGGAGTGCCACGGTGACCCTCATGGTCTTCTGTATGTCCTTCAGCACCCCTATGATGGTTCCCAGGGCGGAGCTGATGGTTCTGAGCTCCTCCCAGAAGCTCAAATACTGTTTGTCCTGCATGCGCTGGGTCTCCTGAAACTTGGCCAGGACCGTTGCCATCGTCTCCTGGGAGTGGTGGTATGCTCCCATGATGGAGGAGAGGGCCTTGTGGAGAGTGGGTTCCCTTGGCCTGTCCGCCGCATGTCGCACAGCAGCCCCCCCAGTTTCCCTGTGTTCCTGGGCCTCCGTCCCCTGGACCGTGTGCCCACTACCACTGCCCCCAGGTCCCTGTTGTTGTTGGGGTGGTGGGTTATCCTGGGTTCCCTGTAGTGGTGGACACACAGCTGATTGACGTGTCCTGGGTACGGAGGTATGGGCCCGCTGGGTGGGTGCTGTGCTGGTGTTACCAGAGGGTGGAAGGTCAGTGTTGGGCTGTGTCTGTGCGAGGGGAACCGACTGTCCTGAGGCCCACGATGGTCCGGGCTGGTCATCTGGATCTAGTTGGCCAGAGCTGCTGTCATCACTGTGGGCCTCTTCTGTGGGTGGGGTAGAGATGTCTGGACCCTCCTGTCTGGTGACATTACGTAGTGGTCCTGCAGGGGTATAAAAGCATGATTATTGAATCTGTGTGTGTCATGGTGTGCAATGGGTGGGTGAGCGTGTACCCCAGTGCTAGCATTCCTGTGTGGTGGCTTGTGCGATGATGGTTAGGGGTTGTTATGGATATGTGCAATGGGCATGCTTTAGTGATGGGTGTCCATGTTTTGTTGTGTTATGCAGGGCTTGGTGTTGGGATGTGTGGTTTGTGATATTGGGACATGTGTGAGGAGTTGGAGTGATAGGGGAGGGGGTGAGGGTGGGGGGGGTGTGATAGCATGCAGGTAGGGTGGGGGATATGATAGTTAAGATTTGACTTACCAGTGTCCATTCCTCCACCGACTCCTCCGAGGCCCTCTGGATGCATAATGGTCAAGACCTGCTCCTCCCATGTTGTTAGTTGTGGGGGAGGAGGTGGGGGTCCGCAACCAGTCTGCTGAATCGCGATGTTGTGCCTGGAGACCACGGAACGCACCTTCCCCCGTAGGTCGTTCCACCTCTTCCTGATGTCCTCCCGATTTCTTGGGTGCTGTCCCACTGCGTTAACCCTGTCCACTATTCTTCGCCATAGCTCCATCTTCCTAGCTATAGAGGTGTGCCGCAACTGTGATCCAAATAGCTGTGGCTCTACCCGTACGATTTCCTCCACCATAACCCTGAGCTCCTTCTCCGAAAACCTGGGGTGTCTTTGGCGTGCCATGGGGTGGTGTAGGTGATGTGTGTGGGGTGTATGTGGTGATGAGTGTGGTGATGTGCAGTGGTGTATGGTGTTTTGTGCGTGGATGTTGTGTGTGTGATGGTGTTGTGTGCCTCTGTGTGGTGGGGTTGTCTATTGCTGTGCTCTCTCTCTGTCGCCTTCGTCTCTAATTTTGGGTCGTAGGGGTTTGTGGGTGATGTGGGTGTGTGTTTTATATTGTGTTGGGTGTGTGGGAGTGATGTTTGTATGTGTATCAGGTGTGTGTATTTTAAATTGTCCAATGTGGCGGTGTTTTGGAGATGTGTGTGTATTTTGAGCGCGGCGGTGTGTACCGCCAATGGAATACCGCGGTTGAAAGACCGCCGCATGGATTCGTGGGTCGTAATAGCATGGGCATGTTTCTGTTGGTGTGATGTTGGAGGATTTGTTTTTGCCAGTTTATCACTGACCTTTGGTGTGGCGGAGTTGTGTGGGTGTCTGAATTTCGGCGTATTCCGAGATTTGGGTCATAGTAGCTGTGGCGGAATTCCGTGGCGGTGTATTGGCGGTCTTCTGCACGGTGGTAAGAGGCTTTTACCGCCAATGTTGTAATGACCCCCATAGACCTTTTTGTCACAGCAGAAAACACAAAATATCCAAGCTTTGCCTCCAGGTACCCATGCCCTATATCAAAAGGCAGCACTCTATGGATGACGTGGACAGGGATATTTGCTTACACTTTTCCACCTCTCCTCTCCTCATTCCATTTCTGGTTTGGAGGATCAGGCAAACATCTCTCACCGTGATCTATATAGCTCCCACTTGGGAGCGTCAGCCATGGTTCCCTATACTTCTGGACATATCAGTAATTCCTCACAAGAAGTTCCCTAACAGGCCAGACCTTAACTCTCAAAATCAAGGACATCCAGACCCCAAGTCACACAACCTTTCAATATGACTCCTGAAGTCATAGAGTTTGATTACTTAGGAATGCGGAATGTATGAACATTCTCAGGGAAGCTCATAGACCCACAACCGGAGCCTGTTATTCTGCAAAATGGAAACGTTTTGTATGCTACTGGCAACCCAAGCATATTAATCCAATTAAAGCTACTATCCAGGACCTTGTTTGCTTACTTGTTCCGCTTACAGAAAGCGAATGTAGCTTACCTTTCTATTTGCTTACATTTCGCAGCCATAGCTGCATATCTAAAGAACAGACAGCATACCCCCTTGTTCAGAATCCCAGTCATCAAAGCTTTCATGGAGGGCCTTAAAAGGTTTATTCCACCCAGAGTGCCTCCAGTACCATCTATGTAACCTCAATATTGTGCTTACTAGGCTTATGGACCCGCCCTTTGAACCACTTCATTCATGCCCTGTTCAGTATCTTTCTTGGAAAGTGGTGTTCACACCCCTCAGACATGTTAGTGAGCACCAGGCCCTAACCTTGGAAGAACCTTTCTTCAAAATTCAAAGAGATAAGGTGTTCTTTCACACAATCCCGAAGTTCCTTTCTAAAGTGGTTTCCCAATTCCATTTCAACCAATCCATCGAACTACAAGTCTTCTTTCCGCAGCCTGACTCAGTTTCAGAAAGAGCCCTCCACAATTTCGATGTTAAACTTGCATTGATGTTTTACATTGACAGAATTAAAGTCTTAAGGAAAACTAAACAGCTCTTTGTAGCTTTTTCATTCCCTCACAAAGGCAATCCAATATACCAAAACAGTATAGCTAGGTGGATAGTAAAATGTATGCAGAATTGCTATGCCAAAGCAAAAGACAACTTCTTGTCACTCCTGGAGCGCACTCTTCAAGGAACAAAGGAGCCAGTATGGCTTTCCTTGGAAACATACCCATATTTGACATTTGTAAGGCAGCTACATGGTCTACACCACATACATTTATAAAACATTAACGGTGTGAACGTACTTGCACACCAGCAAGCCATTGGAGGCCAGGCAGTACCAAGAACACTTTGCCAGTCAACTGCATCTCCCACAGGCTAGCCACTGCTTTCATAGAGGGGCTGCTTTACAGTCTATGCAGAGCATGTAGCTCTACAGCCACACTTCACATTGAGTGGAAAATGCTAATTACCCAGGAAGCATCTGTTCATGGCGTGTAGTGCTGTAAATTCACATGCTCTCTCCCTCCTCCCCAGATGCCTGTGCCAATTTCAGTTACTTTTATACTTGTATATAGTTGTACATATATAATTATATGTTCAGTGGCATGTGTAGCTGCAGATACACATGCTGTGCATTATCCTGCCATCTAGTGTTAGGCTCGGAGTGTTACAAGTTGTTTTTCTTCAAAGAAGTCTTTTCGAGTCACGAGACTGAGTGACTCCTCCCTTTCGGCTCCATTGCGCATGGGCGTCGACTCCATCTTAGATTGTTTTCTTTCCGCCATCGGGTTCGGACGTGTTCCTCTTTGCTCCGTATTTTGAATCGGGAAAGTTAGCTAAATTATCAAACATTTGACGGTATTGTTATCGTTCGGTACCGGGTTAGTGTTAGTGTATCGGCACCGACATCAAGAGCGATTCGGCGGCCCTTCGGGGCTTCCGTTCTTCAATGAGGCCTGGTCAGCCCGACCACACCCGTCGTCCCAGACTAATGAGCCGGACCCCCTTCCGCTTCTGTCCTAAGTGTCATTCGAAGTATCCTTATACAGACCAGCACCGGGTCTGTAATCTGTGTTTATCACCTGAACACAGGGAAGATACTTGCGAGGCTTGTCGAGCGTTTCGATCGAAAAAGACCTTAAGAGATCGACGCGCAACAAGACTACAAATGGCGTCGACACCGAAAGAGCAACTCGATATTGGAGAGGAGGAAAGCATTTCCATGCAGGGGACGGACTTGGATAAATCCGAAAGTGAACGACCCTCGACGGTGCAGCGAACAGTGAGTAAACCTGCCCCGTCCAAAACTCACACAAAGACATTTAAGGCCATGGGGACGCCACCGCCAGCAGGCCATGGCTTAACCCACCGAAAAGAAGGTGACCAAACATCGGCACCGAAAAAGGCCAGAGATTTGCCGAAGACTTCCAACTCCGGTCGAGATTCCGGCACTGAACGATCTCGACACCGAGATTCGAATCGCCCAAAGTAAGGAAAATATCTTCGGAACCGAAAAAGACTATACCTGAAACCTCGGTACTGAAAAAAGCGGCTTCAGAGCCGAGAAGAAGCTCTTATACAGAAGAGCAAAGACTTTCCAGACAATTCAAGGAAAGACATAGATTTGAGCAGGAGTTAGGTATGGAAGAACCAGACCATACACAAAGGAGGTTACATATCCAGAAAGAGACTGGAAAAATAGAAACTTTACCTCCACTCAAATCTAAAAGGAAACTTGCATTTCAGGAGACAGAAATGCAACCTAAGGCAAAGGTGGTTAGAGACAAATCCTCACCACCAAGGTTATCACCACAACCGTCCCCACCGCACTCACCACAACTGTCACCAGTGGGAACACCTACAATGCAGTCACCCACACATACTGGGATGACACAGGATGATGCTGATGCATGTGACTTGTATGATGCACCAGTATCGGATAACAGTCCAGGTTGTTATCCAACTAAGCCGTCACCACCAGAAGAAAGTACTGCATATACGCAGGTACTATTCAGGGCAGCTACATTCCACAATGTAGTAATGCACACAGAGCCAGTGGAGTATGATTTCCTGTTTAACACTGTGGCATCCACCCACGCTTCCTATCAGAGTCTGCCAATGCTCCCGGGCATGCTCAAGCATGCGAAACAGGTCTTCCAGGAACCTGTAAAGGGAAGAGCTATCACGCCTAGAGTTGAGAAGAAGTACAAACCTCCCCCAACAGATCCTGTGTTCATAACACAACAACTTACACCGGACTCAGTGGTTGTAGGAGTGGCAAGAAAGAGAGCAAACTCTCAATCGTCAGAGGACGCTCCACCGCCTGACAAAGAAAGCAGAAAGTTTGACGCAGCGGGCAAATGAGTGGCAGCACAAGCAGCCAATCAATGGCGGATTGCAAATTCGCGATCCATACTTGCTCGCTACGACAGGACACACTGGGACGAGATGCAACACATCATACAGCACTTGCCCAAGGAACACCAGAAACGTGCCTAACAGGTAGTGGAAGAAGGGCAGGCCATATCTAACAACCAGATAAGATCCGCACTAGACTCGGCAGACACGACAGCACGAACTGTCAACACGGCTGTAACCGTTCGCAGGCATGCATGGTTAAGAAGTTCTGAATTCAAGCCAGAGATTCAACAAGCGGTGTTGAACATGCCGTTTAATCAAGAACAGTTGTTTGGGTCGGAAGTTGACACAGCAATTGAGAAGTTGAAAAAAGACACAGACACGGCCAAAGCCATGGGCGCGCTCTATTCCCCACAAGTTAGAGGCACCTTTAGGAAACCACAGTTCAGAGGAGGTTTTCGGCAACAAACATCAGAGCCTTCCACCTCTCAAACCAGACCCACCTATCAGGCACAATACCAAAGGGGAGGGTTTCGTGGTTCCTATAGATGACAATTCCCAAGAAGGGGAAAGTTCCAAGAAACCAAACCAAGCCAGACCAAACAGTGACTTCAATGTCACAAAACCCCAACACTTGTCACCAGTGGGGGGGAGGGTTAACCACATATTATCAAAACTGGACACATATTACCACAGACGCATGGGTCCTATCAATTAGCCAACATGGTTATTGCATAGAATTCACAAAATTCCGCCCAGATGTGCCACCAAGAACGCACAATCTGTCCCAACAACACTTAGACCTATTACAAATAGAGGTCCAAGCACTACAACAAAAACAAGCAATAGAGCTCGTACCCAATCATCAGAAAGGAACCGGCATCTACTCACTATATTTCCTAGTTCCAAAAAAGGACAAAACGTTAAGACCTATCTTAGATGTCAGAACACTGAATCTCTTCATCAAATCAGACCACTTCCACATGGTAACACTTCAAGACGTGGTTCCCTTATTAAAAAAGGAGGAATACATGACAGCATTGGATCTCAAGGATGCGTATTTCCACATAACCATCCATCCTTCTCACTGAAAATACTTAAGGTTTGTAATGCACAGCATACACTATCAATTCAAAGTGCTACCGTTCGGAATAACAACAGCCCCAACGGTATTCACAAAATGCCTAGCAGTAGTAGCCGCCCACATAAGGAGACAGCACATGCACGTATTCCCATATTTAGACAACTGGCTAATAAAAACCAACACTCAACAACAGTGTCTTCTTCACACGCAATACGTCATAGAAACTCTACACAGACTGGGGTTCTCTATAAATTACCAGAAATCACATCTGCAACCATCCCAAATACAACATTTGGGAGCAACACTCAACACACAAAGGGCAATTGCCACTCCAAGTCCTCAAAGGGTCCAAGCGTTCCAAAATGTAAGATCAAGCATACAGTCAAACCAACACTACCCAGTAAGGTTTGTAATAAAACTTCTAGGCATGATGTCTTCATGCATAGCCATTGTCCCAAATGCAAGATTACACAAGCGGCCCTTACAACAGTGCCTAGCAAAACAATGGACACAAGCACAGGGTCAACTTCAAGATCTTGTGTTGATAGACCGCCAAACACACTCCTCGCTTCAATGGTGGAACCCAATAAATTTAAACAAAGAGCGGCCATTCCAAGACCCAGTGCCTCAAGCTGTTATCACAACAGATGCTTCCATGATGGGGTGGGGAGCACACCTCAACAAGCACAGCATACAGGGTCAATGGGACAATCAACAAAAACAACTTCACATAAATCATTTGGAACTGCTAGCGGTTTTTCTAGCATTAAAAGCATTTCAACCACTGGTAGCCCACAAACACATCCTTGTCAAAACCTACAACATGACAACAATGTATTATCTCAACAAACAAGGGGGGACACGCTTGTCACAACTGTGTCTCTTAGCACAAAAGATTTGGCATTGGGCAATTCACAATCACATTTGCCTAATGGCACAATACATACCAGGCATTCAGAATCAGTTAGCCGACAATCTCAGTCGAGATCACCAGCAAACTCACGAATGGGAAATACATCCCCAGATCCTACAGGATCACTTCCTCCGCTGGGGAACACCGAACATAGACCTATTCGCCACAAAAGAAAACGCAAAATGCCAAAACTTCGCGTCCAGGTACCCACACCCTCAATCCAAGGGCAATGCACTATGCACTACAGTTGGTCACGGATATTTGCTTACGCTTTTCCCCCTCTCCCACTCATTCCTTATCTGGTCAACAAACTAAGTCAAAACTAACTCAAACTAATACTCATAGCACCAACCTGGGCTCGCCAACCGTGGTACACAACACTGTTGCTACTGCCAGGCTAATCAAATTATGCTGTTAAACGCCTCCACACAAAACATTGTGAGTTATTTACTACACTTACAAAAGTCGAATCTAGCCTTTTCTTCCATTAAAATCCATCTCACTGCAATATCTACCTATCTCCAGATTACACATACAACATCACTTTTTAGAATCCCAGTCATTAAAGCATTTATGGAGGGACTAAAAAGAATCATACCCCCAGGATACCGCCAGCACCTTCGTGGAACCTTAATATTGTATTAACACAACTCATGGGCCCACCATTCGAAACCATGCATTCTTGTGAAATGCAATATCTGACTTGGAAAGTAGCCTTTCTTATAGCTATCACATCACTTAGAAGAGTAAGTGAAATACAAGCATTTACTATTCAAGAACCCTTTATACAAATACATAAACATAAAGTGGTTCTCCGTACAAATCCAAAATTCTTACCAAAGGTCATATCACCATTGCACCTCAACCAAACTGTGGAACACCCAGTCTTCTTTCCGCAACCAGACTCAGCAGCTGAAAGAGCCTTGCATACATTAGACATAAAAAGAGCACTAATGTATTACATTGACAGAACTAAACAATTTCGTAAAACAAAACAATTGTTTGTAGCCTTCCAAAAACCTCATGCAGGTAATCCTATATCCAAACAAGGCATCGCCAGATGGATAGTTAAATGTATTCAAACTTGCTATATTAAAGCAAAAAGAGAATTACCTATTACACCACGAGCACATTCCACTAGAAAGAAAGGCGCCACAATGGCTTTTCTTGGGAATATACCTATGGCAGAAATTTGTAAGGCAGCCACCTGGTCTACGCCTCATACATTTACTAAGCATTACTGTGTAGATGTGTTAGCAACGCAACAAGCCACAGTAGGACAGGCTGTACTAAGAACATTATTTCAGACAACTTCAACTCTTACAGGCTAAACCACCGCTTTTTGGGGAGATTACTGCTTGGTAGTCTATGCACAGCATGTGTATCTGCAGCTACACATGCCACCGAACGGAAAATGTCACTTACCCAGTGTACATCTGTTCGTGGCATGAGATGCTGCAGATTCACATGCGCCCTCCCACCTCCCCGGTAGCCTGTAGCCGTTTTTAGTTGAATGAAAATTGTAAATATGTAAATAAATATTCTTTTAATACACATTAGGTACATACATAACTACTCCATTGCATGGGCACCTCTAGTATACTCACGACTCCTACCTCACCCTCTGCGCGGAAAACAATCTAAGATGGAGTCAACGCCCATGCGCAATGGAGCCGAAAGGGAGGAGTCACTCGGTCTTGTGACTCAAAAAGACTTCTTCAAAGAAAAACAACTTGTAACACTCCGAGCCCAACACTAGATGGCAGGATAATGCACAGCATGTGAATCTGCAGCGTCTCATGCCACGAACAGATGTATACTGGGTAAGTGACATTTTCCTTACATGGACATCTCTTTCTCTATATTTCCTCTACGCTCTCTTTCTCATCCGCCTGCGAGAAAACAATCTAACAAAGGAATCAATGCCCATGTGCAGTATCACCAAGAAGGGGGAGTCACTCGATCCTGTGACTTGAAAATGCTTATTCGAAAAGAAAAAAAACTTGCAAAACTCTGAACTTTACCCTACATGGCAAGAGTATGCAGAGCTTGTGAATTTAAGCACTACATGCCACAAACAGACGCCTACTGGGTAAGTAACATTTTCCCTTTTTTCTGTGCATATATATATGGGTATATATATATATGTTCGATGGCATGTGTAGCTGCAGATACACATGCTGTGCACAGTCCGCCGTCTGGTGTTGGGCTCGGAGTGTTACAAGTTGTTTTTCTTCGAAGAAGTCTTTTCGAGTCACGAGACCGAGGGACTCCTCCCCTTTCGTTTCCATTGCGCATGGGCGTCGACTCCATCTTAGATAGTTTTTTTTCCGCCATCGGGTTCGGACGTGTTCCTTTTCGTTCCGTGTTTCGGGTCGGAAAGTTAGTTAGAATCTCGGAAAAAATCGTCGGTATTGTTTCGTTCGGTATCGGGTTAGTTAGAATAAATCGACACCGAATCTTGAAGAGCTCCGGTGGCCCTTCGGGGTAATTTCGATCCCCCGTCGGGGCCTGGTCGGCCCGACCGCGTGCAACTTCAAGACTGATGGAACGGACCCCGTTCCGCTTCTGTCCTAAATGCCATCACAAATATCTGTATACGGATCAGCATCTGGTCTGTAACTTGTGCCTGTCCCCGGAGCACAAGGAGGATACGTGTGAAGCCTGTCGAGCGTTTCGGTCGAGGAAGACGCTCAGAGACCGAAGAGCTAGAAGATTGCAAATGGCGTCCACGCCGACAGGACAACATCGGTTCGAGGACGAAGAGGAAGCGTTCTCCATCCACGAGACGGATTCAGGGGAATCCAACGCCGAAGACATAACAACCGTGAGTAAGACGTCGAAAATTAGGACTCACGAAAAGTCCACAAAAGCCCAGGGGACGCCACTGCCAACAGGCCATGGCTTAACCCAAAAACTAGGTGACCGAGCCAAGGCACCGAAAAAGGGCATGCTGGTGTCGAAGTCATCCGACTCCGGTCGTGATACTGCCACACAGCAACCTCGGAGCCGAGACACCGGCTCCGAGACAATTCGGCGCAGAGACAGCGGCACCGAAGATGTTCAGCACCGAGATACCACGCTGAAATCAAAGAAATCTTCTTCGGAGCCTAAAAAGCCTACCGAAAAGGTTTCGTTACCGAAAAAAGCCTCGGAACCGAAAATTATTTCCTATACAGAGGAACAAGGACTAAACACCCAATTGCATAGATTTGGTGAAGAGCTTCAGACTGTAGAAACTGACTACACTCAAAGGAGGCTTCACATCCAGGAAGACACAGGGAAGATAACCACTCTTCCCCCAATCAGGATGAAAAGGAAACTTGTTTTCCAGCAAGGGGACAAGCAACCACAAGCAAAGGTGGTAAAGAAAGTAACACCACCACCTTCTCCACCACAATCAACACATGCATCACCGGCGCAAACTCCACCACTAACGCACTCACCAGCTCATACCACAATGAGCCAGGATGATCTCGATGCATGGGACCTCTACGACGCCCCAGTGTCTGACAATAGTCCAGACTCATATCCAACTAAACCGTCACCACCTGAGGACAGTACATCATATGCACAGGTGGTCGCAAGGGCAGCTGCAAGGACAATAAACACTGCAGTCACAATACGGAGGCACGCTTGGCTGCGCACTTCTGGGTTCAAACCCGAAATCCAACAGGCTGTGCTCAATATGCCGTTTAATGAACAGCAATTGTTTGGGCCGGAGGTAGACACTGCCATTGAAAAACTAAAAAAGAACACCGATACAGCCAAAGCCATGGGCGCACTCTACTCCCCGCAGAGCAGAGGCACATTTCGGAAGACAACTTTTAGGGGAGGGTTTCGGGGTCAACCCACAGAAACCAACACTTCACAGACAAGGCCACCTACCTACCAGGGTCAATATCAAAGGGGAGGTTTTCGGGGACAATATAGAAGAGGCCAATTCCCAAGAAGTCGGGGAAAATTTCAAGGTCCCAAAACCCCTCACAATAAACAGTGACTCACAAGTCACACAACCCCATCACACAACACCAGTGGGGGGAAGACTAAGCCAATTCTACAAATCTTGGCAAGAAATAACAACAGACACTTGGGTCTTGGCAATTATCCAACATGGCTATTGCATAGAATTTCACAAATTCCCTCCAAACGTCCCACCGAAAACACGCAATATGTCAAAACAGCATATACATCTTCTAGGACTAGAAGTTCAAGCATTACTACAAAAGGACGCAATAGAATTAGTACCAAGCCCACAGAAAAACACAGGAGTTTACTCACTGTACTTTCTAATACCAAAGAAGGACAAAACTCTGAGACCAATACTAGATCTCAGAACACTAAATACCTACATCAAATCAGACCACTTTCACATGGTCACATTACAAGACGTAATCCCACTGCTCAAACAGCAAGACTACATGACAACATTAGACCTAAAGGATGCGTATTTCCACATACCAATACATCCTTCCCACAGGAAATACCTAAGGTTCGTATTCAAAGGAATACATTACCAATTCAAAGTGTTGCCATTCGGAATAACAACTGCGCCAAGAGTCTTTACAAAATGCCTGGCAGTAGTAGCTGCACATATCAGAAGGCAGCAGATACACATGTTCCCTTACTTAGACGACTGGTTAATCAAGACCAACACGCTAACAAGGTGTTCACGTCACACAAAGTATGTCATACAGACCCTTCATAAGCTGGGTTTCTCCATCAACTATGCAAAGTCACACCTTTTGCCGTGTCAAACACAGCAATACTTAGGAGCGACAATCAACACAACAAAAGGGATAGCCACTCCAAGTCCACAAAGGGTTCAAACATTTCACAAGGTGATACAGGCCATGTATCCAACACAAAAGATACAAGCAAAAATGGTATTAAAACTCCTAGGCATGATGTCTTCATGCATAGCCATTGTCCCAAACGCAAGATTGCACATGCGGCCCTTACAACAATGCCTAGCATCACAATGGTCACATGCACAGGGTCAACTTCTAGATCTGGTGTTGGTAGACCGCCAAACATACATCTCGCTTCTATGGTGGAACAGTACAAATTTAAACAAAGGGCGGCCTTTCCAAGACCCAGTGCCACAATACGTCATAACAACGGATGCTTCCATGACAGGGTGGGGAGCACACCTCAATCAACACAGCATCCAAGGACAATGGGACATACATCAAAGCAAGTTTCACATAAATCACTTAGAACTGTTAGCAGTATTTCTAGTGTTGAAAGCATTTCAACCCATGATAACCCACAAATACATTATTGTCAAAACTGACAACATGACAACAATGTATTATTTAAACAAACAGGGGGGGACACACTCGACACAGTTGTGTCTCCTAACACAAAAGATATGGCATTGGGCAATTCACAACCACATTCGCCTAATAGCACAATTTATTCCAGGGATCCAGAACCAGCTAGCAGACAACCTCTCTCGGGATCAACAACAAGTCCACGAATGGGAAATTCACCCCCAAATACTGAACACTTACTTTCAAATTTGGGGAACACCTCAAATAGATCTATTTGCAACAAAAGAAAACGCAAAATGCCAAAACTTCGCATCCAGGTACCCACACCATCAATCCCAAGGCAATGCTTTATGGATGAATTGGTCAGGGATATTTGCGTACGCTTTTCCCCCTCTCCCTCTCCTTCCATATCTAGTAAACAGATTGAGTCAAAACAAACTCAAACTCATACTAATAGCACCAACATGGGCAAGACAACCTTGGTATACAACACTACTAGACCTGTCAGTAGTACCTCATGTCAAGCTACCCAACAGACAAGATCTGTTAACACAACACAAACAACAGATCAGGCATCCAAACCCAGCATCGCTGAATCTAGCAATTTGGCTCCTGAAATCCTAGAATTTGGACTCTTAGACCTCACACAAGAGTGAATGGAGGTCATAAAACAAGCTAGAAAACCTTCCACTAGACACTGCTATGCAAATAAATGGAAAAGATTTGTTTGTTACTGCCATAATAATCAGATTCAATCATTGCACGCATCTCCAAAAGATGTAGTAGGATATTTACTACATTTGCAAAAATCAAATCTAGCTTTCTCTTCCATAAAGATACATCTCACCGCAATATCTGCTTACCTGCAGATTACTCATTCAACTTCCCTATTTAGAATACCTGTCATTAAAGCGTTTATGGAAGGCCTAAAGAGAATTATACCACCAAGGACACCACCTGTTCCTTCATGGAACCTCAACATTGTCTTAACAAGGCTCATGGGTCCACCTTTCGAACCCATGCATTCTTGTGAAATGCAATACTTAACGTGGAAAGTTGCATTTCTCATTGCCATCACATCTCTAAGAAGAGTGAGTGAGATTCAGGCATTTACCATACAAGAACCATTTATTCAAATACACAAGAATAAGGTAGTTCTAAGAACAAATCCAAAATTCTTACCAAAGGTTATCTCACCGTTCCACTTAAAGCAAACAGTAGAATTACCAGTGTTCTTCCCACAGCCAAATTCGGTAGCTGAAAGAGCACTACATACATTAAGCATCAAAAGAGCGCTAATGTACTACATTGACAGAACAAAACAAATTAGGAAGACAAAACAACTATTTATTGCCTTTCAAAAACCTCATACAGGAAATCCAATTTCAAAACAAGGCATTGCCAGGTGGATAGTTAAGTGTATTCAAACCTGCTATCTTAAAGCAAAGAGAGAGCTGCCTATTACACCAAAGGCACACTCAACCAGAAAGAAAGGGGCTACCATGGCCTTTCTAGGAAATATTCCAATGAACGAAATATGTAAGGCAGCAACATGGTCTACGCCTCATACATTTACCAAGCACTACTGTGTAGATGTGTTAACTGCACAACAAGCCACAGTAGGTCAGGCTGTACTAAGAACATTATGTCAAACTACTTCAACTCCTACAGGCTGAACCACCGCTTTTGGGGAGATAACTGCTTACTAGTCTATGCACAGCATGTGTATCTGCAGCTACACATGCCATCGAACGGAAAATGTCACTTACCCAGTGTACATCTGTTCGTGGCATGAGTCGCTGCAGATTCACATGCTGTGCACAGTCCGGCGTCTGGTGTTGGGCTCGGAGTGTTACAAGTTGTTTTTCTTCGAAGAAGTCCTTTCGAGTCACGAGACCGAGGGACTCCTCCCCTTTCGTTTCCAACAAGAAAGCAGAACGCTGCACTCCCGGATGGCATGTGTAGCTGTAGCTACACATGCTGTGCATATATCGCCCTCTCACTCCGGGATTTTCGGTTCGGAAATTCTCTGAACTTTCTGCCTTTTCTCTTTCGAAACCACCACTGACATCCTTGGTGACGAACTGGCACAAACGGCAGCCTTGATTCCAGATTCAGACTCTGAGTAGGATTCAGAGGAGGACAGCCAGCTTATATCTGCGGCACGCTACGTGAGTACACCAGCCCCAACCCCAACAAGCAAAAAACCACGCAGGTCCTTGGGTGCATCACTGCTTCTTAGCCATGGTTCCACCCGAAAACAAACAATCACCAACCGACCCTCGGGTTCTGTGCCGAAAAAGGCTACCACATCTGTTTCGGTGTCGGGGTCGAGCTGAAAGATGCAAGCTTCCACCTCCGAACCGAGTCGGCATCCTGCTATATCAGAGCCGAAACAAGAAAGCTCCCATTCGGAGCCAAAACATCGGAGTCCATCTTCGGAGCCGAAAAATATCTTCCTATACAGAGGAAACAGGACTTTCGACTCAAATGAAGCATGTTGCCAGGAAACTTACAGAACATTCCTTTAAAAGCACAAAACATGCTTCAGAACAACAAGGGGATGAATCAGACATTCAACCTATTCTGGAGGTTATGGACAGTAAACAAATGAGAATTCAAATCCAGAAAGATTATTGCTTCTCCAACTCCTCAAACAAAAAGGAAGTTAGCATTCCAGGAAACTCTGGATACTGTCCCATCACCGACGAAAATCTACAAGCAAAAGGAAAGCCAAAAACTGTTGAGCTTTCTTCACCACATTCTCCTTGACTTTCCTTTTTACCACAACCTCCTACTCCACCACCACCGCCTTCCCCCATACACTCTCATACTTCCTCACAAGATGAAGAAAGAGGTGATAATAGTTAAACTATAGATCCGTGGGATATGTACGACTCTGATCCCATCCCACCTAGCAATCCTGCTTTGTATCCCATAAGACCATCTCCACCCGAGGATACCACAGCATACAATCAGGTTATTTCCAGGGCTACTCTATATCATGAGGTGCAAATGCATGCTGAACCATTAGAAGGGGATTTCCTTTTCCACACCCTATCCTCAACTCACAAGCAGTACCAGTGTTTACCAATTCTCCCTGGTATGCTCAAACATGCAGACAATATTTTTAAAGAACCTGTTAAAGCTAGAGTTTTAACACCCAGATGATAAGAAATATAAGCCTTCACCAACAGACCCAATTTACATTTTGCGGCAGTTACCACCAAACTCCATTGTAGTTAGTGCAGCCAGGAAGCGCGCAAACAGACAGTCTTCTGGGGATACTCCTCCCCCGACAAAGAAAGCCATACATTTGACACAGTAGGGAAAGGGTAGCAACACAAGCAGCCAATCAATGGCGTATTGCTAATTCCCAAGCCCTGTTAGCTAGGTACGACAGGGCACATTGGGTCTCATCAATGTGCCCTGTCGTACCTAGCTAACAGGGCTTGGGGCTTGGGGCTTGCAATATCTCCCCAAAGAACATCAAAAGAGGGTGCTTCAAATTGTAGAGGAAGGACAAGCTATCCCAAACAACCAAATTAGGTCTGCTCTAGATGCAGTTGATACTGCAGCTAGAGGAATAAACACCAGAATTACCATCAGGCGACATGCTTGGTTGAGGTCCTCAGGTTTTAAACCTGATACAGCAGGCGGTCCTTAATACGCTGTTCAATAAACAGCAGCTTTTTGGACCAGAGGTGGACACAACAATTGATAAACTAAAAAAGGGTTCAGAAACAGCAAAGGCCATGGGAGCCCTTTATACTACCCCATTTCAGGGTTCCTTTCGAAAATCTAAATTTAGAGGAGGATTTAAATCCCAAGCTGCAGAGGCCTCCACTTCCCACTCAAAACAGGGAGAACAGTATTACACTAGGGGGTCTTTCAGGGGTTCTTACAGAGGACAACATTTCAGGTCCAGGGGTAAATTCCCTGCCTCAAAAGGTACTTCTACCCCTTCAAAACAATGACTTCCCATCTATTCCACAGCAACATACATATGGGAGGACGACTAAAACATTTCCATTCTCACTGGCAACAAATTACAACAGATCATTGGGTACTAGCAATTATCCGCAATGGTTATTGCCTAGAACTCATCTCTACTCCACTAAACATTCCACCCCGTTTTCACAGGCTTTCTCTCAAACACACTGCTCTGCTGAAACAAGAGGTACAGTCTCTACTTCTAAAACAGGCAATAGAAATAGTCCCCATCAGTCAGTAAGGCGCAAGAGAATATTCTCTATACTTCCTCATACCAGAAAAGAATGGTACTCTCTGACCGATTCTCGATCTCAGGCCTCTAAATCAATATATCCTATCAGACAGGATGTAATTCCCTTGTTACAAAAACAAGATTACATGACAGCGTTAGACCTAAAGGACGCTTACTTCCACATTTCTATACGCCCAGTTCATCGAAAGTATCTACGGTTTGTAATAGCGGGCAAGCGCTGTCAATTCAAAGTACTACGCTTTGGGGTAAAAACAGCACGAAGAGTATTCACAAAAGTCTAGCTGTAGTCGCAGCATACCTCAGAAGGCAGCACATACATGTGTTCCCTTATCTAGACGACTGGTTAATAAAAGCCAACACTATTCTAAAACGTCCTCAGTACACACAATACACAATAGATACCCTACACAAATCAGGGTTCACAATCAATTACCAAAAATCTCACCTTCATCCATCACAAATTCAACCTTATCTGGGAGCAATTCTGAACACTCAGTCAGCATTAGCCTACCCAAATCCACAATGAATACAAGTGTTTCACACTCTCATTTCCAAATTGCAGGTCAATCAAACTTACACAGTAAGATTTGTCATGCGGGCTATTAGGGATGATGGCATCTTGTATAGCAATAGTGGCAAATGCACATCTAAACATGAGACCACTGCAACAGTGTCTCTCGCAATAATGGTCTCAGGCACAGGCTCAACTACAGGATCTAGTGTTGTTGGACCGCCAATTTACAAATCTCTGCAATAGTAGAATCACACCAACTTATTAAAGGGGTGGCCATTTCAGGACCCAGTGCCACACACCATGATCACCACGGATGCATCCATGACAGGTTGGGGAGCGCATCTCAACAATCTTACAATACAGGGAGAATGGGACTCAATCCAGCAGACTTACCACATAAACCACCTGGAATTGCTGGCTGTGTTTCTAGTAATCAAAGCATTCCAACCACAGATCACACACAAAACAGTGTTAATAAGGACAGACAACATGACAATAATGTATTATCTACAAAAACGGGGGCACACATTTATCTCAATTGTCCCTTCTAGCACAGACAATTTGGAAATGGGCGAGTCACAATCACATTCACCTATTAGCAGAGTATATCCCAGGGATACACAACCAACTAGAGGACCTCTTAAGCAGGACGCAGCAACAAATACACGACTGGGAGATTTACCCACAAGTAATTCAACATTACTTTCACACGTGGGGAACACCAGAGATAGACCTTTTCTCAACAAGTGAAAACGCAAAATGCCCAAACTTCGTGTCCAAGTACCCACACCCTCAATCCAGGGGCAATGCTCTATGGATCAATTGGTCAGGGATATTTGATTACGCTTTTCCCCCTCTCCCACTAATTCCATTTCTGGTCAATAAGATTGATCACACATCTCTTACAATGATACTCATAGCTCCCACCTGGGAACGTCAACACTGGTACACAATACTGTTGGATCTGCCTATAGTACCACATCACAAACTCGCAAACAGACCAGACCTAGTGACTCAAAACAAGGGTCAAATCAGGCATCCCAGTCCCAGTATTCTCAACCTGGTGATTTGGCTTCTGAAGTCATAGAGTTTGGATGTCTACAACTTATATCTGAATGTATGGACATTCTAAAGGAGGCATGTAAACTTACAACTAGACAATGCTATGCAGCTAAATTGAAAAGTTTGGTATATTACTGTCAACCCAAAAACATTGATCCACTTAAAGCATCAGTACAGGATATTGTATGTTATTTGCTTTACTTACAAAAAGCATATCTTTCATATTCATCTATTAAGATTCATTTAACAGCAATATCAGTCTACCTCCAAAACAGACAGCATACCTCTCTGTTTAGAATTCTTGTCATAAAGCTTTTATTGAAGGCCTCAAAAGAGTTATTCCACCTAGAGCTCCATCAGCTCCTGCCTGGAATTTGATCATTGTGCTCACAGGACTCATGGGTCCACCATTTGAACCCATGTATTTTTGTGCTCTTCAGTTTCACTCATGGAAAGTTGCTTTCCTAGTAGCAATTACTTCTTTAAGGAGAGTAAGTGAAATTCAAGCATTCACTTTAGAAGAACCTTCCTTCCAAATTCACCAACACAAAATAGTACTCAGGACAAATCCCAAATTTTTACCCAAAGTGGTTTCACCATTTCACATCAATCAGTGAGTGGAGTTGCCAGTCTTCTTTACACAGCCAGATTCAGTTGCTGAAAGAGCACTTCACACTCTTAATGTCAAAAGAGCTCTTATGTATTATATAGACAGAACAAAAGATTTCAGAAAATCTAAACAACTTTTTGTGGCTTTTCAATAGCATCATAAGGGTAATCTCATCTCAAAACAAGGAGTAGCCCAATGGATAGTAAAGTGTATTCAAACTTGCTATCTCAAAGCTAAAATGCAACTATTAGTAACTCCTAAAGCACATTCTAATAAAAAAGAAAGGAGCTTCGATGACATTCTTAGGAAATATACCAATGGCAGACATATGCAGAGCAGCCACATGGTCAACACCACACACATTTACAAAACAATATTGTGTGGATGTGTTGTCTCGCCAACAAGCAAATGTTGGTCAAGCAGTGCTTAAAACACTATTTCAAACTACTACAACTCCTACCTGCTAGACACCGCTTATTTTGGGAGGGACTGCTTTACAGTCTGTGCAAAGCATGTGTATCTGCAGCTACACGTGCCATCGAACGGAAAATGTCACATACCTAATGTACATCTGTTCGTAGCATGTAGTGCTGCAGATTCACATGCACCCTCCCTCCTCCCCGGAAGCCTGTATCCGGTGTGGTACTTTATTATGTAAATATGTATATACATCGCATGGACATTTTCTTTACTTACTATATATATGTACATATACAATTCTTCACTCCTTACTTCACCCTTCTGTGGGAAAACAATCTAACAAAGGACTCGATGCTCATGCACACTATCACCGAGTTGAGGAGTCACTCGATATCGTGACTTCTTAGAAGAAAAACAACTTGTCACACTCAGAGCCCAACACTAGATGGCGAACTTATGCAAAGCATGTGAATCTGCAGCACTACATGCCGCGAACAGATGTATACTAGGTAAGTGACATTTTCCATATGTGTATTACCAACTGGCGGTCACCAGTAGGTAGTTATAGTTAGGACCATGTTTCCTTTGGTGTCGTTTGACAAATCTTCACGAAATTCTGCATAACTTGTTCCCTGAGGTAAGTATATCTTGCATCCCTGCCATGCACAGTTTTCTCATCAATAACTTCACTGCAAATATTGCAGCGATACTATCAGTGATGTCATAGATGTTGTCATGGCTGATGTAATATGTGGGCAGGGGACAGAGATTAAATGTTTCAGCAAGCAGGGAGCTGCAGTCAAAGCAGCTCCTTGCTTGCTGAAGTAATGGCACTGAAGGGGGAGCCTTAAGGCTTCCCCTCCAGTGCCAGATATCCCATAAGGGCTTCTCATTTAAAAAAGGGCTAAAAAACAAAATGTTACAAAAAAAACAACCCCCCCCCCCCAAAGCTCTGTGTGTTTTTGTTTTACATAAAAAATATATATATATGTTTTAAAAAAATCATTTTTTTCTTTTAAATTGGATACAAATATCTCATTCTAAGTTTATTAGACATAAAAGCCTAAAAACCTCTTTCTCTCTCCCTCTCCCTTTCTGTCTCTCTCTGCCTCTCTTTCAATCAGTTCTCCCACTCACACACCCACTCAGACACTTACACACCCACTCACAGACCCACTCAGATACTCGCACACCCACTCACAGACCAACTTAGACCCTCATGCACTCACTCAGAGCCCCAGTCAGGCCCTCGCACACCCACTGAGCCCCACTCAGATAGTTACGCACCCACTCACACATCCACTCACACTGTCACAAACCCACACACAGACCCACTGACATCATCATGCACCCACTCACAGACCTGCGCACACATTGACACACCCACTAAAACACTGATGTACGCACTCTCACACCCAGACAGTATGACAGCCACTCTCCCAGGAAAGCTGTGGACAACTCCAGCCACACGCGGCCAAAGGGCAATACGCTGCGTAGGGTTGGGTGGTTAGGGAGATTGGCCCCAGGGTCTGGCCGCAGGCCAGCTCTAGCGGTCAACCTCCAGTGCACATGAGTGAAGGTCGTGCACGGTATAAGATTGGGTGCTTATAGGGGGTTGGCCATGCCAGGGCCTGTGGCCAACGTCCTCCACGCACAGCCAAAGGCCGTACGTGGCTATGGTTGGATTAACATACAGTAATGAAAATTACTAAACGTTAAAAAAAAACATAGAAATTCACTGAAAAAATAAAAGGCTACAGAGACGTTATAGTTAGGCTCTCATTTTAAACGTACAAAACCTTATAAATTCGCCAGTTGTAGTTAGATTTATCTCAACAAAGTATAACTTGTGCTCTAAGGTAACTATGACTCGCACCCTCGCCATGCATTGGTAGTTACCCACAAATGATGGCACTTATGACATATTTGATAACATCATTGATAATATCAATGTAATATTTGCAGTAACATTTTTTACAAAAAAACTGTGCATGGCGGAGGTGCTAATGATAGTTACCTTCAGGCACAAGTTATAGTTAGTTGGGATAACTCTAACTATAACTGGTGAATTTCTGCAGTTTTGTACATTTAAAATGTGAGCCTAACTATAACGTCCCTGTAACTTTAACTTTTGTTTTTTTCAGTGAATTTATAAATATATTTTATATGTACTGACTATTAGCTGTAAGTTTTGAGTCGGAATTCTTGTAGTTGACTGTCTTGTATACCAAATACAACATCAATAAACCTTTATAGTGCAAGTTGAGTAATGTCTTCTTTCTAGCTCTTAAACACTCATACATAAATTAATATTCAAACATTCCAAACTCACTAAACCATAAAGATTTTCTTTGCTTTTTAGGTACCAGTCCAGTGGTCAGATATGCTGACTTTGCAATCTAGGATGACAAACTATGGTCTTCCTAGATATCAGTGGCTTACTAATGCATGGAACTTCTTTCAAAGAGAGGTAATGATGCCCTTCTTTGTTTGCTATATTTTCTGCTTAACGTTTAAACTTGAAAAGCATTTTTGACATGAATCCGTGTGACTCTTGGCTGGCCTTCCGAAAAGTAAAGAATATAGGTGAATTGCATTTTCAACGTTCATAGCTGAATTGTACTCTAGTCCTTCTGTGGCTGCCTCTAAGACCTTCTGAAATGTTTTGCATTGTGGTTGTGCTTTAAGAAACTTAATATTTTTTAGCAGGTTGTTGTAACTATGCATACTGTTGCATGCAGAAATATTGACTAAACACACACACCACTTCTTGTTGGATAATTGTAAGTACAATCTCCAAAAGGAGCTTGAGCACACTGGAGGTCGGAGAAGCACTTCGGCAGTAGGCAATAAATGGCAGGCGTGGTGATGCTGTGGATGTTGTCCTGAACCACCTTCTTCTGCCTCTTGGCACCCTCTGTGCCAGGACCCTTTCCTTCTTTGCCCCATCTTGACATGGGTTTCTCTCGTTCAGAACAGAACTAAGAAACTTAGTACATTTTCATGTATACATTCTCCAAGTAAAGCTGCAAGTGGAACAGAGACATACAACCTTCTCAGGCCTGATTTCAAGTTCTTTTACAGTTCTTTCTG
The DNA here is from genome assembly GCF_031143425.1 of Pleurodeles waltl. Taxonomy (NCBI): domain Eukaryota; kingdom Metazoa; phylum Chordata; class Amphibia; order Caudata; family Salamandridae; genus Pleurodeles; species Pleurodeles waltl. The sequence goes on along the minus strand of NC_090442.1, from coordinate 1,006,746,428 downwards.
TGGCAGAAGTTCTTTTGCCACAGTAGGGCTACTCCTGGCAACTTTGCCCTCTTGATGAATATGTATGACATCACAGAACCCAAGACAACACAGATTTACTCTTTTCTTGGTACTGTCTGGAGTACCTTAGGCTTCTTCTCTGGGCTCGTATATGTCAGAGGTGTGGGAAACCCGTGATAACAATGGCATGAGATAAGATAGAAGCCTTCAAGAGAGATTGGGTGAGGCTCTTATACAAAGTGTTTAATTTGCAAATTCACAACAGCATAGAACCCTACAATTAAGCTCTCTCTATATATATACAGTGAGACTCAGTTTGAAGATATTTCAGTGAAAATAGATGATTTTACATAAAATAAAATAGCAACAAATAAACATATTTAGGCTGTTTCACATACAACTTTCAAAAAATTGCAATAGCACAGCGATAAAATATTTTGTTATAAACTTTATGTAATAGCACACCGTCATTTGTTTAGCTGTCGATCCTTTTTGTATAATTTGACAAAGCTAGTTCTGAGATTACCTACTCCCTGCACTTACATTTTCCAGCTGCTACAGGCCATTTCTAACTTTATTTCTAGATATAATACCTATTTCTGATGTTCTATCCCATTTGTGGCCAAATGTACATTCATCTTGACTGAAGTAAATTGCACCCCAGCATCCTTCCATATAATGTTCTTCATTATCTGACACCCTGATGATTTCAGACTACATGGCATCCTCTTTAACTGGAAAATGTCATCAGCTGTGACGAAATTCGACTACCTGTAAAACATTGAATGCAATTTGACCTGGTAATAACTCAAAGCCACTACTTAATCTAGTATGGTGAGTACCAATGCTTTACTCATCTCTGAAAGCAAGCCATTTTTGTGTGATAGTTGGAACTCATCCAGTACACCACCCCTTTTCTGGTTGCACAGGTCAATAACTTGTTCTGAGGGATACTTCTAACTCTACATTCTTCAACTTAGAATACTACCCAGGTGTCAGACTGGATACTGAGCACTTTTCTCCAGCAGTACTCCCACGCACCACCAAGTTCTATCTCAGAAGTGACAGAGAGGAGCAGCATAAAAGCACCACACCTGTGCGCTGACGTCAGTTCCTTACTTTCTGTGCCTTTCTACATGGATCTGGAGCTCCACTCCCAATTTTATTACCCTTTGGTGTCTTCATAAAAAAAAATCTAGTGTGCTAGGAAACTATATCGCCTAGTAGATAGACCTACTGCAGGGGTCTCCAATCTTTCCTGTAAAAGAGCTACTTATAATCAATACAATGCATCCTGAGCTACTAATATAATATATTTTGTAATAGTGATCACATCAGACAAGATTACTTTAGTGACTGCCCTATGTAAAATTACCTCAGCAATCATCTCAGTGCATGCGGCAGGATAGCCAGCAGTAATGTAAAAAAGGTTTCGCCAATTCGGAATGCTCCCCTGGCACCAAATTGATTAAATTAGTAATAAACCTGCTCAATGCCACATGATTTATCACTAAAATATCAGCTTTAAATACTTTTTGAAAATTCAAATACCAGCTTATCTGTCTTGAAAATACACACATTTATGTCTCTAATAAACACTTCTCTATTTTGTTATACTGATATTAACTCAGTCAAACAAAAGCTTCTACTTTGGTAGGCTGGACAGGATACAGGTGCTGTTGACAGGTAGTTGGAGAGCTACCAGTAGCTCACAAGCTACTTGTTGGAAAAGTCTGGTATACAGGTTTCAAACCATGCCGCAGCAGTAAAAAACAGATGTCAGTCATGGGCACGCCCAAGGTGTGTTTCAAAAGCTTGGACTTGGGTCATGATATGAAGTCATGTGAAAAGTGTGCCCTCATGCACCTGCAGGCAGTGTAGGGCTGAGAAGCTAAGCTGTACATCGCCAAACATGGGAAGAAATCACGGTCTTTGTGTAAAAATCACTCCAGGTCGAGGCCACAGACTTACTCCCACTCCCTAGGCCACGTCTGTGAAACATCAACTTTGTGGTCAAAGTTCCCCAATAAGTCAAAATTAGAGTCCAAATGCTAGCTAATGGAATTGAAGATGGACTCAACCCCTACCACCACCACTCTATCCAAAGAGAAGGCTTGAGGGCATCATGATAATAGTCTGTCTCTTTTCAGAGCTCTGGTTACAGAGCAGATTCCCCTGTTGGTTTTGATTTGCTCCATATTTCCTGGGCCATTGGCAATGCCACAGCAAATTGATCCTTTTAAGTCACCCGTGCTGCAGATACTTGGCATTCTGCTGGCTGCCTCTGGTGCCGGCGTCTCCAGCAAGTAGCTTGTGGCCGCTGGTAGCTATCCAGTTACCTGTTAGGAGCTCTCCTGTGTGTAGCCCAGATTATTAAATTAGAAGCCCTTGCTTGGTTGAATTAATATATGTATACCAAAATTGAAAGTATGTATGCAGGATGAAAATCTGTGTATTTTCAGAACCCATGATTTCCAAAATATATTAAAAAATTATATTTAATGAAGACTCATGCACCATGCAGAGAATTATTAGTGCCAGGGGTAGTGAAGCTGTTGCTGTTATGTATAACACTTGCAGAGGTATTCCAAATTGACCAAGCCTTTTTAGGGTCGAGCCTTTGTTGCATGCGCTTGCGCATGCGTTTCACCTGCGAGACGCTTTAGGAGTTAGAAAAGGGCTCGGAACCCCGTCCATGTCACGTCAGTGTCTTTCATTGGTTCGTGGGCTTGCTTGTTAAAATCTGCTTGCTTTCATTAGTGGAAGGCACGCATACGTCATGCCTTTTCTGGTGGTTAGCCCTCCTCGAGCGCAGCGTCCAAGTACTGAAAACATGCGAGGCTCCCTGTTTCCCGTCAGGTTTGTGGACTACTTTTTATCTTTTGTTTGCAGCGTGATCTCGCTTGGCAGAAGTCGGGCGCTTTGCATAATATCGACCCTGTTACATAGTTAATTGCACTTTTGCCGGTTACATAGATAATTGCACTTTTGCCGATAGGTTTCACTACGAGTAAACTGTAGCAGCGCAATTGCGCTGTTTTTTTCCATTCAATGTGGCTAGAAAAATCCGGTTGGGAGTTTACAACTGCTAATAGCTGTAACTTGGAGAAAAGCGAGACCCTATTGCGTTGCAAATGCTTGTTTACATTACTGCTGGCAATCCTGCACTGAGGTGATCACAGGTGGGTCTTGTGTAGGGTCAACACTAATGTAATTTTGTCTGATGCATACAACACTAATAATATTAGTAGCTTGGGAACATTTTCATTGAACATAAGTAGCTCTTATTACTGAGATGGTTATAGACACATGCGATTTCAGGCCCCACAGATCCACAGGGGATTTCAGATGAGTTACCTCCATCTAACCCCCACCCAGAGTTCTACCTGGCCCCACACACTACACCAGTTTGTCTTTCATGGTGCTGATACAGACACTGGAGGAAGATCCAGTGCTGGTTCGATATGTGACCCCATTCCAGCTTTAGCCTGATCCCAACCAATATGGCACTACAGAATTACTAAAGTACAGCCAGTCGCTACACAGCCTGACTGATCCGATATCGCTACTGGAGCCTATGCTCCATCAGAACCTACATTATGTTTTTGACTCCAGTTCTGAGCAAAGGTTACCACCACCACCCAGAGCTGAAAATGGTGAGGACTGGGATTATCTACTCCCTCATTATGATGATGATAATTCTTACATTGACTTAACAGTGGTCAAAGGGGTTGATACTTCCTCCAATGCAGGGTTGAACTCACCATTTGGACCAGCAGTGAAAGGGAGTGCATCATTTACAGTGGTAATCCAATGAGAAACTGATATCTTGGATCTATAGCTGCTTTTTTATTGATACTAAGGCAAATGTTCCTCCAGAAATCTTAAATCCTGGATGTTAGAAATGGGGTCTCTAGTTGGCAGTGGTTTCCACCCTGTCTAAATAGGGACCCTCATGAGTCGCAATCCTTGGTAGTTTGTTTCAAGCTGTCAGACTTATCTCATGGGAAGTGTGTAAAGTATTTGTACACACATACAGTAACACAGTGAAAACACCACCAAAGTACTCCACACCAGTTTAGAAAAATAGCTAATATTAATCTGAGTAAAGTCAGACCAAATGACAACAATCCAACACACACAAGTAAAGATATGAATTTTCAAAATTAAGTGTAATATGGCGCATAGAAAACCAAAAGCTCCAACAGGGGCTATCACAACGGCTTGACAGAGTCGCTTCCAGCAGTCCGGCGCCAACCATGAGGGAGCGCAGGTCGGCTGTGGAGCTGTATAGACCCCGGTTACAGTACCTTGGAAAACAATGAGGAAACAAAGACATTGCATGGTATCAGGGAGGTGAGGCGTTGCTTGAGCCTGTGCAGCGTCAGTTCCTTACTGTTACAGGGTAAGGAAGGTGTTGGTTCCTTACTGCTAGACATGGGAGGTGAGGTGTTAATGCCTTACAGTTGCAGGGGCAGTGATGCGGTGTTGGCGGTGAGGCATCTGTTCCTTATTACACGGAAGGGTTGATGAATCCAGCAGGTCAAGATGCGCAGCGTCGACTTGTGCAGGCAGCGGCGCGGGGTCAGAGAGCGGCACCGGTTCTGAAGTCATTCTGGTAGTCGATGCACTAGTTTCTTCATTGTTGCACCAGAAGGGCCCAAGAACTGGACTGTGCACCACATGGTAAGTCAGGACTCTCAGCTAGAGAGCCCAGGTGCTGGCAGGTGAAGTCTTTGATGTGACTGAGACTTCTTAACAGGAGGCAAGCTCAAACCAAGCCCTTGGAGAACCTTTGGAAGTAGGATGTAGAAAGCCAAGTCTGGTCCTTTCACTCTTAGGACAGAAGCAGCAAGCAGCAGGCCAGTGTAACAAAGCAACAAGCAGAGTGGCAGTCCCTCCTGCAGCATCCAGCTCTTCTTTTTGGGAGAATTTCCTCAGTCCAGAAGGATTTTAACTATGTGGTGTCAGAGGTCCAGTACTTATACCCATTTCTGTCTTTGAAGTTGACAAACCTCAAAGAGAAGTCTTTTTAGTGCACAAAACCCTGGCTTTCCCTGCACTGGCCCCAGACACACTCCAGGGGGTTGGAGACTGCTTTGTGTGACAACAGACACAGGCCTATTCAGATGCAAGTGTAAGCTCCTCCTACCACTCTAGCTCAGGATCACCTATCAGCCTGGTGATGGGCCATCTGAATTTGCAGGGCACATCTCAGCTTCTGTTGTGTGACTGTCTAGAGTAAATGCACAAACAGCTCAACTATCATCCTGACCCAGATGTGTATTCAGCAGACAGGCAGAGGCACAGAATGGTTAAGCAAGAAAATGTGCACTCTCTAAAAGTGGCATTTTCAAAGTTACAATTTAAAAACCAGCTTTACCAGTATTTTAAAATTGTGATTTCATAAATCCCCAAATGCCCTATCTCTGTCTGCTCCCAGTGGGAAACTAACTCAAATGATATTTCAAGGCAATCCCCATGTTACCCTATGGTAGTCCTTGCAATAGTGAAAAGCACATTTAGCAGTATTTCACTTTCAGGACATGTAAAACACACTAGTATATGTCCTACCTTTTAAATACACTGCACCCTGCTCATGGCGCTGCTTTGGGATTACTTTAGGGGTGACTTACATGTAGTAAAATGTAAGGTTTGGCTCTGGCCAGTGGTTGCACTTGCCAGGTCAACATGGCAGTTTAAAACTGCACACAAAGGCACTGCAATGTCAGGCCTGAGAAGTGTTTTCAGGGCTACTTTGTGTGGGCTGCACAATCAGTGCTACAGGCCCACTAGTAGAAATTGATTTATAGTACATCAGATATGTGGAAACCAATCGCCAAAGCAATTTAGACCAAGAGCATATGCACTTTAGCACTGTGTCACAGGGTCGCAGTCGCAATTCCCGACAAAGTCGGCACCTTAGGAGAGACCATGCACGCTTTATAAAAGGGATGCTTCACCCCATTGGATTGGACTCTGCCCTCTCTCTGTGCCTGTCTTTGGAATCCATACTTCTTGTTGTAGAGCTCTGTTGTGGCAACTTGATGGCATTTTTGGCAGTTTTCCACACTAAATATGTTACATTAGAATGTTAGCATATATACTCTCTTCCCTCACAATTACCAATTCTGACTATTAATAAAATAGGACAGTGCAATCTCACCTCCCCTGTAAATAGATGAATCAACATGTCATGAAGCTCAGAACTCTGCCCTCCTTAGTTATGGATGAAAACACTTGCATTAACACCCTCTAGCCTCCAATGTTAACAGTGTAAATTATTTGGAACCTTTAAGAGGATATACTATTGTAGGAGCCCACAGTGAACTGGGACAGTCTATCAAAAATGTTAGACATCTCTGGAATAGCCTTTGGACTCGGTTTCAAGTGGGGAAAACTATTCTAATACCCTTGAGAGGGGAAATTGTACAACCCTAGAATCTCCCACAAATCAAAATACAGGGAGGCTCATTTAAATACTTGGGTTTCAACATTACCCTCGATCCCATAGTATGTCAGGAACTTTATCTGACTCCGCTACTAACTAAGCTCTGGGAAGATTTTGACACTTGGGATGCCCACTGCAATGATGAGGAGACCATGAAGGTTACGAACCCAACTTTTATTCTGGTCAAGTACAGTTTTTCCCCCTAACTGTCAGCCATCTGTTTCATCAAATGCTCTCCCTCAAGATTCCATAACCTCCAACGACTTGGGCCTACACATAAATAGCAAGGAAGACGGGGAGCCTGATTGTGAATAAACAACACTGTACTTACAATAAAATAAGCATAATATATCTTAAACCTCTTTTCAACAAATTGCTCCATTACATAGTCTTTGAAACAAAAGGGGGACTGACAGCTATTCCTGGTTTGAACATTGTCCGTCAGATTGGTTTTGCCATTAGACATGGGAGCGCTCTCCATTGATACTGCTACTCCTAACGTCCTCTTGCAAATTACTTAGAAGATCACCCATTTTTTCATGTATTACATCCTGATTAACGTTGCACCCACTTGAGGACTTAGATGTTTTCACCACCATTTTTGACCCATTGAACCATTATCAACCAAGATCGCTGTGCCTTTAGTCTTTACTACTCGCCTAGGTTCGTTGTATCTGCTCATATCAAGTAGTTTTCAGGGTATCTTACTTTTACTTGATCACCAACATTCACATTTGTTCTTCTCACAGTATTACTACTATGATAGTTATTATGCATTTGACTGTGTCGTTTTAAAACCATATTTCACAACTTAATCCCCTTTGCTGTTTTACTCTTGTATTTCCACCTTTCCCATGTCATCAAACAGTAAGGGTGTGACTGTTGAATCGCTATTCTTCCTCCTAAAAGTTCAAAGAGGTTTTTGCCTGTAGTGCTATGAGGATTGGCGAGGTATGACCACAACCTTGTGGTTAGGGCTTCTTGGACTGGGATGCATTGCTTCAAGCCCATTTGGATGGAATCCTTAATTAAACACTCAGCTCGCTCAACCTGTCCATTACTTTGGGGATGGTACAAAGATGACCTCATATGCTGAACCCCATTTGCCTTCAAGAAATTCACTGTTTCTTGCTATATGAATTATACTCTGTTGTCCCTAACCAACTGAGTTGGAAACCCCTCTTGAAAAAATATTTATTTTTAGAATTCAGTAACTTTGATGCACTTTGATGCACTGATGCACAAACTTCTATCCATTTGCTAGAGTAGTCAATATAATATAATCTTTATTCGGTTTATACAGAATAAACCATAAAAGACAACAAAAATAAATAAAATACATCAATCGCACTCAGTCAAAGTTTCCTTTGTCGGGCTGCTTCTGATTAAATTAAAAACAAAACAGATTAAAAACAAATGTGCTCATCAGACAGTAGCTGTAAATAAAAGAAATCATGTCAAATTTGTTTGACATCTTGCTAGCCAGAAAAGGGAAATTAAAAGACTTTCAAAGATTTTTATAAAAGGGATAAAACATGATAAAGTACGAAGTGTCCTGGGTGGAAACATGGTCATATCTATATGGAACAAACATAGGATCAAACAAGTTTCTTCGTGGAATAGACAGCTGGTAATGAACTAATTAAGTCTAAATTGGGGGAGAAGAAATTGATGGTGATTTGGTATATCAAAGGTTAAATATAGCTCCAGTGCAAAAGTGGTTTGTAACAGTACATTGATCCTAATGGAAGGTTTAACCATCGCAGTTTGTGCTCTCTCTTTAACTTTCCGGGCCTTAAATGCCACCTTAGTTGATGTAACATCACCATCAACTACGAAATCTGGATTATTAGCAATTTCAGACTGTCCCAGTTTGCTAAAGCACAATTTACCATAGTTTAGCCAAGCTATAGTAGGCTGAAGTATTCAATTCAAACAATACATGAGTCATGTCAAGCGGCGAAGCATTCATGGGACCTACGAAGTCAATGACCATTACCCCACGGCCTGCAGGCCATTCAACTGAGGTCCTAGGACATTTGTGCACTGACATGGGTTTGTCTCCATTATTGCAAATGGAACAGCATTTGATGTACAAATCAACATTGTGGTCCATTGAGGTCCACCAGTATCTTTGTCTCAATGTTTTTTTTGTTCCTGTCACACCTCAGTGGCCATTATGGACAAAGGCTATCAATGTTCCCCTTATGCCTGAGGGTACTGCAAGGGTATCACCAGGTATTATGATTTTATGATAATTTTAGGAGTTCATCCTTTAATTTCCATAATTTATTTACTGCTTCAGCCAGTGCTTTCACACGAGGCCATTCATTCCTCTATGTTCTGTTTCACCTCAGTAAGGGTACTGTCATTGTTAAGTGATGTTACCCATTTGGTCTTCATGATGGCTCTGTTTGAGTCAGATCATCATCTTCCCTATTATCACAATCTGGCTCACCCTCACGAGGGCATATGACAGACAATGTGCCGAGACATTCATTCTTCCAGAAATCTGTACCATTTTGAGTTGGTACTCCTGTAACTTACATGCTAACTTGCCGATTCTGAGCAATGTCTTACCTGACACGCCACCTTCTAAGAAAATCACAAGTGGTTTATAATCTGTTCTTACTACAAACTCCTTCCCGAAAAGAAACTGAATTTGTTCCCAGGCTAACAGTTCTTGTTCAATCACTGAGTATTTGGGTTCTGGCCCCCTCAAGTAGCTTGAAATGAAAGCAATAGTATTTTGCCCTTTACAATTTTTCTGACTACATACAGCACCCAGCGCTATTTGCGTGACATCAGTAGTTAAAAAGTATGTTAATTTCTCATCAGACGATCGTAAAAAAGGTGCTGATTCAAGTTAGTTTTGGAGTTCCCACTTACTAACTTCATATTCATCATTCCACACACACTCTGTATTTCTGTTTGTTAATTTACACATCGGTTCCACCCTGAGTGCATATTTATGAATTTTGAATGGTACTCCCACATGCCCAAGAAGGAAAGCAATTCTTCCCTGGTGCATGGTGCAGGAGATTTCAACATTGCTGAGATCAGTGATAGTTTCAGGTGAATGCCAGTCGCATCACTTAAATGCCCTTGCGTACACAACTTCTTTAACCATTTGCTTTTTTGTAAGGCCAAACTGCTGCATTGAACTTTTTGTATACTTGTTTTAGGAGTGAGTGATAGATGTTCTTCAACTGTTTTGATGTAGATTAGTGCATCGTCTTGGAATGTAATAACTCCTTGCATGTGTGCATGTTGTCGGTTCATTATGTGTTGAAAGACAGCAGATGTTGAATATAAATCAAATGGTAATTGGCGGGATTGAAATCCACCTTCTAGCATAATAAATGCCTTTTATTTCTTGGATTTGGCATTCCATTGAATCTGATGGTAGTCTGCACTGACATATATGGTTTTGGAGACATTGGCTTGATTTAGCTTCATAACCATTTTATTTATGAGTGGCAGATGTTGCCAGTCAGCCACTACATTGCAATTGAGCTGCCGAAGATCAATGCATGTGCAAAATTCTCCATTTCTTTTCCTCGCATTGGCCACAAGTGATAGCCACTCTGAAGCATCAATTAGTTCTATCTCTCTACTATTACCCCAGTCCTTAAATATAGCGTTCTCCTCAGTACAGACAGTGGTATGTTTCTCATGCATTGTTTAACTGGTTATGAACATTTATTAATTATTTCTTGTTTGAAGTCTTTTAAGCATCCTGAGTTTCCCCAAACACGTCTTTGTCCTGCTCAAGAACTGTGTCTATTCTATCTTCTTGAACACTGAAAACATAAATTGGTTGAGAAAGACTTGTTGTCATTTTTAATTTCTGCTGTTTTTCAACCGTAAAATATTTAAGTTGTAGTCCTTCACTTAAATTTTTGTAGAAGTGCACCTTTCTTTGAATACCATGTCCACACAGAACACTCCCTCACATTTGATTCTATAAGCTCTATAAGCAGCTGGAATTATTTTGCGTGTTTCCAGTGTTTTTTTCTTTTCCAGATTATCGTAAGTGCCCTTTAAAAATATGGGAATTCTCTACCCAGTATTAACTAGATCATTGATGTCCTTTCTGGTAACTTGAACACAACATTTAGATTAATTCTGTTTGTCTTCATTATTAATAAATGCCACTAGGTAGACCAAATTTTCCATTAACTCATTCTCATCTGATTCTTCCTCTCACTCTTGTTCCTTCACCGTGTACACCTTCTTGTTTATCCTGGTCCTACATGTATTGTAAAAAAGTATTTGCTGTCCACATCTTTTGCATGTTTTGTTCATTGCTGAGCAACTTTTGCTGGGTGCTAGATGTGATGCTGATCCACAGCGGGAACATATTGGTTTGGTGTCACAAGGTATAAAGTCTCTGGTTTTGCTGACTTTCTTTGTTGTGTTCTTAGATATCTCTCCATCCTTACATATGAGATTGACCTCATTATGATGACTGTCCCATTTGTGTAATAATGTTACACCCTTTGGGGATCTTTCAGCACTTTTGATTGTCGATATCCCTTCCTCTATACTAGCGTTCTAAGTAAGTGTGCATCACCACTTGATAGCGAATCATCTCATCCATTTATTTGAAGGAACATGTTGTGGCTCACATTCTTATTGTTGCTACGTAGGATTTAACTGTTTCACCAAGCCCTTGATATTGATAATAGAAATTGTATCTTTCCATTATCACACTCTTTGTAGTGTCAAAACAGGTTTTCATTCTCATTTTTGCTTCAACATAAACATCCCATTCCTGGGCTTCCACTTGTTTTTTCCAGGTGGTACATGATCAAATAATCTTCTGCTTTCTACACCTGGGCAATTATACATTGTAGTCTACTTCCTAACTGGATTATAACCTGTTCTGTCAGTTGCCTCCAAACGTATTCAAAGCATCTAATTAATTGTGCCCAGCTTTCCACAGGTGGCCCGGCATCTTGAAAAAGGGCAAGGCATAGCCACCACATTCATCACTCTTGCATCATGATTTGGTTAAAGTATGTAACTTGTTTGGTATAAAGAAGGGAAACAAAAGTTCAACATGTGGTCTGGTGAACCATGTGCATCAGATGAAATGAGGAAAAGAAGAGCAAGAACATAATTACTGCTTAATTGTTCGAAGTGTGGTAGCTGTATCAGAGATAAATAGTTCCCCCTGGTGGTGAAAAGTGAGTTAGGCCTGGAATTAATAGAGTGAGGGGTGTGAGTTATATCACTCAGTATCCCATGTATAACTCATCCCAGGATGGAAACACACAGCATGACACGCAGGCAGCAGAGTACAAAGAATTGCAGGAGATTGGAAGGAACGAGGCGGTTCATCAGATTGCCACCATTTGAAGAGGAGCGAGGTGGCTTCACACGCCTCATCAATTGTGCCAGAAACCCCCAGAGCGAGGCGCTACTCAAGAGGAGTTGCGTTGGTTGAAAACCCAGAACACACTGTTGGTGTAAATGTCATCTCAGAAGAAGTATGGCAAGGGTCCCATAGCTTATCACAAGTTTTATCCTCATGTAATGATGAGGAGACAATGAAGGTTATGTACCAACATTTATTCAGGTCAAGTACAGAATACCCCTTAACCGCCATCCCTCTCCCTGAACATTCCATAACAGCATGCGGCTCCCGCACACACACACAAACGGAAGGAAGGACAAGCCAGGGAGGCTGACTGATAGGGAATCAACAACACTGAGCTAATAATAAAATCAGCATATTACACCTCCCAATCTTAATGATGGAGCCAGTTGCTCGCTTACAAATGATCCCCAAATTTGTGTATGTTCTGCACAATTATCCACTACAGAACCTGCATAACCATTTTTTATGGCAACCAAGTCCATAATAAGGTTGTTTTTATAGAGCGACAAGACCCCCAGGATAGCATGGGACAAATGTATACAGTCACCATTTGATGGCAGCCTTGGAGAGGCTGTATTATTGGGTCTCTCTTCTGCCTGTGACTGACTAGTTTTCAATAGGGATGACCCTGCAGTTCACCTGGAGCTAGACTCAGTCACACTTAACCTTCTGTTTGGCACTAGGATCCCTGAAGTGTTTCCATCTCTCACCAAAGTAGTTCTTGAAGCTTGACAAGCTGCACTGACCTAATCACATGGCACGACAGACTCACTGGTGAAATGTCACAATGGCAAGGCACTCAATTGCTGGAAGTGGCAGCACTAACATTTGAATTTTGGAATCTAATTGGTATATCCAAGCTCGCAGACAGCTTGGAGGCCACACATCTTAAGTCATATGACACGCCCACACACAAATAGGGTCTGCACATAAGTGCATTGTTTAGATTTGACAACTGAGTCATGTCTTACGCATCTACAGCTGAGAACTAAACACACTTCATGAATATAACCCCCTAGAAGCGTAGGTCGCTATAAAGCCACCTGATAAGAAAGGAATATCGCGTATCTACCGAATCCAGGTGATTAATGCTCCTGACACTTTAGCACCACTTAGAAAAAAGTGGGAAGTGGACATTGGGCCACTTGAAGGCCATGAATAGCGTACGGCAAGAATGGACCCAGAAAAATTGGCAATCTACGCGTATCTGCAGTTGCTACAGTTTAAGATCCTTCTTAGATATTACTACACACTAATACACCTACATAAAATTGGGTATTGATCAAGCGCACGATGTCCGAGATGTAATGTCAGCCTCTGTAACTTTTTCCATGTAGCATGGGACTGCATACACATTAAGAAATACTGAGGCAATATTCAGGCAACACCTTCGTGGGCCCCTTGGCCACAGTCATGCGCACACTACAGAGTGTATTGTTGGGGATCATAGATAACGGCGTGTACACCCCACATAATCACAGGCTCATTTCCCTAGGCTGCTGACTTACAAAAAAAGAGATTACCGTCTATTGGTTGAGTAGGACTATGCTGCCTGTCTCTGAATGTTAGCAAGGGACGGGGAAATGTACTTAGTTGGAACGGGACACATACGCCATTAGTGGCCGCCCGGACAAATATGAGAAAAGTTGTGCATTCTGGCTTTAGGTGCTTGTGCTTGGCTAACAACATGCCACCAACAAGAGGACTAAATGGTGTGCTACAGATGGGGCGGCAATGGGTGAGAGAAATTATTAACTAGAATTTTGAGAAGTTTTGGACACTGCTGTATTCTGTGTCAAGTGGGCCCTATGTACATGTATAACACTAGTGATATATGCGTTATGACTGCTGTTTCTCTCCATTGGAAAACAAATAAAATGTGGCAAAAAAAATCAGATCCTTTAATATCCGACCTGGAATCACCCATATTGGGTGTAGCAGTAATTCCGGGATGCAAAATTATCCTCCGACTACAAGTATTACAATGTTGAATGTGGAAATACTGTGGACATCGGTATTACTGCATTGATTTTGGTGGGTAATTGTCCAGTTCCAAACTTTTTTCAGAGACTGAATGTAGCACATTTCACCTTGCAGGTGTATCACCAGAAACATCCAGCGCATTACCGAAGGCACAAGTCCTGCATGCGGTGTTACTGTATCAATCAGAATTCCTGATTCAGCTGATAATAGAATTTACTGGCTGAATTGGGAATTCCAAAGGTCTAATAAGGGCCTAAGAGGACATTTCCCTGATAATGTACAGATCGTCTGCATTTGCTGCGTACAGCACCTATGCTCTTTGCACATTCCTCACTTGTGTTACGTGATGTTATGGCGGTTTCTACAGGTGCCAGCAGATTGTCTGCACGCTCATCAGTTTGCATGTAATCACTGATAAGTTAAGACGCCTCTTTAGTATGCTTCTTGCACAGTTGGTAGTAGAACGTGTTCAGCAACCAACAGAATGGTGTATTTTATGGCAATTCAGACTGTGAACCTAGCATTTGATTTGCAGTTCAAGTGCTGTGGAGTGGTGTACTTTACGGACTGGCTGGAAGTGACAGAGATGGAGTGGCCTCCTGATTCCTGCTGTGTCAAAGAATTCCCAGGATGCTCCAAACAAGCACACAATGGAGATTTGAGTGACCTTCACCAAGAGGTAAGGTGCAAACCAGGCCACGGGCCTCAATTAAGGCATCTCTTCTTGTCTAGTAAATTATATTAGAGACACTCAGTATATTTTATAAACATGTATTTTCATAAAATATTAAATATAAATTACAAATTTATGACAGAAAATTGTTGATCCTATTGATAATGTATGCATAAAAGTTGCCTCATCTTGCGTAATCCTATACAGTACAGATTGGCAGAATCAGACACATTTGAATCATATTCTTATTAACTTTGAAATTACATTTAATTGACCCTGGGTATATATATTTATTGACTGTTGTAAGTAAAAAAAAAAAAAAAAGTTGCCTTTTTAAAAGAAAGCTACCTAATATTGATACAAAATTGATATTGGTTTGACAAATCTCTCCAGAGCACTTAGCTGATCAATCTGTACAGTGAGGAAGCTCTGCTGTTTGTGTTGCAGGTTGTTCGTATCCTGACCAGCCCCGTGTAAAGTGAGTAGTCACAGGTATTAGGCAATGCTGCACTGGAGGAGTAAAAGTAATGTGCGGTTGTAAGCTCCTTTTGGGGGGCTGGGATGATGTACGGGACCCACCACCAGAAGAAGAGGAACTGGGGGCTAGCAGTCCCAGAGACAGTCAGCTCGTAGCAAGATGTTTCCCATGGTGGCCACAGCACTGAGCCAGGCACAGTAGCTGATACCAATGAACTGAAACACTGGGACATTCGCAGACTTAGACGCAATTTGGCGTGGCCCTGAAGGCCCGTTTCTGCTGCTTTTGTTTGTGATTGATCATCATTTCACTGCAACTGAACAACATTGGGAATGTAGAGGGTAAGATCTGACCAGAAGCGAAGGCTGACAGATGCCTCGTTTACCTGCTCCAAGACCTCCCCCGCACCTTCAAACACACACCTCTGCGCTGCACACAGATTAGAGGATTAGACTTTGCTTTTGTTGGCATTCGCAGTATAGGTGGGCTGTGCTCTGTGGCAGTCATGGTGAGGAGGAACCTAGTTAAAGACCTCCCCAATCCATCCTTCCTCTTCCTGCACTGCCTGATTTTGAGTGGAGGCGTTGGCTTCCACCCCTAGAAAACATCACTTCCAGAGAAAAAACATGTTAGGACAGCCTCCATTGGAAGCACTGGAGCTGCTCCGAGACGGCCTAACATTATACGTCAGTGCTGTGAAGCACCAAGAGCATGAAACACTTCGGCATTGTGACCCCCCCTACCTTAAGGTGACCACAGGTGCAAGGAAGCACTGCAAGCACCATTAGTGATAGAAGACACACTGACCCTGATTAGACTTATTTACGAGAGGGACTGTTACTGCTAAAGGACCTAGACTGGTCTGATACCCACATTCTATAAGCCATTGCTGTAGTTTAAAATCTCCCTTCCTTTTGCAGGGAAAAAATTAAAAAGCACCTAACCAGCAATCAGCGCTGGTCCCCACATAATCATTCCAGCTTATGGCGCAAATGTGGGGATGGTAGTCGGTGGCACAACAGCAGTAACAATGTTACAAGTAATCCACAACACACATACATCACTAGAGGGCGAAAGAGGTAACATCTGACTGGATGTCTTACCCTTCCATCAGGATCCTTTGCCGCATTGCTTCCTAACCATCTGCCCCACCTACATTCCTTTCTTGCCCCCTCCCAGAACATCCAACCTTCAGATACCAAGGAAATCAGCTGCTTAGAAGGCCTGGGGACCAGCGTGGTAGGCATCACTACAGTCATGCAGAATACTCAGCTAGAAACTGTGGTGTGGCTTTGGTAGGTCTTGAGAGGTCCTTAAACACGTTATTAGAAATCACTGTGGGAACATAGTGTGATCCTTTTGAGACTACCTCAGATGTCGATTTAGCCATTATTATACTGTATGCCTATAAACAGATAAATGGCTTGTACACTTTATCTGCTTCTAACGTTGAAAACTCAATTCAAATTCAGGAAAAAAGGAGCCTGAGAAACCCCTCAACATCAGCTGGTTTGCTGTTCCCATCTCATGACCGCTGTGACACCCTACCTTCTACGTAAATAGCCGAGACGTTACACCTTTGCATATATTAACATAGAAGCAAAAAAATCAAAGAACTTAGATTTTTGTTAAAAAACATTTCTTTGCTTTTCATTTATTGACATTAATTTCAAGAGAATGAGAACATGTATATTGGAGTTCCAAAGTGCAAAAACATCCCTCAGATATTTATGGCTTAGTTCTGTTTTATTAAGATTTGTAAGTGTTATGACAATAGTACAAAACCTCCCACCTACATCCACTGGCCGCTGGAGGACATGACCAAAGGGAAGGAAAGAACCAGGTTGGAGCTAAGAAGGGTGGGGAGTCGGAACTGGGGGATAGTAGAAGGAGTAGACAGAGGAAGTGTGTTGGTGATTGTTCTTCACTGTCAGTAATGTGTTATTTAGAGGGCAGTCACATATCAGGGGGGGGCAGGGTTGGCGCGTTGCTCCTCCGAGGTGACCTGTTCCCCCTGTGTAAGGCAGAGTATGTGTAAATATTGCGGACAAGACAATGCTCTAAATTCCTGGGAGAGGAAGCGGATGCATGACAATATGCAATCAATCACTGCAGTGAGCTTCGCCCTGCCCTAGTAAATACCACAGTTTATGAAGTCAATCTGTTTTCGATGGGATGATGTCCGTATCCCATTTAACCAGTATTGTTTGTTTGGCTGTGCAAAGTGCAAGAGAGATGGCTTTCCCTTTCCAGGATTTAAATGGATAGTGCAGGACATCTGGGAGTCCCAACAGAACATAGCTGGGGAAGCGTGGAATAGAAGTGTCATACATCTAGTCTGTATGCGCTAAAACTGTTGAGCAATAGTGTTGCGGTTTGGGACAGTGCCAAAGTTTGTGTGTCAGTGACCCAACTTGGCTGCAGTGCCTCTAGCTTCCATTATCCCCTCCCTGCTTCCACTTGGCAAGTCTCTCTGGGGTATAACACCAATAGTCCATCATTTCCAGGAGTGTGTCTTTACCAGCTGCACTGCTGCTTTAATGTGGGGCTTTGTGATCCACTGCTTAATAGCCAAATACTTCCATTGCGCGTTGGGTGGGACCTTATATGCCAGCTGGATTTGTGCAAAATCCATTATACCCTCCAGGTCAAAGAGGTCTCCCACTCGCTTGCAGCGATTGAGCTGCCATTGGAGGTAGAAAGTACCACGGGTGGTGGTGGGAAAATCCGTTGTCATGGATTGGTGTTTGGGGTGAGATTTGCGTAGATAGATTTTTTGCAAGTTGGGGTTTGTCCCATGTGCCTGTTGTAGCCCTCAGTATTGGGGAGACATAGACTCCCACTGGCCTGTGTGAATTAGGGAGACAGGGTATTCTCCAAAAACGTATCTCTATGATTGCCAGATGTATGAAGCATCATTGCTTCTCAGTCATTGGCCTTGACCACTCTACCATGCATCTGAGTTGTGCTGCTTGATTATAATGTGTCAGACCACGCTCCCTATGGAGCCAGTTGTTTCACGGACATTCTGGCTTTTTTGTAGTTCTATATATAATGCTCAATTAATTGGTGCAGTTATCCTAGGACATGTGCAGGGGTTTGGAGTGGCAGCATCTGCACTACATACAGTATATTTGGCAGCACAGTCATTTTCACAGCTGCCAGTCTCCCCATCCAACTGAGAGAGTCTCCCATCCATGACCATAAGTCCGACCTATCTGTGGCCTTTAGCAAACCATAATTGTGCTCTGCGGTTTCCTGTAAGGTGGCCTGAATCTACAGGCCTAGGTACTGATCCCTTACATTGCCCAGAGGAACAGAAAGAGGCTGTCTAGTCAAGCCTTCTCGGACTGCGAGAGCTTGAAAGCCGGCATCATTGTTTTCTGGAAATTAACGTTAAAACCAGATACCTTTCCAAAAGTCTCCATTTCTGAAATCAAATGTGGAAGGGATGCTAGTGGATGTGTGAGTGCTATCATGACATCATCAGCATATAAGGTCAGTTTCTGTTCCCTGACTCCCATTTGGATGGCCGTTATTTGAGGATTGTCCTGTATCCTTTCAGCCAGTGCTCCATATACAGTGTAAAAAGGGAGCGAGGATAGGGGTAGCCCTGTCTAGTGCCTCAGCTAAGTGCAAAGGGACTCGATCTTACCCCATTGACCCCCAACCTGTGCCCTAAGTTTGGCATAATTACTCCATACCTACCGCCGGATCTGGGGGCCAAAGCCAAACTTGGCTAGCACCAGCTTTTTCAGCATTGATTAATAACAGTATAGCAGGTACGCGTGATTGGTGTGATTTATCTGTTGGGTGAAATAGGCGCATGGTCTCGTCACTGCAGCCTCTTTTGGGGATAAAATCCGAGTGATCGGTGTCAACTAAGCCCTGTATGCAGATGCCCAGGCAGGCTCGCAGGATGCTTGTGAATATTTTGGCATCCACATTCTGTAAACATAGGGGGTGATATGAGGCATAAAGTATCGGATTCTTCCCTGACTTGGGTATCATTGTGATAATGGCGTCTCTTATGGAGTCAGTGATCGTGCCGGAGGTGCTAATGGAATTGTACAAACAAGCCATAAGAGAGGCAAGGATAGGTGCACAAGGCTTATAAAAGTCAGCAGAGAAACCATCTTCACCAGACGCCTTTCCTGGCTGCAACCGGGCTGTGGGCCCGCGGCACCACTGCTACTTGGATGTCACAATCCATCTGCTCGGCATCTCTGTCGGGTATTCGCATCACGAGAAGAGTGGCGATATATTGGATAGCCACTCCCAGATTAAGCAGGTCTGCAGTGTATAATGCGGCGTAAAAGCTTCTAATTCTTGAGTTATCTCCGAGTCTTGATACACCTTTTGTCCCTTGTAGTGTCTCTATTTCAGCTATCCACAGTGTCTACGTGCCTGGGCCTGTAATTTGTGGGCTAGGAGTCGACGTGCTTTGTTACCTTTGTTTGTCTCGCACTAAGGCATATTCAGCTCTGTCCATCTCTAATGCTTTAAGCTCCTTACGTACTGCGGTAAATTGGCACAGCACTTGATGAGTGCCTGTGCGTTTGTGCTCTTCCTCAAGCTCTCTCACTCGTTCCTTTAGTGTCTGTTATTTGTCTGCCCTATTTCTATTATGTTGTGTTGAGATGGCAATGAAGGTGCCCCATATGACTGCCTTGAGGGAGTCCCATAAAAGTGCAAAGGGCATGTCTGTGGTGACAGCTAAGAATGTGTGCAGTGCTGTATTAATTTTGTTTGTGACCGACGGGTATTGCAAAAGTTTGGAGTTCACGTGCAAGGTGTTAGATTGTATTGGGTGATACGGGGTATGTATGGTTATGCTAGTAGGCGATTGGTCATTGCAAGCCGCTGCGCCTAAGTCCACTCCTACCACTGCAGCTGACAAGTGTGGGGAGGCCAGAAACAGATCTATTTAGGCATAAGTGTGATGGGATGCAGAGAAATAGGCGTATGCCTTGACTATGGGATGTTTTGTCACATATCCTCAGGACTCACCTCATGCATCCAGTAAAGGCCAGCGTTGGAGAATTCCCCAGTTTGGCCTGTCTTTTGGACTGACCTGTCTATAAGTGTGTCAGGTACTAAGTTAAAGTCTCCGCCTATTAGGATGTTGGGGTCTGGAGACGTCAACACCTTCCCCATAGCATCTATAAGAAATTATTCTTGGTGGTCATTGGGAGAATAAACTGTAGCGACTGTAAATGTGTAGGTGTGCAGTGTAATCCTGAGTGCAAGCAAGCAGCCTGTTACGTCGTCTTGCATTTTTAGAATGCGTCTCAGGAAATATTTGGCCAGGAGTATCACAACCCTCAATTGCTTCTGAGAACCAGAGGAGAGGAACTGACGGTCGAACCAGCGACATCGTAGGCAATGCCAGTCCCTCTTTAAGGCATTTAAATAAGGCATATATTGCATTTGGCTTCTTTCAGCATAAATAATAGTGCTTCCCTCTTCACTGGGGAATTGAGGCCTCGGACATTGAGGCTTAGAATTTTGATCATGAAATCGTGTAAGCCAGTAAGCTCCAACTATAGAAGGTGGTCTGGAAGGCATGGAGGAGACAGGATATATGTCTACTAAGGGACCTCACCATGTCAACGGCTGCAACTATTGCGGTGACGGAAGAGCCAATATAAATGGAAAAGTGGAAAACAAGAGAAGCAACATAACTGTGATACTCCCAGAGCTGGTAGACAAGGGTCCGTGATCCAGCCGGTCCATCATCTCTGCCAGTGATCTGGATGAGACAGCAGCTGAGCGGTGGGCATAGTGGGTCGATTTCAACAGTGGCACCAGAGCTGCCCGAATAACAGTAGCCCAGTTCGTGCTTATTAGTTAGTCTGTGGCCCTGGCCCATTGCCTCCAGGGAAGACTCAGGGCCATATTTATACTTTTTGACGCAAAACTGCGCTAACGCAGTTTTGCGCCCAAAAAATTAGCGCCGGCTAACGCCATTCTGAAGCACCATGCGGGCGCCGTATTTATTGAATGGCGTTAGCCGGCGTTAGCCGACCGGCGCTGCCAGGTGTGCGTGAAAAAAAACGACGTACACCAGGCAGCGCCGGCGTAGGGAAAAATGAGCCCACAGGTCCCTTAACGCCTGCCCTGACCCAGGCGTTAAAAAGAGGCGCAAATGCGGGGGTTTTTGCCCCGCCCACTCCCGGGCGTGATTTTTGCCCGGGAGTATAAATACCACGCACATGCCTGGGAGTCATTTTTTAAGACGGGAACGCCTACCTTGCATCTCATTAACGCAAGGAAGGTGTTCACGCAAAAAAATGACGCTAACTCCATGAACTTTGGCGCTAGACGCGTCTAACGCCAAAGTATAAATATGGAGTTAGTTTTGTGTCGAATTTGCGTCGAAAAAAACGACACAAATTCGGCGCAAACGGAGTATAAATATGCCCCCCAGTCTTTTCCAGTCTTCGACATACTCCCTTGTTTTTACAGTTGCCGCAGGAGGGCTGCTTGTGGCTTTTGGATGTTGAGGGTTTGGTCGTCGTAGTGTGTTTCTGCCCGTTCAATTTTATGGTGGATCGCCAGGAGTGCACGTTAGCGCGATGGTTATCATCCTCTGGAGTGAGCTCCTGGCCCAGAATGGCATGTGCGTCCTCCAGGGAGCGGATTGCGTGAGTCTCTTGATTCCACACGAAGAGGAGTCGGGAGGGGGGACTCCTGCGGTATCTGCTTCCCTGTTCCTGAAGGAAGGCTGTATCTGGCAAATGCATTGACAGGGCTCCCGGCACCTCCGGGCACCCAGCAGAGGAGAGAAATGTCCCGGGGCCTCGAGCCCCTATGTACAGTCTGTTTGTCAGTGCGCTGGCCCCCCCAGGCCTGGCGGCAAAACAGATTCCCAGATTGCCCCCAGAAGATGCAGCCGCAGTCCGAGTGGTAGTTTGAGAAATGAAGCCCACAAGACTTTCCGGCACTTTCAGAGCCCTCGCACTGTATTTACTGGGCGGCCAAGCCGCTGCAGTCGTGCTTACCTCCGCAGTCCTGCGGCGGCAAGAAGAGCTGCTCCCTGGAGAGGGAGCCCGACCCACATAAAGGGGCTTTGGGGCGGGGTCGTCCCTCCAAGAAAATGTTGAAAAAAGATTTGGCAAATGCTGCATCTTAAAGTGAATTTGAGAAAGCATGAAGACAACTATCATGCCTAGCTATTTTTTTTGCATAGAATCCTGCCTCGGTCACATGGGCATGATGTGTGATCCTGTGCCTGAAATCCATTAACTGCACATATTGGAAGCACCTAGATAACAGAATAATCACATCGACTCACATTTTTATACATGCAAGGCCACCTACCACATTTGGTTATTTTTCCACCTGAACAACTTGCACTAGGTGAGGAATAAATACAGGTCTAACTGGAGCCAAAGCCCACTCTTTGTATATTTTAATGAATTTGCAACAATAGGTGATTTTCCAGCCAGTATAAAATGTTAAATCATGCTCAAGCGGTGGCTACAAAGCAGGAGCCCTAAATGTTATCCACACTCCAATAAAAAATCCTTCAGACTTGTACACCAACCCTCTCCAGCAGCATTCCTACTTTTTACAAGCGTTTTTGTACAGTTTCCAAAGCATTCCTCTTAATTTAAAACTGGAAGTGAGTCTCTGTTTGAGGCCAGTTATTTCACAGCGTCTCTGCTAGGTCTGTAGGCATAAAGTCGGTACGTAAGACACACGAAGAAGACGTAGGGATGCAGGCTTTGACAGAGAAATAACTGGGTTTCTCGGCGCTCTATGAGTTCTTCCTTTTTAGCTCAGAAATCCACGTACGAGGAAGCAATAGTTGATCAAGCCAGTAAGCATGCTGCTGTCATTCCATATCTACTTATAAATGTATCATAAATAACAGATGCTGATTCGATATAAGAAGCCTTTCTAGAACGGTGAGTGCTTTCTGAAAGACTGTTCCCGAGGCTCTGTTCGTGGGTAGCTGTCACTGAACTACACGCCTTGTCAGCTGTAGAAATGTTTTAAAAAAAACAAAAGTGATCCTATTGGTGTAAAATAGTAGCTGCATTTATTATTAGCTTGCGGACATGTATTCCTAGTGGAACAGAATCGGGGCATCGTGATAACGGGAGGGTTTGTAGATTTCCTGTAGAGCACTTATCAGGGCCGGCTGGTAGTGCTCGGTGTGTCAGTCTTTTTTGGCACCCCAGCCCCAAGTTTTTTTTAAACAAAATGTTATTATATTTTTCAACAAAACAAACAACTGACTTCGGTCTGACAAAATGGTATTGTGCCTGCATTATGGTGCCGTAGTCACAGAATGGTAACGTACGTAGCAAAGAACATCAGCTCAAGGTACGTTGTGGGAGAATTGTTGTAGACCTCTTCAGTGTAAACCAAGAACCCTTCTCTCCCTCCCCCCGGTACCCACCTGGTGCATACCCCCATACCGACTATCACTAATCAGCATATTCTTTTACTGAGCCCCTCCCTGGAACGTGATCCCTGGCACGTATGCCCTGCGCTTTCTGTATTGTGTGGAGAGGGAGAAGGGCTGGGGCTTCCACGGAAATTGCGAAACGTCCGGGGGTATCTATGCTAAGTCTTTTCAGGCAATATACCCGGTGGTCCCATGCTCTGGCCTTATCAATCGACCCTTCCCCCCTTCTCTCCTCCTGGAACAATATAGCACTTTCATACTCCGCCATCAGATTAGGTTCCCCTTCCAATTAACTAAGCAAGGACCCCTGGAATCTTTCCAGTGCATGGTGATCTCCCGTTTCTCCAGGGCAAGATCTGCAAACCTAGTAGGGAGCTATTTGCCCGCGGGGATCTTCCCAGCAGGCACGCCAGTGCAGTGCGTAGGATAGACCTCTGCATGATCCCGTTGATGCATTTGACCACCCCTTCCCAAAACTCAGTTGTTGGGGTATGTCCATACCATATGAAGCATTTTGGCTCCCTGTTCTCCACAGAGGGGGCAGGCCGCTGAGGCTTCCTGGTGGAGCCTTGTGATTTTATCAGGGGTGAGATACGCCCTAAGCAAGAATAGCTTCTAACTTACACTGAGCGTTCCTGGACCTTCTGCATATAGCAGGTATAGTGGTCCACTGCGCTTCAGCGCCTGGTAGTGCGGAGTTCTCCTCCCGCTTCTCCCTTAGCTCCTATAGCTGCATTATGATACCAGGCCGTATGGCTTGACACAAGTAAATCACACACAGGACCAGGCAACTTCTATGAGCAGGTGGTTCAGCTGGGCCAGAGCTCAAGTGGGCGCAAGCATACCTACCTCCGCTCAGTGCTGGAAGAAGTCCCGTCTGGGATCTTAAATGTTGTGGAAAACTCTGCAAACGACAGGAGTTCTCCATCTCTATAGAGAAATTGGGTCAGTTCCGTTCACTTCAGCGCTGCACCTGGAGTTAGTTGTCCTAGTCCACCCAGTGGGAGATCTGGTGAGTAAGGTTTGCTTGTATGAGTCCGAACGCCCCCCTTCCCCTACCCCCGTAACTTCTTTCTCTATGAATTCCCTCACTACCATTCTCCAACAGTGCACCTCATCTCTCCATACCCTCTCTCTGACATGCATTTTTTTTTTTTATAGCGCTACTCATAGTTAATTCACACTCAGGCCCATATTTATACTTTTTTAGCGCCGCATTTGCGCCGTCTTTTGACACAACTGCGGCACAAATTTACAAAATACAATTGTATTTTGTAAGTTTGCGCCGATTTTGCATCAAAAAACGACGCAAATGCGGCGCTAAAAAAGTATAAATATGGGCCTCAGTTCTGTGATCTGCGAGGTACACGTTCTGTGCAGCAGGCACATTAACCCTCCGCTCTACTTTGTGATGAGCCAAAACTGCTACTAGACAAAATTCCGATCTCTCACCAGTAGGAACATTAATCACCAAGACGATCTTGAAGATATTGTTGCCTGAAAACTGCTGCAAGCACAAGGAATTTCACGTGCTTTTAAAACAAAAGATATTTTAAACACAGCACCACCCCCCACAGTCAGCGCCAGATCCGGCTGCACCGATCGCACCACCCGAAAGCCCGCCAGGCCATTAGTTTATAGATATCAATTATGTTCAGTATTGTGTACATGTATTATTGCATGCGCTGCCCTTTGCTCTATCTTCCTATTCCGTTGAACTGTGGATGATCATGATCCAGTTTGTAAAGAATTCAGTAAAATATTTTAAATTTCTTTGCAACTTAATGTAGTGCGAACTCTCACTAAAGGCATTGGGAAGCCAGATACCTTACACAATGTCATAATTTTTCAGGCACTGGTTTATTAAGTCATATGCCCAGAACAAAGGATGTTGAAAGGATGCCTGGACTTGAATTTGGTTTCCCAGTCCTAAAGTCAGTTCTTTGTTCGTTAGGCCGCATCCTTTAAACTTTACTGTTTTATGTTTGATGTGGTCAATGAACGAACCTGATTTCCTTCTTATATCCATGTATATGGATCCCGTGAACCATTTAGTTTACAGGTATGGGAGTATAAATCCCGGCTCGCATGGTACTGCATTTGTTAATGACATGACTAGTTATTTAAAAATGGGTTCAGTGGCTTAGAATGGGTTTCACAGACCCTAGTGCAAAAAAAGGTAAATGGGCTCCTAATATGAACAACCGACCTACGGGGAGAGGGCGAGGCAGCATTTAGCCGTTTATTTTACCTATGAAATCCTGGTTGAGTGGTGATGTGAAGCTTGGGAAAGCACACAAGCCTCATTTATTTGAATTGTTTGTTCCAGGAGTAGTGAAACAAACATAAAAAGAGAACTTTGAAAAACTTATTTTTATTACTCATTATTTGCAGCCATTCTATGGTGGGCATCTTAACCGAAACAGTTGAGCTCATCAACGCTATTTTGTCACTCACTTCCAGAATGTAGTTGCACAGACTACTGAGTATTTACCGCAGATGGGTCCTCAGAAGAGCAGAATAATGCAACATACATGAAAAAATCCACAATGTTTTCACTGATCCAGTTTTTCATAGAGATGATAGACACCTTTTTATCTATTTCCACGAGTGCTTTTTGGACAAATTACAGCCAGGTAATATCTATCTACCACTAGAAGACTGTGCGCGAGGCAAGGTTAGGAGTGAACAACTCTTTTCCACTCCCTCTCTTATGTACAATGCTGTTACTGGCACTGGGCACGAAGAGGGAAGAGAAGAAGGGACAGAAAGTAACCAATCACTGCATGGCTTCCTAATAATGCCATACAGTCATTAGGGGGGTTCTGTGGACCGGAGCCTCCCTCCTCGCGCTGCCTTACATGCAAGACTAGAGGCCTACTGGCATCTCCTGAGCCAGTCCAGATGCTGCTCCCGTGCTGTGTATGTTAGCAACAGCATGGCAGCTGTGCCAGTATTCGCTTGGGCAGGCGACCCTTGTGCTCTTTAGGACACAAGGAGGCTGTCATCACTAATTGTGCAGGAAGGAAGAGGAACACAGGACATCAATGCACCCTCGAACCGGCCTGCAGCTGAAATAAAAGCTCAACAGTGGCCAGAAAACAATTAATTTATAAAATAATAAGCAGGGTGCTCAAAAATACAGTGGATGGTAGGGGTAACTCCCTAATGCCCCAGTAAGGGTTTGGCAGAGAGGGTACTCCTTCGCTGTTGCGTCTGAGACTGCTTCCAGTTCCTGACTCCCTTTTCTGATTGACCTAGCCAGAACAGGCAGAAGCTGTCAGTGATGAAGGCCTCTGTATGTCCCTGCTCCTGTGTTGTTTCCACCACTACTGGAGGTCACCACAGAGGACTACTTGCAGGTAGGTCACTAAAGGGTAGAGTCTGTGTGTCAATGCATGTACACAAATGCTTGTTTGTGTGTATGTGTGTGAGAGTTAGTAACTGGATGTGCGAGCACGTGTGGAGTGTTTGTGGAAGGGAATTAAGGTGTAGGATGCTTATTGAGGGTATATGTGTGTGTGTGTGTGTGTGTGGGTGAGGGGGGTTATCATGGCTTAATGGTATCCATACTAACCTGACATAGTAGTCTTCATGACATTCTGGCATTCCGTAGCATATTCATGACCCATGCATGCCCTATTGGGGCATTCTGGGTAACATTCCAGCTATCCTGGGATTTAGAGTCAACCAACCCTGATGGTCATTCCTGGCGAGATTCTGGCTTTCATGTTCTTATTAATGACTCATCCATAAAGTATCTTGGCCATTCTTGAAACCAGTCTAGCTATTTTTCGGACGTCATGGTTCATTCTTGAGAGGGTCTCAGCATTCCTGATATTTTTAATATTCATGGCTTTATAGTGACTCACAACTGACATCTGCTCAAAGATTTTTTAAGGAGTCTTCCATCAACTCTGCCAAATACTCGGGTTACTAAACACCAAGGCTACCTAGTTTTGATTCCAGCGCATGCCTTTTTCACCAAACCACACTTCTTGTCTCTATCTAAACCATACTGGATGTTTTTCATTCCTGATTTGTACATGCTTTCCCATTTAACCTTTATCCCCTCTGCCTTTTTCTATGTTGTTCTGGTTCAAATTCTGATGAAAAATAAGCGCCTGGTCCCCAAAAATGAGTGCCACTGCTAAACGCCGGTAAACACAGGCACATATTAAGCACTGATAGTGGCATATTGTGGCACTTTTTTAATCATTTGTGGTTATCTGTTGCATAATGGTGGCACTTGCACACTGATGTCCATCTTTGTCTTATTGTGACAATTCTTGACATAATTCTTACTATTTCTAGCTCAGTGCTGCTGACCATTCCAGATATACGATGGACCTCCTGCTATATAATAATTAATAAGGCAAACGTTGTCCACAAGAGTTGGAACCATACAAGAGTGCTTGGTGAATTGTTAAGCTGGTGTTTCCAGACAAACCTTGTGTTTGATGAAACCTAGAATCAATCATGTTTTTTCCATGAAAATTACAGGCTTCTGTTAATGAGAATTCCAATTATTTATTCAAAATGGCCAAATGTCTCTGTTTTAATAAATTGTCAGGCTGATATTTCAAACAAAATTAATGCATTTCAGAAATATATTTAATACAGTCTTTGAGGGATAATTCATGCCACAGTTGAACAGGTTATTAGTGATTATGGTTGCTTAGTACAAGGGTGCTCTTACCATTAATGCTGTTATTTCTTGATTTTATTTATTCCATCCTCTATACTGATACAATTTTCTATGATATTTTAATTATTTCTGCTTGCACCCTGAGCATGTAAGATTGCTGTAATCGGTCTACTGTTTAATCCTTGAACCTCTATGCACCTGAGCAGCAGCATTGCCCCAATAGCCAATGTTGTTTGTCTGGCTCTGCGGTCTACATGTCATTGTGAGATTTATCTATTTTATCTATCTTTCCTGTCAGGTAGAATCCCACTAATAATAGCTAACAAATCTACCTAGAAAGGTCATGGTAGGAAAAGTTAATGGAGATGATATATACATTTTGAAACACGTGACATAACATAATCAGATTTTTACTTACTGTAATTAATACATTTTCTGATACATATGTCTAACTATAGATTCCTCACCATGTGAATATTTTCCCCAGGCGTCTGGCTAGATCTTGATGCTCCAAAGCAGTACTCCTGCATGCCAATAGGTGGCATTGTGTGGCTCTACACTGACGTTGTTCTGCTCCAGAGGTGACAAGCGAGGCTGTATACATGCACTACCCAGGCATTCAGATATCAGTCCTTTTCTTTCAGCGCCTTCTGACGCAGACCCGTTGCTCTACTCCTTTGGTCATTGGCAAACATTTTTCACCAAATTTTTATTTTTTTCCAGTTTGCAAGGAAAATGTCACCCCCCTACACCCCCACCCCACCCCCCACAAGAAACCGACTGGATTTGAACCTTACAGAGACTGTTGTAAACAAATGCCTGAAAGATCCCCATGAGGTATGCCCATAGCACCTTGGATCAGAGCACGACTCCTGGATCTACGAAAAGGGTGCTCAGATGAACCCAAAGACGTAACAGTATCAAAAAGCAAAACTCTATGTCATCAAGCATCAGAAGACTCTGCACCATGACCTGTTATAGTAAAAAAGACAGTCCTGTTCTCGAGGTCTTTCCTGCAGCAGGTCCTGGTCATGGTCAATGCCTTCAAGTAA
This sequence comes from Pleurodeles waltl, assembly GCF_031143425.1. Lineage (NCBI taxonomy): Eukaryota > Metazoa > Chordata > Amphibia > Caudata > Salamandridae > Pleurodeles > Pleurodeles waltl. The sequence goes on along the minus strand of NC_090442.1, from coordinate 1,006,717,338 downwards.
GTCCAAAACGAAGCACAAGAAATTATGGGAATCCACACATTCCCACCACTCTTGAACTCCTAAAAAAGTGCAAGGGTGCCAATGTGCCTCTCTGTCCCATTGGTCCCAATGCAATCCTAATTTCCTGGTCTGCTGCCGACGTGCCAGTAAATAGAGGTTTTTAGGGAGGCCCTGCTGTGCATATTTGTCAAGGCATCCAGTCTGGATCCCAGACAGCTGTGACAGGTTTGCTACCTCAATGCCATTTGTGGCGCTTAAACCTGTTACAGGTTCTGCACCAGTGTCGGTGCTGACGTTGGTTCTGACGTCATTCCATGTGCCAGTTCCTTCACATCAACGCCGATGCAGCCAACACTGGAAGTATAGTATAGGATAGTATAGTGGGTTTCGACCAGCTTTGTCTCGACATTGAATGAGGCCAATCTAACCCACTGGACTGCAGCCTATAGCCAATCCTTTAGACCCTGACCTCGTGCCTTTACCATGCAGTAAAGGCCTTACTTTACATCAGCTTTTTGGATCTGGTTCAGACAATAATGACAACAATGAAGGAGATGAATTTGCCCTGCAATACAATGAGGAAAATTGGTATGCTGAATTATTGTTTGCCAGTGGTCTGGACACTTCCTCAGACACTGGTCGTATATATTCCCCTGGTCCTGCTACAGAAGAGAGCCTCTTTTGGTTGAGGTGGAGTGCAGAGGTCCTTGACCTGCAGCTCCCTACAATGGAGGTAAAAGCTAAGGTCCTGATGAGGGTTCTACAGCCTGGCCAGACACCTACTGAACCTTTTTTATCACTTAACCTTTTAACCTTAAAAGATACCGTCTGGGGCACTAGGGTGAAGCCATGCTTTTGTCACCCCCCTGAACAAGCAAGTTCATTGCCACAAACCAGTATCTGCGATCCTGGCTTCTTGACACAGCACCCTATGCCAGAAAGTCTGGTGGTCCAAGAATCTGCCAGCAAAGTCAATCTTAGTCCCTTTCCCACTATTCCACCTGACCATGAGTGTAAATGCATGGAAAATTTTGGCAAGTGCTTATTTTCATAGTTTAGTCTTGTTACACGTTCAGTCAATGCCAGCACTCTCCTGGGCCGCTACAGTCATGCTTTATGGGAAGCAGTTGGTCAAAACCTGCCTGGAATTACAGAGGACCATGGCCATCTTTAGCCCAAACCAAACTGGAATGGAAAAAAAATTGGTCATAAGGTCTGGCTTTGACACAACTGACTGCATGGGTAGGGCAGTAGGAAGGGGTGTGGTGTTTCGGCCAAATGCCTGGATGAGGTGTACTGGCTTTTCTGAGAATGCCCAAACATATTTTATAGCCATGCCATTCAATGGCACTCACCTGTTTAGTGAAAAAGTGGTCTCAGCCCCGGAACGCCTCAAGGAGAGTACAGCCACAACATGTCCCTGGGGCTGTCTGCCTATACCAGGCAGTCCCCTCAGCAGTTTTGCCCCTTTCATGGTCAAAGTAGGGGACATATTTATACTCCGTCTGCGCCGATTGTGCGTCAAAAATTTTGACGCACATTCAGCGCAAATGTTGCCCCGTATTGAAACTTTGACGCCCGGGCCCGCGGACAACAAAATTCCGGCGTGTTCGTCATTTTTTGGATGCGGCAACCCGCATTGCGTTAATCATATGCAAGGTAGGCGCTCCCGTCCAAAAAATGGCTTAAATGGCCGTGCGCCGTATTTATGCTTTTGGGCAAAAATGACGCCCGGCCGGGAGGCGGAGCCCGAAAATGACGCACAGCCCGATTTGTGTAAAACATTAACGCCTGGGTCAGGGCAGGCATTAAAATGGGGCAAACACACCTGTATTTAATCAGAACACACAGAACAAACAGCAGAGCAGCAACAGGGTGCAAAGGAGGTGATTCTAATCCAGCGTGCACGCAGACGCAGAGCCCAGCAGCAACAACAGCAGCTACAACAACACCAGCAGGGACCCCAAAGGCAGCGCAGAAGGCAGGAGAGGATATTCCGCCCCAGAACCACCCTTCAGGGCCTCAGGGAACACAACATCATCCAGAGGTACCGGTTGAACTGGCAGGCCATTCAGCAGCTGCTGCGCAACATTGAACCGCAGTTGGCCCCCACTTTGCTGACACCCGCACCATCCTAACAGAAACCAAGCTGCTTGCCGTACTTCATATGCTGGCAAGTGGCTCTTTCCAAACAACTGGTGCCCTGGTTGGCGGAATATCACAACCATCATTCTTCACCTTTTTGCCCAAAGTACTGGATGCCATCATTGGACTGACACCCCGCCACATCTGCTTCCCTAACACACTGCAGAAGCAGCAGGAAACAAAACAGGGGTTCTACGCAATCAGTGGCTTCCCACACGTCCTTGGTACAATCGACTGCACACACGTACGCCTTGTCCCACCTGCTGCAACTGAACACCTCTACCGCAACTGGAAGCACACACATTCCATCAACGTGCAGGCCATAGTCGATCACCAGGGATTGATCACCAACATCGTGGCTAAATATCCTGGGAGTGTACATGACTCATTCATCTTCCGTCACTGCACCATCAATGAACACTTCCAGGATGGACGGTATGACAATGGACTACTTGTTGGTAAGCACAAAAACCTACTTATATACACACTGCACAGCAACCCTCTAGGACACACAACACATACACCACAACAGCAACATGTGAACAGGAACAGACTGAGGTTGTGACATTGCTAGTCATGTTTCTTAGGTCACCATTGAACCTGTCACACATTGGAAATTACTGTACAGCCTAATGTTAAGACGTCAAAGATCACAACGTGTGGAGTGGGTTGCCCAAATGTCACATTGCAAAATGTAAGTGTCCCAATGACCTTTACATTAATCCATTGCCTAAGTCTAAAGGTATGGGATGTCCAGGGTACATTGATATGAACGTCTTAACAACACTGTCAATTTTAACTGTGTATGGAACTATCATCTCACCCCCAGTGAAGAGACACGGACACCTGTATCACAAGTCACAATGCTAGGGAGGGCACACTGTACTGCAAATCCCAAAACATACTGCTGACAAACAGTTAGCAGACAAACACTCGTTCAGTCAAGGAAACAACTCAATGCAGATGGTACATCCTACAAGCCTAGGATGCTACATTATTACACAAAAGAGTCACAGACAACACAAGACAACTACTGCCATGAAAGGTCATTTCAATAGGGCCAGTTACATCAACATGATCCCAATCATTTTCTCTTGCAGCTGATCAGGGGTATGGCATCCAGCCATGGATTATGACACCATTTGGCAAACCAAGTACTGCTGCAGAGCGTGCCTACAACGACGCACATAGGAGGACACGCAGCATTGTCGAGAGGACCTTTGGCATCCTCAAGTCAAGGTTCCGGTGCCTCGACATCACTGGTGGTAGCCTCCTATATTCACCGGAGATGGTCTGTACGATCATCCTAACATGTGCAATATTGCACAACATTTGCATCAAAAGGAACATTCCCCTCCTGGAACCAGAGCCACACATGCCTGAAGAGGAGGAAGAGGAGGATGCTGGCCTGCAACATGAGGGGGAACTACAGAACACGGCCGCTGGTATACGCAGGCGGCAACAGATCGTCAACAATTTCTTTTGAATATGATCACCTTCACCACTTTAGTTAACAAATTTAAATAAACACCTATTATAATCACCATATAATGGCCTGGCTATTCATTTTTGCACACCTTCATCTCTACTTATCAGAATAAGAGTGTTGCCTCATGGAGCATTGCTGATATACTGAGTAGGACACTGAACATCCCAGAGCTAATGTGATGCCTAACATACAATGGTCACATACACATACACTGTTAATGACATATATCATGTACATTTCTCCTTTGAAGGCCAATAGCAGAGGACCACAACTATTTCACACATACATGTTGAAACAAGGTCCAACTCAGCATATGGCACACAACTAAGACACCATCACTCAATAAGGGGAAAACAAGCCTCATACATGAGGCAGTCAATGTGCTTTGGCATCAGTAACAGGAATGCCTGACCAGACCCTTGACAGCAGTAAGTCCAACTACATCCAATATTTGCAAGGACTATCTGTGACCAGAGTCCCATAGAAGCAGAACATAGACAGTACAAGTGCCACACATATGAGCAGTATTGCACACATGACATCCCATGTACATGTCAGCCCATTTCCTAACTCCTGACACACCCATGCACCTGGTCACAACCCACCTGTCGGAAGAGGCCCCTGGAATACTAAGACGTGTACCCTGATATTCCTTCCTCTACACACACAGACCAACATTAGCAAACCAGTGTGCTACACCCTTTCCTATGGTATGCCATTGTCATAGAACATCTGACTGCATGGACGTCAGGTTAATTTATACACTGTCTTCTAGTTTCAAAGCCCTGTTAGCACCTGTAGATTGCTTCCCGTGTGAAAATGTCTGTTGGCCCTTAGAATGCAAGTCTCACCTACAGGACTGGTGAGAAACAGATGCAGCCCACACCTGTGATCACCTCCAAGCACACCACCCATTTAAAAAAGCACTGCCCCTGCTGATGCCTGGAACAGCATAGGAGTTGCCATTATGTCAAATACACCGTTAAGCATGGATACTAATTAAGCCGTGTAACACAGCCACTGGGTTCATTTGTCACCTTCAAAAACACAGGACATACACAGTTTGACATGTCAGCTCTCTAGTTTGTCCTCCAAACAGTCTGAGTCAGACCACTGATTATGTAACTTGTCAAATAGCTGGATCCAGAATCACCTTGCATTCTGTCAGCCTGACTGGCATCTGTCTGTGCGTCACACTAAAGTATCCCTGTGTCTACATATGTACCACACTTGCGTTAGCAAACCTCTCATTCATCAGGGGGTATTGGGCATGGGCTTCTTCAATGCATACACAAATACATTGTATAGCATTGTAGTGTGGTTAGTTTTACATATTCATTGCGCTTTAGCTTCAGGCTTTAGGCCTTTGTGCACTTTGCCCTGAATATATTTTATTCATTTGCTGACAGCTTAGAGCCTCTGTGCACTTTGCTCTACATGCTTTTTATTAGGCTTCGTACTGTTATTTTTCAAATAGCCAGTTCTACGGTGTTGTTTTTTATTCATATCACACTGTTTTGCCTACTTCAGGACTGGAGTTCTCCATAACATATTTACTCTGTACTTCAGTCAAGGATATAGTCTGGTACATTGCCGATAGACGTGGTAGGAGTTTAGACTTGGCATTCCTGCGTAGGGACATTTTGTGATCACGATGACATGTTAGTTATAAAATCACTTCCTTGTCCCAATACACGCAAGAGGGAGATTCCGACCAGGGAACCACAACTAGACGCTGACTGCCTCGTTGCAGATGCTGAACGAAGATCACAGGTCTTTGCTCAGGTATGAGGGCTGATGTCTCCACAGTGATTCTAATAGGCAAGCTAGACGCTTAACATGCTGTGCTCTAAATAGAACAAGCAGAAGGAGAGTAGAAACTGTTAGACAATATGATAGCTTTGTTCTTATGTTTTACTCTCCTGGTGACTATTTCAATCCTACTGTGTTGTATGGTTCTGGTTATTGCGGCTCACGCCTTAATATCTAAAATACAGTCGTTTTATTAAAACATTATATAAAACTTATACTGTCTTTGTCATTTGTATATGAGATCATATTGGAAATAAGAGAGTTGGTTTGGATCTGAGTAACCACGACTTCCCTGAGAAGTTCCAGAAATGTCATGCGCTCGGCTGCCGAATCATTCCTTCCACATGGGAGAAATGAGGCACTGCTATTTAGCCGGAGCAAAAACCGGATTTAGGGTGACAGAGTTCTTTACACGTGGGTCAGACTCAGTCCCCCACACCGTTATAGATCCTGCTGCCTAGAAATCCAGTAGTCTCATTTAGAATAATGAGAGCCCACGCGACATGGCACCGCCAACGTTTGGTCTGGCTCTAATGATTAGGTCCGACTGACTCTCTTGGTTCCGTATACGGAGACGTCCGTGGGGCTGAGGCTTTCCGCCGCCACGGCATAGGTGCTTCCTATTGCTTAGTGGTTGGTTGTTCAAGCTTGAACTTTGAAAGGAAATTTTGGTGTGCCTTCTCTGACCTGGAGCTATTTTTTTATAAATGGCGAATCCTAATGTAGTGAATATAGCAATTAATATGCGTCACCCGCTCACAGGACATCTGTTGGCACATGGACTGACGGTCCAGGGGGGTCCAGTCACTTTTGTGGTGGACGCCCATGCAGCCTATAGAACTGAACTTTTTTATTCTTGGGTCGGATTTCCAGCAGTGGATGGGGGAACAAATACTTTTCACGAATACACTGTTGCGAATGTCCCTGGACAATACAGGGCTTACGCTTATTTAGAAATACCTCTATCTTATCAAGAACACCATAATTGGCTTGATGGCGCCCTCCCACACACAGTAGCACAAGTTAGGTTAGGTCCGCTGAGTAATGATGGTCCTACCTGGCCTTTATTGGCTACATATACACCTCATCCTGCGGTTGCTCAATTGGCAGTGGTTGAAGTTCGTCGTTTATATACAGACTTAACGGCTACATATAGATGATTAGTTCAGTTTGTCATGCAGACACTAAATACGAATGCAGCGCGTGCTGCTCCAGCGCCCCCACAGGCTGTGGTTCCGGGTATTAATCCGGCCACTGTGCACTCAGTTATGGGTAAAGTTCCGGCTAAACGAGAGGAGACTCCATTTTGGCTGGCGCAAAAAATTAACACGCTGGAAGCAGTATTTCCCCATACAGGACCTCAGGATAAACATAGAATTTTGACGATGTGTTTGCCGTATGGGATGGTTCCTCCGGTGGACCTTTGTAATACTTGGGGCACGGTGTTTGCCGCGCTCTACACTACGGCACACAGTACACCGACATTAGCTAATTTACCGGACGTGCTTAAACAAATTCAAGATGAATATGGAGCTGCCCCTGCCTTAGATTTGGGCATGCAGTTGCTGGACAATTTTGCCACGGTTTCTTCTATTATTTTGAGTAATCTCAAAGGAGAGGCAGTAGCACTAGCAGTGCAAATGCGTCTTCGGGATGTTCCGCTGCTTAATCAGGAGCGGGAGCTTCCGAGAATAATAGCTGAAACATATTCTAGTATTGGTCGTGATAGCCTAGGGGCTAGACCACAAAAACCCCAGTTACAGGGTAAAAATAATAAAGATAATGCTAAACAGCAACAACCTGAGGATTCGAAAAAGCGCTGGGAAAAGAAACAGCAAACACCTAAGAAGGATGGTGGGCAGTCTCCGCAACCGGAGACCCCACAGAATAAGTATAATCTCAGGAATAGGGATACTTTGAAGACGCCTGATAGATATCAATATACTGATACACGCCAATCTCGTTCCTTTCCGGACTCCTCGGAAAAGAGAAGTGAGAGAGGTGGGCGGTCAGAGCGGAGGACGGAGTACGTGAAACCGAGACAGGATTCACAACGCTCGGCGGAGGTTTCTATTAAACAAGAAGAGAAACCGCTGCAACAAAAACAGCAATTTAAAAAGAAGAAAGTGGCAGCGGTCTCAGTTAGACATGCCGCTCAAGAAGAGAGTTCTCTTGACGAACAAGACATGGGCGTTAGCACTGTTAGACAGCGCGGCAGAGGTCACAATAGTTCGCCAGAGTCTTTTAGAGCATCTGGAGGTGAAAGCAACTGATGACTTCATACAAGTTGAGACGGCGGATATGCGAGTCTCTGATCCTGATAGAGTATATAAAGTGACTCTGCGATTGGAAGGGGATGTTGACCGTATTATAAACGCCATTTTTTGGGACCATGTGGTAAAATCATATGATGTTCTGCTGGCCGAACAGGATTGGCCACCTGACTTTGTTCGCGACTGTCCAGTTGGGGAGGAGGTTATTACACCTTCCTTCTCACCACTTGTTCCGAGAGAACTAGCGGAGTCCTATAGTAAATCATGGGCTCTAGCACAGGCTCCCGCCTTGTATAGAAATAACGTGGGGTGGGACAGACAATCACCTTATCATGTAATTCCGATAAAGGGGCGAACCTCAGCCACAACCGCAGTATCCTATCAAATTTGAAGCAAGGGCTTTGGTTAGGAAAATTCTTACACAATTGGAGTATCAGGGTGTAATTGAGCCCTGTGTCTCGCCGATGAATAATCCCTTGTTTCCGGTTGCTAAACCGGACCATTCATATAGGATAGTGGTGGATTACCGACATTTGAATAGTCATACACGCACATACGCAATACAGAATTCACACAGCGCAGCGCTTATTAATAATATAGTGCGTAAAAAATACAAGACAACATTAGATATCTCGAATGGATTTTTCTGCCAGAATATAGCGCCCAAGAGTCGGGACTATACCAGTTTCAGTGCGTTTGGCTCTCAGAAAAAGTTTTGTCGTTTGCCTCAGGGGTATAAGAATAGCCCAGGACTATTTTCGGCTTGTGTAACTGAAATGCTGCATGAGTTTGACCCTGAAGCGTTATCATATGTTGATGACATATATCTGACTGACGATGAGATTCTGCAACATCTAAGGCGTGTATCGCGCATTGTTGTGGGGTTTGCTGATATTGGCTATAAGTTTAATTTTAAGAAATCAAGGATTGCCTTCCTCAGCGTCATTTTCCTGGGATATGAGTTGTCAAGTGTGGGCAAGAGCTTAGCGCCACATTTTTTGGAGAAATGTGCTTTATTGCAGCCTCCTAATACGGTTCGGAAGCTCCAGTCATTGTTGGGGTTTCTGAATTTTGGCAGAACTTACATTCCAGATTATGCGACGCGTGTAAAACCCTTATACGAGTTGATTCGCCCGAATTTTTCGAGTAGATTTTGGACGATTGAACATACACACATACTACGAGAGTTACAGAGTGATCTCTTAGCAGTTAAACACTTACACACACGGGACAATAAGACACATTTAGTCATCAGGGTGATACCTGGGGCTGTTGGGTTTACTTATGTCACCTTTAATGGGGGGGAGACAGTCCCGATTGCATACAAATCTCATTTGTATTCTGCTGCAGAACAACGATTTGCACAGACTGAGAAGATTCTCACTGCAGTACAGATGGCTGTTATTAAAGAAAGACCGCTAGCCCAGGGCCAACGCATTATTGTCGTTTCCCCAATTCCGGCCTTAGAGGCAGTTACAAAAGCGAGTGTTCCAAATTCGAAAGCTTTGCACCCGTGATGGATACAATGGGCTACGTCTTTGACAGCCACTGATGTAGATTACGTATTTGACCCTAAACTGCAGACTCAAGAATTTCTTCAATATGAAATGGAATATCCTGTTCCTGCTGGTACGTTGCCTATTGACCAATATCAAGTGGTCATGTATACCGATGGTTCAGCGCAACCAGCGGTTGGGACTAAACAATAGTATTCTGCTGCATGTGCGGTGGTGAGCGGCACTATGGAGGGTGAAGTGTTCTGCCCCCGACATACTTATACTAAAACCTTGGGAGATTGCACGGCACAGCTGGCTGAGCTCAAAGCTCTATTGTTAGCATTGGAGCACGCGGATCCGGCGACTTTAACCTTGCTGGTCTGTGACTCCTACTACTGTGTTCAGTCTTTCTATGAATATCTACACTATTGGAAGATGAATGGGTTCAGAGATTCTAAAGGCAACACCATTAAACATAAAATGTTGTGGGGTAAGGTTGCGGATCTGAAGGAAACGCTTCCTAACGTCCATGTTTTGCATACACTTGGACACCAGCGCGTTGGAATACACGTTGCTGGGAATACTTTGGCTGATGAAGCCGCAAAATCGGCAGTGGCTGTCGCCACTGTGGCCGCAGTGACTCGTTCGAGTTCCAAACCAGACACAGAAATTTCGGCTGCCATAAAGGCTACGGTTGATGGCACGCCCTTTCCTAAAGGATTTCCTTCGAAATATAGTTACTGCTTGAATGGTGCGCTGAATGCTACTGTTACAATTCCAGGCATTGGTGTACGTGAAATTCCCAATAAAATTGAGAGACCTCGATTAATTTCTGCAGCACATGAGGGGGTGGCTTCTGCACATGCTGGTGTGGCTGCTATGATTTCACTTTTACAGGCTCGTTACTGGTGGCCTGGTCTCTATAAAGAGACAAAGCAATATGTCCTTTGTTGTGACGTTTGTCAACAAATTAAAGCATCGTCGACTAGACGCCCGCAGCAGACGCCCCTTCTGATTTCAAATAGAGCATTACAGTGTGTGTACTTGGATCATTGTGGTCCGCTGACACCAGATAGTGCATACAAATATATATTGGTTGCTGTAGATTCGTGCTCCAGATTTGTGTGGGTATGGCCACAACGCTCGGCTGACGCTCAAACTGTTATTAAAGATTTGTGCATCTTTGTCGATATATTTGCAGTTGTGGCTTTTCATTCGGACCAGGGCCCTGCTTTTGCCTCTAAGGCATTCAGGGACACCATGGCTTCGTTGGGGGTCCAACTCCAATTCTCGTCTCCATTTCATCCCGAGGGAAATTCTGTTGTGGAGCGTTAAATCGTGATTTAAAGCAGTCCTTAACGGCCAGAGTTATAGGTACGGGTCGTGGTTGGCTAGCCCACCTGTATGGAGTACAGAGAGCACTTAATAACTTGCCTAGAAGGTCAATAGGGGGTCGTACTTCATATGAGTGCCTGTTTGGAACACGAATGTATGTTCCTGATCTAGATGGTCCTGGTGTGGAGGCGGCAGATACTCCCTTTGACATAAATGATTGTGTCACTGTTTTGCAGGATTTACAACAATTCCGTGAAGATAACTCTTCTGCCAGTGCTGCCTCCTCAGGAATTAAGGATGAGCCAGTAACACCTACTGGTTGGATACCCAGGATTGGGGATCTAGTGCGTGAAAAGGTCGCAGTTAAAAAATAATTTGGTCCTTCTTATCGAGAACCTGTCCCTGTGTTGGGGGTGAGCGGCACGAGAACTGTGATTTTACCGCCGCTGCGAGGGGCCAAAGGAAATCGCTTTGTTTCCATTGATAATGTCAAGTTACAACATGTGGCCGATTCTGCACAGCAGACCAAGAGGGACACCCAGTAGTTCCGGAATCCCTCTCACTACTGGGGAAGAAGTCCCGCTGCAGGTGCTTTTCACCGACACGGTTTCCTCTCCGAGCTTGGGGAGGGTGGATGATGATCTTGCGATTGTTCCACCGACGGCGATTAATATGGAATCTTTTGATCAAATTGCTGTACGTTCTACTGATGTTTCTGAACATGTTGTTTATAGCGTGCCACGGCGAGAGCCTCCATCTGCTTCTTTGTTCACAGTTGCACCTTTTGCTAGAACTGCTTCTGGCTGCTTCAACGACGCTGGGAATGATGTGTCCGGCTCCTGGTCCTCGATGTCTTCTGTCCACGGTCCACGACGGCTGCTGGGTTGGCTTAAACGCACATATTTTGTTTTTCCTTGGAACTATTTTTGGCTGTTTTTGGCCGTGATGACTCTTTTATTATGGTTGGGATTTGTGGTTACTTTTTTTCTGATAATACATGGTCATTTTCTTCCTGATCGATCTGACATTGAGCACGTGGAGACTGTGTTAAAACCGCATTTTTCGTCTCATATGGTTCGAAGAGACTTATCCACTGTAAACATTTCTGTGATACCAATTCCGGATGGGATTGTGTGGGATAAAGTAATGTTTGATATATATGGTCCCACTGAATTGATTCAAATACCGTATGTCCTCAAGTTATCAATGAATGATATTGTTATACATGGCATTGTTTCTGATGATTGGGATGTGAAGACAGTAGATTCTATGCTAACGGATTTGCAATATTATACAGTCTATGACGATGAAGATGCTTACCAGTTTAGAGATAATCATGGTGACATGTTTTGTTACAACTATTATGGACACCACTTTATTCATAAAGCTAGTAGCCCTAAGTCCATGTTTAATGATGTGCAATGGGAACATTGCTCGACTTCTCCACAAGGGAGTTCGAAAACGTATTATGATAAATTTGCATATTTTTCTGGGCATGATCAACGAAATGCTAAGTCCTACTATTTTAAAGTTGCACCGTATTCTAATAAGCAAATGTTATTGACCGATACTAAATTACTGTATTCAAATTTGTTTGTATCTAAACTTTCGGTCGAGGGGTATGAATACTGGTTTAAAACTGTTGACTTGAAAAGTGTTTGGGGTTCGAAAAATTGGCAAATGCAAGGCAGGGACACGTTATTTAGAGCATGTATTATCCCTGTGCAGATGATTTTCCTCAATGACACAGTACGACAGACTAGCTGTTTGGGCTTAGCGACAATTAGGGAGTTGACTTTGCCTAGTATACCTGTCCCTTCTAAATAAAAAAATTGGCAGCACTATGTGAATGCTACTTTTAGTGACTTTACACATTGGGTCCAGAATGGTACGCTTAACACTTCATCGTTACATCCAGGCGGGTGGTTATTATGGCCTGTAGACACTAATGTGTGTCATCAACGTTTTGTCACCTCTTCAGGGGGGTTCAGGACTAGTAGGGCAGACCCTCGTTACGTATCACCAGAACATGCTGATATTATAACTACATACAGTGTGGGGAAGCTTTGTCAGCAATGGTTGAAGTCATCCACGCTGGATGCAGTTAAGTCACATCTCAAGTTACTGTCTAATGATACTGATTTGCAAGATTTTTTGTCAGGTCCCAAAGTACCACGGAAGAAAAGGTTCTTATACGAAGTTTATAATGAGATTTGGAAACTTTCCCAACAAGAGGCTGCAGCCCGGTTGAGGCAGATTGATCAGGAAAATCTGATGCAGACTTTGTCTGTTGTTGATAATGGCATGCATACCCTTTCTGACCGTGTTTACACGATTGACAGCATTGTTTCCTCTGCCATTGACATTATTAAATCGGACATGTCTTCTTTATATCATGGGCAGAGTCAGACGCGGTCCATCATGCAGCTGGGTTGGACTCTTCAGACCTTGAAGGCGGGTCGCGTTCCATGGCAGCACGTTCGTGCCAGAGAGATCTTTATCTCTTTTAATTTGACTCGTCAACAACAACTGATGGCAAAAAAGGAAGCAACATATGTTATGTTAAATATTGAGAAATTAGAGAAACTGCCTTTCACGGTGGCTGAGATTCCGTCAGCTGAGTGGTTGATTCATGGGGTTATTAATTTGCCTATCTCCACTTTGCAATTTACTTCTTGTTTGAAGCACATTCCGGTGGGTAGATATGAACTATTGGGAGACAGTTACATACACGAGGTGTGGGAGCTTCCCTTTCAGTACAGATGTGTTAATGGTTTGAAGGAGGTTTTTCTTAGCGGCAGCGAATGCGAAGCTTCTGTCAGCCATTCAATGGTTTGTAAACAGCTGTCCTTGCACAGGGCGTGTAACGCTTCGATTGCTAACTTAGCTTGTTATCTGAAGGGAGTTCCAGTCCCGGTTATTAAAAACACTTTCCAGGTGCTTTCTAACTGCAGTTACATTGTTCTTAACAGCGAACGCTGCTGTGGCATGCGTGCCGGAATAGTTTACATCGTCGTTGTCAACAAGGCCGTTACGTGCTGCGGGAATGTGTTGTTTCCCCCCACTCAATTTAGGGAGGTAGCGGACATCTGGCCTCATATTGCTACTTCCAAGGTTGATTTCGACAAGTTGAGTCGGATAAAAGCTTTATTGTTTCAAAAGCATGTGGCCCTTACATCTGTTAGCGAGACCTACGCACTTCAGGTGGCAAGGTCATCGGCGGAGATACAGTCCCTTTTGAATACTAACTTTCCAACTCACTTCGGTGAACTTGTGGGACGTATATTTAATGCATCCAACACTGCTGGTATTGCACATTTTTTCAAAGCCATTGGTGTTGGTTTTGCTCATACCTTCTCTTCCATATTCGGTTTGATACCTTCGGCTATACATTCTATTTTCGGAAGCATTTTTGGGGGTTTCCCGATTACTTTGGCTTTATTGGCTGGAGTCTTGCTGTTGTTGCAATTTTTTCGCAATGGCTGTCCCGTCACGACGAGATCCTGTATTGCTGCTTCCGTCAGCGCATCTGTGTCGTGAACGCATGATGCAGCATTTTGGAGTAACACTCCTGGGACATTTGGAGTGTGACTGGTCTCTGTCATTCAGACCGGTTTTGGATTGTGTGCAACCCGTGTTTCTATGCCTTTGGTGCTCATTTGAACATGCACTGTCTCTCTGTCTCTCACTGCAGCGCCCTCCAATGGTCGATACTGATCTGTTGATGTTCCCGATTAGGGCTCATTCCCAGACTTGTGCACTACGGATGCGCTTGCTTCGTGAGGCGGTTTATGAGATTCCCTTCCTGGAGGAAGATGGTATTGTCTCTTTCGTAGGCCCTGCACGGGATGCCGCCCTCAATGGCTTTGGGGCTTTGGATCACACCTGCTCCATGGTACTTTGTGGCGTGGATCTTCCGATATTGACGTATATCGAAGTGGAGGAACTCCTGCGTTCTATTGCTTCTGTCTGACGATTGGATTTTTTACGAAATTGACACTATATTGAATTTGGCTTTATGATCACATGTTACCTAAATTTATGACTTTGTAGTCTTCTCACCTTGTCGAAATAATTGTTATAGATATTGTTTATATTTGGGGCATCCTTTTATATTATTGGAACCACTTGCTACCGACAAGGGGAGGGTGGTTAGTTTTACGTATTCATTGCACTTTAGCTTCAGGCTTTAGGCCTTTGTGCACTTTGCCCTGAATATATTTTATTCATTTGCTGACAGCTTAGAGCCTCTGTGCACTTTGCTCTACATGCTTTTTATTAGGCTTCGTGCTGTTATTTTTCAAATAGCCAGTTCTACGGTGTTGTTTTTTATTCATATCACACTGTTTTGCCTACTTCAGCACTGGAGTTCTCCATAACATATTTACTCTGTACTTCAGTCAAGGATTATAGTCTGGTACATTGCCGATAGACGTGGTAGGAGTTTAGACTTGGCATTCCTGCGTAGGGACATTTTGTGATCACGAGGACATGTTAGTTATAAAATCACTTCCTTGTCCCAATACACGCAAGAGGGAGATTCCGACCAGGGAACCACAACTAGACGCTGACTGCCTCGTTGCAGATGCTGAACCAAGATCACAGGTCTTTGCTCAGGTATGAGGGCTGATGTCTCCACAGTGATTCTAATAGGCAAGCTAGACGCTTAACATGCTGTGCTCTAAATAGAACAAGCAGAGGGAGAGTAGAAACTGTTAGACAATATGATAGCTTTGTTCTTATGTTTTACTCTCCTGGTGACTATTTCAATCCTACTGTGTTGTATGGTTCTGGTTATTGCGGCTCACGCCTTAATATCTAAAATACAGTCGTTTTATTAAAACATTATATAAAACTTATACTGTCTTTGTCATTTGTATATGAGATCATATTGGAAATAAGAGAGTTGGTTTAGATCTGAGTAACCACGACTTCCCTGAGAAGTTCCAGAGATGTCATGCGCTCGGCTGCCGAATCATTCCTTCCACATGGGAGAAATGAGGCACTGCTAGTTAGCCGGAGCAAAAACCGGATTTAGGGTGACGGAGTTCTTTACACGTGGGTCAGACTCAGTCCCCCACACCGTTATAGATCCTGCTGCCTAGAAATCCAGTAGTCTCATTTAGAATAATGAGAGCCCACGCGACAGCATAATCTGGCTTTTAACTGTACCATTTGAGTTACATCCTCTTGGAAAAGCAAAATTCATGGCCCATCCCTTTTCTGGGTTGCATTTATGCATGAATGACAAAGTGTGACAGTGTCCCAGGGCCGTAGGCAGGGATTGGGTACGGGGCTTTCAGCACAACCAGCAACCTCTGATAATGTCCATGAAAAATACACAAATGTCAGGACCTTGACAGTTCGCACACAGAATCACAGTGCTCACAACATAGTGATGGGCCGTGTGTGGTGAATAGCTGCAAGAATAATCAGCACAGAGACTATGATGTTCCCAGATGCAGTGGGAATTGCAGAGGCTAACCTGTGTACACATGTTGTAATGACACCTGCTGAAACATGACACCTGACACATTATCTCACTCAGCACACCAAGGTTGCCCTGTTGACTGTCTCATTACACGTCTTTAGTGACAGGGTGGGACCATCCACGTGTTGGTTCACATGTCCACATCCACTTTACTCACATTGATCAACCAAGGATACTCAGTAGATACAGGAATAGCTGCCACTGACTCATGATGAGTCCTGGACTGAACTGTGACAAATTACACCCCAAACAATATACAGGATCATCATTGGACCACACACATGAACAAGACACCTATGTGCAATTGATCACTAGAAATATGTGGACACGTGCTGTCTTGTATGCTGGTCCACCACAGCCACTTGATAGTTGGGGCTCACTTGGCCTCAACTGTGGTGTCATCATACATTTGAGATTCACCCTTGTCTGTCTGTGCAAACAACATGGTACCCACTTCCTCAATGCATGTGTATGACTCACTGTGGGATTCACCAACTAGTGCCTAGGAAGGTCTTACCAATACTCTAGGACATAGGATGTAGAAAATGTGGACCATTGACATGAACAGGCGTCTGCCATCCATCTGGTGCATGCTATGTCACATGTGGTGTCTACGTGACCCTAAATCTTGGAAGTCTACTTTACGGGGTGTTGTTACATGTATGTCTAACACATGCCCTCTCTCATTTCCACAATGACTTGCATCTAAGGATTGGACACATGGACGTCACATTCATACAAGCATATGTACAAATATGCTTCATGTGATACACACACACTTGGTCAACAAATACATTAGTTGCCAAAGCACACACTTTGAACCAAAGGCATTTAGGTATTGTACATATGTGCGTCACATTGCTATCCTCTCCTTATGGCAAACATGCACAATTTCTGCAACACATATATGTTGGCCACACTTATGACCAACTATTGCGTCAGCCAACCATAAAAATACTGTGAAGGGAGTAGCGGATCATGGTCCGCTGCAGTATGATGTCACACATGTGAACATACACCATCAACACCATAGTGACTTTAATCAGCCTATCTCTGATGTGTCCCAAATGTAACATAACAAAAAAACAAGAAAAATTGCCCAAAACCAGTTAATGCACTGAAATGTTGACGTTCCTAGCGTTATGCGTCATTTTTTGTCTACCAAAACTGTATTTGCGTCATTTTGTTGACGCACAGGAGTGAAATTTAGCCCGCATCCAGATATTTGTACAGGCCATGCTAATTTTCACTTCTGTGCGTCCAAAAAAATGACGCAAATACAGTTTTGGTAGACAAAAAATGACGCATAACGCGAAAAAGGCAGGACTTTTCATACAGGAAGTGATGTAATAGGATATCCTGTTTACAGATCATGTACAGTGGGTGTACTTTCACTTTCACTTTGCAGTTTATGATCCTTCTAGACTGTGTGGCTGTGTAGAGAGTGTTATCCTGAGATTTTGTGCTTTTTTGTCCTGTGTGCTATCTGTAAAGTCCATTTGTGAAATAAATATTGTTGCTGTATACTGTACTACTGTGTTTTGTCTACATTTGTCCATTTATCTTGTGTTTTTGTTGTTTGTGGGAGTCTGTTGTGGGTAGTGGTAGTTTGGGGATAGTTGGGCTCTTTTAGTGGTTAAGTTTACTTTCCATCTGTATTTGTACCCCTACTTTCCCCCTTTTCCCCTTTCTATTTCTTTTACCCCTATTCCCTTTCACTTCTCAAGTATGTCTGGTACGCCACGTCTTGGCAGGATGGGGGAAGAGAAGTTGGGGGGGGGGGGGTTCATCTGGCTTGTGTGTCACTTCTTGCCGCTCATGATCCAGGCAGGGGGCAGGGTGATACAGGGGTATCCAACAGAGGCGCACAGAATCCGGTGGGGAAAGGTGCTGCATCACCTGCAATGTGTGTATGCCAGCCAGAGGAGTGACCACCAGCTGAAGCACCGGTGGGCTGACCTCATCACCAGGGAGCAGGATATCTTGGACCACCTGGGAATCATGATTGGTGGCACTGTTGGTGAGTACGAATCATGTTAATGTGCACGATTAAATGCTCTGTAGTGACATAAGGGGATTAGTACAATGTCTGCCAGCTAACTTGCTGACTGTGTGTAATGCTGGGGAAACATAAAGGGATAATTGATGCACTATGGCAAGGATCACAATTGCTAGCTGTCAGGTAGCACGTGCTCAGCAAACTTACAGGATACTTTTCCATGAAGGAAATTGGTGCGGCCTTTTTGTCAGAAAAGCAAACAAAATAGGAGCCAATCATGTCTGCATAGGGTACTATTGACAGAGAAGTACAGATGTACCAACATTTAGGCCAACTTTGTTGACGCAATTGCTAGACTGACTTTACATGATGCAGAAAATGAGTGCTGCCTTCACGTCAATTGATAATAGCAAAGTGGCTCAGACATATGTCTCATGTAAGTCTGGTGAGTGTGGAAGGAAAGCGTTCACGGAAGTACTATGAATGTGTGGAATTATTGTGTTCCTTGATCTTTTTGGATACATTTCAGATCTGGATTTGAAAACATCGTGAAAAGATGTAAGGTGCCCTCAGCTAACATCTTAGAATGTTTGTTGGAGTTAGTTGTGCCACATTCCAAATATGGATGGCAGACCAAGTGTATGAACATGGCTTCACATCTCCATGGTTGGTGCAAATCACCATAGCTGGGCCACATCAATTGAATCAAATGTAACAACAGGGGGGGCTTACAAAAGTCCCTGCCCCTCCCTCTGTACATTGTACCTATGTGTCATTAATGTGTCATGGCCACAAGGCATGTTTGACTGGTAATGCAGTCCTCAAGTAACCAGGCTTTGGATGTCTCTCTTGGATGCACATGATGAGACGATTACACTCCATATTTTTTTCTGGTCACCAATTACGGGGCATGTTTGCAACCACATGATAGTTAGGGCCAATGTATGTGTGCAGATATGTGTGTAACTGTCACAGGAGACCCATGCTATGTACAAGTTGGCCGTGATATATCAGATGCAGTATCATCATGTCTGAATGGCTGCCATTTCCTTATTCAGCCTACACATTGTATATATTTATGAAATTGTTGCGCTGTGCACAGATTTTGAGCACATTTCTTCCTTCCATACCTTACAGGTGGACCAGCACCCTACACTGTGGGAGAGGTGGCGACATTTGAGGACCCCGACCACTCCAGTAAGTGTTGATATGTCTGTTATGTGTTGTGTTTGCTGGTTATGGACTCGTGTGAGTTGAACGCATAGGAAGGTGTGATGCGTTGGGCAAGCTTTTCTCTTGTTCCATGAGTGGGAATTCAGTTTCTCACATGTTTTGAGTTGGCCAATGCGTATCCAATGGTATTATGTAGGGATTGTAGGCCATTCCTGTAGGCCCCACTGTGAGTACAGGGGTTAGTCATGTGGATGACAGTTGTATCACCAAGAGTCGCACTGGAAGTCAGCTCCGATTTAGTCAGCCTGTCAGACCCACATTCTCCAAGATTGGTACAGCAAATTGCTTTCCAATAGACATCTGCTTCCCTATTTACCTAGTAGGTAGAACCTCCTAGCAGCATGTACTTCCACATGTAGTGCTACAAGTATGTGGAACTTGAGTGCAATGGCCTAGGTGTGCATGCAATTCATGATCATGGGTGTTCTAGCAACTATGTGTCTGATGTAAGTCAGGCCTCACTGGAAGTATATGTTGTGTACCAAGGTCTGCATTTCCTGACATGTGTGGCCCTATGATTGCTCTAGGGTTTGCTGACTCCTAATTGTTGATAGACCTTACCTGTGGTGTGTCTGTAGAGAAAAACATATGTGGAGTTTTCTATACACTCCTCGGTGTACATGTTGTTGGCAAATAATAGTTGTTTATCCACCCCCCCACCCTCAAACACGGGCATGGGTTTGTGAATGGGGTACCTAGTACTGATGCTACTAGTATGTTACACATACATGTGAATAAGTGACGGTTTGGTTGCAAACTAGTATACACACTCAGGCTTGGCACTTGGTACTATACTGGCAAGTGCAGTTACAACTTGCAGACCATGTGGCTTTAGTTTTGCTTTCCGTACACTGACATTTGTAGCCCAGGTCTTGGCGGAGGATATGCAGCATGATTCTTAGCTGATAACTGGCAGAACTCAGATTGAAAGTCAAAGCCAGTTGTTACCCATCTTGTAGGTTATGGATGTGCTCTGTGTGATGTGACCTTTGTAGTCTGGCCTGCCATGTACTTCCTCAGGGACATTCAATGATCTGTATTGTGATATGAGCTGTTACAAGTACAGTAGATGTATTTTCTGATTAACTTCTTGTGCCATTTCACACAATGCAGTTACTAATGTAGAATATCTGCATTTGTCTTCACAGCTGCTAATATGACTCCAGACCAGGTCAGTGAATTCCAGCGCCGGGCCATGAGATACCAGCACATCCTGCTGGTGGAGTCGGGGTTCCGGAGGATGGCCTGGCGATATCGCCATGAACGGGCCTCCGGGGCATGGAGAGCCTTCTCACAGGGTGGGCCTACTTTGCCCACCACAGCCACCACCAGCACAACCACCAATCCGAGCCAGGTGGCCCCACCCACAGCTGGGACTGTTGGTCCGACATCTGCTGGACTTCCAGGCCCCAGCATTGCCACCGGTGCAGGACAGCCCACTAGGCCTGGCACCACACCCACACAGACCTCCTCCACCGGTACCCAGACTGCCATAGCTCCATCTGTTGACACTGCAGCCTTCTACCAAATGGAATGTAAGATAGACAGAGTGCTGCGCAAGTTGAGCCACCTGAGCCGGGATGTGCGCCACATTAACCGGCGTGTGAAGTCTATTAAGAGGACCCTCCGGAGGGCCAACCTCTAGACATTTTTAGATGGACATGATTCCCTCCCCTCCCTCCTCTTTCCTTGTTCTTATAGTTAGTGGGCTTAGGGGTCTTAGTGTTAGGTTAGTATAGGCTGTTAGTTTAGTTAGTGTTAGTGGGTGGGGGGGTCCACAATCTTTATATATTTACTTCTTAAGTGTGTGGGTGGGGGGTTATGTTGGGGTTCTTGTGTGTTTAAAAAAAAAAAAATACAAAATATATATATTTGTATAGGATAGTATAGTATGTGTTTAGGTTAGTATGTGTTGTCCTCCATGTGTCCTGTCTCATAAGGGGGGTGGTGGGTAGATGTTTAGAACGTTTCTTTACATGTGATAAGTAAGTGTAGCTTAGGTTAGTTAGCGACAGTTGTGGGTAATGAGTAGTCAGGGTAGATTAGGGTAGGTAAGATTTGTTCCCTCAGTTTCCTCTTCTGTGATTAGCATTTAATAAATATTTGGTTAACCTTTAATAGTATGTGTTGAATGGTACTTGATCGTGGGTTTGGATTCAGTGTACATCAATTTTGTACTATAGCATCTGTGTCCTATGCTACAAACAAATCCCAACTGAGCTGTACGATTGGCAGCTAGCCCAGAGCTACCTTGCAAAGTGTCGACCCTTCGTTGCAACCACCAATCACAGTTAATATGGATGACAATCTGTTTCTGTTGATAAGTGTGTTTTGAAAGTCACAAACAGTGCTTCCAGACTTGGTATTGGGGAAACAGTTTTAGGTCTGACTGCAGTGTGATGATCATGGACACCCTTATAAGATGAGTTCTCATTGGCAATCTTGTATTCTTGTCTTCATGACTCTCATACATCATTTGTGACACAGTTCAGCACGATTACCTATTTGTATGTAAACTCAGACACCTTCATTTATGCAGTTTTTGTAGTGTTTGCTTAGATTAGTGTGCCATGTTATTTGTGTTATTTTGCATGTTGACAAAATTTTGTGGCCACTATTTGATGACTTAGTTATCCCCTGAGGAAGCATTCTTATGTCCAACACAGCATGATGGTGTATGGTTTCTCACTTCATCAGATTTGTCCCTCAGGATAGGCAGAGTATGATGCAGTCATGGGCACTGTGCAGATTTCTCTGACTACTTATTATCAGGACAGTTGTATTGACAAACTACGTAATTTGACAGTAGACACATTTCAGTTATCTACTGCACAGTTGATATGTCACATTACCCAGAGAAAGATTTGTTGTATAAGTGTTATTTATTGAAAAGTGCTGTAGTGCTATCTGTACATTGTCCATGATTGTGAGTCCATTATAGTGATATCTTACATTGTGATCCAACACAAGGGTTTACCAAAATGCTTTTGACATACTGGGGTTGATGTTTCAGACAGTGCAGAGGGACATAATTTGCCAATGAGTTGGAGAGAGACAATCACTGGGCTGGGTGACAAGATATACAGTGGTTTGCAGAACAGTGCTTGAGTAAAGTTGTTGCAAGACTGGCAAGTTACAAACCGCAGGATCTTGGTAAATGTGGGCCATGTGGCAGGGACTAGTGCTTCCGGGTCATTTTCCTTGTGAATGTGATCTGTTCCATGTCTTCTTCTTCTGATGTGTATGTTGCCTCCTCTGTTCTTGTTGTTGTTGGTTGTGAAGGGGCAACACACACCTCAGTGTTAGAAGATGTGGAGTCAGACATCCCGGTCGCTGCTCCCTGTGAAGGTCTTAAGGGCAGAACTGCAGCAAGGAGGATCTGCTGGTTCTTGAGAATAGCAGCCACATCACGATGGTAGGCAGCCAGGTCGGCCCTGAGGGGGTCATGATTGCATTCGTGCATGCAGTGGAAGGTTTGGGGTTCGAGGTGTTGTGGCAACTCCCTTACTGCAGTGGTGAATTCCTTGACAGTTTCTTGTAGTCCTTGCAGGATGGATGTTAGGGCTTGCATAGCTGCTGCCTGATCTGCAGATGACATCATGCACGAACGCACCCCCTCAAGGCTGGCTGCCATAGTTTGCATCCCCACCCGCACCTCCTTGGCCAGCTCCCGCTGTACTCCAACTACAGTTCTCTCAAAGCTGGTGCCAGTGTCGTCAGAGTCCTCAGCTGTATTGGAGCTGGCAGGTCTTACAATTGGGGTGGTGGGTGGATCCTCTGCGATGGCTGCTTGTTCTGTGCTCCTCCTTGTGACTGAAGGTGGGGTCTGGAGGGTTTCAAGGACCTTTTGGATAGTCTCCTGGGGAATGTTTATCGGCCCGTCATCCAAGTCATCAGGGAAATCTCGGACAGGCATATACGCAGGAGATCCATCTTCCTCTGCAATGAAACAGGGTACAATTAGTGTGTCTGTGTTGTGGCAATTTTGATGTGACGTGCCTGCCTTTTGATGAATTCACTTTGTGATCTTGTTTTGTGTTAATTTCTCCAGTCCTTCAGATGGGCATTCTTCCAGGCCTATGGCCCACCTGCATGTCACATGTATGTTATTGAGTTATCAGACTTGTCAGCCTCATCGCCTCTAGGTGTGGGTTTATGCCAAATAGAGAATTGCCACCTTCTTTTCCTACTCAAGCCTCCGTCTACATCCATTCTTATGGTGAGACCTTTCACTGGCTGTGGGTGTACTGATGGCCCTGGCGGCACACTTAACAATCTGGACCTACCCCAATCTCTGATCTTTCACATCCACTTAAATGTATTTGACATGTGGCATATCCTATGCATGGCAATGTTATGATCTGATATGGATGTTGACATTGGTAATGTGTCCTGCTGATGTTGGGGAATGTGTGTTACATTGGATTGCCCTGATAATCGTATCAGTGTCCTATTTCCTCCTCGGACTGTGCAGGTGTATTTCAGTGGCCAGTTACATGTGTTCCCCCTTCAATGCTGTTGTCTGAGCAGTATGACATTTGGGATGTTGCATTGTTACCCAGGCACAGGATGGACCCTGACATATGCAGCAAGGGTGTGTCCTTAGTGCTGTGTAGCTCCTATTGTTGTTTACATTGGCTGATGTTTGCGACAACTATGGGCATTGACATTCGACAGTACTGGGGCCTTTGTCTTGTTTCTGGGGATTGTTGAAGTTGTCATCCTCACCCCCTAATTTAGGTGTGTATGATCCATGGGGAGGTTACTGCCATTGGCTACTTGAGCTGCACACAGAGCAGAGGTGGTAGTGGCAACTGTTGTCGCAGTTACATTCCAGTTGTCGGTATGGCTAGAGGTTGTTAAGAGGGCCCTAGTTAATGTAGGGGTATGGTGGCTGACGTGTGCCGGGATGTCAGTTTGACGTTGTGGCCTTCCCTCCTGGCGTGGCTTTCCCTTTGCTCCATCGTTGGCATGACAGCATGCCCCCATGGGACTGTTGTTGGTGTTGTGTAATGGTGTGCCCCAGGTCTTCTCAGAACGGGCCATGCCCCCCTGCCGTGCCCCTTTACCCATGCCACTCCATGTATAAGATGACTTCCATGCATTTTGTGGTCGGTATCCTCCCCCCTGCTCACAGTGACATTATTGCATTATAATTCCCCATGCGACTTACCCTGCATGTGCGTTGTCTCCTAGTAGTCTGTGCCGTCCTGTCCTTAAATCCCTGTGACGATCTCCTCAGGGATCACGGCTGCGACCATCTCCTCCATGTGGTCCAGGGCCTCCTGGTGTGCTGGACTCCCACCTCCAATCTGCAGTGATGCCTTCCTGTTCCTGGCCATCTTTTCCTTGGTCCTGCGCTTGCAGTCATGCCAGCGTTTCTTGCACTCGATGACTGTTCTGCGTACTTCAGCCACACTGTTAATCTTGTCGACAATTTGTTGCCATATAGCCTCTCTCCTACTGATTGGCAACTTTGAGGTGACAAACAGTTGGTGCTGGTGTTCCGTCACCTCTTTAACCAGAATTTCCTGCTCCTCTGCACTAAAGCGACACTTTCTTTTCTTCTTAAAAGTGTCCTGGTTCTTGTGTGGGTCCTCCTGGCTGGTTCCTGGTCTGCTGTCATCTTCCTGGGGTCTGTAGTGGCATCTGGGATCCATTTTGGCTCTCCTCTGGTGAAATGGCAGTGTTTGTGGGTTTTTTTTGACGCTATTGCGTCAAAAAACGGCGCATATCCGGTTTGCGGGGTCGTAAATCGAACCACAGTCATTTCCGCCACGTTAACGTCGTTTTGCTTTACGACTTGACGCTGCGGTGTGCGTCAAAAATAATGACTCCCATTACGCCGTGCGTCAAAGTATAAATATGACGCCCGCACAGCGCACCAAAATGGCGTTAGTCTGCAGTAATATTTTTGACGCAAAACTGCGCCGGCGCAGTTTTGTGTCAAAAAGTATAAATATGGCCCTAGGAGTTTCGAATCTTACCAATGCCAGATCCCGCCACTCACACAATAACCTGCTCAGCCAATTCATGGCTCATCGGGGACAACATGCAGCTCTGTCCCCGGCCCATCCACAACCGCAAAACCACTTCTATGTGTCCTACCATTGTCGGCGGCAGGATTAGACATTTCCTTCAGTGGTGGATGGATGCATGGTTCTCCAACATGTCAAACATGACTACGCCCTCTCATTTCTTTCTACTCAGTTCCACTTTGCACCCCCATCAATGCAGCTGGCAGAGGAACACTTGTCCATTTTGTAGCAGGAAGTGCAGGAAGGTTTGGCCAAGAGAGCCCAGGAGAGGGCTCTCGCCTTGAAAGTAGGACCTGTATATTACTCCTGCAGCTCCCTGGTACCAAAGAAGGATGGAGGCCATTGTCTTTCCCCCCCTTTCAACACCTTCCTACGGAAGGACAAATTCCAGGTGCTATTGCTGAGCCAGGTCTTGTTTGCTCTGGATACCAGAGACTGGGTAATAGCGTTGGACTCGCAGAACGCATGTTTCCATATTACTGTAATGTAGTCTCACAGATAATACCTGCAGTTCATAGTGGGCCAGGAGCATTTTCAGGATTGCAGTGCTCCTCTTTGGCCTTATCATTGCCCCCTGGGTGTTAACAAAAGTAATGGTGGTGGTCACAGTGGTCAGATGTACCAGTCTTCCCGTACCTCGACGAATGTTCAAGGTTGGCTCACCATAGACAGTCGTCACCTCCAGTCAAGGGCATACCTCCTGAAATGGTTGTGGTTCACTATCAACATGCTGAAGTCCCACCTGACTGTTTGCAGATGCTCCCGTTCACTAGACATATGCCAGGAGGCTTTGCGACTCTAGCAGTGGCTGACTCATTGGGGCATTTCTCTGGTCATAAACCACTTGGTGGGATCTTCAAACTCTAGGGCAGACTAGCTCAGTTGCCAACTCCTAGCGGATCACAAATGGCAGTTACACCTGTAGGTGGGACTGAGTATTTTCCAGAAATGGGACGAATCCTGGCTCAGTCTTTTCACCACTACCAAGAACATGCAATGCCAGCATTTTTCTGAGCTAGAGTTCCCAAGAAGACTCTTGCAGAAACTCATTCCACCTAGAGTGGAGCTCAGGACTGCTGTGTGCTTTCCCACCTCTACCCCTCCTGGTTTGCTTTTGGAAGGAGATCAAGACCAGCAGGGCTCAAGTAATCAAGGTGGCACCAGAATAAGCTAGGAGTGTGCAGTATCCAGAACATCACTCTTCCAATAAAGCTGCCACTTCAGAAGAATCTACTGTTGCAGCAACAGGGTTGCGTCTTGCAACCACGTCTCTGCACTCTGCATCGTCATTCGTGAAGTTTGAACAACAGCAGCTATTCTCCTTCAATCCTCCTCCTGAAGTTGTTGATGCGATTCTGGCAGCTAAGCGCCCAGTTTCAAAAATCAAGTGGATGCTGGGAAAGGTTTGTGGTATGGTACAGCAACCAACAGATTAATTTCTCTACAAGCTAAGCTGTCTGAAGTGTTGATTGTTTTCTCACTGGCCCAGTAAGAATTTGCATTGAGGTTTCCAGATTAGCCTTAATTGTTTAAATCACTGTTGCAGTGTCATTTTCAATCGGTTTACAGAATTTGTTGTAGCCAAAGCCCTTTCTGATGCCACAGTGGGACTTGAATTTGGTTCTCACTACTGTAATGTGTATTGAATTTGAGCCAATGCACAGCTGTCTGGTGTGTCTGTTGACCCTGAAAATTTTATTTTTGTTTACGTCAGCCAGTTGTGTGAGTTAGCTGCACACCCTTTCAGTCCAACCACCTTACACAACATTCCTTACAGACAGGCGTTGAGAATTTGAGCTGTGTTTCTCCAGAAGGTAGTAACAGATAGAGAGACTCCATTGTTTGGATCCTCGGAGAGCCCACGTTTCTATATTATTCGTGCCGCAGACCATTGGGTAGACAATCAACACTTTGTGGGCTTCTAGGGAGCAAAAAAGGCAAGGCAGCGCAGAAAAGAAGCGTCTCTAAGTGAGTCCTCTGCATAAAAAATCTACCACATGCTAGCTAAGAAGCTGCCACCTGAAACATTAAGGGATCATTTACTTGAGGCAAGGCTGCTACAATTATGTTAACCTGCAGAGTGCCTATTGTGGATATTTGCCAGGCTGCTAAGTAGGCATCAGTGCCCATGTTCACAAAGCACTGTTGATTTAACAGCCAGGTCCATCGGGATGTGATTTTTTCCCATTCTGTCCTGCAGGGCATTTTAGTCTGAGCCATTCCACAGACCCACCACCTTTGCTTACAAGATTATCATATCCATCAGTTCTGGCAAGGAGGTGGGGGTTCAGCTTGATCCTTCAAGAATTAATTAGGTTAATTGGTCAGGTATTGCATGGACAGCTGAGTCTTTAGTAGGAGTGAAAACAAAAGAAGGGATGGGGCCACTTTGTTGTCTGCAGGCAGGAAGTTCCAGAAGGTGGAGGATGTCCAGAGAAGGAATACTGTAGAGCATGAGAGGTTCTGAATAAAGGTGTTTCCATGAGATGTTTTTCTCAAATTTCTCGAACCACCTGATGTCTTAGGAAGATTGGTCCAGCATGGATTGCTTTGAAGTCTAAACATTCCAGCTTGAATTTGATTCTGGCCAGTGCAGATCCACGAGTATTGGGGAATGTGATTGAAGTATCCATCAGAAGAACAAGCCCCTACCCTGATTAACGCTCTTGGTGGATACTCTAATTGCAGATTCCTCGCTGACTTTCCCACCTTCCCATTCTGTGAAATTGACTCTTTTTCCGTATAAAAAGGATTCCAACTTAGAGATCTGCATACTGGTCAAGCCAGTTTTCCGATGGGTTTTGAATCTGAGGGTGCGGCCAAGCCCTGGAAAGCAATTGACACCAGTACACCCGGGTGGTATGTGCTTGTCAGTTCTGGAGTGGAACGAAATTAGTGCAGAGCCGCACAACTCCACTTACAGGCATGCAGGAGTACTGGTTTTGAATGTCTGGATCCATTCTGCTGTCTAGGGGGTCATTCAACAATTAGGAAATCTGTGTTTTAGATAAGAGTATCCACCCAGAATGAGGGTTGACAAAGGTAAGTAACGTGTTCCTTAGCCAATTTTTAGAGAGATTATGCTAAAACATTCGCTGATTTCCATTGTTTTTTCAGTGTTTTCTTAGAACTCTACAACAGCATTGTAATATGTCATTACTGCCACTTCAGACCTCTACCTTTTACAAAACATTTCCCATTAACCCTTGAAAAAGATGTTATGCTTGAGAAGGTCTGTTATTACTAATAATGCTCCTTCCCGTGTGCAACTGATTAGTTAATTAAAATAGTAAAGCTGCTGCTTTTCTGCATGGCTTTGTATCCATTGCTGAGCTTTTAGTTGCATGCTGAAGAATTTTGGAGCGTATGAATTAAAAGTTTTGAATATGCTTTTTTCCTCTAGGGCTGTGGTAGGAAAATGTACAGCTTCTTACGAGGGACAAAGCAGTTACAAGTGCTACGAGTGCTGGGAATCTCGATTGGAGTGACGCAGATTTTAGCAATGACACTTACACTTACACTGTTATGGGCTCTATATTATGACAGGAAAGATCCAGTGGCAGAGAAATTGAAATCCTTGGATAGTGACTCTGCACAGCAGCTGTCATGCTGCGGAAATCCAGCCTGATGAGCATATTCAAGCCCCATGCCACGACTACTTATTAATGGAACAATTGTAGGTTTGGGTTATGCATTAGTTTCCTTTTATGTTTCCAAAATGTTGCATGCCACTAACAATTGGATATCCTAAACAGCAGAAACAGGTCACTTATTTTAAGAATTACTTTATGTTCAGGGCATTACATTCTACTTTACAATGCAACCTTAATGTCTTTTTATAATGCAAAAGGATGTTTCCTGAAAATGTATATTTTAATATATATAACTTCATTCAGATTGTAGCACAAGTAGAGAATGTACATAAATTAAATGAAAACACAGTTAAATATTTTTCGCAGAAACCAGAAGTTTAGGGTAAAGTGGGGGTTTGGCACAAGACCAGATACACATTTAGGACAGTGTCATTATATTGTTTAACACTCAGGCCAAATAAACACCCACAATGTTGCTGGGAATTTAAAGATGGGGATTCTGTGTCGGGACTTGAGGGGAGGTTTATACCTATTCTTTCTTCACTTATTTTCAACAAGCAGCCATTACACTTTGCAAGTTGTATTATTACTAAACTATGGCCCATATTTATACTTTTTGACGCAAAACTGCGCCAACGCAGTTTTGCGTCAAAAAAATTTGCGCCGGCTAACGCCATTCTGAAGCACCATGCGGGCGCCGTATTTATTGAATGACGTTAGCCGGCGTTAGCCGCCGGCGCTGTCTGGTGTGCGTTAAAAAAAACGACGTACACCAGGCAGCACCGGCGTAGGGGGAAAATGGCGTATGGGCGTCCAGAAATGGTGCAAGTCAGGCTGAGGCAAAAAAATCGCCTCAACCCGATTTGCGCCATTTTTTTACGACGCCCATCCCCCATTGAAATGACTCCTGTCTTAGCAAAGACAGGAGTCATGCCCCCTTGCCCAATTGCCATGCCCAGGGGACTTCTGTCCCCTGGGCATGGTCATTGGGCATAGTGGCATGTAGGGGGGCACAAATCAGGCCCCCCTACATGCCACAAAAAAAAATAAAAAAAAATACCTACCTGGACTTTATGTCCCTGGGGTGGGTCCCTCCAGCCTTGGGTGTCCTCCTGGGGTGGGCAAGGGTGGCAGGGGGTGTCCCTGGGGGCAGGGGAGGGCACCTCTGGGCTCATTCTGAGCCCACATGTCCCTTAACGCCTGCCCTGACCCAGGTGCTAAAATCCGGCGCTAATGCAGGTTTTTTTGACCCGCCCACTCCCGGGCGTCATTTTTGCCCGGGAGTATAAATCCGACGCAATAGCATCGGAGTCATTTTTTAAGACGGGAACGCCTACCTTGCATATCATTAACGCAAGGAAGGTGTCCACGCAAAAAAATGACGCTAACTCCATGAACTTTGGCGCTAGACGCGTCTAACGGCAAAGTATAAATATGGAGTTAGTTTTGCGTCGAATTTGCGTCGAAAAAAACGACGCAAATTCGGCGCAAACGGAGTATAAATATGCCCCTATATTTCCAAGACATATGTATTGTAACAAAAGGGAAGAAACATTAAGGGGAAAGAAGCGCTCCAAACATTCCCCTCAGAGTAGAAAATAAATTATACCATTAAAAAATGGTGCTCCCGGTCCCGGAGGAATCTCCCCTACCTCCAACACTGTGAAACCACAGATATACAAAACATTATAACAGAGACCTAGGCACTCAAATATAATTATAAATCTAAAGAATTCAATATTGCAGAGTATGCACACTTATATATCCATAATTCTAAATCACTTTGTACATGCAGATGAACAAAAATCCAGTGGAATTTTTTTTGCGTGAAAACTTCATCTTTTAATGTGACGCAAGACAGCTTGAAGACTCCATCATTCAGAATAACACAAAACAGCTAACACGTGTTTCGTCATGGGAGTGAATGCTCCCCGTGACTTTTTTTCAAGGCTGAAAGAAATATCAAGCATAAGACATGTACATATTCAAACAAAAATCACAACATACATTGTATATATCTTACAAGACTAACGTAAATTAACATCTCACAAATAACAAATACGAGTAGCAATCGGCTAAATTAACACATTCAAAATCCAAGTCGAGGACCCCATATTAAGTCTATTAACATCTTCATGATATTCACATTAAATTCATGTATTAGCCCCATCCAGTGTGAAAAGTGAGAGTAAAAAACTCAGGCACAAACGCGCGAATAACATTAGATAGTGACACCATTATAAAGTCAAATCAAAAAAAGGGAAAAATGTAATCACAAACCGTGTGGTAACCAAACAGATACCAGACAACCAGAATTAACCAATGAGCCATTACCAAAACAGTGCACACCCAAGACAAACACCTACGGCCATATTTATACTTTTTGACGCAAAACTGCGCCAACGCAGTTCTGCGCCAAAAAAATTAGCGCCGGCTAACGCCATTCTGAAGCGCCATGCGGGCGCCGTATTTATTCAATGACGTTAGCCGCCGGCGCTGTCTGGTGTGCGTTGAAAAAAACGACGTACACCAGGCAGCGCCGGCGTAGGGGGAAAATGGCGTATGGGCGTCCACAAATGGTGCAAGTCAGGCTGAGGCAAAAAAATCGCCACAACCCGATTTGCGCCATTTTTTTACGATGCCCATCCCCCATTGAAATGACTCCTGTCTTAGCAAAGACAGGAGTCATGCCCCCTTGCCCAATGGCCATGCCCAGGGGACTTCTGTCCCCTGGGCATGGTCATTGGGCATAGTGGCATGTAGGGGGGCACAAATCAGGCCCCCCTATGCCACAATTTTTTTTTTTTTTTAAATACTTACCTGGACTTACCTTAACGTCCCTGGGATGGGTCCCTCCAGCCTTGGGTGTCCTCCTGGGGTGGGCAAGGGTGGTAGGGGGTGTCCCTGGGGGCAGGGGAGGGCACCTCTGGGCTCATTCTGAGCCCACAGGTCCCTTAACGCCTGCCCTGACCCAGGCGCTAAAATCCGGCGCTAATGCGGGTTTTTTAGACCCGCCCACTCCCGGGCATCATTTTTGCCCGGGAGTATAAATACGACGCATATGCATCGGAGTCATTTTTTAAGACGGGAACGCCTACCTTGCATATCATTAACGCAAGGAAGGTGTTCACGCAAAAAAATGACGCTAACTCCATGAACTTTGGCGCTAGACGCGTCTAACGCCAAAGTATAAATATGGAGTTAGTTTTGCGTCGAATTTGCGTCGAAAAAAACGACGCAAATTCGGCGCAAACGGAGTATAAATATGCCCCCTAATGTGTATCCAAAATCGCGAGAAGTATACACAGTGACCCAAATCAGATTAGATCATACCTCAATAAGGTGAAGTCCGAAAACCAACAATATTTCAAAGTACGTAACCAATTCATAAAAGCCACTCTGTAAATGAACAATATGACACTTATAAAAGAGACCCCAAGTGGAAAAGCCTAGAAGCCCATAAGCTCCACCAAGATCCAAACCAAAAGCACCTACCCGCTAATGGCCGTCTAAATGTGACTGCATATGGAGTTAGGAGGTATCATCGACACCTAAAACAATATTTTTAACATTGTTAAGCTAGTAGTTGTAAAGACCGAGTTAAGTCATCTGTGCTGTAAATTCAGCAGTAGTAATATGCCAAAAGTCTCTTACCTGAATCCAGAATTGCAATAACTGCACACAGAACGGAGCTAGAGTTACCAGCTCCGAAGTCCGAGGACCAAATGAGCGTTCCAATCAGCGGCCATTCCTTAAAATGCCCCGTGTCCGGCGCGCGTTACAGGTTAAAGCGCGACCGCAACATTCTCAACGCCTATAAGCTTAGGATCGGCAAAACACGGGCGCCATCTTGGTTGGGTGAACGCTATCGTCAAGCACTCCCCCCGTAACCTGTGCTTATATAAATTAAAGGCCACTTCGCTCCACTGGTGCATAGTGTGTCGAGACAGTATACCAAAAAATAAAAAATAAAATGCAAAGTAAATAAGAAAATAAATAAAAACACACCAGAGGGAAAAATTTAGTCGAACAAAAAGAAAGAAGAGGGTCACTTCCATCACTAAGTAGAGAATACAGAAAAATTACCAATAAACGGCTACATACAGTATTCGTACATATCAAACAATACATATACCCGCCATTAATAATATGACCTATCCCTAAGTCCCTTTTATCATTCTGATTATTTACTGGTATTTACTTGATAGGTGACTGTTATTGGGATTACTTGGCATAGTTTTGACTATGCGTGGTCACACATTATAACAGTTGTTATCTTGTACAATAATTGCTTTTCTTACAGTGTGGCCATGAGAACGTTCTTGCTCCTCCGTGGCCGCTTCTGTCAGTTCAGGCTCTAACACGTTGTGCAGTCAGCCGGCCACTAGAGGGCCGACACTTTCACTGTATCACGCTCCGCATGCTCTACCCCTCGGCAGCTGGCATGTCAATTTCACTATCTCTGTCAAAACAAATAAGACACGTCTGCCCACATCTTCTGATCAGGGGCTTTTCTGCCTTAAGGCATTGGGTATTTATTAAATTTTTTGGTGCATAAATACATATTATTGAGAAAGAGGCCCCTGTCTGGAGTCTGAACAACCTATGGGGTAAGGTGAAACTTGCTCAAGGCAGTATGTCTGAAGACAGCCAGGGCGGCATTGCAATCCTGCTATACCCAAGGGAGTGTAGTGCCCCTTCCAGGCATGCTTTGACAATCTCTGGGCCTGCCTAGTATACCTATTGCCCTCTTCATTTTCAGGACTGATATAGTCCTCCATAACTCACTGTGAGGACTATGTGGAAGAGGAGAATGTTACCTACCTTCCTATAGATGAACACTTCTGCCATATAATGGATGCCTCCTTAAAGCAGTGACCCAGGTTGTGGCTCCCTTGGAGAAAAAGATTCTCCAGATGGAATCGCAGTGCCATAAAAACCTCTTACCAAGGGAAGCTTCATCTAGGCCTCTGGCCCTCTCACCTCCAGGGCAGGCCTTGGCTAGAGTATCAGATATGAAGCGCAGATGATCTAGGTGTCGATCTGGATGTATTTGCGGGCCTTAAGACGGCGTTCATGGATTCCTAAGCTCCTTCCATAGACCCTATCCTTAGCACTTTTAGGGATCCCTCCTTTCCCCCCCTTCCCTGATCCTTTGACTAGGGATGACTCCCCTAATATATCTGATGGTTACGATGAACCACCTCGCCCCTGGCACCCTTCTGAAAGCCCCTCCCTACAAGGGGATGACTCAAAGACAGACAACTGTCACAGCACCTGGGAACCAACATGTTGGACCCAGATGACCTTTTACATCCGCACACCGTGGAGTGGACCCCAGCACTAAAAGTGGCTTCTTATGTGGCAGGGCGTTTACAGAAGTCGCTAGACAAGGAGGTATGTAATCATCTGCGAGCGAGTGTTCTCACACCTCCCTGGAGGGTAAGGTGGCCCTCACGCCCAAAATTGATGCCAGGATGGCGACCTTTTGTAAGGGATCCTGTAAAAGGTATAAATCACTCCTGGCACACGTCAGGATAAGGTATTGGATGTAGCTGGGCCTCTCTCTAACATCCTAAACATGGCCGAAGATGCCAGAGCATCTGGCACCTTCATCTCCCCAGAAGCTTAATCGGGTAGGGTCCAGCAGGCCATCATCCTCCTGGGAAATGCCTACTGTGTCATTTCTACAGAAAGACACAGATCCCTTCTAATTAAGATGAACCTGAAACTGGGTGAATTGACCACCTCGGAGGCTGGTCCCATTGCACAAGGGGGGAGTCTTTAGGGATCCCCTATTTCGGGAACTGGGCAAGTTTATAAAGAGCTTCAACTTCTTAAACAAGGCTCACACTTCTTTTAAGAGGATTTTCATCCCTTGTGTTTTTGCCGGCACCTATTGTGGAGGGGGGCGCTCAACACGGTGCATTGTCCACCCAGCCAGTGGTCCTGGCAATCAATGAGGACAATGGCAGGATGCATCCCGGTTTGGCACCTTCTACCAAATTAGAGGTTACCCTTGCCAGTGTGGTTCAAAAGGAGTTTCTAGGAGAAGCCGTTACTATAATTCTTCTCCAGGTGAGAGTACAACCCTCTGATGGGATCAAACTTGGGGGCAGTTAGGCAGATTTTTTTCACAGGTGTGCGGCCCTTACATCAGATGCATGGGTCCTTCAAACTGCGAGAGGTTTCCAAATAGAGTTTTATGGTTCCCCATTCCAACCTTCCAGACCGAGACACCTATCATTCTCGGCAGCCCAATCAGTCCTAGTAGACTCTGAGATTTCTCAATTCTTGGAGAAGGGAGCGATTGTTTCAACCCATTTCTGCCACTACTGCTTTCTCAGCAATCTCTTCCTGGTGGAGAAGAGGAACTGTGGTCAACGTCCTGTGATCAGCCTAAAGGAATTCAACTACTGGCTTGTTTATCACCACTTCAAGATGGAGGGCATCCACCTTCTCAGGGAGCTTGCTTTAAGGGAACAATTGGATGGTGTGGCTGGACTTGAAGAACTCCTATCTCGCCATCTCGGTCTTCCCCCTCACAGACTTTTCCTGCAATTTCAATGGCAATCTCAGATCTTCAACTTTACCTCCCTTCCTTTCGGGCTACCATCTGCTCTCTGGTGCTTCACCAATTTCTTGAAACAGGTGATGGAACACTTGAGAGTACTAAGGCCTGTATTTATACTTTTTTTGCGCCGCATTTGCGTCGTTTTTTGACGCAAAAACGGCGCAAACTTGCAAAATACCATTGTATTTTGTAGGTTTGCGCCGTTTTGCTTCAAAAAGCGGAGCAAATGCGGCGCAAAAAAAAGTATAACTACGGGCCTAAGTATCAGACTAATCGTCTACCTGGATGATAATGTCCACAACGGCTATCGGATAATCTAGAGTAGACCATCGAAATTCTGGAGTCTCTCAGGTTTGTGATCAACTGAAAGAAATCCTCCTTAATTCCAATACAAAACTTGCAGTTCGTGAGCCTTCCGTCTCTGAAGCTTACCATAATAAAACACGAACACAGGAGAACCTTGTCCAAGTTGTCCACTTCCCTGTGATAACTCGCTGGTATCGTGAGTCTTTTATCATATTCCGTTCAGGCCATATTTCCAGGCCCCCTGTACTATTGGGCATTGCAGCACCTCTCAAACTTTCATTTCCAGAGAGTTCTCACCTATCCCAGTCCATTCACCTCTCAGAAGAGGCAAAAGAGGAACTATAGTGGTGGATTGCCCATATGGAGGCCTGGAATGGGTGTGCCATTTTTCGGCTCACAGTCAGGCCTAGTGATAGAGTCAAACGCCAGCGGCTCGGGTGGGGCGCTTGCTGTGGTGAGTTCTCCATAGGAGTAAAATGGCTTCCACAGAGCAAGCCCTGCACATAAATTGTCTAAAGTTGATGGTGGGCTCATTTGCAGTGAAATGCTGGTCCAAAGACAAAGATCAAAGCTTTGTTCTTCTAAAAATGGACAATATAGCAGCAGTCCACTACATCAATCACCTGGGGCGGAACAAAATCGAAGACTCTGTCCAATTTGGCTCATAGATTCTGGTCTTACTGTATAGCAAACCAGATCTCAGTGTCAGCGGAACATATTCCGGGTAAATCTAATCTGGTGGCCCGAGTGGTACTCCCGAAACTGGCAGAATGCCAATCTCTGGAAGTTACACCCACAGATGTTTCAGGACATTCAGTCCACATGGGGTCCTTTCACAATGGATCTATTTGCCTCTCAGTTAGATCATTAAGTGGACAGATATTGCAGTTGGAGGCCTGATCCCAATGCAGTGGCGACCAATGCATTCCTCCAGGACTGGAGCAAGATAATGAGGTGCATGTTTCCCCCCTTTGCGATGATTATGAGGTTGTCCACTTAGGTTCGGAGGCAACAGATGGACCTAGTAGTGATCACCCCGATTTGGAGATCTCAAGTATGGCTTCCAGTTCTGATGGAACTTTCGTGGGATTTTCAAGTCCATCTACCCCTGTTCCCTGATCTCCTCCGGGATCCCCAGGGGAATCCTCATCACCTGGTTAAAGCAGGGACTCTTCCTCTCTTGGAATGGAAGATTACCGGAAACAATGAAAAGTCCTGGGCATTTCACGGGAAGCTGCTTCATTGCTTGTCAATGCATGGGCGGATAGCATGAACAAGAGATACCGCTCAACCTGGTCTTGATGGTTGGGTTGGTGTCTTCAACAGCAGCTGGATCCCATGGTTGCGGATCTCGTCACATCCTAAATTTTCTTGCCTATGTGGCATCAAGCAGTGTGGCGTACCGATCAATTAAAACATTTAGGTGGGGTATTTCAGCGGGTCAGTCTTCAGTTGACGTACATACAGTAGGAGAAAATCTTCTAGTTAAGCCTGTTCAAATCGTGACATTCGAATAAGTACATGTCAAGAAACAAAGGCCCGTATTTATACTTTTTTTAGCGCCGCATTTGCGCCGCTTTTTGACGCAAAACGGCGCAAACCTACAAAATACAATGGTATTTTGCGAGTTTGCGCCGTTTTTGCGTCAAAAAACGACGCAAATGCGGCGCAAAAAAAGTATAAATACGGGCCAAAATGTCTCCGAAGTTAGCTACATTATTGCGTCTAGTTTCTTGCTGCAGAGTCTCAGCTGTGAGAGCCTTGGAAATAACAAGTAATCACTCCGGATGGGGTGACACATCATATTTTGAAAAGAACAAAATATAATTTCAGATTGGTATACTATCCTATTTTTCCAGATGTTCCAACATTGTGTGTGGTAAGAGCAATGACAGCTTACAAATCCATGACTGAAGAACTCTGTCCTCAGAGTGAAAAGCAATTACTTAACACCCTCACCAAACCTCATAGAGCTGTCTCCTCCCCTACCATTGCCAAGTGGGTCAGATGGGTCATGCACAAAGCAAGTATTGACCTGTTTCGGCATGCACTCCATGAGAGGAGCTATGGCCTCGAAGGCTATTTCTATGGCAGTCCTCTTAGAGGACATTCTTTATGCTGCTGACTGGTCCTCGAATTCTACCTTTAAGAGTTTTTACTTTAAACTAGTACCCAGCTGGCTATGAATGTGGTGGATCAGCTTTAAACTAGCCTAATACTTGCCTCTGGTCCTGACATAGGATGAAAACTTTCCTACCTATCATAACAAAGTTTAAATTCTATTCAGGACACAGAGGAGGGGATTAGTCCCACCCATCAACTTTGTATCTTCATACTCACCCTACTTATAAAAGATATCTAATGAACTTGGACACGTTTACTATGTTACATGTAGGTAATGCTTTGTTTACCTATTGATGGTTTCTTCTTTCATACAGAGCTCTTGGGATGTATAACTTTGCTCTTTAATTGCCATTTCATTTGTTGTGCAAACCCGGTGAAAACAGACTCTTATGCGCTTGCGTTGCTTTCCTCAGGGATAGATTCTGCTATACAAGATAGAGCCCATGGGAAAGTGGGTGTTGTTGCAGGAAGAAAGAGGATAGAGCACCTGCGGAGAGTCTTTAGAGGCGTTGCTGCATTTGGATATGAACTGTTTTTGTATTTCCCCATGTTGTCTGGGAAATGTAGTTTGGTACTAATGTAATTTGCAACGTTTAATGGCTGCTGACTGAAATAAAGTGAAGAAAGAACAGGCTTAATCCTCACCTTTGTGTTCTTAATAGAATTGAAACTTTCTGTTCCGATAGCTAGGACATTTTTAATTCTCATTTAGGATATATTGTGTCCTTTATGCTGTTGAGATGCCTTAATTTATCTAGGATACCTTTGCCTGTAGACCTGTATATTGTGTGTGTTGGTGCATTTAGCATAATTATAAATGAGATTTTTTTTCTTGAGAATTTTATGCAATCAGTTGCTTTGACAGAGTGATCCTGTTTATGATGAATTCACTTCTCTTATTTTTGCAGTTCTTCAATAAAACACTGTCTACTTCTCTTAGTTATGTTATATAATGCAGAACTAATTCCAAACAATGTTTTTCTTGAAGCAGCAGCATTGCATACAATGATGTGTGAGTTTGAGTTGAGACTACATTACAGAAATCAAAATGTCATGAAAAGATGGGGCAGGGGCTGGTGGCAACATGTAATCGGGACAGCTCTAAAGAGCACACATTACAGTTGTTTTTTTAATGCGTATTTCGCATTTGCAAAATCAAAATATTAAATTTGGGATTAGGCTGGTGACTTCAGGTTTCAAGGTGAACACCTTAACCAGTAGCCTACATGGCTTCCTATACTAATCATTGACAACTAAGAACTAATCATGATACTCCACAAGAGGCATGTTTTACATTTTTAGTTTGCGTGGCTTTCGCAAATAGTGTTTAACATATTGTAACGGTGTGGAATGATACTTGAGAATTTCAGGCATTGGATACATTAGATTTTGCATCTATTGGTGCATGGAATGTGAAACAGTCGTCCTGTATATTGCCTTTCTCAATCAGCTATTTTTCAAATAGTGTTAATTGAATAGTGGTTCAACAGCCAGTTGCTCAGAAGGAAATTTGAATTCTTACAAGAACAGTGATACTATGTTTATTTCTGTATGAACAGCAATTATTGTTATGGTGATACTTATTGTTTGCCTTAAAACTGTAAAAAGTATTTATTTATTATTTTGTTATACAATTTTATTATCATGAATAAACTATGAAAACTCATGCAAGATGTTGAATCGTGTTCAAAAAATATTTGTTTATAGAAAACAGGGTCAGGTTCGTTTGGACCAAGGTGCTTATTAGTTAAGTAGTTGTAAACATTCGGACACTGGTGGGAAAGCATGGTGATCTTGCCTTGGCTGGTAAACTCTTGCCATGGATTTATTGGGGAGATCAAAGTAGTGGTATCCCTGAACAGTATGCATTGGTTAGATTCTTCACTAAAATCAAAGGCACAAAAGAGGAGGATACTGAAAGGTAGGCAAATGGTGGGAAAAATACTTTGGGACGGTGAAGGTCAATAGCATTTGTGTTTCATGATCACCCTGAGATGAATCATTGTGAGGAAGATCAACAATAGCTATGATCTTTGTGAGAAATTAGGAGAGAAGAGCATAACCTATGTCTGAGATGACCACAAACCCGGAAGACTGGGAACGGCAATGATTTGCAGAGGAGAAAAATGGTAAGCAGAATCATGAATGTGCAGGATTCACTACCCAGAAATTATCATCCTTTTTTATATTATTAGGTCTGCACTCCTAAATAGAAAATGTGGACCTCAGTGGGTACACAATACCTAATCGGAGAAGTGCCAATATCAAAGATGCAGTTGATAACATATTTGACTAGCAAGATCAGCTTGCAATTAATAAGGTTTACGTGCCTAAAAATTATATTATTAGGAACCCTGGCTTAGGCGCCGCCACAGGGCGCAAGGGTTGTATAAATCACCAATTATGGAGGTTACAATGAGAGTGTGGGATCGGGTGGCCAGCAGGGCGGGTTTGACGACCTTCCTGTCCCCAATTACTCTAATGGGCGCAAATTCTGATTTTGGCCCTGGCTTACAGCCGGAGGCATTACGTAGGTGGTATGAGAGGGGATGCAAAAGGGTAGGATACCTATTTGATGGGCAGGGGGTAATCCCCTTTGACCAATTGAGGGAGCAATATGGCCTGACTGAGGTCGATAGGATGATGTACTACCAAATAAGACATTGGGCACTGCTTCCGGCCAATAGGATATTAGTCGATAGGCCGTTAACCCCATTTGAAAAATGGATTCTAATGAAAAAGGACGATAAGCGTGTGGTTTCAGAACTCTATGCCCTCCTGCGGGGAGAGATCCGTTCAATCAAAACTAAGGATCAATTGAGATGGTAGAAGGAGCTTGAGAGGGAGCTATCGGAGGATGAGTGGGAGAGTGTTTTTTATAGGGTGCACCACACAGCTTATAACTCAGCAGGTACAGAGACAGCCTATAAAGTAGCCTCCTCCTGGTATTACACCCCTAACAGGATCCATGCTTGGAATCATGATAAATCTAGTCGCTGCTGGAGGGGGCATACACTTGTGCACCTATTATGGCATTGCCCCAAGCTACACCGGTATTGGAAGGATGTAATAGACACTGTGGACAGGGCCTTTGACACTCCGATCCCTAGATTTCCTGCGTACATTTTGCTTGGTCTCCCCAATCCGCTCACATTTCCCCTAAGATCTTTGAAGGGTCGGCAGATGGCCTTGGCCTTGAATGCTGCCGTACAGCTTTTGCTATCTGTGTGGGGGACAGACAGATCCCGTCAACAATCTCTTGGCTGCACAAGCCGTGGTTTATCCTCGCCATGGAGAAGGTCTCCCTGGCCTCACAGCTGCGGGATGGAGACTTTAGGGAACTCTGGCAACCGTTTTTACGTATCCTATCTGGGGAGTTTTCAGAGCTGACA
The DNA here is from genome assembly GCF_031143425.1 of Pleurodeles waltl. Taxonomy (NCBI): domain Eukaryota; kingdom Metazoa; phylum Chordata; class Amphibia; order Caudata; family Salamandridae; genus Pleurodeles; species Pleurodeles waltl. Next base: position 1,006,676,038 of record NC_090442.1, on the reverse strand, counting down.
TGCCCAACCTACCTGAGGGTCCTGAACTTGAATTGATTGCCTGGGAGGTAATTTATGATGTGATTTAATTCTGGACTAGAATTACATGGTAATAGAGCCGGAGATCGTTTGATTAATGTATTTCCAACTAGCTGTGGGGAAACATAGTTGGGTTAACTGTATAATTCTTTTTCTTTCATTGTTTCGCATTGAATAAGCTAACTATGCGCCTGTTCGCAATATTGTGATGTAGTACATATACATGTGCGATGTTCTAAAATTGAAAACTTAATAAACAGATTTGATCTATAAAAATTATATTACTAACTAAAAGAGGGCAATTATTTTGATTCATTTGACTCCATGAAGTTTCAGGTAGAATGGTGGGACTTACTCATACCCCAATTACAGCGTTCATGGTATTAACCTTGGGCCTCAATATCCTCAATTCACTTGCTCGTGATGATGTATAACATCAACTGGTATCATTGTAGAATAGAGATAGATATGGCTGATTGAGACTTACCAGCCAAGATATCATCATAACACAGAGTGGAAAAATGTTTTATTCACATTTATCACCTATGAAATACAAAAGAGTGTATGAGGACCAGCGACATAACAGAAAGACAATATATTCCCTAGTAATAATCGGGATAGAATTGCACAAGGGCCATTAAAAAATGTCACTTACACCTGAGGGTCTCATCTCTGTACTATTTACCCACACAACCACTTTTGTTGATAGTCTTTAAATACACCACAATAACCGATCAAGGACATAGATTTAAAGGGGAGATAAATTAGAGTTAACGTGCTATAAATTTGTATTCTTTGTATTGAGCATGTTTAAATACAAAGTATGAGAAAAATGTAATGAGATATTTATAATTATATGAATTATGCTAAAGGATTAAGATTACAAAGAAATCTTTCAGCTGTGTCTATGACAGTCCTTTTTAATGTCAATGACACTTTTTCCAATGCTGTTGGTGTTTGACAAAGGTGTCAGGGAACTCTGAAACATGTCACAGAATAAATACTGTTTGCACTACCCTTGGAGTGAGGGTCTCTATTTGTCACTTGGGGACACTGTCAAGTTGCTTGGAATATTTGTCTGGTGTAGGCACCCATCGCCCCACACAAAAACGTCTGATGGTCGAGTCACACTGCCGCCACAACTGCAGAAGTTATTTATACACATGCATGCATGCCCTAGCAGTGATAATAAATGTGGCCCATTATTTCCCCTCCCCCAGAGTCAGGCCGACTATTTCCCAACGTCTCTCTTTCATTACTCTTAAGTCTTTTTGTTAAGGATAGTGTTCCTAAAAGGCAGGCATCAATGAAAACACTCTCTCATATCTTACTCTGTATGGTAATAGTTTCTTGCAACTTCCCCGTTGATATTCCTAATTTGTCAAGAAGGAAGAGAAAAGGTAGGTATCTTCAGAGATACTTTCACTCCCATTCATCCCACTTACTGACTGCTCTTCCCCTCTTATATACCCTCACAGTAGAAGCTTGCCCCCTCTAGTGTTCCTCAGGAAGGCTAGGCGCCCAATATTTGACCCCTTTTCTAGTTCTGCCCTTTCTGATGGATACTTATAACCACAGACGCCTCACCTTTAGAATATTCCCAAGGTGGCAGACTGAATCTGGAAATTTTCAAGAGTGCTCCTGCACCGCTGAGTCATGCCATACACCTCTGCATTGACTTAGTTCCCCCTCGGGAGTCAAGGAGCAGAGACACGTATAAGCCTCACCCCTGCACTGCAATGTCAATTCCTTTCTCTCCACACCTTTGTACACGGAACGGGACTGCCGATTCTTTTGTCGATTGACTAACTCCTTCAACAATTACTTTCCAGTGTACCAGGGAACTCAATCCCCACCGAAGACTCCAGGTTTGAAACCATATTTCGATCTTCAGAAACAGATTTTGGACCTGCACAGGGTCTGCCTCTGGTGCTCGGACTTAGGGCACGACTCCAATATGGGCAAAGAATGTAGCCTTATGCACCTAAAGGAGACCCAGGAGCATGAAACGTAGCTGTATGTCGAACCTTGTGTAAGTCCCACTCCAAGTCGAGTTAACAGACTCATTTCCAGTCTCAATGTTGTTCCAGCAGCGGCAGGTCTTCTTCATGGTCAAGGTTGCCGGGTAAGTCAAAGTCTAAGAAGAAATGCAATAAGTAGAAGCAGGGCTCAACCCCATCCTGCCTTTCTGTCTGAGAGGACATTAGGGTAAGAACCGATCTTGCTCCAGATTCCTGGTTCAGGTGCCAATTCCTCAACTGGTCCTGTTGTGATCTGAATTTCATGATCCATTGGCGATGCAGCAACAGGTTGAGGCATTTAAGGTGGCCATGCTGCATACTTTTGCTACTCTTTAGGCTCCCTCTGGTATGCCTTCAGGCCCAAAGATCCGCAGGGGCTTCCGGTCAGGTTACCACCAGTGGATTGGTCCTAAACCCCACCTCAGGTTCTTCACAGACACCCATGCTGACTTATGATCTAGAAGGCTCCAAGATCAGCTCCAGTTCTTTCCCCACTGATGCGGTCTCTGACATCACTGACACAACAGGTCAAGTGCCTGGTGACTCCACTGTCTGACGTCGAGCCGTATTCGCTTCTATCCAAACCAGGTTGTGCTTTGACTCCACTCCTCCGCCCCAAGTCCCAATACGCTCTGTTTGTGAACTGTTCAGCCTTCCAATGATGACAGAGATGATGGAATGATTTACCCCCACACTATGATTGGGTGACATTTCCATGGATTTGCAAGAGTAAAGTGGGGTAGATACCTCCATGGACACAGGGTTGTTGTGGCCAATTGGACCTTTTAAAGAAGAGAGTACATTTTTTGCTGTAGTTATTAGACATGCAGCTGGACTTATCAATCAATAAGTCAAGACTTGGAAAGAGACGCTAATCACCTGTGAGGGTATCCATGCACTGGGGATCTTGCTGCGGAGACTCAGTCGAACAGCCAGGCTTTGAGTCCTTATCTGAATTCTTGCTGGGGGGGTGAGGTCTGGAGGTGGAGAGGGAGGTTGTTCCAGGATCTGGCCAAAAGTTAGGAGAAGGAACGGCCTCTGCTGTAGCTTCAATGTATGCATTGGGGTGGGGGCGAGGTGAAGGAAAGCAGAGAGCAGGTGTCTGGTGGGTTGGTGGAAGTTCAGGTGGTGGTTGATGTATGCTAGTCTTTGGTTGTGCAGGGCCTTGTGTGTGTGGATCAGCATCTTGAAGTGACATCTCTTCTGGAAGGTGAGCTGGTGGATCTTCCTGAGTTGGAGGATGATGTGGGTGCACTTGGAGAGGTTGACCATGAGTCTGACTGAAGAGTTCTGTATGATTTATAGTCTCTTCAGGAGATGCAAGGTGATTACTGTGTTGCGTGTGTTGTCTTAGTCAACCCTGCTGGTGGCTAGGGTCTTGGTGTTGGTTTGCCTGGTGTTGACGTGGAGCATATGAACAGTGAAGAAGCAAGTGGAGGAGATTGCATTGATCTAGTTTTTCGTAGTGAGCTTCCTGTCCAGGATGACGCTGAGGTTGTGGGCATGGTCTGCGTGGGTGAGTGTCCTAGTTCGGAAGGCCACAAGGAGTTGCCCCATGGGGAGGTATTGTTCCCGAAGGCAGTTATCTCTCATCCAGTCAGCAATGTCCGTCATGCACAGGCGGAAGTTGGCCCTTGTGATGGAGGGCTCTTCTGATACCGAGATGGTTGTCATCGGCGTAGGAAATTATGTTTAGTCCATGGGTCTGACGATGGCGGCTGGTGGATCATGTAGGTGTTGAACAGTGTGGGGCTGAGTGCTGAGCCTTGAGGGACGCCACAGATGGTGCTCTAGTGTTCGGAGGTGAAAGGAGGAAGAGGGATTCTCTGGGATCTTCCAGTGAGGAAGGAGGTGATCCATCTGAGGATGTCTCCTCGAGTTCCAGTGTGGTGGAGTCTCTTGATAAGGGTGTGGTGGGATACAATGTCAGAAGACGCGGAGAGGTCAAGGCCTCCACTTCTCCTCGGTCAAGGAGGGTTCTTATGTTGTCGGTCACAGCGAAGAGGGTGGTTTTGATGATGTGGTTGGTGCAGACACCAGACTTGGAGAGGTCCAGAAGATTGTTATTCTCCGTGAGTTGGCTGCTGATTGCTTTTTCAAAGACTTTGGTGTGAAACTGTAGCAGTGAGGTGGAATGGAAGTTCTTGAGTTCGCTGGGTTTGGCGGATTGTTTTTTGAGAAGGGATTTGATCTCAGAGTGTTTACATTCATCTGGAAAAGTTGCGGTGGCGATGGATGTATTGAAGATGGTGGTGAGTTTGTTGCTGATAGGCTTGCTTCCAAGGTTGAAAATGATGTGGGGAAAGGGGTCCGTATTTGCTCCTGAGTGGACGGAGTTCATGATGGCCATGGTGTTTTACATGGTGAGCTCGTCCCGGCTGGTTAGCAGGTGGTTTGGTATTTGTGGTGGCGATGAGGCTGAGGATGTCAGTGGGTTGGGGCTCGAAGTTTTTGTAGATGTCCGAGATCTTGTCATAGAAGATGCCCCCCCCCAGGGGTTGCAGAGTTCCTGGGAGGGGGTGATTATGTTTTTGAAGGCTGAGGAGTTTGAGAACTCTCTGATAATGCTGAATAGTTCATTACTGCAGTTAGAACTGTCCTCTGTGGTTGGCCAGGGCTCTCAGTTTAATCTTTTTCAAGAGTTGGTGGTATTGGTTGAGCGATGTTTTGAAGGTGGTTCAGTCTTTGGTGTCCTTGCTGGTATGCCACCTTCTTTCAAGTTCCTTGCAGCTGCTTTTTGCAGTTCTTAGTTCTGTGGTGTACATGCTGGCCTGTTTGGAGGGTCTCTTCCGTTTTGCAGGCTCGATGGGGCAACTCTGTCAGCGCAGTCAGTGATCCAGACAGAGACATTCTTGACAGCTTGTTCTAGGTTGGTGGATGTGTCCAGGTGGGAAGAGTTGAGGGCATCAGTCCATTGGCTCTCTGAAACTTTGTTCCAGCTTCGATGAGAGGTGATGGGCGATGATGGTGAAGTGAACGATGGCGTGCTCAGTCCACATGTGTTCGGTGATATGGCTGTAATTGACTGTCACTTTCCGTGAAGATGGGATCAAGTGTGTATCTTGCGATGTGCATGGGGCTGGTGACTATTTGAGTGAGATAGATGGCGGGTGTTCATGCTCCTAGAGAGCATGAACACCCTTGTGTTTTCAAAACTTGTTTTTGTTGGCTTTTTAGGATTCTGTGCACATTAGTACTTCTAACCAGTGTTAAAGTGCTTGTGCTTTCCCCTTTAAACATGGTAAAATTGGCTTACATCCAATTGGCACATTTAATTCTAAGTCCCTGGTAAAGTGGTACTGCATGTACCCAGTCCTTGTAAATGAAATGCTGCTAGTAGCCCTGTTTGATGTTATAACCTACAACAATGTCTAGTGGCATATCAATACGAGGACACTTACTTCATAAGTTAAAAGAATGCGACAACACAAGGAAAACATAAACAAAATAAAGAATCAAACTATATTTGAACAATTCTGAAATGTACAATTGAGAGCAGCATCAATTATAAATGTGCTTAGGTGCAAAAAATGAACACATGATGCTCATGAAAGACAAGTGAACGGTACGAAGTGAAACACATATAGAAGTATCAAGCTGCGAATTGGACCAAGTTAAGAAATCTTGTGCAATAGTAGGGACAGTCCAATATCTCATTAAAGAATCATATCACAATCAAGCTCCATTTGTCTGCCAATGTGTGTCAACGGCATTTTGACCTTCCTCAGTTCGAGGTCATCATCAGGACAAGGAAAGCACAATATATATGATTGCTGCTTTGGAAATAAATGAGTGAAAACGCAATGAAGAATGATAGCAAGAGAAAAAAAGAAAATTACAGTGTGTTCTAGTATTGCTGAAATATCTGCAATGCATCCAGTTGATACTGAGAAAAAAAAGAGGGTTAGCGAATAAAACAAATGAAGTGCCCAAACCACACCAAAATTGTGTGTAAAAAGAAGCAAAACCCACTGCCAGTGTTCTGGGTTAAGACACCTGTTAGAGTGGAGGACTAAGGAAAAAATGTCCGCCAATCAGTCAGTGGAAAAAATAATCACAAAGCCATAGGGCCCCTTGCGAGAAATTCATATCACTCGTCGTCTGGCTGGGGAGGGGAATATAGAATTCAATTCAGGAAAGGCGAAGGGATTGGCGAAGAAAATAGTCCACCCAGATTGACAACAAGGGGGTGAAGGAATCGCCAAGAAAATATCTGCACAAAAAAGACAAAGAATTTAATTCAACAGGCTGCTAAGGGCATATTGTGAACGTGGCAATAATTAAGGAGAATAAGGGGCGTAGTGCCCGCACCTATAGGGAAGTGAACGCCACTTACAGAAGGCATGTCCGCATATTAGTAGCCTGGTGTGTAGCACAAGTAAACGCCACACTAGAAGCATAGCTATCACGTGTGGGGCAGGCACACCACTAGACCACGCGTCAGGGAGGGAATAAAATATTATTTAGGCCCCCAGGATGGGATATCTTGTGTGAATAATAGACGAGGCATGGAGAAGAATACACACATGTCCTTGGGGGTTAGTAGGAGAACGAAAAGAAGAAATAGACAATATGTAAAATGGGCAATATTCTTGAAATGTCAAACTCGTTTATAGAATGTACGATCGAGCATGCCCATGGAAGTAAATAGGGGAATACGGGGAAGAAGGAAAAATAGAAATAGGGTTATCCGGCTAGGTAAACAAAGATTAATCTTGTAATTTCTATCCCTTAAAAAGGGCGTACAATCTAGTTGTGATGATATACTCCCAGAGGACCAACAATTTGCAAAGAGCAGTGTTAACGGACGAAAAATTGAAACAATTAAAACACTAAAATATGTAAACTAGATACATTCAGAGATCCTGTGTGACATGATAAAAGAAATGTTCTGTGACCGGCTCAATTAATGCAAATGTATAATACAACAAGGGTGTCATCAGGCTAGTTAGAGGAGAACGCAAAAAAGCAGAGGGAGTACTATATGGAATATGGTGGCCCTAAAGGAATAGGACATTTCATAACCATGCCATTTCATTCATCCAATGTATTCAATTATTGACTGTATCACAGATAGAAATACAGCATGTGCGATAAATCACCACCCCTAACTGGATTTTCGGGGCTTTTCCACCACCTGCCAGGTAAAATCATTTTCAGTATGATTGTGTGAGACAAAATTAGGTACCAGAGGAGCATTCTCCATACCACATTTGATCCCACTTTTGTGTTGAATTGTGCGAGCTGTACAATTCTGGCATTTGAAATGACCAATGAGAGGTGGTAATACCCACCTAGGGATAATAGATTGACTGATGGTGGTCTGGGGAGACCATGTGATGGCATGGACCAAATGATCCCTAACGGAGGCTCTGAAAAAAGTTAATGGAAGCGAAGTATGTCCCAATTCTTCTTTATTATTTTCCTCTCTTTGTTGTGAGCTGTTGTGTGATCTCATGTTCATATTTTTCAGAATCCATGATCACAATGCCCCCACCCTTATCGTCGGGTTTGATGATCAAATCATGCTTGCACTTAAAAGTGTATAGAGCTTGTTTCTCAGAGAACAGGAGATTGTACGGGACATATTCAAAGTTTTGTCTAATCTGCATTACTTCTTGCTGAAACAATTTCTCAAAAGTCAAAATGTCGTGGCATAGTAGAGAACGGGGGTGGAAGGTAGAGGAATGGTGAAAAGGGCTAATAGTGGTTCCAGAGTCATTTAGACTGATAGCAAAGAACTACCGGAGTCCAATATGTCAAAAGCATTTTAACAAATCCTCATGAGGCCAAAAAAAGTCACTCCAAACAGTAGGGACAAATGACAAACCATTGTTCAAAAAGTTTATTTTTTCATAAGAACAAATGTGATTGGATAAGTTGAAATCAGGATAGGATCAACTTCTGAATGTGGGTTATTCACATTTGTAAGGGTCCCCCTTCTGTGTGAGGGATGACTATTGTGGGTACCTCCATTGGTAAAATTTGCAGCAGGTTTTATTTATATTGGAAATTCCCTATCCCTCTGCTGCTGCCCGACCTCTTCCTAAAAAAACAGAAAGGTTGTCGTAGTGGGCGATTGGATTCAGTTAATCACTTGTGTCCTCACCTGGGTCAGAGTTGCCTGGTAAGGTTTTGGAGGACTCCGAGAAAGCCACTGAGTTCTGATTTTTGTTACGCTCCCCATGATTGAAACTTGTGTGTGAATGAAGGTAGTGTAAAAGTTATCATTCAAGTAAAGGCATGTTTTTACTTTACTCTAGTTCCTGGTGTCCTTTTAAATTATGTTAATCGTTTTGCTTTGTTCTACAATGTTAATCGTAGCTATTGTTTTGTTGATTGTATCAAATAAATTCTTTGCATCCTTGCGTGAGTCATTCTCAAGTTCAGCAATTTCTTTTGATTACTTTTTACTGTATTCCAAGGCGGTATCAATCCCCAACACCACACTGTGTCTAAAGCATGTGGAGCTAAATGGCTAAAGACAGAACAAAACTTCGGGTTGTCAGTAAATGTATTATTTGAAGACTCAACAGAATGAAGCCTGGGTTAAGATAATCCGTCAGTATACAAGCATGGAGGCAAGTTCTGATGTGTTTTTCTTAAGTTTCTGTAGTATATCTAACAAGGCCTGTGATGAAATTAGTGGTGGTGAGAGCGGAAGCAGTGGTGTTGGATAATAAAGAGGGACCACTAATAATTTTGTTGATATATTCATTTGAGTAATTCAGATTTTCTCTGGAGGACATGATGTGGTAATAGGTGCCACATTAACACCCACTTTAGGTTGGATATACGTTTACTTCAAATAAAAAAACTCTCATAATCCAGCGAGTGGTGCTAAATGAGAAATACCACGGTAGTAACCAGTGGACCCAACTAAGACGTGTGTAAATTATATATCCTACAACAGTGTTGTGTGCGATATCAATAAAAGGACGTTTACCTAATAAGTCAAAAAAATGTGACAACACAAAGAAAATATAACTACAAATTAAGGAATCAAAATGTATTTGAACAATTCTAAAATATACAATTGAGAGCAGCATGGATTATATATCATAAATGTGCTTGAGGTGCAAAAAGTGACTACATAGTGCTTGTGTAAGACAAGTGAATGGCGCAAAGTGGCCCTGCAGCACTAATGGTGCCAGACAGTTAACTAGCCATTTAAACATGTCTCAGGCTGCCATTTTAGCCTTTGTGTGTAGTTTTAAACTGCCATTTCGACCTGGCAAAACAACCCTTTTGCCAGACGTAAACCTTTAACCCCTTCGCTGCCAGGCCTTTTCCCCCTCCTGTGCCAGGCCTTTTTTTGCCTATTTGGGGCAGTTCGCGCTTAGGCCCTCATAACTTTTTGTCCACATAAGCTAACCAAGCCAAATTTGCGTCCTTTTTTTCCAACATCCTAGGGATTCTAGAGGTACCCAGACTTTGTGAGTTCCCTTGAAGGAGGCCAAGAAATTGGCCAAAATACAGTGAAAATTTCGTTTAAAAAAAAAAAAAATGGAAAAAGTGGCTGCAGAAGAAGGCTTGTGGATTTCTCCCTGAAAATGGCATCAACAAAGGGTTTGTAGTGCTAAACTCAGCAGCTTCCTAGCTTTCAGGAACAGGCAGACTTGAATCAGAAAACCCAATTTTTCAACACAATTTTGGCATTTTACTGGGGCATACCCCATTTTTGCAATTTTTTGTGCTTTCAGCCTCCTTCCAGTCAGTGACAGGAATGGGCATGAAACCAATGCTGGATCCCAGAAACCTAACCATTTCTGAAAAGTAGACAAAATTCTGAATTCAGCAAGGTGTCATTTGTGTAGATCCTACAAGGGTTTCCTACAGAAAATAACAGCTGAAAAAGAAAAATATTGAAATTGAGGTGAAAAAAACATAAATTTTTCTCTACGTTTTACTCTGTAACTTTTCCCTGCAATGTCAGATTATGGAAAGCAATATACCGTTACGTCTGCTGGACTCCTCCGGTTGCGGGGATATATAGGGCTTGTAGGTTCATCAAGAACCCGAGGAACCCAGAGCCAATAAATGAGCTGCACCCTGCAGTGCGTTTTCATTCTATACCGGGTATACAGCAATTCATTTGCTGAAATATAAAGAGTAAAAAATTGCTATCAAGAAAACCTTTGCATTTCCAAAAAGGGCACAAGATAAGGTGCTGAGGAGCAGTGGTTATTTGCACATCTCTGAATTCCGGGGTGACCATACAAGCATGTGAATTATAGGGAATTTCTCAAATAGATGTCTTTTTTACACACTCTCCTATATTTGGAAGGAAAAAATGTAGAGAAAGATAAGGGGCAATAGCACTTGTTTTGCTAATCTATGTTCCCCCAAGTCTCCCGATAAAAATGATACCTCACTTGTGTGGGTAGGCCTAGCGCCCGCGACAGGAAACGCCCCAAAGCGCAACGTGGACACATCCAAAATTTTGGGAGAAAACAGAGGTGTTTTTTTTGCGAAGTGCCTACCTGTAGATTTTGGCCTCTAGCTCAGCCGGCACCTAGGGAAACCTACCAAACCTGTGCATTTCTGAAAACTAGAGACCTAGAGGAATCCAAGGAGGGGTGACTTGCGGGGCTCGGACCAGGTTCTGTTACCCAGAATCCTTTGCAAACCTCAAAATTTGGCTAACAAAACACATGTTCCTCACATTTCTGTGGCAGAAAGTTCTGGAATCTGAGAGGAGCTACAAATTTCCTTCCACCCAGCATTCCCCCAAGTCTCCCGATAAAAATGATACCTCACTTGCGTGGGTAGGCCTAGCGCCGGCGACAGGAAACAGCCCAAAGTGCAACGTGGAAACATCCTAAATTTTGGAAAAAAACAGAGGTGTTTTTTGCGAAGTGCCTACCTGTAGATGTTGGCCTCTAGCTCAGCCGGCACCTAGGGAAACCTACCAAACCTGTGCATTTCTGAAAACTAGAGACCTAGGGGAATCCAAGGAGGGCTGACTTGCGGGGCTCGGACCAGGTTCTGTTACCCAGAATCCTTTGCAAACCTCAAAATTTGGCTTAAAAAACACATGTCCCTCACATTTCTGTGGCAGAAAGTTCTGGAATCTGAGAGGAGCTACAAATTTCCTTCCACCCAGCGTTCCCCCAAGTCTCCCGATAAAAATGATACCTCACTTGCGTGGGTAGGCCTAGCGCCGGAGACAGGAAACACCCCAAAGCGCAACGTGGACACATCCTAAATTTTGGGAAAAAACAGAGGTGTTTTTTGCGAAGTGCCTACCTGTAGATTTTGGCCTCTAGCTCAGCCGGCACCTAGGGAAACCTACCAAACCTGTGCATTTCTGAAAACTAGAGACCTAGGGGAATCCAAGAAGGGGTGACTTGCGGGGCTCGGACCAGGTTCTGTTACCCAGAATCCTTTGCAAACCCAAAAAATGTGGCTAAAAAAACAAGTTTTCCTCACATTTCGGTGACAGAAAGTTCTGGAATCTGAGAGGAGCCACAAATTTCCTTCCACCCAGCGTTCCCCCAAGTCTCCAGATAAAAATGATACCTCACTTGCGTGGGTAGGCCTAACGCCCGCGACAGGAAACGCCCCAAAACGCAACGTGGACACATCCCATTCTTTGAAAGAAAACAGTGCCTACCTGTGGATTTTGGCCTGTAGCTCACCTGGCACCTAGGGAAACCTACCAAACCTGTGCATTTCTGACAACTAGAGACCTAGGGGAATCCAAGATGGGGTGACTTGCGGGGTTCGGACCAGGTTCTGTTACCCAGAATCCTTTGCAAACCTCAAAATGTGGCTAAAAAAACACATGTTCCTCACATTTCTGTGGCAGAAAGTTCTGGAATCTGAGAGGAGCCAAAAATGTCCTTCCACCCAGCGTTCCCCCAAGTCTCCCGATAAAAATGATACCTCACTTGTGTGGGTGGGCCAGGTGCCTGCAACAGAATAAGGCCCAAAACCTGAAGGGATAGTTGGGGGAGCCACGCAAGCCACACCTCCCTGGACTCCTTGGGGTGCCTATTTTTAAACATTTTCTGGGTTTTGTAGGTTTCCCTACATGACAGCCGCACCCTGGACCAAAAACATAGGTGGGCCCTCCCCCCCCAAACACAGGCATTTTTGGAATATATCACTTTGATGTGTGCACATACGTCCGTGATGTGCCAAACACTAAAATTGTGAAAAGAAACACACTTAGGTTATGTGAAGAAGACCCCTCACCCACCAACCAAGTTGGTGGCATGCTTCATCATCGGGGTCCCACCCGAGGCACCTAGCGTGTCACAGGTGTGCTGCGACGCCTGATTACAGCGGAGCAGGTTTTGTCTTTTTTTACAACACATACTGGTTGGATTTGGCACGAGGGTGAGTGATGGTTCAGTGGATCAAATTTTATTAACAAGAGATTTCACAAAAATGAAATGCACTGCTAATAACTGAAAGGCAAAAAACTGAACCAATGACTCACAGCTCGTGAGCTGTAAAGCCGCGACAAGGCATCAACCGCTTTACAGGCCATTCACACACCTTTCATACATGACACGCACAAGACCATTCACACCGCCAGCCACGGGCCCAGCACATTACAACACTCACATCGACAGACCGCGCCACTCAAGGGCCCATCACTTACATACGCCCACATGCCTGATACAAGAATCACACCAGCTGATGGGAGTGTGGACTGCCGTTCGGCTGGCACCGCCAGCCAAGCGCCACCCCACGCACACCGCCAGCCAAGCGCCACCCCAAGCACACCGCCAGCCAAGCGCCACCCCACGCACACCGCCAGCCAAGCGCCACCCCACGCACACCGCCAGCCAAGCGCCACCCCACGCACACCGCCAGCCAAGCGCCACCCCACGCACACCGCAAGCCGGTTCCACCACAATAAGGCTTTCTATCACCGACTCCTGAAATTTAACAAATGTCATCCTTGACTCGGGTGAACAGTCCTTGTATACAATAAAGGCATTAAAAGTTGCCAAATGAAATAAATGTAGGGCCAACTTTTTATACCACACATATGACTTACGAAGAGCAGTGTAAGGTTCTAACCTCTGATCAACTCTATCAACACCACCCATGTGCCTATTGTAGTCCAAAATGCACGCAGGTTTGCGCACTTCCGCAACCTGACCCCAAACAGCCACAGGGGAAGTACTCTCATCATGGATGGTCGATAGCATGTACACATCCCTCCTGTCTGAAAATTTCAGAGCTAGCAGCTCATTATTCCGCAAGGCACTGCACTGTCCCCTCTCAAGTTTTTTACAGACAAGCTCCCTTGGATAGCCTTTCCGGTTAGAACGGATTGTGCCACAAGCAACAGTGTCCACCCTAAACAACTCCTTGAACTACTGCACTCCAGTGTAGAAATTATCTACGTACAAATAGTGACCTTTGTTAAACAGCCGTCTAGCAAGTTCACACACAATTTTTTCGCTAACTCCAAAAGTGGCCGGACAACCAGGAGGGTCAATACTGGAATCCCTACCAGTGTAGACCCGGAAATTATACACATATCCTGTACTGCTTTCTGACAGCAGATACAATTTAATCCCATACCGTGCCCTCTTACTAGGAATGTACTGCTTAAAAACTAAACGCCCCTTGAAAAGGACCAAAGACTCGTCCACACTTATCTCTTTGCCTGGGACATAGACCTCTGAAAACCGATCCACAAAATGATCAAGGACAGGCCTAATCTTAAAAAGGCGGTCACAATCAGGGTGATCTCGTGGCAAGGCTAAAGCATTGTCTACAAAATGCAGCATACGAAGAAGAAGCAAATACCGATTACGTGTCGTAGTTGCAGGAAATATAGCAGTTGCCATCAAGGGACTAGTAGACCAATAAGAAGCCAGTGACGGCTTCCTGATCAACCCCATCAAAAAAGACAAACCTAAAAACCTTTTCATCTCTTCCAGATATGTGGGAACCCAATGAGTAGCTCTAGACTGAGGCTTAAGTCTGGCAGCGTTGTCCCGCAAATATTGCTCTGCATACACATTTGTCTGCTCCACAATCTCTTCCAAAAATACATCGTCCATAAACAAGTGAAAGAAATGGACAGGCAGAAAGTTTTCCGTATTAACTCTACACCCTGGGAGACCAGTAAATGCAGGTAAGTGTGGCTGCTCCATGTTTGGGGCAATCCAGGTGTCAGGTCTTCCAATGGGAAACCCTGCAGCCCCAGGCTGCTGCACTCTTGGCACATCAATGTCCTCCTCTAACACAGGCCCTTCATCTGCACTGAGAGTAGCTTCCTCATCAGAAGAATACTCTCGGACAGAAAACTCACTTCCAGAATCTCCTGCTTCCTCCTCTGCCTCAGATGCAGAGTCAGTGTCGTAATCATGGTCTGAAGACGACTCAAAGAGCATGCGAACAACCTGCTGAGCGGTCACTTTGCGGCTAGCCATGATCCTAACAATAAATGGATTGCCAACAACAACTAGCACTAAAATAAGTAATAAACAAAGTGTAGCTTTATCACAAAGAGTTATGTACTACAAAAAACTATACCACACAGTTGCCTGAAATAGCTACTCACCAAGCAACTACTCTGCAATCACCAATGATATCCCACTAAAAAGAAAAAAGAAAAAAGCAATTTAGACATATGACAACACAAACACCACTGTGCTCAAATCTAAGGACAATGTCAAACACACAATACTGCATTTAGTACACCACCTACAAACATGTCAACAATACTCCTTTGGAGTAAATTGCGTTCACTTACCTAAAACATGCAACTATGCAAACCACAGGACAACTACTGCCAAAACCGCAAAGATCCACAGCAAAGGAAGCAAAAGCGTTGAACTAGAGGAAAAAGAAGAAATAAATTGTTATAATCACAAATACAAATACTTTGCCAGTTGACAAACACCCCACCACCAAGAACTAAGAAGTTGTCCCTGGTACCTAAGTGGATCCTGCCCCCCTCGGGGTAGATGGGCGTAAAAGAATTGGCCAATCTGACCCCAAGGGGGGCAGAAATGGGCAACACCTCTGTGCCCCCTTTCAGGGGGCGACCGTTCCCCAAGGGGGCACCCCCAGCACAACACAAAACAAAAAAATCCCTGCCGTATTGGTGGTCTCTGCCCTCCTTGGGGGCAGATGGCCCTACAAAATTACGGGCAGAGATGGGCAATACAAATTTTCCCCACCTTAGGGGGGCGACCGTTGCCCAAGGGGTGCCCCCAAACACACACCAAACACAATCCCTGGCACCTAGTGTGCTTCCACCCCCTCCCCCCCCCGGGCCAGATCGTCCAAAAAATGGCTCGTCTGCCATCGGGGGGGGGGGGGGGGGGGAACAGAAAAAAAAAGCTCCCCAGGGGAGCGAACCTTGCCACAGGAGTTGCCCCCAAAATAAACAATAAAAACAAAATCCCTGGTGTCTAGTGGTTTCCCTCCCAAAAATCGGCTGATCTGCCCCCGGAGGGGGGGGGCAAAATACAAATAAAAATTGCCCCCGGGGGGGGGGGGCGACCCTTGCCCAAGGGGTCACCCCCAAAAACACACATAAACAAAGATATCCCTGGTGTCTAGTGGTTTTCGCCCCCCCCCCTGGGGGCAGATCCGCTGAAAAATCAGCAGATCTGCCCCCAGGGGGGGGGCAAAATACAAATAAAAATTGCCCCCGGGGGGGCCGACCCTTGCCCAAGGGGTCGCCCCAAAAAACACACATAAACAAAGATATCCCTGGTGTCTAGTGGTTTTCGCCCCCCCCCCTGGGGGCAGATCCGCTGAAAAAACTGCGGATCTGCCCCCAGGGGGGGGGCGAAATACAAATAAAAATTGCCCCCGGGGGGGGCGACCCCTGCCCAAGGGGTCGCCCCCAAAAACAAACATAAAAAAAGATATCCCTGGTGTCTAGTGGTTTTCGCCCCCCCCCTGGGGGCAGATCCGCCGAAAAAACGGCCGATCTGCCCCCAGGGTGGGGCGAAATACAAATAAAAATTGCCCCCGGGGGGGGCGACCCTTGCCCAAGGGGTCGCCCCCAAGTTTAGGCACAAAGAAAATCCCTGGTGGCTAGTGGAGATTCCTGCTCCACGATCGCGGGCCCTGCCCGCGATCGTGGAGCAGGAATCTTGAGAAAACAGACACAGGGGGAAAGGAAAAACCCTTTCCTTTCCCCCCATGTCTGTTTTCTCAACCCCCCCCACCCCCCAAAAACGGAGAGGACTCACCTGTGAGCTCCTGCTCCGAAGACGCGCTGGAAGCAAATGGCTTCCAGCGCGCCGGCAACACTAGATGACGTCAGCGCGCTGCGCGCGCGCTGATGTCATCGGATTGCCGTGGGGGGGGCGGGGGTGGAAGGGGAAGGTCTTCCCCTTCCATCCCCGCCTGGGGGGGGGGAGGGGGATACACGGGGGGCGCGCTAGCGCGCCCCCAAGTTCCCCTGTGCCTAGGACGAGATGATCTCGTCCAAGGCACAGGGGAACTGTAGCCTTGGACGAGATCATCTCGTCCAAGGCACAGAAGGGGTTAAGACATGTTACCCCTATGGCAGGCCCTAGACAGCCCTTAGGGCAGGGTGCAGTGTATTTAAAAAAACATTTAAGTTTTATATGTACTGATAATGAAAAACTATCAAATGTGTTTTTTGACTACTGCAAGGCCTACCTCTCCCACAGGATAACATTGTGTTACTTTGTGACATTTAATAAATGATAACTCTTGATTGGGAGCAGGTAGGAAAGTCATGTTTGGCGTCTGAGGATCCGTAATTTAAAACCCTCTTTAATGGCAAAGTCGGATTGTATGTCACTATTCTGAAAAATCCAGTTTCAGAAAGTTACCATTTTCTTGTCCTAACCATTTGGTGCCTGTAGACTGTTCCTGTGTCACATGACTGTAGTTGGCAATTGGCCTTTGTTTATTCCTCCCAAGCAGCATGACAATAGACGGTTAAGGTGTTGGCAGGATCAGCTATCCTGGCTGAAAATGGGTGATGATGCTGTCACCTACCACACTTGCACTTCAAAGGCACTGCCCTGTCGCGCCGCGCCACGCGGCGCAAGCCGAGCATTCGGCTCGCGCCGCACAGCGCGTTCTCAGGACGCGGCGCGCCCCGAGCCTTCTCTGCACAGCGCGAGGCCCCGGATTTTACTTGGGGCCTCGCTCTGCCTTTTGTTGCGTCCCCGTTTTCCCTTGACCTCTCCTTACCCGTTTCTTTTTCTTTTCTTCTTTCCTTCCTGCGGCATTTTTCTGTCCTTTCTTTATGTCTTTCCCCCTTCCCATGTTACCTTTTTTCTTCCCAGCATTCCTTGTTCCCTATTTTCTATGGTTCCTGTTCTATTCTATCCTATGTACTTCTTCCCTATCTAAGATGGTGTCTTTTTACTTCCTGTTGGTCACTTCCTGTTTCTTGGTATATAAGGGCTCTGTTTTCTCTCTTTCCTTGCGCTGCAACACTATCTGCTCTGATTGTGTCTTCGCTCCTGATTCTAGCCTTCGGTTCTGGATCTTGTCAATTTGTTTCTACCAGCATTTTTGTATCTTCTTGATTCCTGTTTTTGTTCTTGTTTCAGGAATCCACTGTTTGGAGGTTTTTTCCCCTTTTGGGGTTTTTTCCCTCTGGCACTATTTCTAAAGGGCACGGTCTGTTCTTGGCGGTTCCATTGCCGACAGCACCGTGGCTACTAGAAAGAGTCGCCCCTTTCTGGGCCAAAGCCGAACCTTCAAGACCCACGCCACTAGATCTGCGGTTTCCTGGCGCAAGCAACACGTAAGTCGTGACAGATTGCAGCGCCAAACCATTCCGACGTCCTCTGACACTATGGATGATACAGTGGCGGCGGCTGCAGATCCTGATCCATCTCTTTTGACTACCATTCAACAACAAGCTCAGGAATTGCAACAATTGCGCAACGAGAATGCGGTGTTGCGACAGGCTTTGGCCCTCCGCAGTGGCGATGTTCCGACTATCTCTGCCTCTACTCCTCGCTTCTCTGGTGAACCAACTAAATTGCGTGAATTCCTGGATGCACTAACAGTGTACTTCGCCTTCAGACCTACCCAATTCTCTCATGACAGGACAAAGGTGGGAAATCTTATTAGTGCATTATCCGGTCCTGCCTTGGCCTGGGCAACCCCGATGGTGTCGTCCAACGATCCGGTATTGTCGGACTATTCTGCCTTCGTGACCCGCTTCAAACAAATGTTTAGTCATCCAGGATTGGAAGCCTCGGCAGAGGAAGCCTTATGTGATATCCAGCAGGGTTACCAAGATGTCCTTCAATATATTACAGCTACCTGATGGCCGCCAAGAAAGAACTCTGGCATTGTTGGATTGTGGTGCTAGTGGTATATACATGGATAAGACCTGGGCCACTAAGCAACAGATTCCCACACAACCCAAAGACATTCCTGAACAAGTGCACACCGTGGATGGATCCTTGATATCCTCAGGTCCAGTCGACACTACGACCTTGATGTTAAATTTACAGTTTGGTAATCATCAAGAACACCTCTCCTTTGATCTCATTTCGTCTCCCAACCATACCATTATTCTCGGAATTCCGTGGTTTACAAGACATAATCCATATGTGAACTGGGTAACCCGGACAATATCTTTATCCTCACAGTTTTGTCTAGAAAACTGCTTTTCTTCCGATAAGTATTGGTCACCAAACAGACTAACACCTATTAAGAGTACTACGGAGTATTCCATCAATACTATCCAAGGAGTTCCTGAACATTATTTAGAGTTCCAAGACGTGTTTTTAAAACCATCCAGACCTGTATTACCTCCACATCGAGAGTACGATTGTGCTATTCCTTTGGAACCTGGAACAGTCGTCCCCTTTGGGAGGATGTATTCACTCACGGAACCTGAAAAGGAAGTTCTTAAGGAGTATCTGGAGGAAAATGTACAGAGTGGTCTCATTGTTCCATCGTCTTCTCCGGCAGGGGCTCCTCTCTTTTTTGTACCAAAGAAGACCAAAGATCTTCGCCCTTGCCTAGATTTTCGAGGCCTAAACAAAATAACTATCAAGGATCGTTATCCTTTGCCCCTCATCAAGGATATTCTAGAAGCAGTCAGAGGGGCTCAACGTTTTACCAAGTTGGATCTTCGGGGAGCTTACCACCTCTTACGTATAAGAGAAGGAGACGAATGGAAAACAGCATTCAGGACACCGTTTGGTCATTTTGAGTATAAAGTCATGCCCTTTGGTCTTACGAACGCCCCTGCAATATTTCAAAGATTTATGGACTCCATATTTTCCGATCTCTTGAACCAGACAGTCGTAATTTACTTAGACGACATCCTTATTTTCTCCAGACATCCCGCACTCCATTCTGCTCATGTGAAACAAGTCCTTCAAAGACTCCGAGCACATCAACTATCCTGTAAGCCCGAAAAATGTGAGTTCGATAAGACGGAAGTCAAGTATCTGGGTTATCATTTAAGTCCCACCGGCATAGCTATGGACCAAGAAAAGGTACAAGCAATTCTCGATTGGCCTTCTCCTTCTTCTATTAAAGAAACACAATGTTTCCTAGGATTAGCAAATTTTAACCGGCAGTTCATTCAAGACTTTGCTAAACAGACCAGCCATATAACCCATACTTTAAAGAAGGAAAATCTTAAACAAGGGTTTGTCTGGACTAAGGCGGCTGAAACAGCTTTTCAAGATTTAAAAAAGGCATTCACTCAAGCTCCCATCTTAAGACACCCAGATACCAACAAACAGTTTATTGTAGTTACCGATGCCTCCGAAAGAGCTATTGGGGCTGTCTTACTCCAACTACAAGAGGATGATGGTCTTGAACATCCTGTTTTTTATTTGTCCCATATTCTCTCTTCAGCAGAACAACACTACTCAGTGCTAGAAAGAGAGTTGTTAGCCCTGAAGACAGCCTGCATCGAATGGAGACAGTTTCTGATGGGTTCCAAGGAGCCTTTCGAGGTGAGAACAGATCATCGTAATCTGCAATGTCTACGTAATTTTGTATGCCAAAATAGTCGCCAGGCCCGTTGGGCCTTTTTCTTCAGTCAGTATGACTTTTACATCACCTATATTCCTGGATCTCAAAACATTCTGGCTGATGCTCTGTCTCGCCGTTATCCAGATTGTACTCCTTCCCCGTCTCAGTTTCTACTGGAGCCTAGTAAAATCATTGGAGTTGCTCAATCTTTTCTGGAGGAGATACAACTGGAGTACTCCAGCCTGTCTAATAGTGAAATAGAGAAATTAAGAACCTTTTTACGCAAGAAGGAAGGATACTATTATCATCAAAATCTGTTATTCCTCCCTACTAACAAAGTTCGAGACAAGGCATTACAGATGTGCCATGATTCACCGATTGCAGGTCATAGAGGTATCAAGGCCACACAAGAACTTCTTTCGCGATCTTTCTGGTGGCCTACCTGGAAATCAGATGTCGAAAGATACGTTCAGGCTTGTCCCATATGTGCGCAAGTCAAGATTCCCCGTAGTAAACCTGCAGGATTACTACAGCCTTTGCCAGTTCCACCAACTCCCATGGCATACTATTTCCACTGACTTCATGTGTTCGCTCCCACCATCAGCTGGAAACCAGGTTATCATGGTCACTGTTGATTCTTTCACTAAAATGGCTCACTTCACTGCCCTAAAGAAGTTGCCTACATCCCAAGAATTGAGCCAGATATTTATCGACCATATTTTCCGTCTCCATGGACTTCCACATACCATTGTGTCTGACAGGGGGCCTCAGTATATTTCTCGGTTTTGGAGACATTTTTGCAAGACACTAAACATCAATATAGCACTATCATCCGGGTTCCATCCTCAGACCAATGGGCAAACCGAGCGTTTAAACCAAGGATTAGAACAATACCTTCGCTGCTTTTGTAATTCCACCCAAAGCAATTGGAACACTTATCTTTCTATTGCTGAATATTCCTACAACAATACTGTCCATAGTGCCTCTAAGGTCACTCCTTTTTTCTGTTCCCATGGCTATCATCCTACCTCTTTTCCTCAATCTACCTCTCCTCTGCCTGCGATTACTTCTTTTTCCAAACGTCTCCTGCAACTCCATAGACTCATTAGATCTAATTTATTGAACACCAAGAGATATATGAAGAAGATCGCTGACAAAAAACGTGGACCTACTCCAGATTATCACCCTCAAGATAAAGTCTGGCTTTCTTCCAAATTCTTGCCCTCTCGCCTTTCTCTGAATAAGTTCACGCCTCGCTATTATGGGCCTTTCCGTATTCTTCAGTTGATCAATCCTGTCACTGTTCGTCTTCGCTTGCCTCATACTTGGAAGATTCATCCGGTCTTTCATGTATCCCAACTCAAACCTTTTGTCCCTGATCCTTTCTCTCGTCAGTTTCCTTGTCCTCCTCCTGTGTTGGTGAATGATGCCCCTGAATATGAGGTTCAGGAGATTTGTGACTCTCGCCTTTTTCACCGACGTCTTCAGTATTTGATTCACTGGAAGGGTTATCCTCTTAGTGAATGCTCTTGGGAAGATGCATCTTCTGTTCACGCCCTTCTTCTGATTTCTCGTTTTCATCGTTTGTTTCCCTTCAAACCTGGACCTTCGGGGGGGGACCTACTGTCGCGCCGCGCCACGCGGCGCAAGCCGAGCATTCGGCTCGCGCCGCACAGCGCGTTCTCAGGACGCGGCGCGCCCCGAGCCTTCTCTGCACAGCGCGAGGCCCCGGATTTTACTTGGGGCCTCGCTCTGCCTTTTGTTGCGTCCCCGTTTTCCCTTGACCTCTCCTTACCTGTTTCTTTTTCTTCTTCTTTTCTTCTTTCCTTCCTGCGGCATTTTTCTGTCCTTTCTTTATGTCTTTCCCCCTTCCCATGCTACCTTTTTTCTTCCCAGCATTCCTTGTTCCCTATTTTCTATGGTTCCTGTTCTATTCTATCCTATGTACTTCTTCCCTATCTAAGATGGTGTCTTTTTACTTCCTGTTGGTCACTTCCTGTTTCTTGGTATATAAGGGCTCTGTTTTCTCTCTTTCCTTGCGCTGCAACACTATCTGCTCTGATTGTGTCTTCGCTCCTGATTCTAGCCTTCGGTTCTGGATCTTGTCAATTTGTTTCTACCAGCATTTTTGTATCTTCTTGATTCCTGTTTTTGTTCTTGTTTCAGGAATCCACTGTTTGGAGGTTTTTTCCCCTTTTGGGGTTTTTTCCCTCTGGCACTATTTCTAAAGGGCACGGTCTGTTCTTGGCGGTTCCATTGCCGACAGCACCGTGGCTACTAGAAAGAGTCGCCCCTTTCTGGGCCAAAGCCGAACCTTCAAGACCCACGCCACTAGATCTGCGGTTTCCTGGCGCAAGCAACACGTAAGTCGTGACATGCCCAGCATGCTCTCAAAGGTATCACACTAGCCTATTGTGCCCCCTAACAAACTAGGACCAGGGAAGGGAAGCAGGAAACTCCAGACACACCAGAAGTGTCTCCCTCTTCAAAGGATGCACCAGGTAATACAATGGGACCCTCAGACCCAAATCTTCAGATCCATGTTTGACCTGTGGAAGACTCAGAAGCAGGGCTGTTCTGCAGCCCTTCTGCAAGAAGGACTGCCCTGCTGCTCTAGTACTCTGCCTGGAAGACTGCTCCGCTGTCCTGCTCCCTTAGGAAGAAGTAATGGGCCTGTGCCTTGAACCCAGGACTATCCGAGTAATTCCAAGGGATCCAATACCCTTGAACCCTGCACCTGGACTCTGCCTACTTTGAGTCCTAGTGGTGCCTCCCTGGTCCTAGACATTTTTGAAGAGGGGATAAAGGTGTTCTGCCAGCTCAGCTGTGGTCCCCATCAGAACTGACACAGTGTGACTCAACCCAACAGTTCCTCACAGTGCAATGCACCTCAACAGAGTATTTTCTATTGCAGCCGTTGCAGCTCTTTATGAGAACTGATGCAGCACGACACAACTCAACACAGACCTCGCAGATTCCCATCAGAACTGATGCAGCGGGACGCAACTTGACGCAGGACCCCACATTGCTCCTCAGTGCAACCCCCCACTTCCAGGACATAAAGTAAAATTCTTAGCGGGCCTAAACTTGTCCCTGTATCCGACCCATGCTTCATCTCGTCGGCCTGAACTTCTGACTTTGTCCCGGTCTGCCGTGACCAGGTACTCATAGTTGGCACTTTGTGCTTCTATGCACTATTTTTTACCTAAATCTATAAAATTGCATCTCTCTGGTTTTACTAGTTGGATTTTTGTAGTTTTGATGTCAGTTTATTACATTTTACTCTAGTTTTCTAAATTGGTGTGGAATTTTCTTCTGTTGTTTTCACTTTCTTATTGTTTACGTACTGCATAAATACTACTCACATGCCTCGAAGTGAAATTTGGCTGTTTCGTGCTAAAATACCAGAGCGTTAAGTACAGATTAACTAAGTGACTTTTTGTGTTTCACCCTGAAAGAGATTGTGGTTGTTGCTTGAGAGGGGCTCACACACCCTCAACTAATACCCAGAATTCTCACACCAAACAAGGGAAGGAAGTAAAGGTTGGGATAGTTTAAAGAAAAGAGAGAGGAAAATTGGAGAGTTTATCTAAATTTGCGAACAATTATTTTTTTTTCTTTCAGTTAATATCCTTTTTTGGGAAAAAGGCCCCTTCCCACACTGGCTGCCGAGTTGTAGTGTAGGAAACATTAATAAAAAGATATAACTATAAAATCATCCCTAAATTTCATGAGTTGGCACACACCATAAAAAGTCCGGTTCAGCAGAACTGATTTATAAACATAAATATCTGTTTGCAATTGAATTTACCACATTTACACCGGTCACAAATCTATGAAAGGGATTCATGGCAGGCATAAATGGCAAATAGTTTTATGAGTTGTGTATTTCTCCACCAGGCACTGGTAAATCTCACTCAAAGGGTGAAACATTGTCATTCTGAAGGTGGTTTTTGCCGTGGAATTTTGGGAACGCCCTCACAGATTGGGTTATTCACAATATCCGATCCGACCTTTTCCCACCCTGGAGATGGTCAGAAATTTTCTTAGACCAAGGGCTTCGTGGATAGGAAAGGAAATGGATCACCTCCAGGGTTGGTGAGGGTGTAGAGGAAAAGGTTCGCTCACGGGGGAAAATGTTTTCCTCGCAGCGGAAAAAAAGTATGTATTTTCACAGTGGGCTCTATTTCTCCTATGAGGACATGTCTGCTATGAAGATCTCTGCACAGGGGAAAATAGGAGCCTGCAGGAAGAACCAACTGCCATTCTTAGTAGTGTTCAGGAAAACCAGCACTTGACTAGTTTTCCAGGCGTGCTGTTGAGAATAATGGTGACTACCTAAAAGTAGAACATCTGCCCTTACAATCGGACATTGTCAATCCAGTTCTTTTTTTTTAATTAAGCACCTCACTTAGAAATATGGAGATTTCGTCTTTGTTTGGAGGAATATTGACGAGTCTCCTCATAGGCATGATTTTTTTAAACTAGTTTATCATTTCTAAGCTTTCTTCGACCATAGTATAATTAAATACATGTAAGTTTAATTGGGAAAAAGAAGGTAACTGTGTCCTTATCATTTATTTTTCCTTCATGGACATTTTGATAACATGTATAAAACCTGTGCCTGGTATCAGACTGAACTCTTGGGATTCCTTCCAAATCATCCCTTCCAATGTGGATGTTCTTACGGATCTCTCTATCGCGTAAGACAGCCTACTCTACCGTCAAGACATGGCCAGAAGCATGGACCACGTGATGAAGATTCTGCAGCTTTAGGGCATGGCGTCAGGTCTAGTTGTAAACTGGTTTAAGTCTGTGGTAGTGCTGCTACAGAGTGAAATCAGCAACTGGGGCAAGCTGTCACAGCTGCAGTCCCGCCAAGATAGGTTTAAGCACCTAGGTATGCACATCTCTGTAGACCAATCCTCTTGTTGCAACTACAGTTTAGCCCCACTTATTTAACAGACCGACCAGAACCTCAAAAGTTGGGCCTCTCTCACATTGCCTATTCGGGGCAGGATAACTAAAATTATAGCACTACTGTGCTGGCTGGAAGGCCTCCAGAATTTCTGATTTGAGATACCCTTCTCAGTCTTTAAGATACAAAGGCCCTGATTTACACTTTTTGGTGCAAAACTGCGCAAACCCAGTTTTGCACCAAAAGGTTTAGCACCGGCTTGTACCATTTCTGTGCACCAGCCCAGCGCCATATTTATGCAATGGTGCATGCCGGTACAAAGGGTAGGCTAGTGTAAAGAAAATGACGTTAGTCGGGTGGGGCTGGCGGTATGGAAGAAGGGGGTTTTGCACCAAAAAATGAAGTTAGGCAGGTTAGAGTAAAAAAAAAAAAAAAATGACTAACCTGCTTAGAGTCATTTTCTGACGCAAAACCATCCATACCACATGACCCCCGTCTTATGAAAGACAGGAGTCATGCCCACCACCCCAATGGCCAGCACAGGGACCTGGGTACCCTGGGCATGGCCATTGCACCCTGTGCCAGGTATGGGGGCCCATTTCAGGGCATCCTATGGCACTTTAAAAAATAAAATGCAATACTTACCTGGGATGGGGTTCCCCATCCTCTGCAGTCCCTCTGGTGTGTGTGGGGGGTGTCCCTAGGGCCTGGGGATGGCACCTTCGGGCTTATTCCATGGTGTTCCACCATGGAAATAGGCCCACAGGTCCCTCAACGCCTGCCCTGACCCAGGCGTTAAAAAATGTGGCAAAGCAAGCTTTGCAACATTTTTTGACCCCTCCTCCCTCCTGTGCACCATTTTTGCATGGGAGTATAAATATGGCATTAAGGCCATAAGAGTCATTTTTTGCACGGGAATGCCTACCTTGCATCTCATTAAGGCAAGTTAGGTTTCCAATTCCAAAAAATTACTTTAACTCCATATATTTGGTGCTAGGCGGGTCTAGCGCCAAAGTATAAATATGGAGTTAGTTTTGCACCGAATTAAAGTAAAAAAAAAAAAAAATGACGCTAATTCGGTGCAAACAGAGTATAAATATGCCCCATATACTCCATAGCTCCTATATTTGGACTGGCAAGCAACCCAGAATATACTTTAGTAAGTGCTTACTGCACATGACCGATAGTGATTTGGGTTTCCACATGACTTCTTCTCTACTACCGAGCAGCACAAATGCTTGCCATAAGCAGCTGGCTATTTTGCAATCAACCCAATCTGAATTGCCAGTTAGAAATAGTGGAACTCAAGGAGAAAGGAATGGTCCATTATCTATACAGCTCGGGCCCTTGTCACCCCTGCCTGATGTCACAAGAGCAGCATTGAGGGGGTGGCAAGCTTCATTCATTGCAAGCATTGATTTAAAACCCCCATGCAGGAAATACCATTGACTACTGGCTAGCGTGGGTGGGGCATGTGATTTTAGAGGGTGGGATAATATAGGATTCTTAAAAGTAGGACACGTGTGGTTAGGGATGCATATGAAGGCACTCAGTCACCTCAAGAGGGACTATGAACTACAGAATTCTCAATTCTATAGATTCTTGCTATTAAGGAACATGCTAGAACCTCTAAGGTGATCTACTGGTTCTCTTCCTGAATTTAGTCCTTTGGAGGCAAGGCTGGTGCGCTTGGAATATCCAAGTTGTAACGCTCTTTCATTGTTGATGCACCATACCCACTGATCGACCTTCAGGGGCATTGACAGGATGACGTGGGGACCCTAGCCGACAATGAATGGAGGGAGGCAATGATGGCGCCAGACCAGTTACTGACATTGGCTTGTCTCTGCCCCATTCAGCTCATTTACACAGGGCATCCTGTATGCCGGAAGGGATGTGAAGGATGGGTAATAGGCTAAATCCAAACTGCTCCAGGTGCTCGAGGGAGAAAGGGGCATTCTTCCACATGGTGTCCGACTGCCCAAGTATTAAAGGGTTTTGGTAGCAGGTGGAAAGTATACTGGGGAGTGTATTAGAGAGAGAAAAAATTATGTTATAAAGGACATTCACTCAACACTAAAAATACCACAAACACTATAACGCATATCACATACGTTTTAGAAAAAATATATAACATTTAATATATTGTATTGCACAGTCCTCTAAAAACAAAAATTATTCTTCATAAAACATCATATAATAAAAACATAAAAACGCCATTCCTCGTGTACATAAAAGCAAAAAGATCAAAACGTAAAAAAAAAAAAAAAATACTTTCAATGTGAATTCATGTAGACAACACAATATGTAATTATCTCCAGACACCTCTACTTAATCACTTCATACGGAGTGGTTCACGATTGTTTTATAGATTCCATGAGGATTTTTAATTGGGAAAATTATATAAATTTTCTCCTGAAGAAGGTGGTAGTGAATCTTGTATACCACTGGAACTTGGCAACGATATTGTTGAGCCACTATCTACAATGGGCTGGTTGTTTTAAGAATTGTGTAAATGAATGTATATACACCCAGTGATTGAGTAAGTGGATTTTAGAAGAAGTTTTGGTACCTGTGGTCATTTTTGTTTTTTTGTTCATAAAACCCAGTTCCCGGGGTGTAAGAAGGGTTATTCTGAATATTTGCTTGAAAGTATTAGAAAGACCAGTTCACCTTACAACTAAGATGGCCCTTTTGGGGTTGATGAATGATAAGGGGGGCGGCTAGAAGTGGCCAATTATTTCTGGGGAGTGGGTTGCACAATTGCCAAGAGGGACATTGCATGCAGGTGGATCTCCAGGGACATCCCTATCCCTCAGGAATGGATTATTATGCTCTTATGGAAAAAGAGGTGTACTTGGCACAGGGCTGCCCCCGTAAACACAGGACAGTCTGGGGCTATGGCAGGGTGGGCAACTTTACAATGTGCGACTGGAGGGTTGGGACCATAATAACGGAGAATTTAATATTCCGGTTAATGGTCTGGCAGTATACTAAAATCTACCAGTGGCACAGGTACATGGACAAATATAAAAGAAAAGACCCCCGTCCAGCCTATCGGATTTCAAAGATATTAATCTCATAAATGATCATCAAACAAAGCGAGGCTCAGTATATCATCAATTACACATTAATTTAATCTCTTCATGTTAGTATATTTTATCCACATTTGTTTTATTATGAATCGCAAAACATTTTTCCTTTGACTTAAAACAAATATTTTTGAATCAAAATATTACCAAAATAACATCTCAAATCACACACCCACACCATACACTCCTTAATGCAAATCACAGACTCATTCGTTTCTATGAGTCATATCCACCCCACTCATAGACAACATTAAACCAACCAATCACAAACAAAAAGCTAACATCACATAATAACCATCATGCATGTAAAATGCAAATTAACATTATTTACACGACAGCAATTAAATTGGAGGTTTGTTATGCAAATTCTTCACATAACACATTTTTCATCTTAGCGCTTCTTACAGTTCATTGTACAGTGTGTCTTTTTAAATCTGAAACATTATTTGCTAGCCACCTCATCATATACAAATATATATCTCAACACCAACGTTAACCATGGCACAGACTTTTGAAATGACTTCTTCACAATATACTTTAGTTGGTTCAGTGTCCTTCATTCATAAATATACAATTCCGCAGTATAATACATAGTCACATGTGGCTTGTCGAATATAAGTCTACGCCCGTCTCGACTAGACCGCCTTCTTCAGGATTGCCACATACAGTGACCATTAAGGTCGTACCACAAACTGTCAGCAAAATCTTTATATGAGTTCTATCATCAGTCAAAGCTCCGAGCTCTCACATGGAATAAGGCCCCCAAAGGCGCGTTAATAATCAATTCTGTATACTTTAGTATGTCCTCATCGTGTATCGATAATGGTGGAAAGTGCTTCTCAAAGAAGATGCCAAAACTGGTGCAACCTTATTTTAGCTGACATTTCGCAGGTGCATGCACATCTCCCAGAGGTACATGGACACTCACCACCAGATGGATCTTGGTAGTTAGGGCTTTTACCGCTCCGAATCCACCATCATCATCTGCGGCATCCCCCAAGGCTCATCCCTAAGCCCAACGCTGTTCAACATCTACATGGCCCCCCTCGCACAAGTGGACCGACAACACAACCTCAACATTCTCACCTACGCCGACGACACCCAGCTCATCCTCTCACTCACCAAAGACCTGCGCACCGCCAAAACCAACCTCCACGAGGGAATGAAATCCATCGCCAAATGGATGAGAAACAGCCGTCTGAAACTGAACTCGGGAAAGACAGAGGTCCTCATCCTCGGACCCACCCCCTCCGCCTGGGACGACTCCTGGTGGCCCACAGCACTAGGAACCCCACCGACACCGTCCGACCACGCTCGCAACCTGGGCTTCATCCTCAACTCCTCCCTCACCTTGTCTAAACAAGTCAACGCAGTCTCCTCCTCCTGCTACAACACACTCCGCATAATCTACAAGTGGACCCCTACAGAAACAAGAAGAACAGTGACACAGGCCCTCGACAGCAGCAGGCTGGACTACGGCAACACACTCTACACAGGCATCCCAGCAAAGACCTACTACGCCTCCAATGCATCCAAAACGCCTCTGCCCGGCTGATCCTCAACGTACCCCGCAACAGCCACATCTCCCACCTGAGAAACCTTCACTGGCTCCCTGTGGATCAAAAGGATCACTTTCAAGCTTCTTACCCACGCTCACAAAGTGCTCCACGACACTGGACCAGCCTACCTAAACAACATACTCAGCTTCTACACCACCACCCACCAGCTGCGCTCCACTAACCTCGCCCTCACCATCGTCCCCCGCATCCGAAGAAAGACCTCCGGCGGCAGATCCTTCTCATACCTCGCCACCAAAACCTGGAACACCCTCCCCACCACCCTGCAACAGACTCAAGACCTACTCACCTTCAGAAGACTCCTCAAGACCTGGCTCTTCGACCAGTAACAACAGCTCCCCCACCCCCAACCCCCCCTCCTACGCCGGCGCCTTGAAACCCTCACGGGTACGTAGTGCGCTTTATAAATCCTATGATCGATTGATTTGTACTATAATTGGCATTTACGTACACTGTGTATGCAGCTACTTTCTATCACTTGTGATGTGGATTTACTTGCTTTATAACCCTATACAAACTAAAAAAAAACAAAAACTTTAGGCAACAAGTTACATTGTTGCAAGCTGAGCAGTAGCGTTTTAGAGACCAGGCTGTCCTCTACTTAAGATCATAGTGACTTTTTGAAATCCACCAGGTAGTGTTTAATGCCTTATCCCCGAATCCTTGCAGTCACAGAAATAACCAAGTATTACCAAAGGTGAAAGTTTTGGTGATCCTCAATAACAAATACTCTGGGTAATTGGTATGCGATGGAAAGTTTGCCTCTCTCTGTCTTCTGTGTAGACATGGACAAGCAGTCGAGGTGTGGCTCAAAGAGGTTGGTCTAGGTACAGTGAAGCACTATATAGTTATAATACATATTCAAATATCTTTCCAGAAACGTCAGTATCTCGAAGACACACTTTAATAGCTTTTCAAATCCGAGAAGCAAATTTGCAATTGAAAAAAGTCAAATGGCAAAATTCACAATACATGTTAAAAACGGTTATGTATAAACACTACTTTGATCAAGCAAGAGTCACTGAATGTATTATACACCGTTCACATTCACTGTGTAGTCACAAACTGAAAATTCCTAAACAAAAGCAGAACACAAAACAATACAACGCAGTCAACTTGAAATGGTAGAATGGTTCTTAAAGTGTTCGCGCACCATTCATAACAGCTACCTGATCGCAAACACTGAAAACCGCTTAAACAAAAGCAAGACGGGGGGAAATCAAACAAGAACGTAATACTAATGTCAAAAAGGAAACATTTTCTGCGAGTCTAGGAAAGTGGGCTCAGGAACCGAGTATAAAGTGAGCCATGATCCGGGCCAACGTTAGGTGGAGTCAGAAACTTAAAATGAGGGGGGCAAATCGCTGTCTGGCCCAAGGCTGTCTTTTGTGTGCGCAATGGACACAGATGAGTACGCTGCTCTGCCAAATTTCCCGGTCCATGCATGTTGAGTTGCTCCTCACCAGGTTTTTTATTCTTTGAATTCTGCAACTTGCTTATTCCTTTATAAAACCACAACTACAATCTCCAGAATCCAAAGTAAAAAGGGGAGCAGCTCATCACTGGCCTTGTTAGCTATGGGTACGGCTTGGGCTGCTCATATCCTTCTGGATGGGCAGGCAAACCAGGCTCTGGAAATCAAAGCAAAGAATACCAAGAACAATCAAAGATGGTGCAGAAAAGGAGTTGGCTTGCCAGTAGAGTCCTCACTCACCTCACCGGCATTTGTAGTATTAGATTCTTTAAAAAAATATATATATTTCCTTTTTCAGAACATACAGAACTGACGACAACACGGCGACCACAGCCTCCACTAGGCACGAGAAAAGCATAAATATCATGTACAGCATTGTTAAAAGATACCAATTGAAGGCAGAAACAGAACGAGAAAAGCATAAATATCATGTACAGCATTGTTAAAATATACCAATTGAAGGCAGAAACAGAAATACACATATAGATAACACAGCCCTTTGTTCTGCTGGAGTCACCCACTGTTGTCCCTCTGGGGCTGAAAGTAGATAGGCTGTGAGGGGATCCCCAAATATCCTTAGACCTTGAAGCACCTGGGACCTCCTCCACATAAAGTTCTAATTATTCCTTGCAGTGTGCTAGATAGTGCAACCATTGTTTTTTTGTAGGTTCAGTGCAGGCACCCCAATGCACAGCCACTCTCCTCTTTGCCACCAGAAGGGCCACTGCTACAAAGCGTCTATTGGCCGGCTGTAATTTTTTTTTAACAGGCCCAGCAAACACAGCTCCTGGATGCAGTCCACCATTTATAGTACCATTTCCTTCAGGGCCTTCATGGAATGAGCCCAGAAATTACGGATCGGGGGCACTGCCAGGCCAAATGTAGGAAATTGGCATCCATCCCACCACACCGTACACATTTTTGCATCTGTCCTCAACCTGCATATAAACAATTTCGATGGTGTACAATTCATTTGACGTAAATAGTTAAAGTGTACTGTGCTTAAGTTACAGTTAGATGTCAGCATACTCAGTAGTACTAGATTCTTGAGGTAGCCCTCCTCTGATCTCTCATGAGGTTTGCCTTTGACTCTGCCTGACGTCTGACATACAGACAAGGCCAGAAGACCAGGCCAGCATAGCTTCAGCAGGACCTTCATACTGAATCCCGAAAACTGGCAGCCGTGAGCCTGATGTTAAAGAAGCACCAACAAGGGCAGGGTCCATGCAGGTCTGACTCAGTGTAGCTGGAGGGAAAACCCAGCTTTTATGCCCAAGGCCGGGTAGCTGGACATCAGGCCTTACCAGGTTCTGCGTTCGAGTTCCAGAGGACGTACAACATTCTGATAGAACTGAAGCATGGAAAATGCATATTGCTCAATCTTACAAGTAATGTCATCAGTTTAGCAGCCTCCGCTGGTGGGTACATTGAAGGGACTCGTACAGTGTAATGTAATCAAAGGAAGGATGCAGCTTGGGGTTATTCTTAGAATGTTCAGAGCTCAGGTCCGCAATGTTACATGCTCGTGACCTTTGAGGGGATACTGTTCATGCCGTCAGGCTACATACTGTTTCACTGCAGCACAGGTACCGTCCTGGCACTTCCTGTCCAGACCAATCTCAGTAGTATAACAACTACTGGGTCACCCTTATGTAAGCTACTTTGGAGACGTGAATTTCGTATCTGTCTTTTGAGTTTCTGAGTAATGATGTTCGACATGGAAACATTGCAGTGGACAGATCTATTTTACAAGCAGTGTTTCATTTGTTGACATTAAGGACCAAGAAATATGTCCTATGTTTTGAACATTCTAAATGTTTACACGACAATTATTGCCAGTTCTCTGCACCAGGGCAACAGCAATTTGACAGTTCTAAGACATGTCTAATGGGTCCTATGACAAGTGCTCTGCTGATCGATTTCGTGGATACTATGCTTGTCTGCACAAGCTAGTCCATGCAGTTGGGGTGGCAACGTCACTGGGATGGACTGGGCATTGGCCCACAGTTGACTGCATTCTTTGCCTTTGTCATGCCAACTCCAATGGGCCGGGTATTGGTGAGTTACAGCGGGTCAGGGA
Source organism: Pleurodeles waltl (assembly GCF_031143425.1). Lineage (NCBI taxonomy): Eukaryota > Metazoa > Chordata > Amphibia > Caudata > Salamandridae > Pleurodeles > Pleurodeles waltl. The sequence continues at coordinate 1,006,642,930 of NC_090442.1, read as the reverse complement.
GTCAGCCTGCAACTCAAATTTATTCAGGTCCTCACCGTAACTCTTGCTGAACATAAACTGCAACATAGGGCAGAGGCTGACTGGAACCTTGCACACCATGATGTCGGCAACCCAAAATCATAAGGTGTACCAGACAAATACCCTGGGGAACTTCCTGAAGAACTGCAACAGGATTGTAGTAAGAACTGTTTATTTTGATCAGTTGAGGGTGTTGCTAGATTTACACGAATTGAGGCACCTCGTGTTCAATATTCATATGTTCATCTGCATGGCTGAGATTCAAAACCTCCTGAGAGGTCAAGTGCTGCCAGCATGCAGAAGCCACTATTACCCAGAATACCAAGAGCATTTTAAATAATTTGCAGAATAGCAGTTTCTGTAAGCATAACAGATTCTGAAACCTGACTGGAAGTAATAGGGAAGATTATTGCAGTGGACAGACGTTCTGATATGTACAGTTTTCAAGAATTTTGGCAAGGAAGGCAAGAGCAGAGATTGGACAGAAGTTCTTAATAACTTCCAGGTCTGCAATTGTTTTGTTTTCGTTTAGAATAGGAGACAGCTGTCCAATTTTCAATCAGGAAACACTCCTTGAGAGACTGACTTGACATGTTTAGACCACTAAGGTATAAGCTAAATTTGCAACAGTCTTCTTAGGTCAGCAGGTAGAATCCACCAGACGATTAGAGAGCTTGAGTCTGTAAAATATTCAAATTAGTTCTGTCTGGGAGACACATTTAAAAGTGTCCCGTTATTTTTTAAAAAGGGGGCTATGGGGAGAGTTATGATGACATTTAAGTGTCTCGTTATTTTCGAAAAAGGGGGCTATGGGGAGAGTTATGATGAGGTGAAAGGGAAACTTCAAAGCAACAACTTGATCTTGGAAGCAAAGACATTGACAAATTACACATTTCTTATACTTTCAGCCACACTAAACCAGGGCACAGTACTCAAGACTCATTTGATTATCTCAGTGCTTCTTGGGCTATTTTAGATACATGATGGCTGTAAATTTAGCTTCAAAAATATGATTTTGTGAGATCTTCTAGTGATGTAGAGTAGTTCAAGGTTGATTCTAGTAGGATTTCGTTGCCACCTGCAATTTGACCTATCAACGGTAATCGGATTGTCAACTAGCAAAAATCGGTTTTAGCTACAATGAGATGGTGGCAGCTTTTAAATGCGTAGCTTCATGGCAGTACTAGAACATGTTATTCTCATGTGCAAAGGAGCTGAGAGAGGATCCTTAGAATTCTTCCTATGCAGATTGAATCACTCATGAAAATGTACTTGATTGTCATTTGACAAAATACGTTGAGAAGTGATATGGTTCATACGTTGTTCAACAAATAATTTATTGTCGTTTGGAGGGCAATACATTTTGTTGATTCTGGTAGACCTTGTGAGAGCTACGTAATGAGGAGTCAAAGTTGGAATACAATAGAGTCCAACTGTCGTTAAGTACAACAAGAGTAATCCAATATGCAGATAGGAACTTGGGTGAATAAATGTATTAGGGACAAGAGTTCCCAACGGCCTGATTTAGAACAGCAATTCAGAAATATTAATATTAAAGAAAACATATGTTCAGTTCATTTAACAAAACAAATCCAGGACGAAAAGAAGATGACTAGCCCAATAAGAAGTCAAACTGCAATCATATCAACAAGACTGAAAAAATGTATTGGTGTTCTGTGTCCACATGTGCTCCTACAACACAAGAAAACATACAAGAGGGACATGTATGTACAGGATATAGACAATGTATGCCAAGGACAACTATCAGCAGATAATAGTGTTTTTATGGATCAGCGCAAGATCCATTCTGAGTTGAAAAGACTTATTGGACTGTGTTTCAATCAGGAGCTTGTGATATAAGGTGCGTTACACCACAATTTCAATCCTATGTTTTACTGCTGACCTACAAGTGTACAGAATAAATGGCAGCTTGTAGTTTCGTAAGGAGATAAAACTAGCACGATTTCAACATATATAAGAACAAGGATCGATAAAAACTGTTATACTTTGAATGTGAGCCTTGGACACCGCCAAACAAGTTACTTACCTTCAGTTAAGACATCCTGGTAAAGACTAGAGCTAACCACAGATCCCTCACGTTCTGCACATTCCCCCAGGCATCACATCGATCCAGAAAATCTAAAGCAGTAACCCTGTGTGCCAGCAGGTCCCGCCAGCAGCTCCACATCGATGTTGCTCCATGCCGAATTTGAACTGTGCAGTCTGATTATAGGTGTCAGCCGTGCAAGATGACATCAGTTGTTTTCGACTCATTCATAGTCACAGAATCAAAAATAGATCCGTTGTGACCAGTTTGTATATCTCTAAGTAGAAATCTTACTAGATGAACAAACCCACTTCGTAAAACCAGAAGCGAGAGGGTCGGTGAGGAAACTGCTTGTAGATAGAGCCTCTACAAGACAGTTGTGCATGAGCACCTGGACCAGCTTCCTTTTGATGGAGGGCAGGAGGGCTTTCAAAGCCCAGAGGATGGTTCTTAGCTCCAGAAGCTTAATATGAAGCTGGGCCTCCACCAGAGACCAGACACCTCTGATCTCCACCTCTCCCAGCTGGCCTCCCCAACCCAGAAGCAATGAATTGGTCACCACTGTTGGCGGGTTAGGGAGCGGGGTCTGATGTAGACCCAGTTGCTGTCCCACAGCCATCACTGTAAATCTTTTGCAGTCTCCTCTGAAATCTGGAGCAGATCAGAACTATCCCCTAGTGCTGTGCTCACTATGACTTCAGATCACACTGCAGAGCCCACATATATCATCGGGAGGCCATCTGTCGCAGCAGCCTCAGTTATTCTGAGAACCAGGATGGAGGTTTAAACATCAGGCTCATTGCCCAATTGTCCTGAACTTTCCGTTTTGGGGGATAGGCACAAAACTACAGTGTCCAGAATCAAAAAGAACAGATGATGGACGGAATACCAAACAAATAAAAAATTCACCCCTAGTCACATATCTCGGTTTAATCCATCATTTTTGCTGCTCATCGTGCCACCTGAGTTTGGACCCAGCCGTATGCAAATCAGTCTTGACCCTCCTTCCCATGGGAACAGTCTAGCCCGAACTGCCAAGCCAGGTCCTCCCTGGACCAGAAACGAGCATCCTGAGACTAGTTTCAGAGTATCACCCCCTCATAAGCCAGGCTAGCTTGAATCCAGCGGCACAGTGAGCAAAGGACCCACGCCTGGGCATACCCTACCCAATTAGGGTAACAAAAGCAAAAAGGACATTTGATGGATGGAATGCAGAACAAATCAAACATTCACCCCGTCACAGATCTGGGTTTCACCCATCATTTTTTTGCCCACCATGCCACCAGTTTGGACCCAGCCATATGCAAATCAGTCTTGACTGAGTGGCTAAATGAAGGGGAACATCTGCAAAGGAGTCAGGTCTTATGTCAGCACATTGATCATGAATCTCAAAGATTTCAGGAGGTTTGCCACAGTGTGAAGGTGGGTGGCCACTGCCTGGGGCAAACCAGTCTTCAACAACGACCAGTCCTCAAGGTTGGGGGAAGATTGAGACCCCCGACTTCCGTAGACGTGCTGCTAGCACCCCCACTTTTGTAAACACCTGAGTGGTGTTGATAAGGTCAAAAGGGAGCGCAGCTAAATATTAATGCTCATTGCCTTCTGTGCTCGCAAGTAACGTCTTTGAGCCTGCAGGGTGGGGCTATGGAAATAAGCGTTTTGCACATCCAACACTGCCATCCAATCTCCAAGATAGAGAGCAAACAAGACTTGTGGCAGAGTAAGCATTTTGAACGTGACTTTTCTGCAGAAAGGCATTATGAGGACAAAGGTCTAAAATTGGATGGAAGCTCTTTTCCTTTTTTGGCACCAAGCAATAACAGGAAGAGTAACCACAACCAAGTTCTGGTGCTGGTACCCTCTCTATGGCTCCTTTGGCCAAAAGAGCCTGCACATTTGGCTATAAGAGCCTGCACATCCTGCTGTAAGAGAGACAGCTGGTCCTCCGTCAGCCAGTCTGAGGCTGGGGAACGTGCAATGGGGTTTTGAGAAATGGTAAGGCGTAACTCAACTGAACATTTTCCAGGACTCAATTGTCCAAAGTTATTGTCTACACCGACAGAAAATGTTGGATCCTGTCTCTGACATGGTGGCTGTGCGCAATCAAAAGCGCGCTAAAAAGGCTTATGGGGTGCTGCAGCTAGGGGGAGCAGAAGACTGGGCTGTGCATTGTCACGGTTGCCTTTTCCTGTAGCCACTGCGGTCATAGCCACAAAAAGGCTGGGGCAATTGCTGTACTGGCAAAGGTAGGTGGTGACATTGGGATTCCTAACTATAGCCACAAATGGGGCAAGACCATTGATCAGAGAGGCCCAGGGAGCAGGCTGTGGCCCTGCTACCTTAAAAGTGCTCCAGGACCAAATCTGCCTAAACCTGGAAAAGTCGGTATTTATCAAATGGCATGGCTGACTGGCCTGGATGTCTCTCAAAAAGCCTATAGACCACATATAGACATGTTTGTGAAGGGCCACACTGGTTCCAATAGCCCGGTCAAGGGAATCAGCGGTGTCCAAACCACAATAAACATGGCTGCAATATAACCACCCTGCATAGCCTGGGAATGTATGTCACAGGCCTCTTCCGAGACTATGGGGAGTGCCTGAGCCACAGAGTCCCACAAGGTTGGCCATTGTCGTCTGGAGTCAATGGCACTGGCAGGTCGCGCTCCAGCATAGGTTGTGGTGCCGGAAAGGAAAAGACACAAATTTGGTCCAGAACTTGGAGCAAAGCAAGAGGTCCCAGCTGGCACTAAAGGTGGACCCACTGACAGAAACCCAGTTGGGAGGCCTCTCAGCTCTTTGGGACCCAAAGATGGGTCAGAAGGAGCCGGCAATGGGCCAGAAAGCCACAGAATGTCTTCATAAAATGTTTCCTTTTGCTGTGGCATCACCAATGGCTCTGGGAACTGGGGTTGGCACGAACACGGGTTGGAATAGGCACCAAAGTAGAACAATTTGGGAGTGCAACCTGGAGGCACGGTGATGCCCTCACACATTTTCAAGAGTTTGGACTGGAGTTGTTTCTGGACTTACCCAAGGATTTGGAACGGAACAATGATATGGACCCTGCCTTGGATTTCAACCAATCATGACGTGGATTCTTGCAGTGTTTTGCCACAAAGACTTTTGCTTTCCAGTTTCAAATGGTCTTGGTGTGCATCGAGGCACAGCCACTGCTATGGCAAAGCATGTTAGGACCCACTTAGAGCCTTCATTTTAAAATGCACATACTAAATTAACATTTCTTTTCTTCTGGTAACCTTTTGCATGACTTTTCATTCATGAGATAATGTACGGAGAAATCACTGTACATGTTGCTTATTTCTCATAAGCAGTGATGCCATCTAGTCTGTACATTCTGTCCAAGGCTGACCACACAGAACGTGATGCCCTAAGTATTCTGATTATTCCATGGAGACAGCTCAGTGTTTGCAGACATATCATAACGTCGAGCCTGCACCTCTGACACAGTGGAGCACAAACTGTACTTGTGTTATAAAAACTGTCTCTGCACCACATTCAGCAGAGGAGCACCTCTGCTGAGATTATCCTGGAACACGTCTTGTAGTGCCTGCAATTCAGCTTGGCTGACGCTGATCCTAATTCTAACCTGTACCACTTTTGCGTGAGGAGTACCCCTGTGCACCTCTGGGTGGCTTCTTGAGTCCCACTCAGTGTTGTTGATGCTGAAAGCGACGTCGCAGTCACCTATATAGGCACCACCGAGGCACGTGGATGGTGGATACTTTTCATGGCTTTCCACGCCAGAAGCAGAGCCATGAAGTGAACTGAAGGATATGTGTCAATACTAGGGTCCTGAAAGGGGAACAACAGCAGCCCTAAAAATATGTCTGCAGAGCGGGGAGGCATGGGTGGGTGGGTGGGTCTGCAAGGAATCTGCTGCTAGATATTGCTTCTACCAGATAATGCATTACCAGTAACAAAGTAACTTGTTCAGCTGATAGAGACTTCTAACTGCAGATTCCTTAACTTTGAATAGAAGACCAAGCCATAACTTCCTGGCGGTGGGCAGCAGAAACATTTTCTAAACTAGAAAATCCTGCAGGACTAAATGGGCACAATGGCCAGCCCTATGAACTTGACTGTCCAGGCAGTAGTGTTTGGCAAACATGTGCAGGGATGACCACATTGCTGCCTAGCAGATGTCCGGGACTGGGACACTATGAACTAACGTGGTCGCAGTTTTCCTCTGGTGGCCTCAGGAGGCTGCTTTTTAGCCAGGGTGTAGCAGGTCTTGATACAGAGAATTACCCAATATGAAATGGTTTGTTTCTGTACTGCCCAACCTTTTTTAACTCTCGCATACCCGATGAAGAGTTGTTCGATCACCTGGAACTCTTTGTGCGGTCAAGGTAGAACGACAACGCACTTTTTGGGTTCAGATGGTGAAGTCACTGCTCTTTTTTAGAGTGTTGCGGAGAAGCGTAAAAGGTGGGCAGGGTGACAGACTGTTCCAATTGGATTTGGGGGGGGTGGGGCAGAACGTCCTTAACAATGCGTCCTTAAGGACATGGACGTTTCCCATGCAAGCATAAGCAAGTTTGCCTGAACAACGCATAGCTTTTTCTGTGCCTTAACCACGCATGTGCTAAACTACGCATATGCATGGTTCAGGCACAGAAAAAGCCTTGCGATGTTCGGAAGAGGACGCGGAAAATGTGGGCATTAAGTGGGGCTGATTAGGGGTGAGGGTGGGTTAAGGGATTGTGGTGGGTGGATGTCGGGCGCAGGCTTTTTTTTATTAACGGGTGGGGTTTTGGGTATTTCTTTTTTAAAGGGATTAGGGTGGGGGTCAGGGTATTTTTTTTTATTATTTTTTTTAGGGGCGGGCATAGGGTGGGGAGAAAGGTAGTTTATTTTTCAAGGGGTGGGGGAAGGTTTAAGGAAGGGCAGGAGGAGAGAAGAGGAGGATGGATCAGGAGAGAAGAGGAGAATGATCGGGAGAGGATGACGTGAGGTAAGTGGGGTTGGGGCAGGGTTGGTGGGTACTCTTTAGCGGTGGGGTGCTTAGGGTGAGTGGGGGTGTCGGGGCACTTTAGTTTTTAGGGGCAGAGTTGCAGGTGGCAGGTTATTTTTTAGGGCTCAGGGTGGGTGGGGTATTGGGGTAATTTCGTTTTATGGGGCGTGTGGGGGAACGCATAGTTTTCTTTTTTTAGGGCTTTAGTTTACTTATTGGGGAAAGGTTTTAGGACTCAGGATGGGTGGGGAGGTCGGGTAGTTTACTTTTTAGGGGCAGGTGGGGGTAGTTTTTGTGTTTTTTAGGACTCAAGGCAGGTGGGGGTGTCGGGTTAGTTTAGGTTTTAGGGGTGGTAGCTTTTTTTTTTAGGGCTCAGGACGGGTGGGGGGTCAGGGTAGTTTACTTTTTAGGGGCATGGATGGGGGTCGGGAAATTCATTGTAAAGGCATGCGTGGTAAAGGCATGCATAGGAACAACACAGTTGTGGTTCCGACCCCCTTGTTAAGGCATGCGTTGTTGAGGCATACGTGGTTCCATCATATAACTGGAATGGGGTCACCAGTTTTGGAAGAAAGAGGCCCATGTACGAAGCACCACCCTGTCAGGGAATACAGTAAGATAGAGAGGCTTGTATGATAAAGCCTGCAGCTCACTCACCCTCCGGCAGTTGTTATTAGCACTAGAAAGGCTCTCTTAATGGTAAGCAGCTGGAGGGGAAAATTGTGTAGTGGCTCAAAAGGAGCACACAAGGTATGTAAGAACCAGGTTCAGGTCCCACTGAGGCATGATGAATGGCAATGGAGGAAACAAATATACGAGCCCTTTCAATAACCTATGCACTGTGTCCGGAAGAGCTCCAATGAAAGGGAGAATCTGCGAAGAAGTCAGATGTGATTTTGGCAAGTTTATAGTGAAACCCAGTAATTGCAGGAGGTCCAGCATAGTCTTAAGGTGAGAGATGGCAGTCTGGGGCGAGGCCGCCTTCAACAGCCAGTCGCTGAGGAAGGAGAAGACTGAAACCCCTAATCTGCGCAGATGAGCTGCGACCACCGCCATCACCTTGGTGAAAACCAGAGGAACGCCGGTAAGGCCAAAGGGGAGCACGGTGAACTGAAAGTGCTCATGGCCTATCTTGAACCAAACCACAGGTAACACATGTAGACAGGCAGGATGGGGATGTGAAAATATGCTACCACCAGCCAGCTACAACCAGCCAGCCTCCTTGGTTTAGGGGGCAGCAGACAAGACCTGAACCGAAATGAGCATCTTGAATTTCTCTTCTATGAGGAAGAGATATACGGTTCGCAGATCTTGAATAAGGCGAAGACCCTTATTCTTTTTGGGTATCAGCAAGTAGCAGGAATAACAACCACTGCCTACTTCTGATATCAGAATTCTTTCTATAGGCTCCTTAGTAAGGAGAGCTGTAACTTCCTTTCAGAGCAAGTCTATATGATTGTCTGCCCGCCATTCTTCTGTTTGTGGTAAAGGAGTAGGGAAAGATTGGAAAGGGAGGTAGTAGCCCCACAGAAAGAGCTGGAAGACCCATTTGTCCAATGTGATGGTCTGCCAGCGGAGGAGATGATGTTGGATTCTCCCTACAACTGAGCACCCATGGTCTTACAGAACCAGACTAGGAGGGCTTAGAGGCTGCAGCTGCTGGGGGAGGGTTGGTGGCGGATGGCTTCTGGCAACCAGACCTATAGGGGAGGAATGCACCATATCCATGTCCATGTGCTGGATGGTGGCTGGCATAGGGTTGGCATGGTGGCAGGCCCCTTCCGTAGGCGAGAAACAGGAAAAAGGCAGTCTGAGGGTGATGTGTTACTGAGAGGCCCACAGACTTTGCCGTAGCCCGTGAGTCCTTAGAGCACCCCAGCGCCGAATCGGCCTTTTCTATGATGAGACGAGTCCCGTCGAAAGGGATTTCCATGAGGTTAGCCTGGACATCCCCGAAAGCCAGATATTTTCAGCCAGGCATGGTGCCGTAAGGCCACCGTCAATTAAACTGCTTTGCCCAGTGAGTCTATCATGTCCAAACCACACAAGCAGTGTTGGACAGGAGAGATGCAGCAAAGTATGTGTGGTGATGGCCTGGGCCTCCTCCAGGACCTGTGGCAGTACTTGCACAACCATACCTCACAAGGTATGGGAATAGCAGCCCAACTGGCCACAATGCTAGGCTGGTGGAAGAAAACATTTTCTTGCCCAAGCTTTCCAGCCTCCTGGATTCCCCGTTTGAGGGTGGAAGGGAACGCGCCATGGGAAGTTGAGGCTTGGATTACCAAGCTCTCTGGAATGGGGGTGGGGGGTGTTGTTGGGTGATGAGACTAGGATAACCTGGGGCAGGGAGATGTTGACTGGCAATTGTCCTATTTACAGGAGCCCCAGTGCTGGGCTTGGACCAAGTTCCCAGCAGGACAGTCGGTCAGTACTTCATTGAAGGGCAAAAGGGGTTCGGATGAGGAAGTCCCAGGCTGAAGCACTTCAGTCAAGAGGTCAATCTTGATCGCCATTTGAGATCAAGGATCTCTACACTTTACTTCACCATTGCATGAGATGCTCCCCCCTCTTTAGCCACCGTCGGTGGAGAGAGCAAGGGAGTATCTGGGGAGGTGTCCAGTCCACTGGCATCTCCTAGTTCCTCACACCAGTCCAATGAGGGGGGACCCATCCCACTCTTCCCCATGGCGGCCTGCTCCAGAAAACGCTCAGGCAATGACCTAGGAATAATGGTCCCTGCTGGAATGGGCGTTGATACTGTTCTGATTTCAGTTCATCAGGAATGAGAATGGGGTTGGCACCGCCGATGGGTGCTGGCAGCGCCAGGAGCATCAGTGTCAAGATCGGTGCCGGAGAAGGTCACATTAGCATGACCCGTGATGATCCGGATCTGAGATGGGATCTGTGAGACCCATCGGAGCTGAGGCTGGAGCTGTCGTCGTGGAACTGGATATGGCCTTCTCCGACCCCGTGGGCCCAGAGGCGCTCTGGAGGGACCAGCCCATTCAAACACAAGATGTCTTTCAACTGAGCAGGGGTCGCTCCGGAAATGTCAGTCCTCTCAACGGCCCTACAGAACCATGCATGGAATGCTGATGTTCCTCACTCATCACGTCGGCCAACAGACAAGATGAAGTCAAAGTCTGTTTCAACTTCTTCTTGTGCCTCTTCCCCAAGTGCCCTGAGGACTTTAGAGTGCGATGAAGAGAAATCGGGGCTCCTGGAGCTATCCTGTGACCTCCTCGATTGGGACCAGAGCTTCTAGGAGTTGCGCTTGCTGGCGTCAACTGCTGTGCCCCAAGCAGCTTTAGGGATGTCTCCATCAAAGGTTTCAGGGCCATAAACCAGCAGTCCAAGCACAACTCCGAGTCTTGCTCGAGCACGAGACTCCAGAAACAGACCAGATAGGGGTCCATAACTGACATGCGCTGTACGGCTTAAAACCTGCCTTCCTCAAAGACATCCTCAACACACTTCTAAAAATGGTCGCCAGAAAGTTCAAAAGGAGACAGAGGGGTAGCTGTTCTCCGGATTAGCACTAACTGGCGCAGAAAGAAAAGAACCGACATTGGAGCGCCTGGGTGGTGCACATATAGGTGACCATGACGTCCCTTCTGGTGCCATTGATGCTGCACGGAACTGAAAGAAGCCACCCGGCGGCACGCAGCAGGTTCTGCTCACGTAAAAGTTTCTGGACCCAATCTGACGCCTGTGAAATTCAAAGGTAAGGAATCCGCAGCTAGTAGTCTCTATCATATAAAATACACACATATATATGGGAATATACAGGGGAATTAAAATATGAAACAAGAAAACCTATTTTACAGAATCAAGCTAATTCTTGAAAGGGATCCTTTTGGGTGTCATTAACACGCTTTAATAGTTCACATTCTTCTTTCATTTGAAAATGTGTTTTTATCCTTCAGTCTACTATAATTCATGATCTTAATCATGAACTGTTAGGTATAATGGACTGAAACATGACATGAACATGATTATAACGCAAGTAAAGCATTTAATGACAATTTGGGGTATGATCTGTTTTCAGAACTAGGACTCGTGTGTGAAATAAATGTTTTGAGTGGCTGTTGTCTCTGCTAACACCAAGGGAATATATGAAGAGGTTACATTATCCCTGGTTCTATCGGACAACAGTCCAAACATGTAGCATTACACCATAGCGCCCAGAGCAAAAGGTTTTCTTGTCACCTTTAACATGAAAACATGTAAATTTTTTGGCAAAACACAGCGTCGCATAAAAATGCGGCTACACATTCTACATCCAGAAAAAATACAGAGGGGAGAGCAACTTTTCAAGAACCATTTGAACTATTAGTTTACAGGAATATTCTAGTGGAAAGGACCATGATTTTTTACAAAGCTGCTGAATAACCATGCAAAAGGAGAGGTAGTAAAATAAACAAATGACTTGCACAGAGGTTCTGACTAAACATTTAAAAAAACCTGCTGCAATTAAAAAACAAACGTTTTGCTTTCTGCATACATGTGAGAATGAAATATGTGATTCTGACCTGTACTTTTTAGATGTTAAACAATTCCTCATGCATTGCAATGCAAACATACCTTTGGAAGTGGAACGATACACCAACTAGCCATACCGTGAGGTGAAAAAGATTCTTCTTTTAGGCAGAACCAAAGCCTACTCTGTGTGTGTGTGTGTGTGTGTGTGTTAGTAATAAATCGGTCCTGCAGACAGCAGCACTATCAAGCCAGCACTACAGAAAGGTGTGTTAGTCTAATAAAGAAATCATTCTAGTTCTCCCTGCACTTACACATTTTTTTGCTGCTTAAAAATCTACAATTAACAGATTCGACTCTCATTTGAGTCAGTTGCACAAAGCAATCAAGTGACTCTTTCCAGAACCACTAAACCTTGCTCTCTGCTGAAGTAATTTCTGTACAATGGTGACAAAACAGGGCATGCTATGCAATGTATTAAAATAATTGATCCTTGGTCAGAGGTATTCAAGTGAATGAAATAAGAATGGAAAATGAATGGTTAATCATGCCAACTAGTGAGTCACGCTACATGGACCACTCTCCTACACCACTTCAACTTGGCTATAACGCCTGCCATTATCTGAGAGCTCGAAAATCACACTCTAACCATTAGACTTTCAGTCTGGGAGGTAAATGCTCTGGAGCCCCTCGCAATGCTAAATGAGGCAACGTCCATCTTGCACCGATTGAAAAATGTCTCCATCTTCAATGGCATGAACTATATGTTATCTGAGCTCAAGCTGAGAACTGGGATCTTCGAAGTCAGCATGAAGGAGGCAATGATGGCCAAAAAGAGATGATACCATCAGACGCTGTACACACTGAAGAAAGATTATTTATCCTGCAGACACACTGGAAACATTCACATGTGAAGAAGTAGATGGTGCTAATGTTGTTGTTTACTTTAATACCTATGTACTTTATTTAATAAAATTCACTGTAAACCACGCTAAACATTCCACCAACTTTTTTGTAGGGTAGTACTCAACCCTATCAAACATACTGCAAGGAGAACAATATATGAAAAAACATCACTTTTATTAGACAATCGCAAGCACCTTAACAACAACTGGTTACTGTTACAACGCTGGGGTATTTTCACAATCTAGTTATTGCAAAGGCTTTTTAATAATAAACTGCAGTGGAGAAAAAGTTGCACCATAATTAATGTGTAAAACCAGAAATAAACGTACATTCATTCCACACACTTCTAAAAGAGGCGAAAAATACCTCCATAATTTACATTCTAAAATCTGTATTGCCCATGACATAGGTTCTTTAATATTGTTTCCAAGAGAATGCTCAAACAAAACTACATGTAACCTGCAAAGGGAATATATATGCCAATTCCTGGGAAAACATTAAAACCAGTGCAATACATGTTTCTAGTTTTTTTTTACATTTTAAATAAAACTGTATACGGAATGAACTTAGTCTTTCTTTGAGAACGACATTTGAGGGTTGAGGTTGAAGTAGTACGCCTATCACACTGAAAATTGTAGATCACAATGCATTTAAGCCTGCAATTTCGTCTTTTCTGTTACAGGAAAATAATGTATGTATATAAATATTTTTTGTCTTCATAAATTTAGCGATCCTACAAAGGGAAAGTGTTCCCATGCTAATGTGAACATTATGTAATGTACAACTTACAGTGCTTAATTAAGGCAATAACACGTGGTACCATGTCTTCATCGTCACATTTTAAGGGACATTGCTATTGCTCCTTAAAAGCACTTTGAAAAATATGCAAAGTGGTAATGGGTGTGCTAAACTCGAAGGTATTCTCATAGACAATGAAGAAGTCTGGCCTCCCTTTAAAGTGCTATTTGGGATATTGAATTAATAAAACAATAGCAGCTTGCTTTCAAATCCATCGTTCTAGGAACATTTTACAACAACCTTTTAAGCAGCTTTAACCCATTACATGCGGCTTTGGAGGCTCGAAAGCACTCAAAGGTAGCTTTGCTTGGCAAATGGAGCCCCCGTCTGCTATTCAATGGAAAAACATTTACAAGGTTTGGTTACGTACACTATAATACAAAATGATGTCCCTTTGACAGAAGATGCATTTCACTCCTTATTTCTCAAGTTTGACTTGATAATCTCTTACATTTGTAAATTATGTAACTCGTCATCTGCTAAAACAGTTTTCATAAATAGATACAAAATCTGCCAAACACATGAAAAAAATACCTGTTCAAAAAATCTGACATCTGAATGCCACAACACGGGGAACATCATCAATGGCCTGGTGGACATATAAGAGTGTTTTCAGAATAGAGTAGGTCGGTTAACTACTAGTTGAGGACTAACAACACTACCCTTCCCAAAACCATCGTGCACAAAAAGCAGAATGTCAAACAACAGTACTTTGAAGCGAAACAAATGGTCTGAGGCTGAATCCAGCTCACTTTATAATCCTAATAAAGAATCAGTTGACAATCATCCTTTAGCTCTGAATTACAAGAACGTGGTAGCTGGATCAGAATGGTATATTTGGAAATTCTGTTAAGAAGACAACCAAGGGTGCCTTAGGCATTCTCCAGCAGACGCTCGTTTCTCTGGAACCATTTCTAGCATGGGGACCAGGAAATCTGTGAACTGTGCAGCATCTTCATGTGGCCATCCATACTTCTCAACAAGGACGTCAAATAGGCTCCAGGGCTTCAGCCGTGTAATATGTCGAAGCTCTCCTGCAGAACAAATGTATCACTATAAAAGGTGTATGTATCAAATACTTATTTTATTGCAATATATTCAAAACAGTAAAAGTTTGATACACAGAAGACATTTGAAGGCTTGCACAATGGAGTGGCACCAATATTTTATACACACAGTCACACACACACTTCAATAGAAAAGAAATAGGCATGTTTTCAGTTCTTACCCTCCTGCTTTTTTAATATGGCCCCGGACGTTCTTAAACATCCCACTTCAAAATAATTTTTCTTTTGAATTGGCCTTTAGAGGAAGATATAGTGAAATGCTGATTTATACTTCTAATGGGCGGTTTTACTATTTTTTTTTTCCTACTGAGCCATTTAGTGGTTGGGCTGGCATGCTTTCAGGGAGGGAGGGCAGTAGAAGAGGTGCCCTCGCTCTAGCAGACATCTAGTTGAAAGGACCATCAGCTCACCCAACTTGGGTTTAGTACCTGTCCATATTTTTCTGAGAAAGTGCACACAGATTGTTGAAGACGTCATCTTCCTCCTTGCCCGTATCCCTGCTATTTAGCCTGGAAGTCTAAACAAGAACAAGATCATGGCGCTCTGGGAAGTTATTGCTTGACAGAAAGTATGTTTCTGTTAGATTAGACTTCCTTAAATTTTTCCTCACAAGTCAGGCAATCACTTTGACACTTGGTAACAGACAGACAAATGGAAACCTCAAAGCAAATCAATGTTCCAAAGAAAAATGCACTGAAGGCCTTTTTGGGTTCATCCAAAGGCTAAGAAGTAAATAAAAATAACTCATGAAGTCGATCCGCAACAGTCCAATAACGGTACATTAAATGAGGCTACATAGTAGGATGCAATCACCTATAAATAGGCCAGTTTTTTTTTTTTTAGCTACATATCTATGATGTCAACGACCAGGACAAAACCGTGTTTGTATCTGTCAACTGCGAGGGTACTGGCAATGGCCAACTAATCAGAATACAGTAAGATCCTCTTTCATAGACAAGGATACATTTCAAAATGGAGCAATAATACAAAGAAAGGGACAGGATGTGGCGTAACATTCATAGCAGCCGACTTTGGAGCTGGGGAACCAGGTTCCGGTCTCGGCTCAACAACCTGTGATTCTGGACAAATCACTTCATCTCCCCCGCCTAACAAAAACAAATGTGGCCTTGTGTAACGTAACTGGTGCTCATGTGAAGTGCTCCAATACCTTCGGGTTGAGTTCACGCTATAAAAACTGCAAAAAAAAAAAAGCATCAGCAGTTCGATGAAATTGCTGAATGTGAGCAGTAGAAATCTAATATTAGCTCTTTATGACATTTAAGAACTATGGCTAGGTTTAAAGAGCTAGGAAGTAGGTTGAAATTAGTTGCTAAAGCAATGTAAGTGAAGTTACAGTTTATAGGGGTTTGTCTTTCTGAAAAGCAGGGTGTGTCATGTAAGTTACGCAGGGTGCAGCCTATATGGCAGTTACACCTTTGTTTAGCTCTGCAGGTAGAAGAAAATTAAGAGTTAGTCCTGAAATAAATAGCATTTTGAGTAGTTCATTCTTGTATGTAGGCCATCTTGGAACATTTGGTATAGATATGCCCTTGCATAATTTTCAATAGTATTTTATTGCTGGAACCAGAGCTTCCTGTCAGCAAAATTGACCGCCACTGTTAAGAAAATGCTGAAAATATTTGTTGAAGAAATCCCTCCTCCTTCGGATGTACTTTACATTATTCTTTTGTTTCATCACTTCCTCTGCTTCTGTTCTCTCAGCACGTTATTGGCCAGTTCTTACTTAGTAGATGTTCATATGTGCGGCAAAAAGAAAAATCCAAGGGAACGACGACACTGATCTATATCAGAAGCTCAACAAAAGATTTACACAGCCTGTTTAAAACTGAGCAATACTTCAGTCACTTTGTGGGAATAAAACTCAAGGATATATATAGACAAGAAAGATGTTACACTCAAAATCTTCCCGAGGGCCTAAATAAGGAAGAATGTGGAGAACATATCCTAAATCTTATTTGTGAATGTTTAATATGAAATATTTAAAAAGTTTATACTATTCAAATCCTCATGTAATGAACCTGGATAGTAGCACCGTTCATGCTCTTTCATGTAAATGCTACCTCTTCATTCTTCGGTAGGACATTTTTTTTTAACAGACTAAAAACATTTTATAAAAAATGAACAAAAATGTTGGCCGTTCATAAATGGATCAAAACTGCTGCAGTATTATGAAAGTTACCTTATGTTTATTAGGTTATTTCCTGAAATGACAAAATGGCAGTGGATTCCAAGCAGAGGCATTACTCTAGAGCTGACGTGTTTATGTGCCTATGATTACCAAACCGAAAGTATTAGTGCAGTGCCAATTTAACTCCTATGGCAGGAATGTTTGAAATTCCAACACTGTAAAGGTAAAAAGCTTGTGGACTTTCTTCAACTTCGCCTATGAGAGACCCTTTCCAAGCAAATAAAAAATAAAGGTTTTCCCAATATTTTGCCAAGAGGACACTTCCCTTTTACAAATCAGTTAGCCCCCGAATTCTGGGACCAGTACCTGATCAATGATTTGCAGATGTAACTGCGAACACAGGCCCTGTGATATTGCTATTTGCAGGGTTTGTGAATGCAAAAAGGCTTTGTACATTTGGCACATGGTACTTTACAAACCATCTATGCAAGCATGGTGAAGAAATGCAAAACAGTGTTACTTTTAGAACTACTAATGAACCAAGTGGTTAGAGGAAGTCCTTAGGACGAAGTAGCAACGGTGTAGCAGTTTATCATAATTCTCAACAGTGAGGATCTATTTCCTGAGGAAGCTTACAATATCGTCAAACATGTTTCATCCTGAATATAAATCCTGACTACAAACATACGCAGAGTAGGTAAACCAACTTTAAAACTGAATAAGGAGAAGAGTGATTCAGTGACAAGTGGCTGCAATGCTTTCCCATTCTAGTTTAGAAGTTAGTACCTAGGATTCCTCTGGGAGGGATCATCTGACAAACGTCAGTGCCGTGAACTTGAGAGAATGGAAATGAGAAGAATTCATTATTATAGAGATAAAGCAACACCAGTTTACAGAGGCGATGCCAGGGTCCTTACAAGAGGGAATCGGAGAGGTATTGCAACATGAAAGATGGCAAAAGTGTACCATTCTCTTTGACAGGAAAGAAGGAGAAGAAGGGCATCAAGAGAGCACATTATCCTCCAATTGGGCGCCTGCCTCTAAAATGCCCAAGGAAGACCAGGCACATGAATGTGTCAAGTAAAGAGGCAGTGGCTAATGAAACCCTGAGAGGCAGAGGAACAGGAAGGCACTAAGCAGGGAGTGTTACCTCAGAAATAGAGAACTCCAATCCTTGAGGAACAGAGAATTTTTACACTAATTCATGCATTTTACATCATTAATCAAGACGTCTAGCCAT
Organism: Pleurodeles waltl; assembly: GCF_031143425.1. Taxonomy (NCBI): domain Eukaryota; kingdom Metazoa; phylum Chordata; class Amphibia; order Caudata; family Salamandridae; genus Pleurodeles; species Pleurodeles waltl. Next base: position 1,006,625,246 of record NC_090442.1, on the reverse strand, counting down.
TTCATAACAACCACAAAAGGGTGTTTAAGTCTGATAATGGCAATTTCAAGTGGAAACACATTCAGCTCTCAATTGGCACTTCATTTGAGATGTGTTTTAAAAACATATCCATTAATGGGTGCAGGATCTTGAAGTCAGGCTATATCTGGGTTTTTATCAACTCGGAAATGCCATTATAAAAAAAATACTTGCCTCTGGTAACTGTCTTTATGCTGCTAATTCCTCGCCTTTGGAATATACCATAGGCCTCAAACTGGATCCAGAAACCTTTGAGCAGTACATCTGCATGCTGCTAGCTGGCACCATGCAGCTCCACACTGGTGCCGTTCCGCTTCGGAAATGACGTGAAAAGCCTATATTTGCCACTCCCACGCATTGACATCAGTTGCTTTCGTAGTTGGCCACACTTCCAAATGCACAGACCCAGCAGCAAATTGACTCTGACCAGTGTGCAGATTCATAGACATGGAATCTTATTAATGGGCAGAGGCCAATTCACAGAACAGGGAGAATCCGTGAAATATTTGTGGTTAAAGCCTCTACCAGAAAGAGCATTAATAAATGTAATTAACTTGTTCTTCTGATAGAGACTTCTAAAGGAGTCCTCTCCTTCTGAATAGATAAAGCAGTACCTAATAGGTGATGGGTCAAAGAATTGGTCTGAACCAAGACGTCTTGTAGGACCGTGGGCGGAATGCCAAACCTATAAAATTTCCTGAACGTATACATTGATGCAAGTGTAGCCGCCTGGCACATGCCCAGGAAAGGAACTCTGTGTGCTAAAGTGGTAGCAGTTTTGCCCCTGGTGGAAATGCCTTGCAGACCTTCTGGAGACTGCTTTTTGGCCAATGTGTAGCAGATTTTGATGCAGAGCACAATCAAACAAGAGATGGTCCTCTTCTGCATGGCCTTGCCTTTTTTCATCTAATTGAACCTGACAAAGAGCAGATCATCCACCTGTTGTCCTTTGGTATGATTGATGTAAAAGCTTGCGCTCTTTTGGGGGTGCAAGCAATGGAGTCTCTCCTCCTCATTAAAGGGGTGAGGCAAAGCACAAAATGCAAACAAGGTGATGGTTTCACTAACGTGGAAGGGGTTCAGAACCTTTGCCAACTTCCACAATCAGCTTGTTGGGGAAGAAGGTGGTGTAATACGGGTAACATAAAGAGCCTGAAGCTTGCTCACTTGCTGCACCGAGGTAATGGCGATGAGGGACATTGTCTTGATGTGAGGTGCCACAAGCTAAAAGTGTGAAGTGGCTCAGCAAATATGTGGGGTTCAAGTTAGGGTCCCACTGAGACATGACAACAGTAAGGGGTGGGAGTAGGTTGGGAAGTGTTGGGGACCTTTTGAAAATGCACCACAGATGGTGATTTAAACAAAGAGAACTGTTCAGACAACCACAGAAAGACTGAAAGGTATCCCTTAATGCCCAAAGCAAGGCCTTGCTGGGCAAGAGAAAACAAAAAACAGAACACCAGACATCTTGGATTGGAGATGGTCAATCTGGCATGTGCCACACTGACCCACACATTTTACCCCAAAGACCGCCATATACAGTTTTTGTCGAGAGACGTCCGGTTACCAAGATGGCATTCAGTACCTCTGGAGGAAGGCTGAAGTTGTTGAGCTATTATCGCTCAACCTCTCTGCATGACAGTGGAGATTGTGCAGGCCTGGGTGCAGAAACCTGGCCTTGTTGTTGCAACAGCAGGTCCTCCCGGAGGGGCAAACTGAACAGAGGGCAGATGTTGAAGCCCATGAGTTCTGGATACCATACTCTCCATGCACAATACAGGATGACTTGGGGCCTGGTTGTTCCCGATCTTCTTCAGAACTAGGGGCAGGAAAGGTATTGGCATGAGTCCAGAGTTCCACTCTAGGTGGGATACGTCCCCTCTGGAAAGTCGCCTTGGAAACTCCTACAGACACAACTGCTAATAGTGCTCGTTCTCGCTGGTCGTAAACAGAGCAAGCCAAGGTTCTGCCCATTTGTGGAAAAGACCTTGAACCACCTCTGGTTGTAACTGCCACTTGTGATCTGTGAGGATTGTCCTCCGTGGTATGCAAAGATCCTGCCAAGTCGTTCACCACCAGGAAGGTCTCTTGGAGGTCCAGCCATTTCCAAAGGCGTAGTGTCTCCTTGCACAAGGTCCAGGACCCCACTCCGTCCTGCTCGTTGCAATATCATATGGCAATGGTTTTGTCCGTAAGCACCTGCATCAGCGTCCCTTTGACAGACTGAAGTTAAGGGTTTCAAACTCAAGTGGATGGCCCACAGCTCCAGGAGGTTGATATGATGCAGGGCGTCTGTCAGAGACAAGAAGCCTCTGATTTTCATCTCTCTCAAATGGCCACCCCAGCCCATGAGTACCAAATCTGTCACTACTGTCAACTCTGGATGGGGTAGCAAAAAGGATTTGCCAGTGACCCAATTGCGTTGCAGTGTCCACCACTGCCGATCTTTCAAAGTCTCCTCTGATATATAAACGTGGTTGGAGTAGTCACTTTCATGTTGGAACCACTGAGACTTCACGTTGCACTGCAGAGTCCATACATGCCAGCTGGCGTGCTTGATCAGAAGGATAGAGGAGGCCAGCTATACCAGTAGACTTCGAGCCAACCTCACTGAAATCCAGAAAAGATGTTGAAAGATCAGGATCATAGCCCAAATATCCTGGTCTCTGTTCCAGGGGAAAAACACAAAACCAAACCGTGTCCAGAATGGCTCCAATGCTGGGGAGCATCTGAGGAGGAGTCAGATGCGATTGTGGCATGTTGGTAGTAGACCTCAAAGATGACAGAGGGTTTGCAATAGTCTGGAGGAGGCAGATGACTGCCTGGGGTGAGCCTGCCTTCAAAAGACAGCTGTCGAGTAGGGGAAGACTGGAATCCCTGACCTCTGAAGACATGCTGCTACCACTGCCATCACTTTCATGAAACCTCAAGGGGTGGTGGTCAGGCCAAAGTGGAGCACAACAAAGTGAAAACTGTCCTGTTCCACCATGAACAGCCAGTAGTGCCAATGGGCCTGCAGGATGAGCATCCAAGGTCGAAGGCAGACAATACATGGGCTAGTTTGAGCATCTTGAACTTTTCCTTCTGGAGTAAGGCATTGAGAGGTTGCAGGTGTAAAATAGTATAGAGGCCTCCATCCTTTGGCAACAAAGTAGCAGAAATAATAACCAAAGGGTACATCTGGTGAAGGGACTCTCTCAATGCCCCCTTTGGATAAACAACACAGTTCTTCTCAGTGGCAGGGCAAGGGGGTTTGAGGAGGCCCGACTCAGGGGGAAGTACCTAGGGCACTGGGTTCTTGAAAGTCATCAGACTCATTTTCTTCATGGTATGGTTGCCCAATCTCATCACCTGTGTCGTAACCATTTTCCAAATCTGTGCCAAATAAGAAATGCACTGTATATGTCCTTCCTTATATGGGTGACAAGTGAAGTGGAGGAAGCGGTGCTTTGATGGAAGCAGAGTGCAGCTTCGGTCGCGGTGTAATGGCTCCAAATCTGAGTCCGATCACAATGGAAACTTCATTCCATGGTGGTGGTCTGCATCAGCGTTGATGTTCTGGGAACCGCTGTGGAGTGAGATGCCAGACACAGTCGGAAAGGGAGCCAGAGGAGGCCGAGCTGTGGATTCGGTGGGTCCAACTGGCTCAGAGGACAAACCCACTGGTAGTACTTCCCATGAAGAGTATTTTGGCTTCTTCGGGCCCAAAGGTACGCCAGACAGAGTTGGTAAAGATCCAAATAGCCTGAACATGGCCTCGCAAAACTTTGTTCTGCCAAGACAAGTAGTGGAATAAGCTTGAATGTTAATCAAATTCAGATGTAAGATTAATAGGCATGGTGACGCCCTCACACGGAGTTCTGGGTATGAAAAAATGGTGGGATTCACCCAAATCAGATCACACTGGAGATCCCTGGGTGTCTAGTTGTCAGTCTCCCTCAGTGGCGGCAGAGCTTGGGCCCAAATTCCACAGCTATGCACATCACCTAAAAGGGTCAGTTTTGATGGGGAATTTGAAATGTTTACATGCTGTGATTTGGGCCATTTCCTGTTGTGGATGCTAGGGCCACTGACACCAATGGGTTATAGATTATAGTGGGAGAAGTGTGGAACACAGAATGGTAGAACATTTGTTATTAACAAATGGATTTCTCTCTATTATGTGCTTACAAATGCAAGCCAGTGTGCAAGAAAGAATACATTTTTACAAATATCTTCTGAATTACATTATAGTATAGGTAACAGTTAATTCAGAGGTGTACAAATAACCACTATTCCTAAACTCATAATCTTGTTCACCTTTTAGAAATATAGAGGTTTCCATGAAACCCATTTTTCATTAGCTTTTACCATATGAATACTACATGATCGGTATAAAATGAAAAATCATTGTAGTCTGCAGCTCAGTTGTTGGCTCCAGGTATCGCATTTTTTGGCCAACCAACAAGCCCTATAAACACCTGGAATCAAAACAGTCTGATGGACATAAAAATATGCAACTTTTGTAAATCTGCCATCACAACAAAACATTACAGGTGAAAAGGTTGTCACCATGCTATTTTTTCCTACCTATACTGATTATTTTTATTTCAATGATTATTTTCTTTGTGAAAACCATGAGCAATCTACATAAATGACCCCTTGCTGAATTCAGAATTTTGTCTTGTATTCAGAAATGTATAGTTTGCCAGGTTCACCTATACTTTTCACACCTTTTCTACCATGAAGTGCAAGTAGGATGAAACCACAAAAAGAAAAATGGACTACAACTTAGAAAAATACAAAAACTGTGGTAAAAATTTGGATTCCTCCTGAAAGCTGTGAAGATGGTGATCTTAGCATGCTAAACCATCTTTAGAAAACAAGTTATACTGGGACTATTTTCCCAGTTGTCTCTCGGTGAATCATAAACCCTTGGTATTTTTACAATTCACAAGTAGTGGGTAGAAAAAGAACACACATTTGGCATGGATGCCTTTCATGGAAAAGTTGCTGTGACGATTTAACCAACGTCTATCCCATATGTCTTAAAAATGGCTTAATACTCTAGGAGAAAAAGGCTTACTAGACAAGTGGTTAAAATTAGAATGCAATCTCAACATGGACTAGGCGGTATACCACAAAGGTATGCTCTTCAATTTATGCCACAAAGGTATGCTCTTCAATCTGTATCTGTAACTTCTAGAAGATCTAATGTCTCAACTCAACATCTCCTTTCATTGTTTGTCAATTATATGTAGTTCTATCTGAAGCTTTGATCTTATGATTCCATGAAAAAAGTAAACTCGCAGTTACTTGCATTCAGCATTGGACACAAAGCAGATATCTCAAATTCAATGCAGCATAGAAAGAATGTCTCCTTTTGACCCCTAGCAGAAACAGAACTGCTCCACAAACACAAAAAAAGCATAAAAACATGCAAATTTTATGCTAAGAATGGCTCCATAATCGAAGAAAACCTTCTCTTGCTAAAACCACATATAAGCCATGACAAAGTCAGCAAGTTAAAAAAAAAAAAAAACAATTATTCACATCCTCCCTTATCAATAGCTTAAAACGGCAGGCCATCTCCTGTTCAAACAAAATGTGTTCCCTCCTTACTAGTCTTCAAAAAAGGCTCAATTCACTAAACATTGTACTCCATGCAACATCCCTCTTTCTGAAGCAAAAACACTGATCACATTACACCTGTCTCATCATGTGTCAAGTGGCTAGCTCTTGAAGCCAGGGGCTTATTTAAAACAGCCCGTTTGACGTACAAAGAATCTGACCTGAAGATCCCAAAATACCTAAAAAATAAAATAAACTCAAAGTCTCAGAAGGATGCAGGTTACAAACTTAATCTGGACACTCGGTTCGCCAGAAGAATAGCTACTCTATTGAGGTCCTACTTGCATCAGAAATGCACTAATCAGCCCCATTTTCAAAAAACGACTGCAAAACTTCCTCAAAAGAAGTATTTGATCACCTGTAGCATAATGAATTTTGAATTGGGCTCTACAGCCTTCCACCTCTCAACATAAAATACAACTCCTATGATTTTTAAGATGGAGTATTAAAATTTAGCTTATGTATATCAAGGAAACAATAACAGAAACAGGATGACATTTAATCATACTGCATAGTAATGAAACTTAAAAAAAAAAAAGAAAAGATGTATTATACACTGTAAACTGAAACTCTAGATGTATGAAAGACATATTATTGTATGATATTCAAACAGTGTCCCTATGTAAAAGAGCATGACCTGCACCTCAAGCATAATACCACTCACAATGGACCCAATCTGAATCCATTTGGATGAGCCCGTGTTTTATAAAACGAAGTTAAATATAAATTAGAAACATTTTCAGGTCTGACACAGACCGTCTAAATACTGTGGGTATAAATGGAACTGGGCAATGAAAGAAATTACAGGACGGGGGTAAACCCTCCAAAGTCATGACTCCAAATTTACTAACATTGTGGTTACATCTAACAAGTTTAAGAAAATTAATGACAACAAAGATATTACAAATGACATGATATTACCTCGGCGATTGAAGAATTCCCGTGAATATTTTCCAGACAGGGCAAACTGTCTCGGTATATTGCCCAACAATTCAATGATGTGTGCTATGTGGTCTAGGAGGGAGAGTAAAGGGTGAATATAGAAATGAGGGGGAGGGATTGCGTGGGAAACAAAGAGAAAGAAAAAAAAAACAAGAGTTATTTAAAAAAAAGTAATCTCAAATAGATTCAAATGATCAATATTTGCAAACAAACTCATGCAAAGATTACTAGGATCAACAGATCTTTGGTATCTTTAGGTGCAGCAAATAGAACAGTGCATGCTGCATTTTTTGCAGCTGCAGAAGGTATTTCAAGCAAAGCATGTAACTGGCAAGCACATAAATACAAGCATGAAATAATCTGTTCACAAGAAATTACTTACTCAGTAAAAAAATAATTTGTAAATTTGTAGGGTTGCAAAATGGTTGTTAAATTCAGTGTTGAAAACGTATGTAGTATTTTATTTTAATTCAAGGCATGGAGGGTGGCATGCGGTATTTCTTTGATGCTAACTCAGCCACCGGAAAGATTTAAATAAAACAAACTTGTCATAAAAGATGACGACTTCATAAAACATTCAGTTACCTAAAACGCCTCACCAACCACGTTTTTGCTGTTTCCTGCTAAATTGTCAGCAGATAAGCAATGCTCTTGTATCTTTGCAACATGTATTAAATACCTGGTTATGTATTTTTATATTCCGTTTATTTATTTTTATTTAATGGTACACCCGTTGTGTTACCCAAAATAGTATGTTCCTTTCTTCTTTTTCTCTTCTGATATAATCATATAACTTATTTTGGAATCCAATTTCGTGATTCCCATTGTTAGGCCTTGCATGCCAACAGTGCACATGCTGTTGCTGCAAGAGGTATTATATACAATAAGGGGCTCGGAGCTTCCCCATTGCTTACTATTTGTTGGCTTCATTGTCTCTCTTATTTACTGCCTCCTAATTGGCCAAAGCTTGTTGATGCCACTTCTTGTTCTTTCGTTTAAAGTTTGGAAAAAAAATATGCTGACACGGCCAGCACTGTCTGCGTCATAACACCTTTTTTCTTTTTACTTTAACAACAAACATTGACAAAACCAATAGATCTTGCATAGGCAAGAGATAATGGCTTAGCCAATGCTTTTTTCTTAGTGCTACTTTACAGCCCCTTGCTCACACATACCCCTGAGCCAAATTCCCCTGCACGCCTAAAATGCCTGGGACAGTCTTCCCCTTTTTAGGTCTTGGTACACGCAGGTAGTGCTCATCTTCAATACAACAATGTATAAAGAAGTACAAGAGTGAATTTTGAGTTAGCCCTTTTCAGCCACTATCCTTCATCTGTTTTTCACACTTTGCCATTCTTTTGATGGGTGCGTTGCCAAGGCAAAGGCATTTTCATGATGCTTATGTCATCCCATTTGCGTTCATGCTAGAAAGAAGATTAGTAGATACAATGTCATTTGTAACTTGAAACGGAGACCCAGATTGCGTTTGATATATTTACTTTGATTGCACAACAGCATTTCAAATTGCTGATTTATGGCTTTACTGTTTGTTGCCTCTATGCTTGAGCCTATTGTATGTTAAATACACAATGTTATTAACTAAACACCCTGGCATGTTCTTTTGTTTTACTCTGTTGTCATGATATCATGTTGTTGGATTTACAGTTTTTTTGTTCACAAATTAAAGATTGAAGGCAGGCCTTTCACAAAAATATCTACTATGAAATATTTTGGTGTTTATTCCTTTTAAGTTGACCACTTCAAAGTTATTTTTTGTTTCAAAGTCGTAACAATCTTCTTTGAAGGATACATCTTAAGTGTGATTCATGCAGTCTGTTTAGCCATTATTGTTATTACTACAAAATCACCTTTATGCACTTGTATTATTAAACCATGTTTTTCACGCTGTGAATTGTAAGCAACTAGTACCAACAATGTACCGCTTCAAATATAGTAAGCCACTCCTCTATAATCAAAATGTGTACTTTATTAATAGCAGTAAGTGTGTATGCTTCTCCTTAAAAATGCTAATATTTGTAAGCAGGAACTCTGGAAAATGCTTTAATAAGCACTTTAAAAAATATATATTTGACAAAAATGTGGTCTTACCATAACCAACGAAACATACCAGTCTGTCATATCTACCTAATCTATCTACCTACGATACCTAATCTTTTGTGCCTACCTACAGAGCTTAATTTACAATATCTGCCATATCTAACCACCATATGTAACTTAATTACCAAACTACCATAACTAATCTGTTATATCTTCCATACCTAAGCTATTATGCTTTTCTTCTACACCTACTCATCTACCTTCCATACTTGGCTACTTTAACTACAATAAATTACATACCATAAGTTACTGACCTACTCTACCTATTTAGCAACCATACCTAAACTACCAAAACTAGACTACTACAATACATCTATGATACATTCCTTCCATACATAGATCACCTTACCTACCAATACTACCTATCGTGCCTAAAATACCATATGTAATCTACAAAATCTACAAACCATGCTTCCACCTCTACAGTGCAATCTTACGACAACCATGCATAGGGGACAAGTTACAGCCGTAATAACACCTTACGTTACTGATACCTGCTGCATAAAGCCCCTATGTCGAACTCGAGGGGCCTCCAGTAACCTCCTAAGGCATGGCTGTCTGCATCAGGAGGATGTGAATTGTAGCTTTTAAGGTAATGAACATGTTAATGTCATTGCTCATTTAAAAAGGGCCAAGACTAATGGCTTTGCCAACATTTCTTCCCTGTTCACTTACGAAAGTTTCACTCGAGCCTATCCCAGGCTATGCTTTCTTCTTTTCCAGGCAATGTACTCTTCTCAATCAGTGTGTCTTTGGTGTTGCTCACCTTTGCAAGTCACATGCCATCATACCATATTACATCTGTCACTTTGGGATACGCTCTAGCTTATTCCCGTCACACGCTTTTGTAACTGTGTTGCATGTAAGCAGACATGTTTTAATTTAACACTCTCAAGAACACATCAGCTTCTTCTGAAGCTCGTGGATGTTGTATGTGCCCATGCTAGTTCACCTGCACTGTTTCTAAAAAATTTAAGTGTACGGTCTCTCAATCAACCCAGTTTGCTACGAGAGGTTACCTAATATAACTTTGGTATTTGGCCCTGCTCCATGTAGGCCGCCCTCCTCACAATTATGGATTCTATTTCTTCTCAACTCCCTGGATAGCCCTCCATCCACGTTCCCTTCAAGTGCACCGAATGGGCTTTCAAAATAGCTTGCAGTGATGCAACCAGAGGAAAACCTCTGTCCACAACTACTTGGTTCATACATGTCACATGGAAATCTTTGCACAAGGGGAATTGATCCCTATTGTGTGGAGTAGCAATAGACTACTACTCCTGGACAACTTGGTAGTCCCCATGCACGGGTCTCTTTTGCAAGAGATCTTTAGGCTCAGCTTCAGGCAACAATTTTATGTGACAAACTTTCTGGCAGTGGTGAAATTCTTTAAGAGAATTTATTTCCTGAATCTGCCCTAGTAAACTCCCTACAGGTTATGATACTGCCACTTTGTGTTTCCTGCGACACCTGAAGAATATTTTTTTTGATTATGTAGGCTTTAATCACCCCCATTCTCCTAAATGATTCTTATCCCCACGTGTAGCTGCCTACTGGACGAGGACAGTTATTCCAAGAGTCCTGATTAGCATGTTTTCTCAAAGGTTTTTGCCAACCTTAAAACCTCAAGGTGCTAATATGTTTTAAAAGTCACACCTGCAAGAAAGAGGAGGGCGACATACAGCCCTTAACTTCATGGTATATCGAGAACCTACCTCACAGGAACAACAGAAAAGGACTGCAGACACAGACAGTTACTGTGTCAAGGGCTTCTCATTATTGGGGCTTGCCTCTAAGTGACTGGGAAAACTGTATGAGTGTGTAAGCCGTTAATAGCAGAAGCCACTTTGTTTTGTGTAATGAAGCAGGTAATGTTCAGGTCTGTTCCTGACTTACAAAAATGTACGAAACGCATAAGGGGAAATACAATCTCAAAGCTACTGTTTTTGCGTATCCTCAGAAAAGTAATTAAAAATACATCATGGATATGCCAATCATGTTTCATGTGTAGTGAGTTCCCCTGTATATATATCAGCTATTAAGGATGTGTACGTTATGTTCTGAAAATTTATAGAGCGCATAGCTACCCCAAGGCCTCCCAGCGCTATACATAAAAACCTTTGGTGACTGTTGATAATATGATTTAACTAACTGCAGCCTAGCTAAACTTTGTATTCATGAAAATTGACTGGTGTATTTTCTCAAATAGTGGGGCATTTCCATGAAGTCTTAAGAGATGGGGGCTCTTGCGTTTTATTGAATTTTTGGCTGGAAGGTGTCCTAGTCTTAATATCCCTCTTCGCCTCTTCTTTTAGTTTTTTTTATGTTGGTCAATTCATAGACCTTGGCTGCTTGCCTCTAGTGATCTGAGGCAAATCCTCACTTTTTGAGCCAAGGCAAGAATGTGTCACTTCAAACCTCTAGGTTTGTCAAAACTGTCAGAGACTACCATGTAAGGCTTTTAGATTATCCTCTTTAATGAGCTCGTTCATCTTTGATTCCTTTCCCCTCACCAACAGAAATGTTTAGCAGATCACGAAGACTATTAACAATTGTCCAACTGCACCACAACTGAGAACTCCCTCGGTTTACTGTCGGGCAAAGGCTGAACACGTCCTATCATAAATCTTCCAGTCATCAACCAATGGGTTGTTTATTTAGACTTTAAAATGTAGGGTATCCACCTCGTTCAAGATACTTTAGTTCTTTAAGACTGATTGACCAGACTAAAGCTCAAAGAAGCCTGTGTCACAATTTCCACCAGGTACCCTCACCAGTCTCTCCTACAGCTCTTTTGGCATGAAAGATCATGGAAGTGCCCAAGTCTTTCTTTTGAACTTTTTTTGCAAAGCTAATATGTTGCTTTAAGGACTACCTTAGTGCTTCCAAAGTGTCTCTTCATCAGACTAATCTGACATTCTCCTTCCTTCAACTGTTTTGTTTCTTTAACATCTTTCATTAACTAAAATCACAACAAGATGAGAAATCCGCAGTATTTTCACCACACATTACCGAAAAGCCACAACACAAGCTACTAAGAAATGCAAAAAATGAACATTATCTTTTAGGAACCCTCTCAAAAAGGAAGATGGGTGATTCCTAAGCTCTAAGAAGGGCCGAGACTGGAGGAAGAAAACCAGCATAGAGACAAGGACAATAACTATACCGCATCAAAAATCAACAGGGAGCCCCTTCCAAGGAGCTCTAGCTCATTTCCTCCAGCAGGCAAATCCCCAAGATCCAAAGCAAGTCACCCAGCCTGCAACACCACCACCTCTTTATTCAGAAGCACCAATACCTTAAAACCACAACTGAAGATTATTAAGGAAATGCTCTGCAGAATTAGTTTTTAGTAAACGTGATTTTCTTCCTCCTGAGCTTGATACAGTGCTGCTGCTCGCATAATGTCAGCCAGCTCCTTTGTATCGTCATTGAGTTCAAGGTGTCGTGGCAGGGTTCAGGAAAGCATAGTTAACAGTGCTCCTTAAATGAAACCCCCATCATTTTTATGCCACTGCACAGCATTGCATCTCAGTGGTCCTCTACCCCAGTATTATAAGTCACCGTAACTTTGCCCTCTGCACTCATTTTAGAACTCTTGGGCTGATACAGGGGCAAAGCCTCTGCTTCATGTCATCACAAAGGGTAAACAATATTCCTTCATTTACCTTCTGCAGCTTCTCTGGATGTCAAATCCCGGTAGGCTCAACACTCGGATAGTGGACCCCGCTTCAAATTATACTGACATAAGTCATGCATAGATTGATGTTCACCCACACAGTTTCTAAAATAAGACTACGTCAAGCCCTTTTTCCACTGTGCTCCACCACTGTTGTGTGCTGGTTCGCAACTCCACCCTAGATAATGCCTGATCCACAGCGAATATGTTTCCAAAAAACTTGTCCATGTTAAAAACAATGGCCTTCATGGACTTCTTCATGACCTAAAATCTTGCAGTCAGATATGAAGAAGAGCATTATTAGACTTGAGGATCACCTTCTGTCTTTCTGAAACAAACATCTCCTCCTCAAATTGCTCCCAATAGCCCTACATCTATGACAGATACCACACTTAAAAAAGACATTGTTTGTAGAACTTGCTTCACAGCCGGGAGGGAACAATAAGCGCAGGAGCCGAACAGTAGGTGATACCCTGCACTCCTCTCCTCAGACAGGTACCTAATGTAAGACTCCATCTCACAGGTGTGGTAGTCAGAAGCCATCACAGCAAAGAACCATCAAATTTATGGTTTGTGAAAGGCCCTAGAATCCCCACTCTAGATAGTGCTGGCACTCCGAAGGGATGAAGCCACCAGCCAGCATGGCTCTGCTTTCTCAAGGCTCCCCAAGTGCCAGAAAACCAAGCCCCTGTCCAGCAGCAGTGTTACAAAGGAGATACAGCTCGTTCACTTCCTCTGTGTCCAAGAACAAGTTGGCCCTGCCTAGTGTTCCCGGTAAGCCACTACCAGTATCAGTGATCGTCTCTCCACAATGCAGCAAATGCAGGAGAGAGCATACAACCACACGTACAAGTACTTTCCAGGGCTGACATCTCACTTTAAACAATTCATTCCAGGCAGCGTACCTCGGGACCCAGAGAATGGTCTGGGGAGTACAATTAAGTGTGCTGATTCCCTCAATACAACAAAACCTAAGTGGCAATTAGAGGTGCTTGACAGATTTGAGACTATCCTTTCAGAAGATGGCCATATTTCCTCCCCAAGAGATACAGTTCCTGGGCTTCTTGGTCAATACTAACTCACAGCCACCAACAAAACCAGCAAAAATCATAAGATTAGGGTGCAGGCTTGTAACCTGGAGTTCCACATGTATCAGTCCAAGTTATGTTCCTTAGCTGTTTGCACTACTGATGTTTCTACTACCTCAAAGGTATACACCTTCCATGAGATGGCTCTTATACCAACTATTAGCCACTAAATCCAGATGCTTGACAAGAGATTTTCTACTGGTTGACTGACATTCAGCTTGAACCGACAAGAAGATTTTTAGAAATTGCAGCCTTTTCAATCAAAGCAGATGCCAGACAGAAGTGCTGCGGTGTTCTCACAGCCCTCTAGCCATGTGCTTTGGGAAGGAAAACCCTTGGAGAGATAACCACAAATCAACACCTTAATGCTTCCTCCTTGCTGATGCTATCATGAATCTAGCTCTGGACAGGGAAGGAATAGACAACATCTTGGCTGCCCCTTTTATTAATCTGCTGGAAGGACACCATTTGAGGTTCCTCCATGATATTGCAAAAGACTTTTAGCACTAAGGTCTGGACAAGTAAATTCTCTCAAAAGCGCATACATCGCCGGTTTTAATTTCACGTTTCTGGTTAGCACTCCCATTTTACTGACAACAGCAACACATGGATACTGGACAGAGGTTTTCTAGGACTATCAAGCAGGCGTTTTTCTGTACTGAACTGTTGGCCTACAGAGGGAACCATCAAGTCCCTCTCTTCTTTGGCTGGTGACCAGGGACAACTACCTCAGTTGCCTTTCTAAAGGACCAATTTGTCTTCAACTTTATTGTTTTACACACACCACCAATAGTTCTCTCCTCTTAGCTAGGATCAGATCATTTTCAGAAACAGTTGTCCACTTCTTTAGAGGTCTCAGGCATGGTTTCCTACTCTGAGCTATCATCTACTTTTCTCCCAACACCTAGGGAAGTCCAAACCTAAGATTTTCACGGCCAGCTACAACTAGAGATATGGAAAATGTTTCATTCTTCAAAGGTAAACTCAGTCGTGTACTTCTAGAGTGGCTCTTAACCTTCTGACTTCTGTTGAATATCGCTTAATCACTACTGGAACGCGGTATCCCCAAAAGCGGCTGACCCCAGCCTAAGCATCTTGTATAATGTGAACCACAAATAATACATAAAAAGCAGAAACAAACATTCATCAAATATACAAAAGATGAAATGTTTTATTTAATTTAAAAAAACAAATATAAGAAATCTAAATTTGAACGGGAACGTTGGATCTTTTCCAAATTCAATTGAGACCACTCATCATCTGTACTATATTCTGCTTGATGCACTTGCACTGCTCCCATAAATCAATCTGCGGAGACTACCTTAATTGTTAACTTCCAATTTCAAATTCCTTCACATTTACATCAACTTCTTTATTTATATACACTTCATTAATCTGTTAATATTTTTTAATATTTAATAAATAATATTTTATCATTTTTGATTTAATGTAAGCAACTGCGGACTCCCTGAGTAGGTTTCAAAGACCCCCAGGGTTCGCCAGAACACAAGTTAAGAGCCACTGTGCTATGTCTTTTATAGTCTTTCTCTTAGGCACCAACGTACAAAAACATCTTCATGCCACAGACAGGTCCCACACTTCACTTTTAAAAACGTTTTATGTTTGACCTTAGATAGCAGAACCTTGAATCTTGTTGAAAGCCTTGCTCTTGCATAATGTTAGCCTCCATACCTTAAAGTAAGATGTAGATTTCCCCGTATTAAAATAGGTAACCATAATTTGGACAAAGAAATAAAGACAGACTAAAATTGTCAACCCCTTTTTATAACCTACATGTCTTGTTTTTTCAATCCAGCTGCTTCACCTTACCTTCACCTTGTTTAGCCTTTGATCTAAAATGTCTCAGGTTTCCTGTTCAGCTAGCGGGCAATTCTTTCTGCACCTCTCTGCAAGAAAGAAGGCAGAACCATGCCCGGAAGGGTTCTCTATACTGATAAATTTGTTTTGTGATCATCCTTTATGACATGCTTTTTTTTATTTAAAGCTTGCAGCTAGCTGAGTTAGCGTTAAAGAAATTATGCACATTTTAAACCTCAATGTCTATCTTAAATGTATTATTTTCTTCCCAAGGTGGGGAAACCTATACTTTGCTTGGTGTTTTGTGTAACTTCAATGCTTGTTTTATAGGGAGTCCAAACACAGATTTCCACACTCATGCAAGCCTTACAGTCAAGGGGATGAATTCCCTGAGGTTAAGGGGAACGCTGGCCTGCACACCGATGTTATGGATGAAAGTTTTAACTAAGAAAAAAATGTGCAGTTTAAAACTCAGACACAGCTGCATTCTAAGTACCATATTGGTCATTACATAAAGATTCAATCGAGACTTGGAGAAACACTTACCTTCATCCCTGGAATAGTCTTCACCAGAATGTGGTTCAAACAAATAATCACCTGTTGCTAGTTCGAAAGTCTGCAATACAAAAGCAACATATTTATGAATTAAGATCGAATTAAAAACTCATGTTTCCACTCATGAAAGAGATCAGCACGGATATTTATTAGATCAAAAGCCACTTCCTCATTCTAGTCAGTCCTAAGTCCACAAAGAGAGTTGTGTTTGTGCCTTGGCTTGGGGTCACTTCGGGCCAAGCTAAGTTAGACATAAAAACCAAAAGCTAACTTCATACAATAGAATATAATGCATACATACATACTAACTGGTGTCACACCTTGCAACAAGTTGCACTCATTGTATACGTTGGTCATTAGCAGCGTGTGACTCACTAGGAGAAATTTCATTCACACAGAGAGAGGCTTATTAAAAGCAAGTGGATCTCACTGGGAATGAGTATCATTCACTACAGGCTAACCTCAATGTGAGGGGGGGTCACCCACCTGACTGTAAGCAAGTCTCACTTACTGAAAATAGATCTTAATTTAAGTGGTTATCCCTCAAAGTAGATGAATAATATTTGGCGGGGATCAGTAGTTCCATTGAATTCAAAAGATCTGCATAGAGGGCAGGGATGTCTAACTTTTGTATAAGAATATACTGTTTTGGCCCATAGCACTAAACATCTTTTGACTGGAAGTAACAACTGAATAATCCAGCACTCGCGATTTTCGCAATAAAAAAATTACAAACAAAAGTGTGTTTTCCTTCTTACCATGCACGCTGTGCTCCAGATGTCAGCAGGTGTGCTGTATCCTGCTCCTATTAAAACCTCTATGGATCTATATTGTCGTGTCTGTATGTCTTCTGTGAAATGTTTATGCTAAAATGAGGAAATAGCATTAGTAGTCAAATAATAATATCTGCATTCTTAAAGATTTAGAAAAGGTTAACTCCCACAACAGAACATCAAAGAAGGTTATCAGTACACTTACCACCCAACAAGCATTTCCTAGGTCAGCAATTTTAACTCTAATTGAATCTGCATTTTTAGGATCAAGAGGATTCACCAACAAATCAGCAGATCGGGTTTTCACTGAGAGAAGCAAAACATAAGAATATAATTAGTATTAACTGTGTTCAATTCAAAATACAAAATGAATTGAAATGGCATAGAATGAGAAAATGAAAAAAACTTTTTGTAGATATTTTAATTAAAAGTTTCTCAACAAACTGCCAATTTTAATTGTTGTCCATGGTGCGCCTTCCTTCACAATAACGGATGGTTCCTCTACAGGTTAGGATGACAATACCTTTACATTGCATAGTGACAAACTCTACATCTGATCTAACAATGTGCCCACTACAGACTGATTGCAAACAGGCTTGTTGAACAGCCCATGCGAATGCTTTGTTAAAAAGAAAACAAACAAAAAAATGATGCTGTGTTGGCCACAATATTATGTTTATGTATGCCTTCGAAGGAGGAGACCCCTGACCAATTAACCTTATAGGAAAGAGAGAACAAGTCAATGGATATCAGACACTGGACAACCTGCTTGACTGGTGAAGAGGCACAACGGATGACAAACTGCTTATCTAAGAATGGGACAGCTGTATGTGTCGCACACAAGCTCAAAGCTGTCTAGACATCTAATTTATATAGAAGTCCTTAAGTGTGGAAGATGTGCTTTGGAAAAATGTAGGAAAACACATTTCCAGGTTTATGTAAACACTTGAAAAACCCTGAACAGGAATGGATGTCTGGTCCAAAGACCTGTCTTACTCTTATGAAGTATACTGTAATTCACATTAAAACCCACCACACACAATGACATACAAAAAGCACGCGATCATTTGCTGTGGATCTGGGCCAATGCTCCAAAACTGGTATTTCGACGGTGCAAGCTCTAATTCTGCTGCAGCAATTATTTGGTGAATTCATACCTGCAACATGGATGATACTTTCTTGTCTTATCTATTAAATACAGTGTTTGGAGGTACATAAGCAAGACAGTGTTTCACACGTCCTGATGAGACCCTTAAAATTACTTAAGAGGGTTGAAACGTCAAATCAAAAAGGACTGTTCATTGAAAAGCATCTTATTCTCAGGAACCAGCATGACTGAACTTATAAACATGTGTAAATAATGTAAATCCCTGAGCTTGTGCATATAGTTTGTGAATAATGTGTTTTATTGCCAAAACATTCACTTTGAACACCGTGCTGCCGTCCCTCTCGTTATTGTTGGTACATGTTAAGTCGTCTGTGGTTTATTTTTACGGATTGTGACTTGTTTGCTGAATTAAGTAGTAGCGGGACCACAATTGGATACTGAGCCATGTCTTGAATGAGACCACACAGAACCTTTTGTGTTATTTCTCATATTATACTCTGGTTTCGGGTCAAGCATGAACAGTTTAGTCCTTGTGACATTTATATGACTCGAAAGGACTTCTTCGAAGAAAAAACAACTTGTAACACTCCGAGCTCAACACTAGATGGCAGGAACAGTGCAGCTACACATGCCACCGAACATATATATATATATATATTATATTATATATATTATATTATATATATATTTTTTTTTTGGCTGCAGCAGCTACAATTCTTTGATATTCATTGAAATAGAAAGCTAGATCATGAGAGACCAAGAAGGATTATTCAGTGGTACTGGCGGTCCTCATGCTGAACCGAATACTTAAAGCAACTTCGCTGAGGAAACTGGTGACCCTACATCCAAACCAGGATATCATTGTTATATATTTAATATGCACGTCCTCATACTATTTTCTTGTGATAACATTTAAATTGTTTTACAAATGAAAGCCCATGCTCCCCTTTAGGTTATAGGGTTCCAAATAAATTATCAAAATTCCTTGGATGTAACTGACACAGCTAATTTCTGGCACATGTGGTGGAAATATGTCAGAGTCTTCCCTCGCGGAGGAGGTACTTGACCATCTACCAGGTTTCCTGAACTGATCTCTCTGTATCCCAAACTGTTTGTTAGCGATACTGCCTTCCAGGAAAAGGCTTACGGTACAGCTGCACTTATTAGAATTTTGTGTCATGCGTGCAAAAAGGAAAACTACCATGATTTGGATAGGCTCAAAATAGTAGTATTTTTGTACGAGCAAAAGCTTCTGTGGAAGAAGGTATTATTTAAGTGGCTGACTGGTATTTGAAGTCCACCAATGCAGGTTTCTGCACATGGATGGGCATCTGAAATGACTACTTATAAAGAAGAATGGGATGTATCACATTTGACACTTCGATGATCAAACGACTATCATCTTAATTACACTCTTCACAAGATTTGATCAATAAGATTAGACAACTGGCGCTGTAATTTCTTCCACATAACATACAGTTGGCTGTGAAGCATCTGTTGTGATCACATCTTGAGGCACAGGGTCTTGGAATGGCCGCCCTTGGTTTAAATTTATAGGGTTCCACCATTGAAGCGAGAAGTGTGTCTGGCGGTCTATCAACACTAGATCTTGAAGTTGACCCTGTGCTTGTGTCCATTGTTTTGCAAGGCACTGTTGTAAGGGCCGCATGTGTAATCTTGCGTTTGGGACAATGGCTGTGCATGAAGACATCATGCCTAGAAGATTCATTACAAACCTTACTGGGTAGTGTTGGTTTGACTGTATGCTTGATGTTATATTTTGGAACGCTTGGACCCTTTGTGGACTTGGAGTGGCAATTACTTTTTGTGTATTGAGTGTTGCTCCCAAGTATTGTTGTATTTGGGATGGCTGCAGATGTGATTTCTGGTAATTTATAGAGAACCCTAGTTTGTGTAGAGTTTCTATAACGTATTGTGTGTGAAGAAGACACTTTTGTGGAGTGTTGGTTTTTATTAGTCAGTCGTCTAAGTATGGGAATACGTGCATGTGCTGTCTCCTTATGTGAGCGGCTACTACTGCAAGGCATTTTGTGAATACCCTTGGGGCTGTTGTTATTCTGAACGGTAACACTTTGAATTGATAGTGTACGCCGTGTAGCACAAACCTTAAGTATTTTCTGTGAGAAGGATGGATGGGTATGTGAAAGTACGCATCCTTGAGATCCAATGTTGACATGTAGTCCTCCTTTTTTAGTAAGGGAACCACGTCTTGAAGTGTTACCATGTGGATGTGGTCTGACTTAATGAAGAGATTCAGTGTTCTGAGGTCTAAGATAGGTCTTAACGTTTTGTCCTTCTTTGGAACTAGGAAATATAGTGAGTAGACGCCTGTTCCTTTCTGATGGTTGGGTACTAACTCTATTGCTTGTTTTTGTAATAGTGCTTGGACCTCTATTTGTAATAGGTCTAAGTGTTGTTTGGACATATTGTGTGCCCTTGGGGTCACATCTGGTGGGAAATTTGTGAATTCTATGCAATAACCATGTTGGATAATGGCTAGGACCCATGCGTCTGTGGTAATGTGGGTCCAGTTCTGATAGTATGCGGTAAGTCTCCCCCCCACTGGTGTTAAGTATTGGGGTTTTGTGACATTGGAGTCACTGTTTGGTTTGGCTTGTTTTAGGTGTCTGGAACTTTCCCCTTCCTCTTGGGAATTGTCTTCCTCTATATGAGCCACAAAACCCTCCCCTCTGGTATTGTGCCTGATAGGTGGGTCTGGTTTGCGAGGTGGAAGGCTCTTGTGTTTGCATTAGAAAACCCCCTATAAATTGTGGCTTTCTAAATGTGCCTCTGCCCTGTGGGGAGTAGAGCGCGCCCATGGCTTTGGCTGTGTCCGTGTCTTTCTTTAACTTTTCAATTGCTGTGTCCACTTCCGGCCCAAACAATTGTTCTTGGTTAAAAGACATGTTCAGCACCGCTTGTTGGATTTCTGGCTTGAATCCAGAGCTTCTTAACCATGCATGCCTGCGAATGGTTACCACAGCGTTGACCGTTCGTGCTGCCGTGTCTGCCGAGTCTAATGCGGACCTTATTTGGTTGTTGGATATTGCTTGTCCTTTTTCCACAACCTGCTGGGCACGTTTCTGGTGTTCTTTGGGCAAGTGTTGTATAATGTGTTGCATCTCGTCCCAGTGTGCCCTATCGTAGCGAGCAAGTAGGGCTTGCGAATTAGCGATCCGCCATTGATTGGCTGCCTGTGCTGCCACTCGTTTGCCCGCTGTGTCAAACTTTCTACTCTCTTTGTCAGGCGGTGGAGCGTCTCCTGACGATTGAGAGTTTGCCCTCTTTCTGCTGCTCCCACAACCACCGAGTCCGGTGTAAGTTGCTGTGATATAAACACAGGATCCGTTGGGGGAGGCTTGTACTTCTTCTCCACCCTAGGCGTGATAGCCCTTCCTTTAACTGGCTCCTGGAATACCTGTTTTGCATGTTTGAGCATACCCGAGAGCATTGGCAGACTCTGGTAGGAAGCCTGGGTGGATGCCAAGGTGTTGAAAAGGAAATCCTCCTCTATTGGCTCAGAATGCATTGCTACATTGTGGAACGTAGCTGCCCTGGATAAGTACCTGCGTATATCCAGTACTGTCCTCTGGAGGTGACGGCTTTGTTGGGTAACAATCCGGTGATACTGGTGTATCATATAAGTCCCATGCATCAGGATCATCCTGTGTCATCCCTGTATGCGTAGGTGACTGCATTGGAGGTGTCCCCACCGGAGACAGCTGTGGTGAGTGTAGTGGGGAAGGTTGTGGAGAAAACCTTGGTGGTGGGGACTTTTCTCTGGCCACCTTCGCCTTCGGCTGCATTTCTGTCTCCTGAAATGCCAGTTTTCTGTTGGTTTTAATTGGAGGAAGAGTTTGTATTTTTCCAGTCTCTTTCTGGATATGCAACCTCCTTTGCGTATGGCCTGGTCCATCCATACTTATTTCCTGCTCAAATCTGTGTTTTTCATGCATTTGGCTGGAAAGTCCTTGCTCTTCTGTGTAAGAGCTTCTTTTTGGCTCCGAAGCCGCTTTTTTCGGTACTGATGTTTCCGATAAAGTCTTTTTCGGTTCCGAAGATATTTTTCTCACCTTGGGTGAGTCGAACTCTCGGTGTTGAGATCGTTCGATGCCGGAATCTCGACCGGAGTCGGAAGTCTTCGGCAAATCTCTGGCCTTTTTCAGTGCCGATGTTTGGTCACCTTCTTTTCGATGGGTTAAGCCATGGCCTGCTGGCGGTGGCGTCTCCTTAGCCTTAACGATCTTTGTGTGAGTTTTGGACGGGCAGTTTTACTCACTGTTTTCTGCATCGTCGGGGGTCACTCACTTTCGGATTCGTCAGAGTCCGTCCCCTGGATGGAAATTCTTTCCTTCTCTCCGACGTCAAGTTGTTCTCTCGGTGTCGACGCCCTTTGCAGTCTTCTCGCTCGTCGATCACGTAGGGTCTTTTTACATCGAAACGCTCGACAAGCCTCACAAGTATCCTCCCTGTGTTCTGGTGATAAACACAGACTACAGACCAGGTGTTGGCATGTATAAGGATAC
This sequence comes from Pleurodeles waltl, assembly GCF_031143425.1. Taxonomy (NCBI): domain Eukaryota; kingdom Metazoa; phylum Chordata; class Amphibia; order Caudata; family Salamandridae; genus Pleurodeles; species Pleurodeles waltl. The sequence goes on along the minus strand of NC_090442.1, from coordinate 1,006,602,990 downwards.
TTCGAGTAGCACTTCGGACAGATGCGGAAGGGAGTCCGGTCCATTAGTCTTCGACGATGGATGTGGTCAGGCCGACCAGGCCCCGCTGAAGAACGGAAGCCCTGAAGGGCCGCCGGAGCACTTCTGCGATCGGTGTCGATACAATAACACTAACCGGGTACCGAACGAGAACAATACTGTCGATTTTTTGATATTTAGCTAACTTTCCGGATTTGAAATACGGAGCGAAGAGGAACACGTCCGAACCAGATGGCGGAAAGAAAACAATCTAAGATGGAGTCGACGCCCATGCGCAATGGAGACGAAAGGGAGGAGTCCCTCAGTCTCGTGACTCGAAAAGACTTCTTTGAAGAAAAACAACTTGTAACACTCCGAGCCCAACACTAGATGGCAGGATAATGCACAGCATGTGTATCTGCAGCTACACATGTCACTGAATATATGGAAAATGTCACTTACCCAGTGTACATCTGTTAGTGGCATTAGTCGCTGCAGATTCACATGCTGTGCACATCCCGCCATCTGGTGTTGGGCTCGGAATGTTACAAGTTGTTTTTCTTCGAAGAAGTCTTTTCGAGTCACGAGATCGAGGGACTCCTCCCATTTTGGCTCCATTGCGCATGGGCGTCGACTCCATCTTAGATTGTTTTCCCCCGCAGAGGGTGAGGTAGGAGTTGTATATGCTAGTAATAGTGCCCATGCAATGGAGTGAATACGTATGTACATAATGTAGTTTAAAGTAATATATATATTTACAAATATACAGATGTTCAAGATCAACTTCTAAACGGCTACAGGCTCCCGGGGAGGCGGGTGGGCGCATGTGAATCTGCAGCGACTAATGCCACGAACAGATGTACACTGGGTAAGTGACATTTTCCGTTCGGTGGCATGTGTAGCTGCAGATACACATGCTGTGCATAGACTAGTAAGCAGTTATCTCCCCAAAAGCGGTGGTTCAGCCTGTAGGAGTTGAAGTTGTCTGAAACAATGTTCGTAGTACTGCTTGGCCTACTGTGGCTTGCTGTGTTGTTAGCACGTCTACACAGTAGTGTTTGGTAAATGTATGAGGCGTAGACCATGTAGCTGCCTTACATATTTCTGTCATTGGAATATTTCCTAGAAAGGCCATGGTAGCACCTTTCTTTCTAGTTGAGTGTGCCTTTGGTGTAATAGGCAGTTCTCTTTCTGCTTTAAGATAACAGGTTTGAATGCACTTAACTATCCATCTAGCAATGCCTTGCTTAGAAATTGGATTTCCTGTATGAGGTTTTTGGAAAGCAATAAATAATTGTTTTGTTTTGCGAATTAGTTTTGTTCTGTCAATATAGTACATTAACGCTCTTTTGATGTCTAATGTATGTAGTGCTCTTTCAGCTACAGAGTCTGGCTGTGGGAAGAAAACTGGTAATTCTACTGTTTGATTTAAGTGGAACAGTGATATGACTTTTGGTAAAAATTTAGGATTTGTTCGTAGAACTACTTTATGCTTGTGTATCTGAATAAATGGTTCTTGTATGGTAAATGCTTGAATCTCACTTACTCTTCTTAAAGATGTGATGGCAATTAAAAATGCAACTTTCCATGTTAAGTACTGCATTTCACAAGAGTGCATGGGCTCAAAAGGTGGACCCATGAGTTGTGTTAAGACAATGTTGAGGTTCCATGAAGGAACTGGTGGTGTTCTTGGTGGTATAATTCTCTTTAGACCTTCCATAAATGCTTTTATGACTGGTATTCTAACTAGAGAAGTTGAGTGCGTAATTTGCAGGTAAGCTGAAATTGCTGTAAGATGTATTTTAATGGAAGAAAAAGCTAGCTTTGATTTTTGCAAATGTAGTAAGTATCCTACGATGTCTTTGGCAGATGCGTGTAAGGGTTGAATTTGATTAGTATGGCAGTAATAAACAAATCTTTTCCACTTATTTGCATAGCAATGTCTAGTGGTAGGTTTCCTAGCTTGTTTTATGACCTCCATACAGTCCTGTGTAAGGTCTAAATGTCCGAACTCTAGGACTTCAGGAGCCAGATTGCTAGATTCAGCGATGCTGGATTTGGGTGTCTGATCTGTTGTTTGTGTTGCGTTAACAGATCTGGTATGTTTGGTAGTTTGACATGAGGCACTACTGAGAGGTCTAGTAGTGTTGTGTACCAAGGTTGCCTTGCCCATGTTGGTGCTATTAGTATGAGTTTGATTTGACTCAGCTTGTTTACTAGATATGGAAGGAGTGGGAGAGGGGGAAAAGCGTAAGCAAATATCCCTGACCAACTCATCCATAACGCATTGCCCTGAGACTGATCTTGTGGGTACCTGGATGCGAAGTTTTGGCATTTTGCGTTTTCCTTTGTTGCAAATAGATCTATTTGTGGTGTTCCCAAACTCTGGAAGTAAGTATTCAGTATTTGGGGGTGAATCTCCCATTCGTGGATCTGTTGGTGATCCCGAGAAAGATTGTCTGCTAGCTGGTTCTGAGTTCCTGGAATAAATTGTGCTATTAGGCGAATGTGGTTGTGAATCGCCCAATGCCATATTTTCTGTGCTAGGAGACACAACTGTGTTGAGTGTGTGCCTCCCTGTTTGTTTAGGTAATACATCGTTGTCATGTTGTCTGTTTTGACAAGAATGTGTTTGTAGCTTATTATGGGTTGAAATGCTTTTAGCGCTAGAAATACTGCCAATAGTTCTAGGTGATTTATGTGTAACTGTTTTTGGTGAGTGTCCCATTGTCCTTGGATGCTGTATTGATTGAGGTGTGCTCCCCACCCTATCATGGAGGCATCTGTTGTTATTACATATTGTGGCACTGGGTCTTGGAAAGGCCGCCCTTGGTTTAAATTTATACTGTTCCACCATTGAAGCAAGGTGTATGTTTGGCGGTCTACCAACACCAGATCTAGAATTTGACCCTGTGCCTGTGACCACTGTGATGCTAGGCACTGTTGTAAGGGCCACATGTGCAACCTTGCGTTTGGGACAATGGCTATGCATGAGGACATCATGCCTAAGAGTTTCATCACCATTTTGACTTGTATTTTTTGATTTGGATACATGGCCTGTATTACATTGTGAAATGCCTGAACTCTTTGTGGACTTGGAGTGGCAATCCCTTTTGCTGTGTTGATTGTCGCCCCTAAGTATTGCTGTGTTTGACACGGCAGAAGGTGTGACTTTGTGTAGTTGATTGTGAAACCTAGTTTGTGGAGGGTTTCTATGACATACTCTGTGTGTTGTTAACACCTTTCTAGCGTGTTGGTTTTGATTAACCAATCGTCTAGGTATGGGAACACATGTATTTGCTGCCTTCTGATATGTGCAGCTATGACTGCTAGGCACTTTGTAAAAACTCTTGGCGCAGTTGTTATTCCGAATGGCAACACCTTGAATTGGTAATGTATCCCTTGGAATACAAACCTTAAGTACTTTCTGTGTGAAGGATGTATCGGTATATGGAAATATGCATCCTTTAGGTCTAGTGTTGTCATGTAGTCTTGTTGTTTGAGTAGTGGGATTACATCTTGTAATGTCACCATGTGAAAGTGATCTGATTTGATGTAGGTATTTAATGTTCGGAGATCTAATATAGGTCTCAGAGTCTTGTCTTTTTGGGGTATGAGAAAGTACAGAGAGTAAACTCCTGTTCCTTTCTGGTGTTCTGGTACTAATTCTATTGCTTCTTTTAGTAGTAATGCCTGAACTTCTAGTCCTAGAAGATCTATATGTTGTTTTGACATATTGTGTGTTTTCGATGGTACGTTTGGAGGGAATTTGCGAAAATCTATGCAATAACCATGCTGGATAATCGCCAGTACCCAAGTGTCTGTTGTTATCTCCTCCCAATGTTTGTAAAATTGTCTTAGTCTCCCCCCCACAGGTGTTATGTGTTGGGGATGTGTGACTTGGAAGTCACTGTTTGTTTTGAGGGGTTTTGGAACTTCCCTCTATTTTTTTGGAATTGTGCCCCTCTATATTGCCCCTGAAAACTTCCCCGCTGGTATTGGCTTTGATAAGTGGGCCTTGCTTGTGAGGTTGTGGCCTCTGTAGGTTGACCTCGAAACTCTCCCCTAAATGGTGTTTTGCAAAATGTGCCTCTGCTTTGTGGGGAGTAGAGTGCGCCCAGGGCTTTTGCGGTATCAGTATCTTTTTTGAGTTTTTCAATAGCAGTGTCGACTTCCGGCCCAAACAACTGCTGTTCATTAAAGGGCATATTCAGCACAGCTTGTTGTATTTCCGGCTTGAATCCTGACGTACGCAACCATGCGTGTCTCCTTATTGTTATTGCAGTATTTATTGTCCTTGCAGCTGTATCTGCTCCGTCCATTGATGACTGTATCTGATTATTGGAGATACTTTGTCCTTCTTCTACCACTTGTTGTGCCCTTTTCTGGAACTCTTTAGGTAAGTGTTCTATGAAATGCTGCATTTCTTCCCAATGAGCTCTATCATATCTTGCCAAAAGTGCTTGTGAATTGGCAATACGCCATTGGTTTGCTGCTTGTGCTGCAACTCTTTTACCCGCAGCATCGAATTTGCGACTCTCCTTGTCTGGAGGTGGTGCATCTCCCGAGGTATGAGAGTTTGCTCTCTTGCGAGCTGCCCCAACAACCACAGAATCTGGTGTTAATTGCTGCGTAATATAAACAGGGTCTGTTGGTTGTGGCTTGTACTTTTTTTCCACCCTTGGAGTTATGGCTCTGCCTTTAACAGGATACTGAAAAATTTGTTTTGAATGTTTTAGCATTCCCGGGAGCATAGGTAAGCTTTGGTATTGGCTATGAGTGGAGGAGAGTGTATTAAATAAAAAGTCATCCTCAATTGGTTCTGAATGCAAGGTGACGTTATGAAACGCAGCTGCCCTTGAGACCACCTGCGTGTAGGATGTACTGTCTTCAGGTGGCGACGGCCTTGTAGGGTAATAGTCTGGGCTGTTATCTGATACAGGAGCATCATAAAGGTCCCATGCATCAGGATCATCTTGACTCATTGCAGTATGAGTCGGGGATTGCATCAGTGGTGGAGTGGCTACCGGTGATGTGTGCATTGATGGTGGTGGAGATGGTGGTGGAGTTGTTTGTCTTGCCACCTTTGCCTGTGGCTGCTTGTCCTTTTCTTGAAAGGCAAGTCTTCTTTTCATCTTAATTGGGGGAAGAGTGCTTATCTTCCCTGTGTCTTTTTGAATGTGGAGCCTTCTTTGAGTGCAGTCTGGCTCAACAGATTGAAGTTCCTCTCCGAACTTATGTCCTTGCATCTGGGAGGACAATCCCTGTTCCTCTGTGTAGGAACCTTTTTTCGGTTCCGAGGCTGGATGTTTCGGAATCGAAATCTTTTCGGTCGCCTTTTTGGGTTCCGAGGCAACCTTCTTTATTTTCGGCGTCGTGGTGTCTCGTGCCGAACCATTTCGGTGCCACTGTCTCGGTGCCGAATCTGTTCGGAGCCGCGGTCTCGGGCCAGAGATTGCTGTGTGGCGGTATCTCGACCGGAGTCGGATGACTTCGCTACATGCATGCCCTTTTTCGGTGCCGATGATCGGTCACCTATTTTTCGGGTTAAGCCATGGCCTGTTGGCGGTGGCGTCCCCTGGGCTTTTGTTGTCTTCTCGTGAGTTTTATGTTTCGACGTTTTACTCACGGTTTTCGGCGTTTCTTCGGGATCGAGCTCGTCCGAGTCCGATTCATGGATGGAGAAGCTTTCTTCTTCCTCCTCGAAACACCCTTGTCCTGTCGGCGCCAACGCCATCTGCAGTCTTCTTGCTCTTCGGTCTCTTAATGTCTTCCTCGACCGAAACGCTCGACAGGCTTCACAGGTATCCTCCTTGTGCTCTGGAGACAGACACAAGTTACAGACCAGATGCTGATCTGTATATGGATACTTGTTATGACATTTTGGGCAGAAGCGGAACGGGGTCCGTTCCATCAGCCTTGAAGAAACACGTGGCCGGGCCGACCAGGCCCCGACGGGGGGATCGAAAAAACCCCGAAGGGCCACCGGAGCTCTTCAAAAGTCGGTGTCGATCTGTTATAACTAACCCGATACGGAACGCAAACAATACCGATGATTTTTCAGAGATTCTAACTAACTTTCCGACCCGAAACACGGAGCGAAAAGGAACACGTCCGAACCCGATGGCGTAAAAAAAACAATCTAAGATGGAGTCGACGCCCATGCGCAATGGAGCCGAAATGGGAGGAGTACCTCGATCTCGTGACTTGAAAAGACTTCTTCGAAGAAAAACAACTTGTAACACTCCGAGCCCAACACCAGATGGCGGGATGTGCACAGCATGTGTATCTGCAGCTACACATGCCACCGAACATATAAATACACACACACACCTATTTAGTGTAAGGTGTGCAACCCCCCCCCCCCCAAAAACCAGGGACCAAATACATATATGAAAACCGAGTTCTGTTATTTTTTGCAATCTAGATGGTACTCCTGATATTTAACATCCTCTGTACTTAATATCTCCAACATGCTTGCATCCCAGCATGCAGGATGGATGATAATTCATCTGCAATTTATAGAAGGAAGCAAATATTAGTAAGTGTAAGCCATTCGTCGATGCCGAAATACACATCACACAAACCTGATTCATGGACTCGCATCTGTTACAGCCCATAATGGAAAACAATCCTTGTGTAGCCAAAACTTGACTGACCCAACATCTACTAATACATCTAAAAATAAATGTCCTTTGTACTGACTGAGCTTTCATATCCTTGGAAAAGGTAAGCTAGGAAACAGTCACTTGTTATTATTGAATGCTGTAACCCAGATCACCGGTAGCTCTTACTATGTGAAGGAATCCCAATGGACGAATGTTTCAAATAGTGGGTTCATTGTAACCTAAACCTAAACCTAATGTGAGCAATCTCATATGTCATAGAACCGCAGAATTAATCAGATACTAACAGACAGGTTTTTTGAGGGTACAACTGCAATTAACTGCCACTTACTCATACCTTTTCACCTTTTTTTTTTTTTTGATAGTTCAAGTCACACTTTTTAAATTCCAGAGAATGAGCACATTCAACTGCAAACTCGTCACATTTACCTGGTGCATAACCATGAAGTATATGAATGCAAGACAGCTCTAGTCATGCATGTTAAGTACATAAATCTATGTCATGTAACAAACAGAGAACGGATTGGATAAAATGTTAGACTACCTTCAAAGTATCCCGTGGAGCCTGGTTCAAATAAATTCAATTTAATATCCTCAATAGAGCATATTTTACATCAGCCAGGTTAAATAAAGCTTTTCCAGGCACAGCCAGGGGCTGTCCTCGTTGTTCCCTTCCTGAAGCAGACCTCATACACGTTATGGGCCAAACTGAGAGCACATTAATATTGCACATTAAGACAAAAGAGATATGCATATGATAAAAATTTATAGGAAAATAAATGGAACAAATGAAAAATGAACGTCAACATTCAAGGCCAATATCAATTCTATGCCAGGACCCAGAGGCGAGCATTACGCCTAACTTTCTGTTTATTTAATGAGTAGCCACATAAACATGTCAGCCAAAACTTAATTTCCCTTGACCACATGGGAAAAAAATGATGTCACAAACAAAACAAGTCCACAACTAATCAGGCTCTGTGAATATCCATAAAAGGTGCTGTGCCTCTTCTATCGCCCTCTTTCTTTGCTGCTTGCAGCCCGGGTCAGTTAAGTGTCTGGACTCCAGTCCCCCATCGTTATTTTCCTGTGAGATTGGTATTACTTCTGTTTCTACTTTACTGCGAGGTGCTTCAGTCTTGTTTGCGTAAGTGGCTGCAGGAACGCCTCGACACTCCTTCACAGCCGCTCTCCTCCGATAATCTCCCTCATCTGAGAATTTCGGGGCAGAGGCGAGCAGCAGTCCGCCGAATGATAGGCGGCATGTGTCAGTCTGCCAACTGCTAGAGGGCGCGCAGCGGTCCGCCGACTGCTAGTGGGTGCAAGGCACTCAGCTGACCACTAGAGGGCACTCAGCAGTTCGCAACCACTAGAGTGTGCACGCCCTCGCACATCGATTTGAAGACGCTCTGCCTCTTGCTGACCCCTGAAGCACGCATCAGTTTCAATGTGAAAAAAATTGGCCTATCAACAATTATTGCTAGGCCCTATAAGGCTTGTAACCTTCCTTACTGGGCCCTTAAGGCCTGTACCTGCTACGCTACCCTCTGAAACTACAAAGGTAGCAGGCAATATTTCATTACTGGGGACAGCTCCCCACTCGCAGATTCCCTCTTACCTAATGGGTGGCCACGTACTATGCAAACTGCGCAATCCCTACTGAGAGGCGCAGATATTTGCTCATAAAGATGGATCACAAATTAGAGGACATCAGTGGCAGGGCAGGTGGCGCAAGGTGGGCGCTTTGGCGACCCGTTCATGAAAGAGCTTAGAAAGTTTGTATTGACCTTTAATTCATTGGACAAAGCCCAATCAATGGTCAAATGCAATTTTAATGCCAGTGTTTTTACAGAGAGGGCAATGGAAGGACTCCTCATGCTTTGGGGGTGTCTACCCCACCAGAGGACGGTCTTGTCAACGAGGTCCACAAGGGGGAGGGGCTAACTCCAATTCCTGTTTTGAGTCTTTCCTGCATTCCCTGCAGTCATCTGGGAGGTTGACTAGCAAACTTCACAGACAGTTGGTGGGCTCATACGTCCGACGTCTGGGTGCTCCAAATGCTACAGGGATTCCATATACAATTCTACAGGTCCACGGTCTAACCTTTTCCTCTCTGCCCCATTCTTTTCTCAGGACCGGAGGCCGTTTTGGTTCAAAGGGAGGTGCAGGAACTATTGGCAAAAGGGCCAGGTACCCCTCTAGGCCACACCAGTCAGGTTTTCTAAGGAATCTTTTTCTGGTCCCGAAGCAGGATGGTAGTCAATGCCAGGTGATCACTCTTTGAGAATTCAATGAGTGGTTGGTATACCACCAATTCAAGATGGAGGGTATCCACCTCCTTCGTGACTTTCTCCAGCCCAAGGATTGGATAATATGATTGGACCTCAAGTACGCTTACCTCATGGTCCCAATCTTTCCATTGCATCACCGGTTTCGTCTGTTCCAATGGCAAGGACAAACTTTTGAATTCATCTCTCTTCCCTATAGCATCTCTTCAGGGGCTTGGTGGTTCACAAGGGTGGTCAAGCTGGTGATGGAACACTTCAGGGCAACTGGGGTTCACATGATTGTGTACCTAGATGTCATGCTGTTCATGGATCAATGTCCTCTTGCCCTGTCAAGGCATCTTGCAAGGACAGTGCAGCTTCTTTAGTCCCTGGAGTTTGTCATCAACCAAGAGAAATAGAGTTTCTCCCATTCCATCACTTTCCTTGGGTTTGTAATCGACTCAGTGGAGACCACACTGAGCCTTCTTCTAGGAAGATGACCAAAATATGACAAGGTGAAAACACAGTTGGCGAAACCACAAACCTCTTTACGTCAGATCGCTAGGGTGGTAGGTCTACTGTCCCTGTTCCATTCTTGCCATTTTCCTGGGTCCCCTTCACTTTTGGGCCCTCCAGCAACTGAAAGCGTCTTATCCTCGCCGCGGCCTCACCTACTTCCAGTGTGTACCTCTGTTGAAAGAGGCCAAAGAGGAGCTCATTAGGAGGCTCACCCACATGGAGGCACTGAACGGTCGTGCCATTCTTGGCTCGCAACAGGATAGTGTGATAGAGTTGGATGCCAGCAGCTCCGTTTGGTGAGCTCGCTGTAGGAAGTTCACCACCAGCGGAGGATGGTCTGCCATGGAACAGTGGCTTCACATCAACTGCTTTGAGCTGATGGCAGGTTCCTTCGCAGTCAGATGTTTGCCCAGAGATTGAGTGCATTCTTATGTCCTCCTGCAGATGAACAATGTGGCAGCAGTTCACTATATCAACCATTTGGGGGTACACAGTCCAGAGCACTCTCGGATCTTGCCAAGAACTTTTGGAAGTATTGGCTGGAACACCACGTTTCGGTGATGACGGAACACCTCCAGGGGTCCGCCTATCAAGTTCCCAGCTGTCAGTCTTGACATCTCTGAAATTCAAGCCAGTGGCGACTGCTCCGGTCAATGTTTCGAGCTATTGGCGTCCTTTGGGGCCCTTTCACCAGTGACTTGTTTGCGTTCAGACACCACCACGAGCTTCCCCGGTACTTCATTTGGAGACCGGATCCAGGAGCCAGGATGGGTCGACAGAGCAGGCTTATGCCTTCCCCCTTCACGGGGATCATGCTGCTGACAGCTCAGGTATGCAAGCAGAGGGCAGACCTGGAAGTGATCACTCCACTGTGAAAGTCACAAGTATTGTTTCCAGTTCTGATGGAACTTTGCTGGACTTCTCCAATCTGTCTACATCACAGTCCTCAAATCCCAAGCAATCTCTCCAGTAATCCCCATTATCTTGCGACGAGCTGCAACCTCCAGCTTATGGTGTGGAGGATTACAGGTCTTGATGGCAAGTCCCTGACCATTCAAGAGATGCTGCTGACTTCCTCTCTCGAGTATGGGCCGACAGTATGGTCAAAAGGTATTGATCGGCCTGGGCCCGATGGATGGGTTGGGACCTGCACGGGAGTTTGGATCCCATGGGTGCAGACGTTGTTCAAATCCTGGATTTCCTTGCCTCTTTGGCTTCAGAAGGCTTAGCTTATTGGTCGGTCAATTCATTTAGGTCGGCTATTTCTGCTGGCCATGCCATACTTGCAGATCGGCTGGTGGGGGAACATCCCCTGGTTAAGAAATTGCTGTGCGACATCACACTGCCTCTTCCGCAAGAACCTACATACTCTGTTAGTTTGGGACGTCAATAAGGTCCTGCGCCTTCTCTCCTCATGGCCAAGTAACAGGTAACTCTTCCAAAAAACAATTGTCAGGCAAGCTGGTCATTCTTTTGTGCTTGATCTCTTGCAGAAATGTATTGGATGTCAGAGCCTTCGACATCACAGGAAGGACTTTTACACCCAACTGGGTCACGTTTCACTTAGCTCGATGAACAAAATGTCATTCTTGGCTGATTTCCTATCCAGCTTTTCCTGACGCACCCAAGTTAAGCGTGGTATGAAGTATTAAGGCCTATCAGATCCTGACAGAGGAACTCTGCCCTCATAAGGAGATACAACTGTTGATTGTTCTAAGCAGCCCTTTCGAACAGTTTAATCACCAACCACTGCAAAATGGGTACAGTGGATAATGCATTGATACCAACATTTTCAGGGCACTCTACCCAAAAAGCGATGGCCTCAAAAGCCTTTACTCTTGGAGCACGCTTCGAGGATATTATGAATGCAGCAGACTGGTCTTCTGACTTCACCTTCAAGCGGTTCTATTTTAAACCAGTTTTCCCATTAGCAGCTCTGGTGGTGCATAAACATTAAACCAGCATAATCCTCACCTCCGGGTTCTGGCATAGAATGAAAAATGCAGAAAGTTTTAATTTTATTAAGGACTTTGAGGGGAGGATTAGTCCACCCTTTAATGAATCATAACCCACCCAGACTATAGAATCTGATTGTTGATGTAAGTAATGTATTTTACTGTTTAATGGTCGATAAAGTTATGAACAGTTGATCATAATGTTAAGGATTCATGTGTGCTTGTTCAGAGTTATGCGGTCTGTACTTCTCCTATGAGGTAGCCTGCGGTTAACATATGCTCTCTAATTTGCATGAGCTGAGTATTCCAAGCAGGAGTAAGATCTTCCATGGTTGGCTTTGGTGCAGGAAGAAAGAGGTCAATAGAAGATGGATGGAATCCCTTATGGATATTCACAGAACCCAATTGTTTGTGAACTTATTTTGTTTGTGACTTCATTTTTTCCCCTCTGTGGTTATGGGAAATCAAGTTTTGCTGATATGTTTATGTGGCTGTGGATTAAATAAATTGAGAAAGTTAGGCATACTCCTCGCCAGAATTGAACATTTCTCTTACGAAAGCTAGGACATTTTTCAGTCTCATGCATTTCATTATAGTTTGATTCCCATGCCCTCTCTTATCTTCCACCCCATCAATAAATTCTTGTCCCTTTAATTGTTCATTCCCTTGGCAACTCTTCACTAGGCCCTAGCTCTCCTACCATATTTATGCTCAAGTCATTATATCTTTCTCTAGTAGCAGTAGGAAGGCAAGTGAAACAATGAGTAAATAACAGATATTTACTGGCATGGTGATGGCCCACAAGACTGAGGAGGACTCATACATTCACCTCAAAGTATTACAATATTTACTATCCTTTAAGTGTGGATCACAATCAGAAATTTAAAACCTGCCTACAAAAGCCATTCTTGTATCTCCTCAGCATGGTTGTTTTGCTACAAGATTGGACCACAGGCACACACAAACAATCAGGAGTACAAACATCAGATGAAAAAAGTCTCAGTAATGACATTATAGCTTGAGCTCACAAACTTAAGTTTTTCAGCTGCCATTTGATCCTCAACTGTTAAGCCACCCTTGTCATACAAGAATGTAGGGGGAAAAAAAAACAATCAAACGAATGGCATCTAGACAAATGTGCTATACCAATGCCACCAACATAGACAATAATAAAAGATAACCTGTAGCATACAACTAAGAAAGGAATGTACTTACTTTTTGGCAAATCGCCATTACTAGAGGCAGAGACAGTCCTGCTCCTATCCTGAATAAGACTGCTTGGACTATTTCCTTCTCTTTCTGTGACTGTTGATCCTTCTGAAGCAGCTGAACCTGAAGCTCCAGTTTCCAAAGGCCCAGTAAACATAGAAAGTGAAAATTCACTAAAGTGCGGTTCTGGGCTTTTATGTCGTCCATTTGGCAATTCACCGTTAAATTGTTCATAGGCCCTACTGTATGGAAAATTACTTTCCACGTTTGAATGCTCTAGATGACTCTTGTCAGGGTTTGGGCTTTCTTCCTCATCATCGTCATCATCATCATCAAGGTGTTGTTCTATGCTAAAAGGACCATTTTCTATATGCCCATTTGCTTTTGAAGATTCTATCCATTTGCGTTCTGGTCCGAGGATTTCCTGTTCAACATCATCATCCTTCTCAATGATTTCTTTCTGTGTATCTTCCTTTTCTTCATGATCTGCTTCACCTAATTATATATATAGAATATGGTTAAACATCAATACAAACAATAAGCAAGCACACTGTCAGCGAATAGAGCAATTTCCAAAGCAATCCTTCACAAAAATCACATTCACTATTGTGGCATGCCAAGCAAAAAAAGCATTAATTTACTAGAACAGGACTACTCAGCTTAATAGTAAAACATTTTCCAGCTGCTTATTTTGATTAATGCTTTAAATCTGTAGCAGAGTAGTAAGATCACATCGTTTTTATGTATAGCTTCTTAGCTAGTAGATATCATAACAGACCAATTGGCAGGACTGCAAGGAAGATTTGTTGCCAGATATGGCAAAAGGAAAATTAATGGGAAAAAAAGATAACTCAAAACGTGTATTAAACTACTGTTACTAGAGATATAGGGCCACATTTTTAGTTTGGCGGGCGGCGGCGGATGTGTGCAAAACTCTTTCGAGCCACTTTGGTTTTCCAGCCGCCAGCCCAATTATGAGTTTTCGGCTCGCCCAGCAAAATACTCAACACAAAATTGGCGCCGGCTCGTAATCGAGCTGTTGACAATGTTGCTTTCACTGCCCGTAAAAGCACGATGGGGCTGTCCATGGGGCACTCCTTTTCCGCCAGCCTTTGTATGGCTTGGGACCAACTTGCAAAGGCTGGTAGAAATTCGGGTCGGAATCCGGAGGGCAGTGATCCGCTGGCACTTGCAAACCTTCAGCAACCTGACGGTGCTGGCAGTCGGACCGTGGTGGCTCCGTCACGGTCATAATATGGCAGTTGGACTGCCCCTGTCGGCGGCCGTCCTAGCGCCACCGCGTGTCTGACATTCCATGGACCGCCAGACTCGTAATGAGGTCTACAATCTTGAGAACATACATTGACAAATCAACAAACCCCATAGTTCACATGTAATATAACAACGGCAAACGATGCGGAAGCACATGTTACAGTGCTATGTGGAACACTCTTTTTTATCATAGGCCATGACTACTTAAAAAGCTCTTCATATATGTTTCAGCCAATATGTAATTCAAGATCTGCAACCCTTGTAATTTACCCTGAAAACAAATCTGAACACAAAAGGCAAACCGCAAAACCTGTAAATTCAGTGTATCCATAAAGCTGCAATGCAGGAGTACCCTACCCACTGTAAATAATATTTTGGGGCCACTGCGCAGCAGCACAGCTATTTTATGGATGATTAAAGATGCTGATTATGGATACATTATTTCAGGGTTTGATTCATCTCTACACTTCATATATTTTGTTTTTGAGTGCCCATATTAAATCACATTAAAGTATGAAATAATAGCACTTACTTCCATAGGGGAGCATACATTTGCCTTATACTGTTTGGAGGAGGAGGGATATTTTCAACATTTGTGTATGCTGTAGTTTTAGCAGTAGCGATCAATAGTCACTTCCTGGATATCTTACACACATGCTTCATGCTAGTAAAAAGTAAACAGCTGTGTGTGGCTGGTTGATTTGACCGTTGTTTTGCCACTAGGTTTGCCGATGATTTTTAATGTATGTTCTCAACACATTCTAATGTTTTTAGTTTGCCATACTTAGGGGTCGATTTAGAGTTTGATGAATCCAAGAAATCGGCTAAAAAACAGCAGAAGTCCTCTCAGCCCTACTTAGATTCTACTCCGTTATATGCATCTTAAATAGGGCAGGTAGGACATCTTAACACCTTTTGACAGGATGTACTGCATCCGCCAAACTCTAACCTAGGTTGTTTATTTCCTATCACAAGATATTTACATTCCCTTTGTGGAAGTCTATTTTTGAGCACATCTTCTCGATGACATAGCTGGAGTTTTTGATAAAGAGTTTTTATTGATTTTTGCAAGAAAAGGAAAACAATGATACATACATCAAACACAATGCCAACGGGCATCCAACACTGGTCGAACCCGTGATCCCAGACAACACATTATATTGGGGATTAAATGTTATTCAGGAGCCTAGTGCGGCCTCCCATTTCCCCCATATCTTATTGTACTTATTCGGACATCCTCTAGCCTCATGTACAAGTTTTTCACTCTGCGCGCACCAATCCACTCCCCGTCTCCATTTAGCCAATGTTGGGGCACTCTTGGCCTTCCAGTTTGCCACATATCCCTCTTGGCCACCAGACACGCCCCCCCAAGGAAAATTCGATCTGGCCTCTTTAGCTCGGTGTCGCCCGTGATCCCAAGGAGGAGGGGCAGGGGCTCTCTCTCTATATTCTCCTGCAAGAGCTCAGAAACTTCCCGCAAGACAGACCCCCAATAGGCCACCATTGCTGGGCAGGTCTATCCCATGTGGAAGAAGTCAGCTGTAGGGTTCCTGCAGCGGGGACACTCCGCAGTGGGGCGGAGGCCCGCTCTGTGTAGTTTGTCGGGTGTGAGGTATGCTGTGTGCAGATAGTAAGTTTGTATCAATCTAAGGAGGGTAGCGATCACCAGGGAGCACGGGGCCATTAGTGCCTCACCCCATTCCATGTCTTCCATGGTGCCCTCCCACCTTTGGCGAAGCTCCCCCAGGGGACCCGAGGTGCCGGTGACCAGGGTGCGATATATCTGAGAAACACCTCCCTTGCCCAGGCCCCCACATCAGTGCCTTGGCCTCCATGGGGCTGCATTCGGTTATGACATCTCCCACTCGGATGTGTACTAATAAGGCATGGCGGAGCTGGAGGTACCTGTGGAACTGTGTCTTATTTAATGAGAAGTTTTTCTGGAGATCCTCAAAGGACCGCATGTGTGACCCACACCAGACATCGCCTAGTGTGGAAATACCTATGTTATCCCAGTTCTGAAACCCCTCCAGGCCCGCCACCTCCACCATAGCTGGAGTTTTAAGGACAGTTAAGCCTGTGGGGAGTTTGGAAACACATTTTCAATGCAATTCTGTCAAAAAGTCTGCCACCGGCTAGACAACCACTGGATACCAAGACTCTCACCTTGCTAATAACCAGCAATACCCACAACACTGATACACTCATTTCTCCATCAAAAAGAAGTTTGAAGCCTTACAGTCATAAGTCAGAAATTACATCATTTGGAAGCTATCCAGCAGTTAAATGTTCCAATGGTTTAAAAACATCCCATTGCTAAATATGACCTTAGTTTTTAAACAGTTATTTAGTTAATTATACATGAACAATTATTTATGCCATTTCATTTAGCCTCCTCTACAATTTACTGAACGTGCCATCCACCTCTCTGCTTCATTTCCAAATGGGTAAATAGAGTAGTACTTCACACTGTTGAAGTTAGCAGATAAACTAATGGGGGCCCAATCCCTATCAGGTTTAGGATGAGAACATTTGTTCGCAGATGATATATATATATATATATATATATATATATATATATATATATATATATAATTTTTTTTTTATTATGGGCTATTGTGCCAAACAATTATAAACAACCCATGTAGAGAGAGTACTGTTCTTAACCGGTTGGGTGCCTTGGACGAGGTGATCTCGTCCAAGGCACCGGTTCCCGGGTGCCTAGGACGAGATCACCTCGTCCTGCACCCGTGACAGAGGGGGAGCGCTAGCGCTCCCCCCATGGGACTCCCACCCACACCCCCCGGTCGTGGATGGAATGGGAATCCCTTCCACCCCCGCCCCCCCCCCGGCAATCCGATGACGTCAGCGCACTCACAGCGCACCAACATCATCAAATATTGCCGAGGGACGTGCTGGAAGCCATTTGCTTCCAGCGCGTCGGGGAGAAAGGACTTTCAGGTAAGTCCTTCCCTCTTTGGGGGTTGGGGGGGGGGACAGACAGACACGGGGGAAAGGCAAGGGTTTTTCCTTTCCCCCTGTGTCTGTTTTCAGTGGATTCCTGCTCCACGATCGCGGGCAAGGCCTGCGATCGTGGAGCAGGAATCCCCACTAAGCACCAGGGATTTCTTTTTGGTGTTAGTTTTGGGAGCGACCCCTTGGCCGATCTGCCCCCGGGGGTGTGTGTGCAAAAAAACACTGGACACCACGGAAATCTTTTTTGGCATGTATTTTTTGAGTGACCTCTTGGGCAAGGGTCGCTCCCATTGGGGGCTAGTTTTTTCCATATTTTGCCCCCCCCCCCCCCTGGCGGCAGATCGGACGATTTTTCAGACACCAGGGAAATTATTTTCTTTGCTTTAGGGCAGCGACCCCTTAGACAAGGGTCGCTGCCCCAGAGGCAATAATTTTTTTTATATGTTTTGGCCTCCCCTGGGGCTAGATAGGCATGTTTTTGGCCGATCTGGCCCCCGGGAGGGGGTCGAAACCCGCTAGGCGCCAGGGATTGTGAGGTGTGTGTGTGTTTGGGGGCACCCCTTGAATTTCGTATTGGCCATCTCTGCCCCCCTTGGGAGCAGACAGGCCTATTTTTGTAGGCCCATCTGCCCCCAAGGAGGGCAGAAACCACCAATACAGCAGTTTTTTTTTGGTTCCCCTTTTTTTGTTTAGTGCTGGGGTGGCCCCCGTTTGCCCCCTTTGGCAAGGGTTGCCCCCTAAAGGGGGTACAGAGCCGTTGGCCATTTCTGCCCTCCTTGGGGGCAGATCGGCCAATTGTTTTACGCCCATCTGCCCCCAAGGGGGGCAGAATCCACTTCGGCACCAGGGATCCTATGTGTGTGTGTTTTGTGTGGGGTGGGGGGGCGGCACCTTTGACAAGGGTAAACCCCAAAGGGGGCACGTAAGTGATGGCCATTTCTGCCCACCTTGGAGGCAGATCAGCCTATTTCTTTTAGGCCCATCTGCCTCCTAGTGGGGCAGAAGCCACTTAGGCACCAGGGACAATTTCTAAGTTCTTGGTGGCAGGGTGTTTGTCAACTGGCAAAGTATTTGTATTTGTGATTATAACAGTTTATTTCTTCTTTTTGTTCTAGTTCAAAGCTTTTGCTTCCTTTGCTGTGGATCCTTGCGGTTTTGGCAGTAGCTGTCCTGCGGTTTGCATAGTTGCATGTTTTAGGTGAGTGAAAGCAATTTACTCCAAAGGAGTATTGTTGACATGCATGAATCACATGTTTGTAGGTGGTGTACTAAATGCAGTATTGTGTGTGAAATTGTCCTTAGATTTGAGCACAATGATATTTGTGTTGTCATATGTCTAATTAGCTTTTTTCTTTTTAGTGGGATATCATTGGTGATTGCTGTGTCTGTGCAGAGTAGTTGTTGGTGAGTAGCTTGTTCAGGCAAGTGAGTGGTATAGTTTTTTAGTACATAACTCTTTGTGATAAAGCTACACTTTGTTTATTACTTATTTTAGTGCTAGTTGTTGTTGGCAATCCATTTGTTGTTAGTGAGGATCATGGCTAGCCGCAGAGTGACCGCTCAGCAGGTTGTTGGCATGCTCTTTGAGCCGTCTTCAGACCATGATTACGAGACTGACTCTGCATCTGAGGTAGAGGAGGAAGTGAGAGATCCTGGCAGTGAGTTTTCTGTTTGAGAGTATTCTTCTGATGAGGAAGCTACTCAGTGCAGATGAAGGGCCTGTTTTAGAGGAGGATATTGATGTGCCAAGAGTGCAGCAGCCTGGGGCTGAAGGGTTTCCCATTAGAAGACCTGACACCTGGATTGCCCCAAACATGGAGCAGCCACAGTTACCTGCATTTGCTGGTCTCCCAGGGTGTAGAGTCAATACGGAAAACTTTTTACCTGTCCATTTCTTTCACTTGTTTATGGACGATGTATTTTTGGAAGAGATTGTGGAGGAGACTAATTTGTATGCAGGGCAATATTTGAGGGACAACGCTGCCAGACTTAGGCATCAGTCTACAGCTACTCAGTGGGTTCCCACATATCTGGAAGAGATGAAAAAGTTTTAGGTTTGACTTTTTTGATGTGGTTGATCAGGAAGCCGTCACTGGCTTCTTATTGGTCTCCTAGTCCCTTGATGGCAACGGCTATATTTCCTGCTACTATGACACGTAATCGATATTTGCTTCTTCTTCGTATGCTGCATTTTGTAGACAATGCTTTAGCCTTGCCACAAGATCACCCTGATTGTGATCGTCTTTTTAAGATTAGGCCTGTCCTTGATCATTTTGTAGATCATTTTTCAGAGGTCTATGTTCCAGGCAAAGAGATAAGTGTGGACGAGTCTTTGGTCCTTTTCAAGGAGCGGTTAGTTTTTAAGCAGTACATTCCTAGTAAGAGGGCATGGTATGGGATTAAATTGTATATACTGTCAGAAAGCAGTACAGGAAATGTGTATAATGTCCGGGTCTACACTGGTAGGGATTCCAGTACTGACCCTCCTGGTTGTCCGGCCACTTTTGCAGTTAGCGAAAACATTGCGTGGGAACTTGGTAGATGACTGTTTAACAAAGGTCACCATTTGTACATAGATAATTTCTACATTGGAGTGCAGTTGTTCAAGGAGTTGTTTAGAGTGGACACTGTTGCTTGTGGCACAATCCGTTCTAACCGGAAAGGCTATCCAAGGGAGCTTGTCTGTAAAAAACTTGAGAGGGGACAGTGCAGTGCCTTGCGGAATAATGAGCTGCTAGCTCTGAACTTTTCAGACAGGAGGGATGTGTATATGCTATCTACCATCCATGATGAGAGTACTTCCCCTGTGACTGTTTGGGGTCAGGTTGTGGAAGTGCGCAAACCTTCGTGCATTTTGGACTACAATAGGCACATGGGTGGTGTTGATAGAGTAGATCAGAGGTTGGAACTTTACACTGCTCTTCGTAAGTCTTACGTGTGGTATAAAAAGTTGGCCCTACATTTATTTCATTTGGCAACTTTTATGCTTTTGTTGTGTTCAAGGATTGTTCACCTGAGTCAAAGATGACATTTGTTAAATTTCAGGAGTCAGTGATAGAGAGCCATGTTGTGGTGGAACGGGCAAAAGTTCCTACAGTAGAAGTGGTGGAGGAAGTGGCTAGATTGAAAGATCGCCACTTTCCAGATCACATTCCTCCCACTCCCAAAAAAGACTTGCCCACAAAGAAATGTAGAGTATGTGCCCGGAGATCAATCCGGAGGGAGAGCCGGATGTACTGCCCCGAATGCCCTTCAAAGCCTGGGCTGTGTGTGCCCGGCTGTTTTAGAAGTTACCACACTAGGAAAAAATGTTGGGAAATACCGTGAGCGTAAACTACCTGTTTTATATTTTCATATGTTCAGTTTCACGGTTGGCATTACTGTCATGTATTTAGTTAGAGCTTTTGTGTTTGTAATTTTGTACTTATTTTATAATTAGTTAGTGGTTTCTTTGTGGTTTATAAACAAAAACAAAAGTGATGGCGGTGTGCGTGGGGTGGCGCTTGGCTGGCAGTGTGCGTGGGGTGGCGCTTGGCTGGCGGTATGGGTAGTGTGGCACTTGGCTGGCGGTGTGCTTGGGGTGGCGCTTGGCTGGCGGTGTGCGTGGGGTGGCGCTTGGCTGGCGGTGTGCTCGGGGTGGCGCTTGGCTGGCGGTGTGCTCGGGGTGGCGCTTGGCTGGCGGTGTGCTCGGGGTGGCACTTGGCTGGCGGTGTGCTTGGGGTGGCGCTGGGCTGGCGGTGCCAGCCATACGCCAGTCCACACACTCATCAGCTGGTGTGATTGCTGTATCAGGCATGTGGGCGTATGAAAGTGATGGGCCCTTGACTGGCGCTGTCTGTCGATGCGAGTGTTGTAATGTGCTGGGCCCGTGGATGGCGGCGTGAATGGTCTTGTGCATGTCATGTATGAAAGGTGTGTGAATGGACTGTAAAGCGGTTGGTGCCTTGCCGTGGCTTTACAGCTCACGAGCCGCGACTCATCGGTTCAGTTTTTTGGCCTTTCAGTTATTACCAGTGCATTTCACTTTTGAGAAATCTCTTGTTAATAAAATTTGATCTACTGGACCATCACTCACCCTCGTGCCAAATCCAACCAGTATGTGTGGTAAAATTTTAAAAACCTGCTCCGCTGTAATCAGGCGTCGCAGCACACTTGTGACACGCTAGGTGTCTCAGGTGGGACCCCGATGATGAAGCATGCCACCAACTTGGTTGGTGGGTGAGGGGTCTTTTTCACATAACCCAAGTGTGTTTCTTTTCACAATTTTAGTGTTTGGCACATCACAGACGTATGTGGACACATCAAAATGATATATTACAAAACTACCTGTGTTTGGGGGAGGGGGCACCTATGTTTTTGGTCCTGGGTGCGGCCTTCATCTAGGGAAACCTACCAAACTCAGACATTTTTTTAAACTAGACACCCCAAGGAGTCCAGGGAGGTGTGGCTTGTGTGGATCCCCCAACATTTTCTTACCCAGACGTATAAAAGAAGAATATGTGCTTATCAACTCGCTGTGCTATCCCAATAATCTTTACAAGTTTGTGGCCTTTTACTGTTGCAGGCACCTGGCCCACCCACACAAGTGAGGTATCATTTTTATCGGGAGACTTGTGGGAACGCTGGGTGGAAGGAAATTTGTGGCTCCTATCAGATTCCAGAACTTTCGGTCACCGAAATGTGAGGAAAACGTGTTTTTTTAGCCAAATTTTGAGGTTTGCAAAGGACAAGTCACCCCATCTTGGATTCCCCTAGGTCTAAAGTTTTCAAAAATTCACAGGTTTGGTACGTTTCCCTAGGTGCCGGCTGAGCTAGAGGTCAAAATCTACAGGTAGGCACTGTGTAAAAAAACACCTCTGTTTTCTGTCAAAAAATGGGATGTGTCAACGTTGTGTTTTGGGGCATTTCCTGTCTCGGGCGCTAGGCCTACCCACACAAGTGAGGTATCATTTTTATCGGGAGACTTGGGGAAACGCTGGGTGGAAGGAAATCTGCGGCTCCTCTCAGATTCCAGAACTGTCACCGAAATGTGAGGAAAACATGTTTTTTTTAAGCCAAATTATGAGGTTTGCAAAGGATTCTGGGTAACAGAACCTGGTCAGAGCCCCACAAGTCACCCCATCTTAGATTCCCCTAGGTCTTTAGTTTAAAAAAATGCACAGGTTTGGTAGGCTTCCCTAGGTGCTGGCTGAGCTAGAGGCCAAAATCTACAGGTAGGCACTTTGCAAAACACCTCTGTTTTTTGTCAAAAAATGGGATGTGTTCACGTTGTGTTTTGGGGCATTTCGTGTCGCGGGTGCTAGGCCTACCCACACAAGTGAGGTATAATTTTTATCGGGAGACTTGGGGGAACATAGAATAGCAAAACAAGTGTTATTGACCCTGGTCTTTCTCTACATTTTTTCCTTCCAAATATAAGAGAGTGTGTAAAAAAGACGTCCATTTGAGAAATGCCCTGTAATTCACATGCTAGTATGGGCACCCCGGAATTCAGAGATGTGCAAATAATCACTGCTCCTCAACACCTTATCTTGTGCCCATTTTGGAAATACAAAGGTTTTCTTGATAGCTATTTTTCACTCTTTATATTTCAGGAAATGAATTGCTGTATACCCGGTATAGAATGAAAACCCACTGCACGGTTCAGCTCATTTATTGGCTGTGGATACCTAGGGTTCTTGATGAACCTACACGCCCTATATATCCCCACAACCAGAAGAGTCCAGCATGACATTGCAGGAAAAAGTTACAGAGTAAAACGTAGAGAAAAATTGCTGTTTTTTTCACCTCAATTTCAAATTATTATTTTTTCAGTTGTTATTTTCTGTAGGAAACCCTTGTAGGATCTACACAAATTACCCCTTGCTAAATTCCGAATTTTGTCTACTTTTCAGAAATGTTTAGGTTTCTGGGATCCAGCATTGGTTTCATGCCAATTTCTGTCACTGACTGGAAGGAGGCTGAAAGCAAACAAAAATCGTAAAAATGTGGTATGTCCCAGTAAAATGCCAAAATTGTGTTGAAAAATTGGGTTTTCTGATTCTTGAAAGCTCAGAAGCTGGTTATTTTAGCACCGCAAACCCTTTGTTGATGCCATTTTCAGGGAAAAACCCACAAGCCTTCTTCTGCAGCCCCTTTTTCCCATTTTTGTGAGAGAAAAAAACGAAATTTTCACTGTATTTTGGCTAATTTCTTGGCCACCTTCAGGGGAACCCACAAAGTCTGGGTACCTCTAGAATCCCTAGGATGTTGGAAAAAAAAGAACGCAAATTTGGCGTGGGTAGCTTATGTGGACAAAAAGTTATGAGGGCCTAAGCGAGAACTATTCCAAATAGGCAAAAAAAGGCCTGGCAGCGAAGGGGTTAATTAATGAAGGCACAAACGTTCTTGCTTTTCGGGTAGTTACCAACGTGAAGGGTTATAATGCCACGTGCTAAAATAACTTCATGAAATACACCAGTGTGAGACAAAATAATTCTGGGTGCACTACTGCATTCGCCAACCTGAATACGAAGTTTTCAGTAAAACTAGTATACCTGAGGCAGCAGGCCCTGTGGATCCGGACAACAATATCTCCCATAAGATGGGCACCTTTCTGGGGGATATTAAAGCTACTTGTGTATCCAAATGTAGTGAGTACAGGCTGAGAACATTGTTAACATCAGTGAAGTTGCCTTTTACCAAAGAACTCACAACTTGCAGTCTTCTATTCTTCAAGGATTTTCCCAACAGTATCCGAAAAAAAAAATATATGAATGGGCAACTAAAGGAATTAAAAACATATAATATTCAAGCGCTGCAAACGCTTTGCAACATTAACAGCCAAATCTGATTTTAGAAAAAAAACATGATAGGCAAAAATTGGTGCTTCACAAAGTTCTTAAGACAAAACTTTGATTCTGCCCCCAAACTGCCTGCATTGACTGTCCCTATAAAAACAACAATAAATGGTTCTCAAACTGGTCAAATGTGCAGTCTGATCTCCATCACAGACGTGCTGTCTGCTTCAAATTATATTAAACGTAATTTAGAAGTAACATATGAAGATAAAGACCATTCCTGGTGAGACTTTTAAAAACAGGTCTCAACTGGCTACTGGGGCCAGCACATAACTGAAGAGCTGTATGTCCTTTATGTTCAGGCTGTACTATCACACTGTCGTGGTTTGGGAGCATAAAGCTTCACTTCAGCCTAAACACTGACACTTTCTTCAAATAATACATTACTTAACTGTCATATTATATCACAAGAGACTGTATTTCAAGTTCCCTGACTCCACAGTGAAACATTCCCACAATAGAAACTGTCACTGGTCAGTGGGCTTGGGCATTTTTGTTTTTTTTAAATGGATGATACTATGTGTAGGTGACAAACTCAAATTTGGGTTGACATATAAATATCGTTCAGGCAGTTTTTGCACGGAATAATTAGGGTCCCATAATCACATATAATGGTCATCGCAAGCCTCAGCCCCCAACTCAGGCATTTAAAGAAAAAATATTTAAAAAGTCCTTGCTGATAAGGCCACTAAGCGTAAGGATAGTTTCTCAGCTGCCAAATCACCTGAAAAATCAGGTGATTCAGGCAGGCTTTGGATGAGGAACACCACCAGGCCGTACTAGGCAAAAAAGAAATGCAAGAGAAGTTAAAATGCAATATGCTATATACCAGATCTTTTTTTTTTTTACAATAAAGACACGAGCAACAGAGGTGAACCAAAAGCTACTGTAACTGTTTTAATCTCTATCAACTTCCAAATAGGAGGATCGGCATCCCTGTCCTGCACAGCAGAACTGTAGAGCAGCACCTCCCCTCTTGCCTATCCAAATAAGGACATGTCCATCTACTTTATGAATAGGTGATTCCTTTAGCTCTAGAGGATGTCCTCATTATCAGACTGTCCAATTAACAATGATAGGTTTTAACTTGAAACAGGCGTTTATGTCTTAAAATACCACGCTTAATTCCTGAAAGCATTACAGAAAAGCATGGGTAAATTGATTTTTCTGACCTATAAGTGCAGAGGAATCCACAGTAGTAAGAAAGTGACAACGAACAGATTTGTTTTTCTAGTTTAGTCAATATGTAGAGACAAGCTAGCCTTAGGGTTTTAGATAGAGAAATATGCCAACCTGCGGTTTGAGTAAAATAACATCCGATCAAGTAGTTCTTTCCTGCTTTGGAATAATGCTATAAAAACTACACTGAGAATCAAAAGGTTTCACCATGATTAAAAAGAAGCACCAACGCGGGGCACTTATGCTCCGTGTCATTATATTATCTCAATACATGCTCAGAAAGACACATCTACAATAGCCCGAGGTTGAAAGAATGACAGTATCTGAGCACCCTTATTCAGAGAATACAGTGTATATGTTGCAGAGGCATTCACCGCAGAAAGCTCATTATTTTCCTGAAGAAATACACCTACATCCGGCCCCCCACCCTTTTGGAACTACAGTGACTGCCTTTGCCGGCCTACAACAACTTTAAAATCAGTTTCAACCCCTGCAAAGCCATCACAACCAGCACCCACGCCTAGCGGGCTTACAAGCTCACCACCTCCGTCCGATCGCTCTTGCCTGGACACCAAAAAGAAAGACGTAATGGGGAGAAAAAAAAACACATCCACAGACAAGGCAATAGGCCTTTGAATCCAAGCACCCAGGATCTGCAACACCACCCAGTCAATCTTTCAGACCCACCAAAGCTCTGCTAAAATTTAAAGAACAAATCATCAAGCAGCAGTGTACTTCCAGTATAAGAACCCACCCACATCTCATTTCACCTGCTCACGGTGTCCACATACAGCGCTCAATTGCCATTCAATTATGTTCACAATATACAAACACCACATTAATACAAACAAGCTTTCAGAAACAAATCAGGATACAAAGTGGGAGCCTCATTAGAAATTTCTCCTGGAGCATTTTTCTTGCATTGAACCAGGTATCACTGGTGGTTCACAACAGTCGGGTTGTTTGAGTGACTGCTCCTTGACACTTGCGAGATGTGACGACTCAGTGGACTAATAATTCCAAGCTCTTAATATACCTCTGTAAAACAAATTGTTGTCCAGAGATTTTCATTTTTGATTTGTGTTTTTGGATCATTAGGAAAGCAATTTAGCTTGAGTAGACATTGCTGATCTGGGCCCAATTTTCTGGATGACATTTTAAAAAATGGCGGCTGTGTTGCAGTAATGATGTAATATTTCAGGAACCATGAGACCTGTATACTTCGTTTTGGTGTGGTTTTTAATCCTTTTATGTATACACCATACATTGTTTAGGATCTGAACATTAAAAAAAAATAATGTTCATCATTCTTGTTTTAGACACATTTTCCTTGTTCACTTTATTTGTTTCTTCAATCACTTGTGGTACATTTGCAGAATGCTGAACATTAGGGAAGAGCATATCGACAGGGGAATCTTTTTGTAGCACAGGTTTTGCAATTACATGTACGTGTAAGTTCTGTGGGTAGAGGCTTTAGAAATTTCATATGGTTTAGCACCTGATCAATATCTTCCCAAATAAATTCACACTGATCTTTCTCTACATATGCATGATCCAAAACACTTACACATCTTCTGATCAAGTAGAATGCTTTTTTCTTTTGTGCCTAAGCAAAGAATGAGGTTGCTGGAAGGTCATTTAGCGAAACTAATTTCTTGAACTCACTGCACCGACGATCATCAAATGTGTAACAGTCAGAACCCATTTTACACACACACACACACACACACACACACACACACACACACACACACAAACAAGGTATTTGTCTATACGTTTAAAGTCACATTCTTCTCCCTCGGCAAATCCTTTGGGAAACTTCACGAGGTCAGCAGTTAAAGCTCCAAGCTTTGTTTTAATTTTGCTCATAGTGTCATCATCCGCAAGAATATGTGCCTTGATAAGAACACTGGGCATCTCTGGGTCAAGTTTCTAGTACAGAACATGAAGCGGGATTACTTGTCTTTTCTCGCCTTTTTCATAATGCATCCATACCTCGGACAATCCTTGAATTATGAACATTGCAACAAATCTAAGTAGCACAATAATAACAGTTGTGTCATTTGACAGTACAAAAACTCGTTTGGAACCATTTCGAACAGCCCACTCAACATGAGACACAACACGAAGGTCAGCTTCCTCCAACTTGCCGTTAATTTCTTGAACAAAATGAACGTCCCTTTTGAGTATATGTCTGCAGGCACCAACTCGTCATTGACAACCATTCCACTTGCAATAATTGGAAATTCAGTGTCTGTCGGACAGTCTACACAACCTCTCCGAAGTTTTGCAAGGATGAAATCTTGACCATTCGCAATTGTAACATACAGTCCACAACAACAGCAGTTTTCAATGAGCTCTTGCATGAGCTTGTACTTCACTGGTTTGGTTGCATCACTCCATAAAATAATTTGTTTGTTGGAAGAAGATCATGCGACAGAAAAGCCCTTGATACATTCACCCTTTTCTTTTACTACATCCATCTCTCTATGTGCTTGCAAAAGTTGTTTTTTTATAATCTGTTTGTAGAGGCTGGTTGGATGAAACTCTTACTATGGCAATTAAAACGTGCAAGTTTCGCTTTAGTGATTACGTCAAACAGCTTTCTCTCTTTTAATACAAATCTCTCTTACTTCAGTTCTGCATATAGTTTAGATCCATGTTCCAGGACATCTAGTAGATGGGCCTTTGTATCGTTATCCACATATTGTTTGGTCACAAAGTTGTGTAGTCTCACAGGCTCAGTCATTTGAAAGGAGTTCCCTTCCTGCTGCATGAAATGGAGACGGTTGTCAACATGTTTATTAAAATGTTTCCCTTTCTTTCCCACAAGTTTGACGTGAGGAACAGTTTCACAATGGTCCATTAATTTTGAATTTGTCATGTCTCTGAAAACATTGCAAATAGAAGGACTTCATGGTAAACTAGCTGGACAGTTTTGCTTCCAAAGATTTCCGCCTCAATAAATGCATTGTCTATGCCACATCCACTGGGATTATCTTCCTGCACACCACAATGCAATTTTTGTCATATGGAAAACGCCCATCATTGGATAAAGTTCATCAAATTCTACTGGATTGCTCATAAAAATGTTAGCTACAATTTAGAAAACGCCTTCATTGCAGAAAATTGACAGGATAGGCTGGTCTTCAAGCTGAGCACACACATTTTGGATTTTGTTTTTAGAGCTGTGTATACTGTTGCGTGGTTTGTGACTGGGGATGGTATTCTTGGAGGTCAGAGCATGAATTCCAACTCACGGAGGAACTGGCTTATCTTCATCCTTCAGTCTGCACTGAATAAGCGATATGATAAATTCAGCTAAATCAGCTTTGCGGACCACAGCATCAGCTAGAAGATGATCCATGTACTCAGCCACTTTGAAACTTTCTGGTAGACTGGGACGTGTTGATGGCTTGTAGTGATTTTGCACACGTTTGCAAGGCAGTTGGGTTATAAGTTTGCAGCTTCGTTTGTTTATGCCTACACCTGACACAGATTGCTTTCCAAGGCAAAAAGAACAGTTGATGGACGGAATGTAGACCAAATCAAACATTCACCCCCAGTCACAGATCATCCATCAGTTTTTTTGCTCACCATGCCGTTACAGTTTTGACCCAGCCATATGCAAATCAGTCTTGACCCTGTTCCCGCTGGGAACAGTCCAGCCAGAACTGCCAGGCCAGGTCCTCCCCAACTGTGGTGGCATGGTGAGCAAAAGAATTGATGGATTAAACCCAGATCTGTGACTGGGGGTGAATATTTGATCGGTTCCGCATTCCGTCCATCATTTGTGTTTCTTTGCTTTTGTTGCCACAGCTTGTTTTCCAGCAGCTACTTTGTTGGTACAGTCTTGAAAAAGCACCATGGCAGTATCATGTGTGCTGGATGTTCCAGACAAAAAAAGCTGTCTTCAAAATAAAAAAATATCAAGAGCAGCAATTGTGAATCCTTTCCTGGTATAGTAACTTGGGAGTTGGAGTAGTTTGAAATAGTGTTCTAAACACTGCTTGTCGAACATTTGCTTGTTTGCGAGAGGGTACATCCATACTTTAATGTTTAGTAAATGTGTGTGGTGTAGACTATGTGGCGGCTTTACATATGTCCGCTATTGGTATATTTCCTAAGAATGCCATTGAAGCTCCTTTTTTTCCTTGTGGAATGACCTTTAGGAGTTACTGGTAGCTGTCGTTTAGCTTTAGGGTAGCAAGTTTGGATACATTTGACTATCTATCTTGCTAATCCACTCGTTGAGATAGGTTTACCTTGGTGAGGTTGTGAAAAAGACACAAAGTTGTTTGGACCTTCTGAAATCTTTTATTCCGTCAATTTAGTACACGAGAGCTCTTTTAACATCAAGGGTGTGAAGAGCTCTTTCAGCATCTGAATCTGGCTGTGGAAAGAAGACTAGCAATTTCCCTGATTGATATGAAAAGGTGAAACCACCTGTGGTAGAAAATTTGGGTTTGTCCTAAGAACTACTTTGTTTTTATGAATTTGAAAGAAAGGTTATTCTAAAGTGAATGCTTGAATTTCACTACCTCTCCTTAAAGAAGTGATTGTTATTAAAAATGCAACCTTCCATTATAGAAACTGAAGAGTGCAGGAATGCATGGGTTCAAATGGTGGACCCATAAGTCATGTGAGTACAATATTAAGATTCCAGATAGGGGTCGATGGAACTCTAGGTGGAATAATCCTTTTAAGACCCTACATAAACACTTTTATAACAGGAATCCTAAACAGGGATGTATGCTGTCTGTTTTGGAGGTAAGCAGCTAAAGCTGTTAAATGTATCCTAATAGAGGAATATGCAAGGTTTGCGTTTTGTAAGTGGAGCAAGTAGAACACAATGTCCTGTACTGAAGCTTTAAGTGGGTCAATGCTTTTTGGCTGAAAATAGTAGAAAAAGCGTTTTCATTTAGCTGCATAACATTGTCTAGTTGTGGGTTTACGTGCCTGCTTTATAATCTCCATACATACAGATGGGAGTTGTAAATAGCCACACTCTATGATTTCAGGAGCCAGATCACCAAGTTGGTTATGCTGGGATTTGGATGTATGAGTTGACCTCTGCTTTGAGTTAACAGATCTGGTCTTTTTGGTAGTCTGTGATGTGACACTACAGACAGGTCCAATAGTGCCAAGTACCAGTGTTGATGTGCCCACGTGGGAGCTATGAGTAGCATAGTGAACGAGGTTTGTTTCATCTTACTGATCAAGAATGGAATTAGTAGGAGAGGTGGAAAAACGTAAGTAAATACCCCTGACCAATTCATCGATAGAGCATTGCCCTTGGATTGAGGGTGTGGGTACTTGGATGCAAAGTTTTGGCATTTTACATTTTCGTTTGTGGTGAAAAGCTTGGTTTGTGGTGTTCCCCACATTTGGAAGTATTTTTGAATCACTTGTGGGTGAATCTCCCATTTGTGTACTTGTTGTTGCGTCCTGCTTAAGAGATCCACTAGTTGATTGTGTATCCCTGTGATATACTCTACCACTAATTAAATGCGATTGTGAATTGCCCATTTCCATATTGTCTGTGCTAGAAGGGACAATTGAGATGAATGCCCCCCTCCCCCCTGTTTTTGCAGATAATACATTGTGGTCATACTGTCTGTCCTTATTAACACTGTCTTGTGTATGATTTGTGTCTGAAAAGCTTTGAGTGCTAGGAATACTGCTATTATTTTCAGGTTATGTGGTAAGCTTGTTGGATTGCATCCCATTCTCCTTGTATAGTGAGGTTGTTGCAGTGGGCTTCCCAACCTATCATTGATGCATCTGTTGTGACTGTGGTCTGAGGCACAGGGTCCTGAAAGGGCCACCCCTTTTGTAGGTTGGTGTGATTCCAGCACTGCAGAGGGAGGAGTCTGGCAGCCCAACAACACTAGATCCTGAAGTTGACCCTGTGACTGAAACCATTGTTGAGAAAGGCACTGCTGTAGTGGTCTCATGTGTAGTTTTTCATTGGGTACTACTGCTATGCATGAAGCCATCATTCCCAATAGTTTCATCACCAACTTTACTGTGTACGTGTGGTTGCATTGTAATTGAGATATAGGATTGTGAAATGCTTGAATTCTGACTAGGTTTGGGTATGCTAATCCTGATTGTGTGTTGAGAATTGCTCCTAGATACGGTTGTATCTGTGCTGGCTGCAGGTGAGATTTTTATAATTGATTGTGAATCCTAGATTGTGTAGGATGTCTACAGTACACTAAATATGTTGTTGACAGATTTGAATTGTACTGGCTTTTATGAGCCAGTCGCCCAGATATGGGAAGACATGTTTGTGTTGTCTTCTGAGGAATGCTGCAACTACCGCTAGGCATTTAGTTAATACTCTTGGTGCTGCTGTTACACCAAATGGTAGCACTAAGTTGGTAGTGCTTTATTCTATAAAATCTTCAATATTTTCGATTTTCTGGATTTATGGGAATATGGAAATAAGCATCTTTGCGCTCTAATGCTGTCATGTAATCCTTTTTTGTGGTAGGGGGATAATGTCTTGTAGAGTGACCATATGAAAGTGTTCTGAAAGGATGTATCGACTGAGGGGTCTAAGATCTAAGATTGGTCTGAGAGTACCATCTTTCTTTGGTATAAGGAAGTATAATGAATATACTCCAGATCCCTGGTGGGATATATACGATCTCTATGGCATCTTTGAGTAGTAGCGGTTGTACCTCCTGTTTTAAGAAATTGAGATGTTCCGGAGTAAGTTTGTGTGAATGAGGGGAAATGTTTGGTGGAGTACAGATGAGTTCTAGACAACAGCAATGTTGGTAATTGATAAAACCCATTGATCTGTAGTAATGTTGTGCCATTGTGGGTAAACATTTACCAGTCTCCCTCCCACAGGAGATGTATGCTCTGTGGGGATGTGTGAAGTCACTGTTTTGTCGAGGTGGGGGAACCTCTTGGAGCGGCTGATTTACCTCTTCCTCCATACTTCGTCTCTCTGCAAGAGCATCTAAATGAACCTTTGTTGTAGAAGTCTTCCCCTAGGTGTAGTGTATAACACACCCATAGCTTTAGCCGTCTCGTAGTCCTTTTTGAGCTTCTCTATTGTAGTATCAACTTCTGGCCCAAATATATGTTTTTCAAAGGGCATATTTAATATCGCTTGTTGAATCTCTGGCTTAAAACATGAAGACCTTAGCCATACATGTCTCCTAATGATGATGCTGTTGTTGATTTCCCTTGCTGCTGTACCAGCTGCATCTATAGCAGATCTGATTTGGTTATTCGAAATAGCCTGTCCCTCAGCTACTATTTGTTGTGCCCTTTTTTTATGCTCTGGTGGAAGATATTGCAACAAGTCTTCCATCTCATCCTAATGAGCTCTGTCGTACCTTACAAGGAGTGCTTGAGACTTCACAATCCTCCAATGGTTAGCAGCTTGAGTAGCCACTCTTTTACCTGCTGCATCAAATTTGCGACTCTCTTTGTCTGGAGGAGGAGCATCCCCTATAGACTGGTTATTGGCTCGCTTTCTTGCTGCACTGACCACTATAGTCAGGTGGTAGTTGTGGTGTAATAAAAACAGGATCAGAGGTACAGGTTTTTTTGTTATCAACCCTAGGTGTAATGACTTGATTTTACAGGTTCTTTAAAAATATTTTCGGCATGTCTAAGCATGCCTGGAAGCATATAGAGACACTGATACTCTTTATGAGTAGATGTCAAGGTGTTACAAAATCATCCTCAATGGAATCTGTATGTAATTGCACATGATGATGCGCAGCTGCCCTGGGTTTAACCTGATTGTAAGCAGTGCTATCTTCAGGGGGAGATGGCCTTGCTGGGTATAAATTGGGATCAATGGGAAGAATGGGATCTGTGTCTTACATATCCCATGGATCTACATCCAGGGGATTCTTGTAGAGAGAATTGTATAGGTGAAGGTGGTGATAAAGTAGCAGGAAGGGAAGGGGAATGTGGTGGTGAAGGCTGCTGTGGTACCTTTTATTTCTCTTTTTGTTTAAAGATTTTGGTAGGTGGAAGCCCAGCGTTGAAAGTTTCTTGAAAGGTTAATTTTCTTTTGATTGTTGGACGAGGAGAGGCTATGATCCTTCCTGTGTCCTTATGTATATGGATTTTTCTCTGCTTAGCGTCCATAACCTCCAATATGGTCTGTATCTCTGATGACTCGACAGTAGCTGGAGCATACCTACCACCGACAGGTTTCAGCCACGAAAGCTTGGATACAGAATGCTTGAGTCGAGTACAAAATGTTGGCTCTGAAAGAGCTGTAACTTTTTTTCGGATCCGAGGTGGAAGACTCTGATTTTCGGCTCGCTACCAAAACAGATATGGCAAGCTGTTTGCTCGGTGCCGAATGTACTTGGTCTTGTGTTTTGGTGCTGAACCAGAAGGTTGGTCACCCGAATGTATTTTTCGGGTCCGACCATGGCTCGAAGGCAGTGGAGGACCTAAGACCAATGCAGAAGTCTTCTTAATTGTCTTTGGGTGTTAGGACGGGGCTGGTGTACTCACGTACTGCGCCAGTGGGATGGACTGGCTTTTGAAATCGGAATGTTGATCTGCATCGGAGTCTGCAATGGAAATAGTTGCACGCTGTGCTACTTCTTCTTGCGCATGCTCATCCCCGAAGATGTCTGGTGTGTGCTCTGATGTCTTGGACGCCATCTCCATTCAACATGCTCATCGATCCCTAAGAGTCTTTTTGGATCAAAACGACTGGCTAGCGTCACAATTTGCTTCTTTGTGATCTGGAGACAGGCAGAGAATACACACTAAATGTTGATCGGTGTAGGGAAATTTGGCGTGACAAGAGGGCAAAATTGAAAGGGAGTCCTTTCCATCAGCCTAATATTGTTTGATTCCCACGTGTTGAAGTAGGCCCATAAAGGGCAAGATCGCCACTAAGGGCATTAATCGACCTCAACTATCACAATCGGATCGACTATAAGGGCAGAAAACGAGATCGACACTATACCGGCAGCTAAAGAAAGTTAGAAAAGAGTTCAGGAGATACCGAACCGAGATCTAATGGAGCGAGAAGAAACACGTCCGAACCCGACAGCGGAAAGAAAACAATCTAACAAAGGACTCGATGCCTATGCGCAGTATCACCGAGAGAAGGATTCACTCGATCACGTGACTCGAAAATGTTATTCGAAGAAAAACAACTTGTAACACTCTGAGCCCAACACTAGGTGGCGAACCTAGGCAAAGCAAATGTATCCAAAATCAAACATGCCATCGAACATTATAATACTGTGTGGAATGGTACCTGGGTGTATACTGTAACAGAAAAAACAATTAAATTTTTTTTTTATATACACACTGCTAATGCCTGCCAATGTTCATTCCCTTTTTTACAGGGTGTAGGATGTCTTCTGATGTTCCTTCCACTTTTTACAGGGCGTAGGGCCTTTATACACTCTAAACTGGACGGACAGGACATATGGCACTATCTTGCAGATGCCTTGCAGCTGCCAAACTCAAATTAACCCAACACTCAGACAGAATAATTAAATATTCAGTTGAAAAATTCAATTTCGATAATGTATTGTCATGATAAAATATTTTTTAGTTCACAATGGTGCTACAAAACATAACATGAATAAAACAAATTGTCCTCAAGAACTCCACAGCTAGTAAGATATAACTAACCATACTCATTTTCGGGCTCTTCATCCGCATCTTCGAGTAAACCTGCTGTTTTAAGTTTGACCTCTGAATGGTATTCATCTTCTTGCTCATTTAAAGGTAAAGAAGATGTTATATTTTCTTCAATTTTTTTCTTCTCAGCTTCACGCTCTAGTTCTTCAATTTCTTGCAGGCGCTTCTCAAGTAACTCAGCTTGCCTCTTCTGCTTTTTTTTCAGTTTTTTCTTTTTATTTTTTGAAATTTTACCAATCTGTTTAAAACAATTTTTTTGTATTAGTACATGTGAAACATCTCTTAAAAACAAAGTGGATTACTGATTAGCAAGAAAAACTAAAAACAATAGTTTATTTTTTAAAAATGATCGATTAAGTTCATTATGGATACAGTTACTGTAATTTAGAAGAGCACAGATGGATTTTATACCACATCTAGATTATTTTTAAAAGAAGAATTGATTAAACCAGCAATAAAGTACTGTGACATCTTATGTGCTTAGTAGAAAAAAAGAAAAAAAAAAAAAAAAGAATGAGGCTATTCTTTGTTAGTAACCCTTACTTTCCAGGTTAACATTTTACTTTTTTGAGCGCACACTCAATCAGCTGTCTTGCAAAAGTGTGAACACAGTTTTGAATAATCAACAGAAACTGATCATCTACTTTGCCGTTGTCCCCAATACGGGAAAGCTTAAGCTCCAACACTGTCTGTAAAACATCTTCCACATTTTATTCAATGACTTCGAAGATGGCTTACAGGAGACTGTCACATTGTGCTATTATGAAGAAAACAGGAAAACCGATGTATCTTTAGACATGAACGCTGTGACCGAAGTAGAAACTCCTACGCTTCTAAACCCTATGTAGGAGCTGTTATACCTTCTATATACATATGTGCCTGGCTGAGCTTAAAGCAGTATGTTAAGAAATATTTAGCCTTTAAAGGAGGGGCTGTCTTCAAGTCTAACCAGAGTTTGACTAAAGGGGGTAATGTACTACAACTTGTTGATGTTTTCACAAGCTTCCAAAGAACCGCTGACCATTTCTACAGACCTTTTCTTTAGTTTATCCTCTTTATCTTTTCAATTCTATACTCCATAAAAATTCGGAACCCTTTTAAATGAGCAATGCTGGATGGACAAAGACTACCACTAATATCCAGTTATCTGTTCAGATTTCACAAAAGAGGAAGATAGCTCGATAGGAATTGATGCCTTGTATGCTATTTTGACAGTGGCTCAAAAAAAAAACAAAAAAAACAAAAAACGCTTTACTGCATCCACCAAAAAGTCACAATGTGCCACAGGCTGACAATAGGGCTAGTGATATCAAGAAAACTACAAATGCCTTTCTTGGTAGGTGAACGAAAAGGAGCCTGGTGAAGGGTGGTGACTTCTTTGTTCACAGAAATTTGTAACCAAGCTACACTGCATCCATAGGCAGGCCTTATGATCCTTGTTGAATCTACCAATGAGACCAACTACAAATTGAGGCAGAGGTAGAAGTGACAAAGGCAAGATAGTCTTTCTACTGGCTGATCTGCATTTGCTTTCGGCAAGGGTTGGAAACTGACCAAAACTCCACCCCTTCTCCCCTTCCTGTACATTTCTGGTCCAGTTTCAGACTCACGGCCAAGACTGCATTCCCACAGCTGACGACTCCAGAGAGTTAGGAAGTACCACTGGGAATGGGACCAATGATGCAGGAGACATCCACCAATGTTTTCTTGTTGGTAGGTGAAAGCATGAAGCCACTACAGTTTTTTTCCCATCAAATTACTGTGCTGGCTTGAATGGTCATCAGTGGGGGCCATGACTATTCACTGGCATCACCTGCTACTTCACTAATACAAGGTAAAATGATTTGGAGGTAAGAACAGTGCTGCAAACTGCTGCATGTTTTTTTCCAATCTAACCAATAATGTACAAAGAGGAAGATTGCTCACACATGAGAGCTGCCTCAGAGTGATCTGCTGGTACACAGATATGCAATCTGGACTTTAAAATGGCTACAATGGTGTTGATCTCTGGGGAGGTGCCCTAGGAATTGGTGACTAAATGCTATGTTGTGTACTACAACATTTACCCATTACAATTGGTTATCCCTTTGTTTTTTTTCAAAGCATAGTGTGCTACTCTCCCCTAACATTTCTCCCCAGCATGCCACATGTATTTGTTCATGGCTATGGCCCCAGTCTACTAAGCAGGCAGGCCTATATCTAAAGCAGCATTGACTACTACTAACTGCTTTTGTGGGTGACCTGTTAATAGGAAACTTGGAGGAATCCTATTTGATGTCAAGTGATCTGGACATCACAGGCTGATAATGCAGCATTGCTGAACTGTGGAATCGTGTAGTTCGGTGGTAACCAGGGATTAGGTCAAGCATCTCTGTTGGAGATCAAAAAAGTATTCCCTTTGGCTATTCTCTTGAAGGGTCCTGAGGCGCATTGACAGGGCCTGAAACAGCTACACCAGGAGAAGCCATTAAAAGGGCCATTATTATTAACGTTTTTTTTTAGTTAATTAAAACCCTAAAAGGCAAATTCAACTGTACAGTGGGCAAAAGAACAAACGGAATAAAGTGCAGAATGTGCCTGCAATACCTAAAAACCAAACTGAAGACATAACACAGCTTATAGGCCCCTGATAATGAATATCAGTAAAATAGGGAACCAGTACAGAAATGAAAACAATGTGTCTACTGAATTCATATGCATCAAATAGTTTCTGAAAATGTATTATTTGTAATTTAAATACATTTCAGTTTCAGAATGTTCGAAAAAGTAAACATTTGCTAATATTACATTAAAAACTATATCAGCCCCAAAAAAAGCAGTTCACCATGGAAAGACAGTCTTTCTCCTTATTACCCAGCAGCTGAACGGCCCTATTCAGGTACGTAACCAAGCAGTATGACATTTTTGCCACTCAATGCATAATTCACAGCCTCTTTTGCATAACGACCGACACCTTTCAAGAAGAGTGGTTTTAAGCATGTGACTCAAGCTAGTGATTCAGATTTCCAACTACACAAGCAACAGCTTGTTGTAGAATATTTGTACGCAGGGAGGCATGTCAAAATTCCAAGAGTGGAACTAATAGAATGGTGGTTGAATAAAAGGATATTTGACTGCCTTACACAGGGGGCAAAAAGGTAGCTTGGTGCAACGTTACCTGAAAATATAGCGGCTGTATAGGTTGAGTCTTTTTTGGTTCTCAACTTTTTCAAATCCTTTGAAAAGGATAACGTTTTCAGTTACTTTTTAGCCGCCTTTTGAAGTGCTCATCAGACAGGGGTAAAATCCAAAGGGTCTGCAGATACATGTTTTTGAGATGACAAAATAATCCTTCCAGTGGTCAAAATTAGCAGAGTTTGTAGATACGGCAGTCCAGATAGTGACCTTAAGAGATGTGTCCCTGGCATTCTACAGCCTGAGGTAATTATCTGAAGCATCAGATTTAAGCAAATTCAAGCCTGTTATGTGATTGCCTTCCAGAGAGAGAGAGAGAGAGAGATAGATACATGAAAAATATGACTAAACAAATTAAAGGAAGATATATTAGGCCTCAATGCAAAGTTTCTTGGAAGTGCCACCAGATCACTGTTAATGGGAGGCAGTAATGTATGTGGTATTATAGCTAGCAATAGTGCTAAAGAAAGATAATCAAGATTATTATAGAGTTGTTTCATGGAGTAGGCGACCGAGGAAGCTTTAGACTAAGTGTGCTTGATGTTCTCTAGGAGAACCCGGATAATAAAAGGTTTAACCAATCAGCCACCTTTTCAATTTACAGCGCTTGTTATTAAAAACTACCAACAGATTTTTTTCTTAACTTACTTCTTAATTTATTAGCGGAATTATATGTTTTTAAGACATTGAGCGCTTTCTGGAGTCCTGCAGCCCTGGGAAACATCCATAACAATGCGTCCTTAAAACATCGACGTTCTCCCGGTTCCTCTCCCGAACACATGGCTTTTTCTGCTCCTTAACCACGCATATGCGTAGTTTAGCACATGTGTGGTTAAGGCACAGAAAAAGCCATGCGTTGTTCCGGAAAGCATGGTTACGCTTGCATGAAAACGTCCTTAACAACACGGACAATTCCCGCGCAAGCGTAACCACGCTTGCCGGAACAACGCGTGGCTTTTTAGGGGCAGCGGTGGGGAGCTGGTGTAGCTTTTTTTTTTTTTTAGGGTTTAGGGCAGTTGGGGTAATTCAGTTTTTAGGGGCGGGATGGGGCAGTTGTGATAGTTTTTTTTATTTAGGGTTTGTTCGGGTAGTTTACTTATTAGAGGGGAAGGTTTTAGGGCATAGAGTGGGTGGGGGGTGTCAGAGTAGTTACATTTTATGGGGCGGGTGGTGGAGTTTGGGTTGTTTTTATTTTTTAGGGCTCAGGGCAGGTGGGGGT
The DNA here is from genome assembly GCF_031143425.1 of Pleurodeles waltl. Classification (NCBI taxonomy): domain Eukaryota; kingdom Metazoa; phylum Chordata; class Amphibia; order Caudata; family Salamandridae; genus Pleurodeles; species Pleurodeles waltl. The sequence continues at coordinate 1,006,564,104 of NC_090442.1, read as the reverse complement.
TGGGGTAATCTAGTTGTTAGCAGCGGAGGGGTCTGGATAGTTTTTTTTTTTTTTTAGGGCTCAGGGCGGGGGGGGGGATCAGGGTAGTTTAGTTTTTAGGGGTGGGGTAGGAGGGTTGGGAATAGATTTGTTTTTTTAGGGCTCAGGTCAGGTGGGTGGTGTCAGTGTAGTTTAGGTATTAGGGGCGGGGGTAGTTTTGGGCCTCAGGGCAGGTTGCAAGACAGAAAAACGCATGCTGTTTCCACACATGCCTTTACTAGGCATGCTTTTACAACTAAATTTGTTGTAAAGGCATGCGTGGAAACGATGCAGTCGTGGTTCCGACCGCGTTAGGGCATGCGTGGTTCCATTATACAACCCATTTGCATATTGCAGAAACTGAAGTGAAAAAGAGGCATGCTTGGGAAAATGGGATCCTTGGGCCTTAGTAGCAAAAGGCAAATCTACTGTGTATAAATTAAAAAGCAGATGTGCTAGCAAGCAGATGTGCTAGCAAGCAGCCCAGTTTGAGGCTTATATTGGTTTTTATTTTGCTGGAAATATGCTCATTGTGTGCAAGGTTCTTGAACCCAGATGTTTCAGTATGAAGACTAAACAGCCCCATCTCTGAAGTTTGGACCAGAGAATTGAGCAATCCACTCCAAACGCCATTCTATGATTAATAAAACAGGCCAACAGACGGCACCTTTTTACCTTTAGTGATGAATTAATTAAAAATGAGAGACTAAGGATACTATCTTAAGTATTACAAGCTCCCCTGAGGCCTGTTTCTGTGGACGATATTAAGTTGTTGGATTCTGCCCAAGATTCTAACTCTTAATAGGACTGAGCGTAATATTTGGCTTCTATGTAATGTAGTGTGATCAGCCTGAAATTCAAAGGTATGGCAGGGTCACCTTTCCTAAAGAATAGAGCCCTGACACGATGTAGGAACAATCTGGGTTTCAAATGTATAAGTAAACAGGCTTTTGAGAGCTGGAGCCCAGAGTTTAATTTCTGTCTGCACTAGACTATATGCCAAAATAGAGGCCAATTAGGCAGCTGTTAAAGGGTAGCCCCAGCCCTTGGACTGGTCAATATATAATGTCTCAATACTGGTATCCCAAGTTGGTTCTAAAATGGTGTTACCCAAGTTGAGTGTGTGTTGTGTATCCAATGTATTAATGAACTACCAACACTTTTTAAGAAACTAAATTGGTTATATCTACTATTTGTAGCCATTGATTTTTTTATGTAGCTTCTCTCTGCTTCACATATTCTCCGCTCGTAATACGTGCAGAGTTTTCTACCACTGTCTAATGCGCAAGTCAAAAGGGAGGGCTCTATTTTATTAATAAAACCTGTTCTTCTTTAGAGATTCAAGCTTGTATTGACAATTGACACCCAAAGTAAAACGAGGGCAGGACTTATTTCAAGTCATCAACCCTGCCACAACCCGATTCCCAGCCTCAATGCAGAGAGTTGCCACCACAGCTAGGTAGCTGTCCCACCCAGGACAACTTCCAGGTGACATGCTGACTTATGCGGGGTGGTGTTTCCGCGGAGATCACCTCTTGGACGCCTGGGCTGCGGCGGGAGACAGGACACGGTCCCTCGCCACATGGGGCTGCGGCTCACTGCAATCTCACTTATGGACCATATCAGAGCTCAGGTAGGAGCGCGGCTTCAACACCAAAGACCAGGGATTGCACTCAGGTGTGCCTACTTGAACCAAGGGTGGAGTACACCAAGAAGTGCTCACATAGAGGCAACATAGAAATCCTTGGTCCGGCGGGGAGGGGTGGTTTGAGGGACATGATCCACTGACATATCTGGAAACCTGGTCAAGTTGCTTTGTTCCCCCATCGGACATTACCGCCTTGTACTCCTAGGAGAAGGCCCAATGGTGCCAGCCTGCCATCCTACCCAGGGAGCATCCCATGCTGGCTAAACTTCTGCATTTCAAGGACAGCAGGGCCATCATGAGGGCTGCCAGAGTGTCCAGACCCTTAAAGCTGGAGGGCAATGACCCAGCCCCCCAACCCAGCAGAACCGGAGAAACAGATCACTTTGAGGGACGTCCGCAAGATCTCCACTGCCAAAATCCTCCCACCTTGGAACAAATCATAGAGCATTGCCATCTAGCCCTCCCCATGGCCTTATCTCTTGGGAGGGGCCCGCACATCTTCACCTCAGCTGAGATATCTGGCCTGTCTGATGACTCACGACAGGGTTCCCAAACTTCACCGCTGGTGAATCCTCAAACAGCAGACATTATAATAGTCTTGCTCCCTACTAATGGGACATGGTTGGTAAAAGTACTTGTTCCTATATTTACTCCCTGCTTTCCATGTACCACCAACCAGTCCACCACTTCCCTACCTAGGTAAGCCTATAGACTCATGACTTGTCAGAACGAAGATCCTACTATCTAACACCTCATGCCAACTATTGCCGGGCCTGGCACAGCCCAGATGTAGTAGATTGGGGCACTCTTGCTCCCAGGCCTCGCTACCAATTGTCAAGCCATCACCCCCACATTACTAAATGCTTGTAAATTACACAGAGTTTGGAAATGCTGCCATTTGCGGTAGGCCCTATATGTTGCTACTTTTACCTGTTGGTACCTCTTCCTATCCACCTCCAACACACACAATCCACCTGGGAAGGTAGGGGCTCTGTGCAACACACGGCTATGGTGATAGAACACCAACACATGGAGATAGCCTCAGGAAGGCTCCCCCCCCCCCCCCCCCCCCAACCAGACATGCTCCCAACCCTAATTCCATTATGGCTCCACCTGGTAGCCCCAGATTCCTCACCTTAAGCGTATGTGGCACACAGTAAGGAAGCGCTACTCCACCTACTTGTATATTAAGCATCGAAAGGTATATAATATTCCACTAGGAAATGCACACCACATTAAGGAAGTAGCCGTGACTCCAAAAACTATGAAGGGGTAAGATACACACCACTGCCTACTCAGCAAATGCGCAGGGGCCATGGTCTGGATCAGACTGGGAGTTCCTTTTCAAGTACGCAACACAGTAATAGAAACAGAGGAGGAACGTGCTGAGTGCCAACTCGACGGCTCACACGTTCTCTTGGGTAGTGTATATGCTCTGAACACCAGCCAAGGAGCCTTCTGGACTGCGGCTCTCCGGACCGCTAGCTCAAAGTCAATGGGTGCTGGACAGGGACTATAACCGTGTACTTAATTTTCACCTAAACAGGTCCCACCCTCCATTACCGCCCTTTTACCTCCACATACAATAGGAGCATTCCCTGGGTGGGTTAGTCACTGGACGTTCGCAGATGTATGGAGGGCCAGGCATTCGCATTCCAGACTCTACTCCTACACTGCAACCCACAACATATATGTCCGCTTGGGCCACATTCTATGCTCCCTTCCCTTGTTTTCCACAGTCCAGCACGTTGACTACCTCAGTCGTATCATCTCTGACCATGATGTACATATCGTAGACTTGCAATAGAATGCTCCGCCTCCCCCAACATCTACATGGCGGCTACTCCATGACTGTCGAGAAGATCAAGTCTTCCACAAAACACAGGAGTCCCACATTCGGCAATATTTTGCTGAAAATAACAACACTGCATCCACTAGGGCAATTGAATGGGACACCTTTAAAGTGGTCATGAGAGGGGAGCTTGCCTACAGGAGATAGTGTACCTTGACAGAAATAAAACCCCGGGTCTCAACGGGCTGCCAGTAGAATATTATAACACATTTTCCAACAGCCTGGCACCCCGCATGGCAGAGATGTTCAATGCTGTTCTGAAAACTGGAGAACTGCTTCAGTCACTCCAGGAATACCTCTTGGTCTCCATTCTCAAACTTGATAGGGACCCCACTAACCTGTGGTCCTACCGAACAATCACTATTCTTGCAGCGGATTACAAGATATTAGGGAAATTTCTTTCAGTTGGTACACTTGGTGACTATTTCCACTGTTTAATGAGATCAAGCATGACATTGGGCTAACATTTTGCATTCTAGTTCCTAGGTGATAGCTCATCACGAGGAATAGTACTGCTGTTCATCACCTTTGCTTACCTCATTTATGAGGTACTAATTGGTGCATGTACTAGTTTTGATGTAAACCCTCCACCCCCCCCCCCCAAACAAATGTATATAAAAAAATAAAATAAAAATAACTCTGAAAGAAATTATGAAGCAGCGTATAATACCTGCAGAGCATCAGTACAAATATGATAGCCAGTTTGGACAAATCATTCTACAGGATATGTTGTGTGATCCTCTACATGTTGCTGCTGCCATCCCCACAATAGTTTCTACTGATATTAACAGCAGATCCCTAGTCCTAAATTAATGTTAAAGATCCACTCACTCTTCCATACTCAAGAGTTAAGTCTACTTTATTAGCAATCCTGCTGCTCTGATCGTGGCAATTTATTGCTGTAAAAATATGATAACAAAGAACAAGCTACTTATCTTCGGTAACGCTTTTTCTGGTGGATACACTAGCTACCTGTGGATTCCTCACCTTATGAATTCTCCCAATGCGCCAGCATTCGAAGGAAAATCTTCTTCCCAGCTCTCCAGGTCGACGAGGACGTCACAATTGCACGGCTCCGCACGCGACTCCGTCTGACGTCACTGTGGCAATATGAGGTCCTCGCCAGCGAGCTGACGTCAGTTTCACCCTTTTTTTATGTGCCTTTGAGGCGAACAGGTGAAAACCGACCTCACGATAGCCCAAATAAATACATACATAACACCATAATGATGTAACATAAGTACAACAATTATTTATATAGAAATTAACCAAAACATACATACACTTATAATACAAAAGTCTTGGTATGACCAGACAGGCAACGGGGAGGCAGGTGGGACTATGAGGAATCCACAGGTAGCTAGTGTATCCACCAGAAAAAGCGTTACCGAAGGTAAGTAACTTGTTCTTCTGATGGATACAACTACCTGTGGATTCCTCACCTTATGAACAGAGTCCCAAAGCAGTACCGCACTCAGAGGTGGGTGCCTGACTAGTCACACCAAGAAATTCTGCAACACAGAACGTGCAAAATGGCCATCCCTTCTGACTTCCGAATCCAAGAAGTAGTGCTTCACAAAAGTATGGAGGGAAGCCCAAGTTGCTGCTTTACAAATATCTACCACTGGCACACCCCTAGCCAAAGCTGAAGTGGCAGCCTTAGCCCTGGTAGAATGCGCTCTAATACCCTCAGGAGGAATCTTCTTTGCTAACGAATAACAGATCTTAATGCAAAGAATGACCCACCTAGATATAGTTCTCTTATGGACAGCTCTGCCCTTCATCTTTCCGACATATCCAACGAAGAGTTGGTCATCCAACCGAAAGTACTTTGTTCTCTCACTATAGAAACTGAGAGCCCTTCTGGGGTCCAAGCGATGGAGTCTTTCTTCCTCTTTTGAAGGATGAGGAGGAGGGTAGAAAGATGAAAGGGTAATAGACTGCCCCATGTGGAAAGGAGTGACAACTTTAGGAAGGAAAGCCACCCTGGTTTTCAGCACCACTTTGTCAGCAAATAATGATGTTAAAACGGTGAACCCATTAAAAAAGTTAAAACCATATTTAAATCCCACTGAGGCATAAGAAATGGAGTGGGAGGAAATTAATTTGTTAAACCTTTCAAGAACCTAACAATAGGTGATTTGACCAAGGAAGGTTGATCCAGAAGGCAAAAAAAGGCTGACAGTGCCGACAAATAGCCTTTAACAGTCGCAACTGCACAAACCTTCTGTGCTAATGTTAAAGCAAACAACAGAACATCAGACAGATGGGCACTCAAGGGATCAATCTGTTTCTCTCCTCACCAAGCCACAACTTTTGCCCACCTGCCAGCATAAACAGTCTTAGAGGAGTGTTGTCTGGCGGATAAAATAACATCCACTACCTCTGGTGGGAGAGAGAAAGAACTCAGATTGCCCCGTTCAATCTCCAGGCATGTAAGTGCAGGCTCTGGAGGTGGGGGTGTAGAACCTGTCCCTGCGACTGCGAGAGGAGATCTGCCCTGAGAGGGAGATGGAGCAGAGGGTACAGTGAGAGTTGGAGAAGGTCCGTGTACTACACCATTGTTGGCCAATCCGGAGCTATTAGAATGACTTGAGCTCCATCTTGGCAAATTTTCCTCACGACCTGAGGAATCAAGGGTATGGGGGGAAACGCGTAAAGCAACTGGTCGTACTAAGACATCTGAAAAGCGTCTCCCAAAGCTGCATGCACCAGATACTGGAGGCTGCAGAACAATGGCAGTGCGTGTTCTCCTGAGTAGCAAATAGGTCTATCTGCGGAAAACCCCACATCCAAAAGATGTGAAAAACCTGGTCCGGGTGGAGACGCTGCTCGTGATCGGCCAAGAAATGCCGACTGAGACTGTCTGCACGTACGTTGAGAACTCCGGCCAGATGATTGGCTACCAAGCAAGTATGATGGTCCTGGTCCTGGGCCCAGGACCAGAGCAACAGAGCCTCTCTGCAGAGAAGGTACGACCCTATTCCTCCCTGCTTGTTGATGTACCACATCGCAGTACTATTGTCCGTCAAGACTTGAACTGACTGACCGCGAAGGGACGGGAGGAAGGCCTTGAGAGACGGACGTTATCACCCGCAACTCTAACAGATTGATATGAAAAGTTTGTTCTACTGGAGACCAAAGACCTTTGATCTCCAGGTCCCCCAGATGAGCTCTCCACCCTAGAGTGGAAGCATCCGTTATGACCGTAGCCACCGGAGGTGGTAGTGAAAACGGCCTTCCTTGGGAGAGGTTGCCGTCCACAGCCCACCATCAAGGATCCGCTGCAGCGTCCCTGGAGATCGTTATTGACTCCTCGAGATCCCCTTTGTGTTGAAACCACTGCCTATGGAGGAACCACTGAAGAGCCCTCATGTGCCAGCGTGCATAAGTGACCAACCGAATGTAAGAAGCAAACAAACCTAGCAGGTGAAGGACCTTGAGGACTGGAACAACTGCTCCATTTTGAAACATTGGAATCAACGCCTGAATGTCCTGAATCCGCTGAGGCGGCGGATAGGCCTGATTCAATGTTGTATTCAGTACTGCCCCTATGAACAGGAGGCGCTGAGAGGGCTCCAGGTGAGACTTGGGCATGTTTATTGAAAAGCTCACACTGAACAACAACTGAGATGTCATTTGAAAGTGATGCAGCATGAGCTCTGGAGACTTGGCTTTGATCAACCCATCATCCAGGTAAGGGAATACTGATATTCCCTTCCTCCTGAGACTTGCTGCAACCACCGCCAGAAGCACCTGCGCTAGAATCAGCATCTTGAATTTCTTCTGCTTGAGGAACCAATTCAAAATCCTCAGACCCAGGATAGGTCTCAATCGACCATCCTTCTTGGGGATCAGAAAATATCTTGAACAACCCTGACCCCTTTCTTGCTCTGGAACCAAATCCACTGCGCCTTTTGATAACAGGATTTGAACCTCCTGCTGCAACAACAGGAGATGGTCTTCTGAACAAAACGAAGGACCGGGAGGGATGGGAGGGGGAAACTCCTGAAAAGGAATGGCATATACTTTCCCAACAATATTTAGAACCCAGGAGTCTGATGTGGCTACAGGAGAAGTGTGACTCAAAATGGGTAGAAAACTAGGGCTGCTTCCCTTGTTGTTGTCCCCCAGAGAAGGAGGATAAAGGAGGGTGCTGCTTTGTCCGAACTCTCTCCTGTCCTCTAAAGGATCTACATGGGAGGCTGGCAGGCTGTTGGACTGTGGACTGGGGTCTCTTGTGATAAACGGCTCCACGCCCAACCCCCCTGAACCTCCGAAAGGACCTGAAAAGGGTAGTAGTGGAAGCCTGCAGACCCAAAGACTTCGCTGTGGCCCTACTGTCCTTGAAGCGCTCTTAGGCAGAGTCAGCTTTGGCTCCAAACAGCTTTTCTACATCGAAAGGCAAGTCCAATAGAGTGGTCTGGACATCTGTTGAAAAGCCAGAAGACCTCAACCGCGCATGCCTCCTGGTAGCGATTGAGGTACCCATCGCCCTGGCCATTGACTCTGTAGAATCCAGACCAGACTGGATAATCTGCTTAGCCCAGCTTGAGCGTCTGACAGGAGCTCACCAAACTGCCCCTGCATATCCTGAGGTAAGTCCGGAACTACAGCTTTAGCTGCGTCCATCAGGGTGTGTACATATCTCCCTAACTAATAGGTAGCATTTGCTGCTTCCAGGGCCATTCTGCAGGATGAAAAAGTCTTCTTGGCTGACTACTCCATTCTCTTGGACTCTCTGTCCGAAGGAACAACAGGGAAGGAGCCTGGTGCAGAACGTGCCGAACATGAGGCCTGGACTACTATACGCTTCAGAGTCGGGTGCTTTGATAAAAATCCCAGATCTCCCGGAGCCACCCCATACCGTCTTGCAACAGATCTGTTCACAGCTGGCGTGACACAAGCTTCCTCCAAACCTCCAATATAGGCTCTGTAAGAGCATCATTAAATGTAAGCAAAGGTTCTGCTGAAGCAGAAGAAGGATGCAGGACCTCGGTCAAAATGTCTGTTTTAACCTCAGCAGCCAGCAACGGAAGGTCCAATAAAATTGCTGCCTTCCAACTCCCCTGGAGATGAAAGATCCCAGTCCGGGGAAATGTCTAGCCCACTGGCTGAGTCTAGGCCCTGATAATACCCCAAGGGCTCAGCAATCTCTCCTTTTTCTAGCAGCTGTCTTTTGTACTCTTGTTCTTCTAAGAGCCTCAGTGCTCTTCTCCGCGACCTCAACCTGGCCTCCAATCGTCGACATTGAGCCGACGTTGATGACACGGCTTCAGGACGGATAGACGTGGACCAGGAGAAGGAGACACACTACGATCCAATCCAGATCCATTTGGCGCCGGAGCGGATCCCATTGGCACCGTGGACACCTGAGGTTCCGTCATCGGCGTCGACTGTGTATAAGGTGACAACACCGGCGCCGCAGGCCTATAAGGCAATGTCATCGGCACCCTAGGCCTATGCAGCGAAGTTATCGGTGCCGAACCAGCACCCTCAGCCGGATAAAAAGGCATGAACAGCGCCGACTTTTAAGGGGCCGGAGTGCCCAATGAGAATGCCAAAAGACCCGTGGGACCAGCAGGTGCACCAGCAGGGGCCATAGCATTGAACATGTTGAACATGGCATTCAAAAATCCTGCCGGATCCGCTCCCGGAGCAGGGAAGGCAGGATACCGCTGATCTTCCTGCAGCACTTGGCCTGGCTGGGCATCAGAATCCTGCACCCCAGGTGAAAAACAAGGGCTCTCTTGGGGTGCAACCACCTCTAAGACCAATGGCGCCGGAAAAGCCTGAGTGCTCTGAGGCTGAGGAGTCACCATAGGACTAACATCCCACATCGCATGATGCCGTCTAGATGGAGACCTGGATCGTGAACGACCTCTGACCGAATGACGCTGAGAGTCGTGTCGGCGCCGCTTCTTCGAAGTGGTATGTGAAGACGATCTGCGATGACTTCTGTGCCCTTTCTTCGCCTTAGCCAGAAAGAGATTGGCTTCTCTCTTCTTCAGCGCCTTTGGATTCATGCTTTGGCAGGACACACACTCCTCCACATCATGCTCCGAACTTAGGCACCAAAAGGCAGTCATCGTGAGGGTCCGTGACCAACATGCGACCCCGCACTCCCGACAAGGCTTAAACCCTGAATTTCTAGGAGGAGACATTGTAACCGGAGACAAAAAGGACACCTTCGAAACAGTAACTAGAGCTAGGAGAAAACCTTTAGCGTCGAAGGCACGGAAAAAAGGGAATTGAAGTCAGCACGCCGGCGAGGACCTCTTATTGGTAGTAGTATCCATAAGAAACATGAATTTTCAAGATCTCATTTACGCAGCAATTCAAAACCTTCCTGACACAAAGTTAAATGTTTGCTGTAGTGAATACCTCAAGTGCACCATATGCTTCCAAATCTGGCGGGTTGAACCACACTAATTCCCATGAGTTCGAGGTGGCCATAATTTAAAACAATGTCTACTGTGGGTGGAGACTTTTCATGCAGAGTAAGGGTGACAAGAGAGAAAACTATCTCAGATATGTGAGGATGCCTGATTATGTCAGAAACATCTTCAGAAGACCTTCAGAACAGTGGCATAATTTCTTTCCACATTTTAAGCTCCGAGGCTCATAAAGGGAAGCTGTAGAGTGTGACCAAGATGTCAAGCACATAGGATGTGTTCTCTGGACCCTCTGACCCCGCCGCCGGCAGATCGAGGCAGACACCTCTCCCATCTCTCCCTCCTCCCCTGTAGATGCTGAAAATGGGCCCGGGCCCCTCCTGAAGTACAGACAGAGATGAGAGCACTTCTGCGGTGCCCTCCACAACTAAGATGACAGCTGCTGTGTGAATGCAGAGGGGCCTGGACTTTTTTTTACCCCCCTCCGCCTATTGCACGCGAGTGGGACTAGCACACTTACTGAGCCCAGGGTGGTGGCCCCGATTACTAGCAGCTCAGAGGAGACAAAAACCAACACAGCAAGATCAGCTGGCCCCGCCTGGCTTCTAGCTCTGACGAGAGGGTCCTGCAAAGGTGGTCTGCTGCCCCTACCTCCCCCCTGGAGGAGTGACCGCTGTACGGTGGGCCTATGTGGCCACAAAGGGCTGCGGACCAAGCCTCCAACAAGAGTCCGGGGCACAAGCCTAGACCTCGGCAGCGGTGCATCCCCTATTTCTGGTGGCCTGTACCCGTGGCGCTACCACCCGTGAGGGGCGTGGCAGCCGACTGGACCATGCGGCTCCTTAACACCACCCTAGTGGCCTAAACAACCACCATCTCGCTTGCCCCAGGGCTGCTCCCCCTTTCACCCCCACTCCCCGGCAGCTCCCTGTCTGATTAGCTTTGCTACTTGAGAGCTGTGGAAAAATCTGGACGGCCAGGCCCCGCACTTCGTGCTCAACTCCTGAGAAACCCGGGGAATGCCCTTATCAATCTGGCAAAGGCCAGCAGCCACAAAGGGGCCATAGTCTGTCTCATATAGAGCATCCCTCTCCTGGACTACAGCAGCTCTCGATCTTCTCCGCCATGGGCCCCCCAGGTCCCTGTGTTGAGTCTACCTGATCTGCAAACTGCAAGCTCCGAATCAGAACAGATCAGCCCAAAGCAACATATAGCAGGGCAAATGGGCACTGTTAGAGCAAAGAGGCCTACTTTGGGACCTTGGGGGAACTCACTCAACTTTCTGAAGCGGCAGGGAGTAAGGAGTGTCATCGGCCAGCAGGAGGTCTGGTGCCCTGGAGAGGTGCTAAGACCCATTAGAGGGGTGCCCTAGCAAGATAGCCAACGCTGTGGCACAGGCTCCGGACGTGGAGTGATACAGGACACTGCATCACCAGGCCCGGATTGAGAGTACGAGCCAGTAATTGGGCGACACCCCAAATGCACATACTCATAACCAGCGGACAGGAGGGGCTGCAGAGACCACCCTGACCCTTTCTCCACCCTCACAGCCGTAACTGGGGCCCTGCAGCAGTGACCGACCATGGCAACTGCCCATTATAAAAAGGACCAAACCCTTAAAGAAATGCTGTTGAAACCAACAGGAGGTTCAGTTGGTGACTGACTTCCCCCTACAAGCCAGGACATACAGCCGGAGGACAAGGAGACTGAAGGCCCTGTGACCTGCTCCTTCCTGGAAGCACTGTTCGCTTCTCATAGGGGCAAACTACAGAGGGTCATGAGAGACCTTTTCCAAGACCTGAGGACAGTAGGTAAAGATTTAGCTGAGCTGGGAGAAATTGTTGGACCTGGAGAACCAGGAGACAAACAGAGATAAGCAACTCTAACAAAAAGTAATCCACCTAAAACCTACAAGCCCATGCCGGAACACCTCAAAAACAGGTCAAGGCGCAACAACATCTGCATAAGAGGAGCCCCGACCCCAGCAGAGGAAGGAGACATTGGATCCTATGTGCAGGCCCTGTTTGCTCAGATCCTGGAATCACTCACCAACACGACAATTCAGCTGGACTGTGCACACAGAGTAGGCTTCCGTTGTTCTGAGAACTACCGCCCTGCTGACATTCTGGTTATGCGTCCACGATTTCCCCTTGAATGAGCAAATCTTACGAAAAGCTAGAGAGCAGCATCCCCTCCAGTTCAGAGGTCACATTCTGATGATTTACCAGGACCTCTCTGCACTAACACTGCAAAAATGGTGAGACTTTCGCCCGATCAGTGGCAGAGGGACAGGCTGGTTTTACTAGAGGGAGATATTAATATGGTTTTCTGCAATAACAAGGATCGCTGTGCACAGTGCCATGAATCCTCAGCAGAGTTATCTGAAGAGGGTGTCCAATGGCTGTAAGAGATGGGGTTGAGGGATGTATGGAGGGAACGCCACCCCAACTTCCAGGATTACACCTTCTACTCAAATTCCCACAAAACCTATGCACGTCTTGATTACTTCCTGGAGACCAAAGGGGTGCAGGATCTGACTACATCTGCAGGTATCAAGCCAAGTTCATTCTCAGACCATGCTGCAGTGACAGTAGACCTAGTACTTCCCCCAAGGAGACATACACATCAGCTTTGGTGCTTGCCCGAAGCCCTCCTATACAAACCTGAATTATACAGATCACTACGGCACTATGCAACTTTTTAGATATCAATGACACCACAGACACCCCGTCTCACTATTGTGGGACACTCTAAAAGCAGTGACAAGGGGGAATATATTACTGTATCGGCGGTGGACAATAAACTGCATAGGGATCAGTAGGAAAGATTACAGCAAAAGGTCAGGGAATTGGAGCGTATACATCACCGCACCAGTGCCCCTAGGGTCTGGCAGCAGCTGGAATCATCTAGAAAACAGCTCGCAGGCCTACATATCGGCAAAGCCAAATACTCTTTACTGCGACTCAAAAACTCCTTTTACGTGGGAGGACATAATTGTGAGCGGCTTCTGACTAACAGACTGTGAGCCCAATGACAAGCTGCAAGAGTGGAATCCTTGGAAATGGGTGGTGGAGAAGAGATTGTGAACGATAGTCCTATAGCTTCCCGATTTCAGGACTTTTACAAGGATTTATACACGGCTTAAACCTTACCCTTGGATGGTCCAGAATTATATCTCCAGGTCGTGCACAAGAGTCACCTCACAGCAGATCAAGAAAACGAGCAGGATCGACCTATCCAAACGGAGGAAGTTATTTCAGCTATAGTGAGACAAAAGCCTCACAAATCCCCAGGGCTGGATAGGTTTCCAGCACTGTTTCATAGGACCTTTTGCACAAAATTGACCCCGATCCTGACTAGACTATTCAACTCGATAACAGGCCCTTGCTCGGTGCTGTCTTCTATGAAGGAAGCTTCTATCATAGTATTCCTCAAGCGCGGAAAAGACAAGAAACAGTGCGAGTCCTATGGAGCCACTTTCCTCCTTAATGTCGACACTAACCACTTCACAAGCATCTTGGCGGCCCATCTGAATTCGCTCATGTCCAAATCGATAGCTCCAGACCAGGCAGGCTTCGTCCCACACCGGCAATGTAATGATAATACTAAGAGACTTCTCCACACTATAGACAAGTCATAACGCTCCAAACCGCATATCATGCTTTGGGCCATATGCGCAGAGAACGCGATTGATCCTGTACACCTGTCCTACCTTGAGGTGATGCTTACCTGCTTTAGCTTTGGGGCTTGCTTCTGCACCTGAATTCAGAGTAACTATGACTCCACAAGGGCGACATTCTGGGTTAATGGCCAAATGTAGGGGACAAGACAAGGGCGCCCCTTGTTGCTTTTATTATTCGCGTAATATATGGAGCCCTTTGCACAGAGAGTACGTGATAACCCTACCATCACCGGGGTCTGCTTCAGGGGAAGATTACATCAGTCACTATGTGGATGAGGGGTCTTAGTGGCCCTCAACAATCCTCTTTGTGCTCAGCTGGCATTTTTAGCAGATGTAGAAGCATTCGGAGAAGCGGCAGGCTTACGGATAAACATCCATAAGTCTCTGGACCTAAATCTCACAGCCTTTCTGAAGTGGAAACGCAGCTCTCTCGTAGATTTCCCATACTGTGGGCAAGGACATCCATCCCGTATCTAGGAATACAGCCTGCTACGTCCGTACCAGACACCGCAACCCTTAACTACAGGATTCCGCTTCAATGGTTCACCAAGGACCTCACACAATGGCATTTGTACCGTATCTCTTAGCTTGAGCCAGGAACAGCCATAAAAATGACTATGCTCCCGAGAATCCTTTTTCCCTTTCAGACCCTCCCGATCGACCCTCCAACTAGGCTGCTCCGCTCATTACAAAAGGCTTTACACCGTTTCATTTGGGCGGGAGGGCGGAAGTCCATGAATGAAGAGACACTTGAGCTATCTACTGCCAGCTATGGAGGGGCTGGGAATACTGAACCTCCTAAACTACTATCAGGTGGCACAGCTCCACTACTTGCGGGAGTGGTGCAGGTGAAATCAGATAAACACTGGCAGTTCATGGACCACGTAATCGTGGGTACACATCTGTGGAAGCTCCCATTCCTGAGACAACAGCAACACGCTTGGGGCGCATACTCCTTCCAAGTTCATGAGATCAATGTCAAAAGTCTATGACTCAGTAGCAAAGTGTAAGCGGCCATCACCATTCCCTTCTCTCCTAATGCTTATAATTAGCAACACAGACTTCACACTGAGCCTCGACCATATGGCGTTCAACCGTTGGCATAAGGCTGCCTGCCGCTCCATTGACCATACTTTTTTAAATGACCAGCTGAGAAAAGACTACACTTTTGGAGACGGAATGACTGGGTTACTTTCAGGTAAGACACTGTCTAATGCACCTTACTCTCTGAGGCGAAGCATGCCGACCCCAGACAATGTTTGAGATGGGGCTGGTCACTAAAACAGGCGACACCGAACTATGTAACATCCTCATACAGACCTCCCCACTACCCAAAACCATAGGTAAAAAATATTGGGAACTCTAAATCGGCAGACAGTTTTCCCCGAAGGAATGGAATGAGGTGTACTACAGGGCCCACCATACAGCACGCAACACCGCTAGTACTGAGACAGCCACCAAGATCACGACATACTGAAATCTTACCCTCTCCCGCCTGCATAGAGGTAATCCTGCACGCAGCTCGGACAGCTGGCGACACTGTGGGTCACCTGGGACTATGCTCCACATACTCTGAAACTTCCCTAAATTAGGGCAATTCTGGGATACGATCCTGACTGACAAAGACGAATGCTTAGATATGCAACTTCCACGATTCCCGGCCTATATGATTCTGGGCCTCCCCAATGCAATCACTTTCCTAATGCAAAAGCCACAAAACTGACCTAGTCCTGGGGGTAGCTCAGCAGATTATCTTTGCACACTGGGGTACAGACACACTTAGCCTGGCTCCGCCGCTTGTGGCACGTCCTGTGGATGGAGAAGCTAACTAGTTTTGACACCACAAGGGGGAGTCCTAGAGGGATCTCTGAAGGCCATACACTGCACTTCAAGCTAAAGAATTCAAGGCATTGACATGTCTTAAATACTTGAGACTACTACGCTTGGCAGGTACAACCTCTCTTAATGTTGCTGCACCCGTCACTAAAATGTACACTACAATAGCTAACTAGGTGCTTCATAACAAGTTCACAAATAGTGAGTACCCTGGGAGGGTAAGGTACTTGGGGAGCTTGGGGGGTTGGAATGTTGTTGGACTTAGCTTTCATGCCGTTACTCTTAAGTTCTGTGGCGCTTACTGTCCTGGACTAAATGCTCTTCTCTAGCCCAGTGACAATAAAAAGAGATTGGAACCATAAAAGGAAGCTGTGTATCTTCACCTAAGCAAATAATTACCCGTGTTCTTTGAGTCTGTTAAAAAGAAAAAAATATCTACATCATATTTTTTTTTATTCCATCTTGCAGCTAGAAAGGCCAGATGGACAAACTTTGTGACAAAAAATAAAATAAATAAAAGAATATCAACCACATCCGTTCAGATGAGTACTCTGACTTTTCTGGAAAGTTGAGCCGCCTTCGGGCAGTGCCATTGTTTACAATAAACTAGAGAATATGCCCAGACAGCTTAATGTATGTATGTTAAGTAACAAAACAGATTATGGAAAAGCAAAAGTTTCAGAAATTAAAATTGAGAGATATGTGTGACAGTACTTACAGGTTTCTGCTGCGGTGCAGTACTCACTGAAAAGAAGAAAAAAAAAGATACATTTACAAATATTACAAGTGGAGTTCTGTGAAAATCTTACAAGAAACAATGACCAATGACAAAATCTTAAATTAACTATATTCTGCAATCTTGCAGGGGTAAGAGCCAACACAGAAGGAATGTATGCAATAAACGTCGTGGTATCAGTGATCTTTCCACTACAGAGGTTGTAGTTCCACAGGGGACATCAAGTTAGAGTTATCTCTCAATACAGCAAATCAATTAAGAGATAATACGTAGGTGCATGCAGACAACACAATTAAAATTAACGTCTGCATAACTCAAACGAAAAACCTAAATACACTCACAGCTATCTTGTGAATGTTACATAAAAGTTAAGCAAACAGCAGGATAACATATGATGCGGAAAAAAGCAACATCTTGGGTATTTTTATGTAATTCAAATGTCTGTTTCGAAGTGTAATAATTTAAAGAACATTACAGCATTTTCTCTCTATCTTTCTTTAGGTAAATAACTCAATAGATGTAGTGAAGCCAAGCAGATCAATCTTACTGTATGATGTGACATTGCATAGAAACTCATATCCAGGATGGCACGGTAAATTCCCCACCATTAAACTCAATGCCCAGGCAGTTGTATGTCTTAAAGGAAGGATGTCATTTTTATTAAAAGGTCGGTAAAAAGAATAATCACAAATATAATACCCAAATGAAAAAAACAGACACTTTGAGGATAAGATACAACTGTAACCATTTCAGCAGTGGTCATGGGCTAGCTGCTAGATTTTCCGTTAATGCCCTCAGAAATTCGAAACTCACTGACACTTGTTCTGTAATGTTTATAGTGTTAAGTCCCAGTAACTGGGACAAAGGTGTCACAAAAATGATTCAATGCATTAAGCTTGCTATTACAAGATTGGTCTGCTGTTTCAAAGGTGCTGCATGCAAAAATGGACAACTCCGTGGACTAAAAGGTCCAGGTGCTTAATTTCCACTCATCCAAAAGGCATTTTTTCTGATTAATAATAATTTTAATACCCTTTCCATTGTTGTGCGTGCACCTACAACAAAACTTTCCACTCGAAGACAAACAAAATAGCGCCCTTCAGCGGAGTATGAAGGTAAAGGTTATATCAGAGGGAACATTGTTATATCAGAGAGCAAATCATTTGTTGTCAAAATATGACAATGTGGTGGACCACACAACAGGAATTAAATGAAACAATTTCATTGCCCACATTCAAAGGCTTAGGTCAGCTCGAAGGCGAAATGAAGACAACTTGATCAAAGCTACAGGACAGAGTTACACAGCTGCATCTGGCACTGTCGAAAGGCATTCTGAGATTTCAAGTACAGAAACTTTGGGGTGAAGAAATAACCTGAATAGTGCCAAAACTACAGTACAGTCTTTATCAGAAACACAGAGCAGCAACTGACAAGTCTGGGCCAAGCTAGATAACTCAGGATTACTTTGATTTTTGAACTTTTCTTTTAACAGTTTAAGACAAGTTAAAGGTCTCTTTTTTGACACAGATAAATACCACTGCGCCTGTTTAGAAGACCAACCCTCAGGGCTCTCTAGCATTTTGACAATGCTACTCCTAACCCAAGCCGCAGATGGTTCTTCCTTGCACATTTAACATGTCCTTCTCATTATGCTATTGAGAGCTTGTTACAGCTGAATTCCTATTCCGCTAGATCATAACAAGGAGAAGTTAAAACCCAGATTTGGAGCATTGCCAAATGTAGCACCACCTTCCAATCATGTTCCTTCCTGTAAATCAAGCAGTGAACACTAAACAACTCAAAAAGTCTTCAACTAAAGGGTGAAGCCTGGAAGACCACTAATCAGTCTTATCTTTCACTTATGATGAAAGCAGCAATAACAAGTAATGGTGAAAGCTTCATGCACTGAACAAGTTTTCTAATCGCATAGTGAACCCTGACCTGCAGAGCCTGACGGAGGAGGAGCTCCTGCTCTTTGCCATTCAGTGGCCTCTGCAGCCATTCGACGGACATAGGCATCTTCTACACACATCAAGATATTTTCAGGTTTTATATCTGTATGGATGATTTTGCACTTGGTGTGTAGATAATCTAATCCTTGTAGAACCTGTGAAAAAAGCAAAAACATTCGGTTCAACTCAAATTATGTTGCAAACTTTGTCAAAAGTATCAACCCCAAAGGACTGTTTGGAGCAAACACTTCCTATATTTTTAAAAACACACACTAATCTTGAGAACCATCTTAGAATGAAATGATCATTTCTGGAGGGAAATTCTCTGGTATGAAAACCCTCGTTAAAAACATGAATACAAGCTACACTATCATCAGACTAGCACATGCTTCATGAGCACTGATAAGGGATCGGGACTACAAATGAACTTCTATCATAGTATACATTCAGTTTGTCTACATTAAACCTGATAAAATACGTTATAATGTGAAGAAAATAATAAACTTTGTGGATCTTATAATCGTTCTCTCTTATTAAAGCCCTTGGGCTTTGTGCAAAGGTAACGGTTTTGCTGACGTTGCTCCTCTCCAACTAGGCCCTTTAACATGTACAACACACTCTATGAAAGCAAATATTCACAAAATACAACTAGGTCAGAGGACTGGCCTCCGTGGAGCTTAGTTAGTCTTGGGAAAGATCTCATCCTCAGACTTTAAAATCTAAACCTCCAATTAAATAAATCCGACAATATCTATTTTAGATTAATTTCGGTATCTGTAACGTGGACTAAACACCTATAGGAGTATGTGCCAAAATTGTTCGGGATACAAACCCAAGTGGGGAGTAAAAATACATACTTACCCGTAGGAGCTACATAAATAGGCAAAGATAGCAATACATTTTAAAAAAATAGTGGAATACATGAGCATTGCAAATACAGGAACAGTGAGAAAGTGGGACGGTTGCTGGAGAAAGGATAGGAGAGAAAGAACCAGTCTCATTTGGTGGGAGGAATCCAATCCAGAAGCTTGGGCCAAAGGAATCACATGCTGGTTTGAATGGCTTTGTATCTTACTTCGAGGGATTTTTAATGTGAGAAAGACTGTCTCACCCTTGATTTGGGGGTAGATCCATGGGTCTCATCACAAAAGCAAAGAAATTCCTGTTGTCTTGTGGGCTTTCCACCTAAGGGGACAGGCTGAAGGCAATCCTGCCCATAAAGGGGGGATGGGCAGAAAGTTGATCTTTCCCTTGGGTGGGGGGGGGGGGGGGGAAGCATTGGTCCTTGCTTGGAGCCATTCCCACTTCACTAAAACAAAGCTCTAGTCAGCTAGTGGCGCGGATTGCATGACCAGCGTGTTCCCCAAGCAAGGGCCCACTAAAGAGCGACGGCACAAGAAAGGAAGACATGCAAAGCTTTTGCAATGCCACTAAAGTCACACAGCACTTACACACATGAAAGAACCACACAGCGTTACAAAAATAAAGATACTAAAACACTGTATAGGCAATATTCTACTAGCAGGTGAGTAAACACACTATTGTACACATTAGTAATCTGGAATAGGCACAGAAAGCAATGTAAAACAGTGCAATAATGGAGACCCTGGGGGTGAGGGGGGGGGGGGGGGCATCAGTGGTGTGGAAAAACCACCAACAACCCTTAGTAAAGGCAAGAGTTGAAAAAGAAGAGCTGCAGAGCTGCTGGGGACCAAGAAGGTCCTGCCGAGAGTTTGAAGGGTGTGGGGGGATTTTGGAAGGGGGTGTGTGAGTGCAGTGGGGTGAGGGGAAGACAACTCAAGGAGGGGAGTCCCAGGTGACCCTCAGCAATGAGGAAAGCCAGAAGTCGAGGATGCAGCCCCAACAGGCAACAGGCACAGGAGTTGCAGTGAGGCCCACTCAGTACACCAGGAGAGGAGTGCCACGTCACTGGAGCAGCAGGCAGAAGGATGCTTTGCAGGGGAGAGTGCTTGAGACCGGGCCTACATGGAGATTGAAGATCCCTTGGAAGAAGAGCCAACAAGTCTTGGTGGCTGCAAGAGTCGCGGTGCACAGGGGTAGGCAAGGGCTCACGGTCTCCCAAGTTGGACAAGGCAGAGAGGATCAAGGGGACCACTCCAGACCACCTGTGATGCAGGATCCATGCAGTTCTGGAGGAGAGAGGATCCACAAAGCCAGTCGTTGTTGCAGTTGGTGCCTGTGGATGCAGGGGAGTGACTCCTTTGTTCCAAGGGAGATTCCTCTTTGCTTTTTGTACCGGCTGAAGACTCGTCGCACTCGGAGGATGCACAGCCAGGAAAATGTTGCAGTTGCTGGAAGGAGCCGGAGAAACAATATTGCAAAGCGGAGTTGTCACTGGAGTTGTAAATTGTCAGTTCATGGAGGGTCCAGTTGCTGTCCCAGTGGCCAGAAGATGAAGTGAGCGATGCAGAGGAGTCCTGCTGGAATCTTCCATGTCGAATCTGAAGATCTAGTCACGAGGGAGCCTCTAAATAACCCAGGAAGGGGGACTGGTCAGCTAGTAGGGTGACCACCTATCAGGAGGGGGCTGTGACGTCACCTGCCTGACCTGGCCACTCAGATGCTCCCAGGGGCCTCTGTCCACCTTGGATTCAAGATGGCAGAATCAAATGGCCACCTGATGGACAGGGGAGTGGTCACCCCCCCCTTTCCATTGTCCAGTTTCACGCCAGAGCATGGACCGGTGGGGTCCCTGGACTGGTGCATACCGGTTTATGCAAGGAGGGCACCAAATGTGCCCTTCGAAACATACCAGTGGCTTGGTGAGGCTACCCCGCCCCCACCAAGCCATGTAACACCTATTTCCAAAGGGAGAGGGTGTTGTCTCCTACTCCCATCGAAATCCTTTGTTCTGCCTTCCAGGGCTTGAGCTTGTCAAGCCAGAAACCTGTCTGTAGGATGGCAACAGCTGGACTTCCCAGGAAAACCCTCAAATTGCTAGGAGCAAAGCTGGGGGTCCTCTAAGGAGCCCCAAGAGCGCATGGAATCATACAACCAATACTGGCAACAGTATTGGGGTATGGTTCTGACATGGTTGATACCAAACATGCCCAGGTTCAGAGTTACCATTATGTAGCTGGACACAGGTGACCTGTGCCCACTACACGGGTAAAAAGGATTCCCCGCACTTACAAAGTCCAGTAAAATGGAGTTGGAGTTCGTAGGGGCACCTCTGCTCAAGCAGGGGTGCTCTCACAGGCAGGCACTTGCACCCTGCCCTCTGGACTAGGAGGGCCTGCCATAGGAGTGACTTACTGTGAACTTGTGCAGTGACCTGTAGTGAAAGGATGTATGCACCTTTTCACTCAGGCTGCAATGGCAGGTCTGCAGACACATTTTGCATGGGCTCCCATGGGTGGCATAATACATGCTGCATCCCATGGGGAACCCCTGGTGCCCCAATGCACTGGGTACCTAGGTGCCATATACTAGGGACTTACATGGGGCACCAGTATGCCAACTGTGGGGCATACAAAGTCAAGAGTAACCAAATTTGGAGGGAGAAAGCACAATCACTGGGGTCCTAGTTGGCAGGATCCAAGTGAACACAGTCAAAACACACCATGCCAAAAAGAGGGTACTTTCCTACACCTCTATGGTCAATGCATGTTATTAGCCAACCCCTCCTTTTGAGTACAGAAATAAGTGAGAGATGACAAGGGACTGTGATGGTCTAATCAACCCATTAGCTATGTTTCTATCTAAATATTGCCTATTTACTGTGTTTCAGATTTTGTAAATGCACATACATGACTGCATGGTATGGAAGATCCAGGTTCGAAATCCACTTTGCAATCATGACTTTGATGCTGAGGCAAAACACTTGCTTTTTCTCATCAAATACATTGGGAGTTTTTTTTTTAACAAGATACTAAGATAACTGTGCAACCGATAATTGGAGGTAACATTATCCCAACTGAAGTATGTATGTATGCATATAGGTATGCATGTATGAATGCATGTAAGTGGTATTTCTGTAGTGCAAACCTAGCCAAAAGGCAGCAGAACACTATACAGGGTCAAAGAGAAGCATGAAGTCATAGAACTGTAGGAAGGTGGCTGACTGGAGGTCTTTTAATATAAAGTGCTGATTAATAACTTGTTCTTTGTTTATGGCACAATATCTTTTAAAATAACCAAAATTAATTTCATTTGTCCTTGTGGCCCAAACATTAAGATATTGTAAGATTAACCAACGCACACTTAAAATCACAAACTCAAGACACATCAATCAGGTGCAATTTTTTCATAATGACTTCCATAATATCCCAAAGAAAGTGTGTGTGTACGTGTGTGTATGTGTACACTTGCTAACCCTGATAGTGATGCTGACCAGTTACTTACATCTTCAGAAATGTCCTTTTTGATCACAGGTATCTGTAAAGGCTGCACAAATGTAATATCTATATAGATTCCCAAGGTGCTTGAATCCAGTAATGTCAGCAATTCTCTTCCACTGTCTGGGAAAACAACTTCACTAGCATCATGTACACAGGGCCAGTCCAGGGGCATCCACAATGGATGCCACAGGCCTCTCTTACTCTGGTTTATTCAGACAAACACTGCATGTACCATGCAGACCACATACTCACATCAACATAACCTTGAGATGTAGCGCGAGGTTTAGTGCATAGAAGCAGAACTTTAAAAGAGTGGTCAGGTTATGTCTTTGCAGAGATGCGAATGGACGAGTCCTCAGCGAGATCCCAGGACCCACCAAATTTCCTGAAAAATAATGACACGGAGCACTTCTGAAGTAGAGCTGAATGGTTACCATTCCACAGAAACCCAGAACCTTATCACTGCTTACGGTCGGATTGGCAGTGCACTGATTAGGGGGGGGGGGGGGGGGCGCATGGAGCCCTGAGTAGAGTGAAGCTTGGATTTCGAGATGGCGGCTGCGGGGTCTCTGACATGGAGAGGCAAGTGGCTGAAGGGTTATTGCACCACTCCTGTGCCAGATCCCATGTGATGCTGGGGATGAAGGACCTGAAACTGCATCCTCTAGCTGCGAACAGTTTTGTACCTAAGCGTAAACCAGCTGGGGAGACAAAACAATGACTGATTTGAATTGGCTGGACATACAGGACTGCTTGCATTGAGTCTGGGCCCGCAGCTCATGAGTGGCTGTGGTGAGCGTATGAGGCCTCACCATATCAGGACATTTGCTAACTCACCAGATTACCAGCGCATTTTTCACATCTGGTGCTTAATCTAACTAACCAACATAGTTGGCTGAAATAAACTTACAATTTTACTGGTACCTATGATGCGGACAGAAGAGTACTACTGGATACAGGGTGCTAAGATGTTCATGATGAAACGTTATTATGTAATTATTTGAGGATGCATTCTTATGCTTTCAGCAAATATTTAAACCGAGGTTAGGATGTAGGGGACAGTGAAGTTTCTGGGACGAGAACACAAAGTGTAAACTGTAGGTCCTGGGACTATCCTATCCTGGAGGCAAACGCTTTGCTGTGGGGTGGAGGGTGGTGTGCCTGATCTCCCCAAAAAAATATATGTCTCACTGGCGGTCACCATTAGGTAGTTATACAGAGGCTCTAATTTCCATAGGAAAAGCATTTTTTTGGGGCCAATAACTTTGCCACAGTTTGACAAATCTTCACAATCTTTTCACTAGTTTGCCACTCACTTCAGCTGCTGCCTTGAAAGTAAATGTCAGGGTGATTCGCCAAGAGGGGGTCGAGCAAAAAAAAGGGTGGGGGGGTTTGGGGTCCCAAAACACTTTTTCCCAATGCACTTTTTCTCATAAGTATTTTGAACATGACTACAGACCGAACCACTGGACGGAATTTCACAAAATTTGGCAGAAAGGTAGCTTTTGGTCCAGAAAGAACCCTTTTTTTTATTTGGTGTAAATCCGTACAGTAGTTTTGAAGTAATTAAAAATAAATATAAAAGGGACACAGAGCCTCCACGGAACCCAGAGATCTCATGCAGACATCTGACTGACAGCCGCCACTTCAACCAGAAAGTGTTGGCAGGAATTTGGAACTTGGACTCAGCCGAGTCCCAAAACAAATAGAGGTTAAAAAAACAAAAAGGGAGCGGGGGAGGGTAGAAATACCAACACCCGCCTAGCCTTGGTGCTGGGGTCTCCCTGGGTGTTAAAAACCTTTTCCCTCTCATTTTTGCTGCAAAATCATAAAGCATCAGCGGAAAAATGAGGAAAAAAAAAAAACAAGCACAGTCTCCTGTGCTTGTTTACAGATTAGCCCCAAAGTGAGCCAGGTCCCTGGGTCATGCGGGAAATTAAAAACACTAAAAAAAGGAAGGGCACATGCAGCCCTCTTCCATAGGCTCTTTTGAGCCCTGGGGACCACCAACTAACTAGTGCTTAATTTGTAAAACTGAAAGGGGCCATGTGGACGCCCCGCACCCTATCCCTGTTGGGCCCTTGGGACCACCACCATCTTCTCTGGGCTTCAAATGAAAATAAAGGGGGAGGGAGCTGCGTGCTCCGCACTCCTCATCCCAGCCATAAACTGTTGCATCGGACAGCGGCGCGAGCAGAGCCTTCGCTCAGGGGGTGGCCACAGTTCCTGGCGGCTGGGCGCGCCGCGCCCCTTCTGTTCCTTATTTCCTCTTACGAGGCCCCAAATTGGGCATGGGGCCTCGGCGAGTCTTTGGCGTGGGCACCCTCAATATTAGACGTGGGCACCTTCCCCCAACCCCTCACTTACCTGGTGCAGCCTGTTCCTTTCTTCTCTTTCTCCTTTTCCTCTTGTTCTTATTTGCACACTGAGCAGCCATGTTCTTTCTTTCTTCCAGCATGCCTTTCTTTTTCATTTTTTTCAAAATGGCGCCTTCTCTCTATATTCTCCTATGACTCTTTCCCAAGCCAATATGGTGTCTTTAGTATTCCTGTTGGTCATTTCCTGTTTTAGGGTATATAAGGTGTGTGATTCTTGTTCTCCTTGCACTAAAACACTTCCTTTGGTGGTGATCTTCGCTCCTGTTATTTTCTCTCCAGTTTTTTTCCTCGCTTGTTCCAGTTTCTTCCAGTATTGTTTTTCTTGTTGGAAGACTGAACATTTTTTTTGCTTCTTTTTTGTTCCAGGGAGTTCCTGCTATAGAAGTTTTTCCCTTTGTTTTTTTTTTCCTCTGGGACTCCTTCTGGAGGGCACAGACAGCCTTTTGGCGTTCCTTCATCAGCAACACCGTGGCTACCAGAAAGGTTTGCCCTTACCTTGGTCAAAGCAGAACCTACAATAATCAAGACCACTCTGCAGTTCCAGTGGGCCAAAGACATAAAAGACAAATAGCTTGTGACATATACAGCCTCAGGGGCCACCACCTCCCTGGGGCCGGTCCGCGCAAAACAAAGGAGGGTCCCCCCCTTCCTGAAGCCATTAATGGCCCTGCCACTACCACCCCCAGGGCCAGCTCCCTATCTCCTGAGGTGCCCACCCTCAGGAGATAGCAGATTGCTTTCAATTGGTGGGAGCTCCAACAGCTCCCTCCAAGCGAGAGAAAACTATAAGTCCGCTCTCAGCATATGAAAGGATTGCTCCTGTATGCAGGGAACAGCATTTGTAGCTGCTTCCTGTGTGAAGGAGAAACACCAGCTGCCACTGGAGGAGGGGAGCCGGCAGGGACCTCAGAGGCTTGGAGTCTCTCCCCCAGTTCCAAGGAGACTCAAAATTGTTATTCTTGCTTTTAAACAATACCAGTATGGAAAATGACCCCCAACCCGCCCTTAGTTTGGCCACACCACATATACCTTTGTGCAGAGGTCTTCAAACTGGGGGGCCTCAAGAGATCCCCTTTGTTTTAAGCAGAAGTTTGTTATTGCATTTTTAAAAAGCTAACAGTACTTAACTGCAATGTTTAAATAGGTTTAGAAATATTTAAACATTGCCATTTTTATAAAACAATTGTGAAAAATTCTGAGGGGGGGCCCAATGGTTTATATTTTTCAACTGGGGGGCGTGGCATTAAAAAGTTTGGAGACCATTGCCTTAGTGGTATGCAGCATCTTCTGCCTTTTTAAAAGCTGATGGACAACCCACTAAGAATGCCCCGGAGCACGCTTCTTGGCGATTTTGGAGAAGCGTTCTTGATGCAGAGGACTTTGAGAACACCTCCACCAAATGAAGATGCACTTGGTAGATATAATTGAGGAAGTACCCTTGTTTGGTGAAGATTCAACCTGCAGTCATGTCCTCTTCTCTACATGAAGATTCATGTTAATGCAGATTTCTGTATGAAGATGCTTGAGGAACAGCCACATTGCCATAATTACAGACACAAAATGTTACTGGAGATATTACCTATGGGACCTTTACACAGCTGAGTGTGTAATATGCACTATACATTTACCAAACAAGGTAGCACTGACTAATTAGCCAGTAGAAAGTACTCCAGTTGGGTAGACATTTCGAGCAAATCTGTGGCCTCTTCTTGGATAAAAAAGCAGGTCAGGATGAATTCTGGCACTAATGCTAATTTCACAGAAATTAAAAGGCAACCACCATTAGGAAACAAGGCTATGAGTGGCGCAGGGTTTTGGATGTCTATGGGGGATTGGCTGCAGGTCCTGCTGCACACGGCCAAAGGCGGTGCATCATGCCAGGCCCTGCGACCATCTCCTGCTGCGCATGGCCAAAGGCTGTGTGGCATGGGGTTAGAACCCCCATGCAGGCTGCAGGGCCTGGCATTAGGCCTGAGCCTGTGTTCAACCCCCATGACGCATTACCAAAGGTCAATGCCTATGGAGGGTTGGCTGCTGGCCTGGCCATAGGCTAACCCCCGCCGGGCATGGCCAAGGGCCATGGGCACCTTGCAGCTGGAATCCTGCCGGGGTTTGGCCACAGGCCCTGCTGCCAACCACCGCTGCATAATTTTTTTTAAAAAAAAGTAGAAATTCACCGAAAAGGTTAGAGGGACGTTATAGTTAGGTTCTGAATTTACAGACACAAAACCAAGGAAATTCAACTGTTATAAGAGTTATTAAAAGTAACTCGTGCCCTTGAGCCCTCACCATGCACAGCTAATTACCACACATATTACATCTTTGATAACTTCTTCTATGGCATCATTGATATATTAACTGCAACATTTGCAATAAAATTATTGATAAGTAAACTGTGCAGGGCAGGGGCGCGAGCTATAGTTACATGAAATCTCTACCTAGAACATCTGAATTTCTATGGTTTTCTGCGTGTAAATACAGAACCTGACTATAATGTCCCTGTAACCTTTGTTTTATCAGTGAATATATATATATATATATATGCGCACATATATATTAATTTTTTGTGTGAATATATATATACATGGAAAATGTCACTTACCCAGTGTACATCTGTTCGTGGCATGAGACGCTGCAGATTCACATGCTGTGCATTATCCTGCCATCTAGTGTTGGGCTCGGAATGTTACAAGTTGTTTTTCTTCGAAGAAGTATTTTCGAGTCACGAGATCGAGGGACTCCTCCCCTTTCGGCTCCATTGCGCATGGACGTCGACTCCATCTTAGTTTGTTTTCCCCGCAGAGGGTGGGGTAGGAGTTGTGTATATAGTAATAGTGCCCATGCAATGGAGTAAGTATGTATGTACATAATGTGCCTAAAAGTGATATATATTTAGAAATTTACAAATATACAAGTTTATTTTTATCAACTTATAACGGCTACAGGCTCCCGGGGAGGTGGGAGGGCGCATGTGAATCTGCAGTGTCTCATGCCACGAACAGATGTACACTGGGTAAGTGACATTTTCCGTTCGAGGGCATGTGTAGCTGCAGATACACATGTTGTGCATAGACTACTAAGCAGTTATCTCCCCAAAAGCGGTGGATTAGCCTGTACGAGTTGAAGTTGTTTGAAATAATGTTTGTAATAATGCCTGTCCTACTGTGGCTTGTTGGGTTGTTAACACATCCACTCAGTAATGTTTTGTGAATGTATGAGGCGTAGACCATGTGGCTGCCTTACATATTTCTGTCATTGGTATATTTCCTAGAAAGGCCATGGTGGCGCCTTTCTTTCTAGTGGAGTGTGCTTTTGGTGTAATAGGCAGTTCTCTCTTTGCTTTAACATAGCAGGTTTGAATACACTTAACTATCCATCTGGCAATGCCTTGTTTGGATATTGGTTTTCCTGCATGAGGTTTTTGAAAAGCTACAACCAATTGTTTTGTTTTGCAAAATTGTTTGGTTCTATCAATGTAATACATTAGTGCCCTTTTGATGTCTAATGTATGTAATGCTGTTTCAGCTACAGAGTCTGGTTGTGGAAAAAATACTGGGAGCTCCACAGTTTGATTTAAGTGGAACGGTTATATAACTTTTGGTAAAAATTTGGGATTTGTGCGTAGAACCACTTTATGTTTGTGTATTTGTATAAAGGGTTCCTGTATGGTAAATGCTTGTATTTCACTTACTCTTCTAAGAGATGTTATAGCTATTAGGAAGGCTACCTTCCATGTTAAGTATTGCATCCCACAAGAGTGCATGGGTTCAAATGGTGGACCCATGAGTCGTGTTAATACAATATTGAGATTCCATGAAGGCACTGGTGGCGTCCTTGGGGGAATGATTCTTTTTAGACACTCCATAAATGCTTTTATGACTGGGATGCTAAAGAGTGATGTTGAATGTGTAATTTGTAGATAGGCAGAAATTGCTGTGAGATGTATTTTAATGGATGAAAAAGCTAGCTTAGATTTTTGTAAGTGTAATAAGTAGCTTACAATGTTTTTTGTTGATGCATGTAGTGGTTGAATTTGATTATTATGACAGTAATAAACAAATCTTTTCCATTTATTTGCGTAGCAATGTCTTGTAGTAGGTTTCCTAGCTTGTTTAATGACCTCCATACATTCTTGTGTAAGGTCTAGATGTCCAAATTCTAAGACTTCAGGAGCCAGATTGCTAGATTGAGCGATGCTGGATTCGGGTGTCTGATCTGTTGTTTGTGTTGAGTTAACAGGTCTGGTCTGTTTGGTAGTTTGACATGAGGTACTATTGACAGGTCTAGTAGTGTTGTGTACCATGGTTGGCGAGCCCAAGTTGGTGCCACTAGTATTTGTTTGAGTTTGTTTTGACTCAATTTGTTTACTAGATACGGAAGGAGTGGGAGAGGGGGAAAAGCGTAAGCAAATATCCCTGACCAACTCATCCATAACGCATTGCCCTTGGATTGAGGGTGTGGGTACTTTGATGCGAAGTTTTGGCATTTTGATTTTGCTTTTGTTGCGAATAGGTCTATTTGCGGTGTTCCCCAGTTTTGGAAGTAAGTTTGCAGTATCTGGGGATAAATTTCCCATTCGTGGGTTTGTTGGTGATCTCGACTGAGATTGTCGGCCAACTGGTTTTAAATTCCTGGGATGTACTGTGCTATTAGACGAATGTGATTGTGAATCGCCCAATGCCAAATCTTTTGTGCTAAGAGACACAGCTGTGATGAGTGTGTCCCTCCCTGTTTGTTTAGGTAATACATTGTTGTCATATTGTCTGTTTTGACAAGAATGTGTTTGTGGGCTATTATTGGTTGAAAAGCTTTCAATGCTAGAAACACTGCTAGTAGTTCTAGTTGATTTATATGATGTTGTTTTTGTTGAGTGTCCCATTGTCCCTGTATGCTGTGTTGGTTGAGGTGTGCTCCCCACCTTACCATGGAAGCATCTGTTGTGATCACGTATTGAGGCACTGGGTCCTGGAAAGGCCGCCCTTGGTTTAAGTTTATAGGATTCCACCATTGAAGCGAGGTGTGTGTTTGGCAGTCTATCAACACTAGATCTTTAAGTTGACCCTGTGCTTGTGTCCATTGTGTCGCTAGGCACTGTTGTAAGGGCCGCATGTGTAATCTTGCATTTGGGACAATGGCTATGCATGAAGACATCATGCCTAGAAGTTTCATCACTAATTTTACTTGATACTGTTGGTTTGGGGGCATGCTTTGTATTACGTTTTGGAATGCTTGTACCCTTTGTGGACTTGGAGTGGAAATCCCTTTTTCTGTGTTGATTGTTGCTCCTAAGTATTGTTGTATTTGACACGGCTGTAAGTGTGATTTTAGGTAGTTTATTGAGAACCCTAGCTTGTGAAGGGTTTCTATGACGTATTTTGTGTGTTGAATACACTGTTTCTGAGTGCTGATTTTTATTAACCAATCGTCTAGATACGGGAATACGTGTATGTGCTGTCTTCTGATATGTGCGGCTACTACTGCAAGGCATTTTGTAAATACCCTTGGTGGTGCTGTTATCCTGAGTGGTAACACTTTGAATTGGTAATGTATTCCTTGTAATACAAATCCTAGGTTTTCCTGTGTGAAGGATGTATGGGTATATGGAAGTAAGCATCCTTGAGGTCTAATGTTGACATGTAGTCTTGTTGGTTGAGCAAGGGAATCACGTCTTGAAGTGTCACCATGTGAAAGTGATCTGATTTGATGTAAAGATTTAGTGTTCTGAGATCTAAGATGGGTCTCAGTGTTTTGTCCTTTTTTGGTATTAGAAAATACAGGGAATAAACACCTGTTCCTTTCTGATGGTTGGGTACTAGTTCTATTGCCTCTTTCTGTAACAACGCTTGGACTTCTAGTTGTAATAGATCCAAGTGCTGTTTGGACATGTGTGCTTTTGGAGGCACATTTGGTGGTAATTGTAGGAATTCTCTGCAATAACCATGTTGGATAATGGTTAGGACCCACGAGTCCGTAGTTATGTCTTCCCAATTTTTGTAATAATCTGTGAGTCTCCCCCCCCACTGGTGTTTTGTGTTGGGGATTTGGGACATTGAAGTCACGGTTTAGTTTGTGGGGTTTTTGGGCTTTGGAATTTCCCTCTTGTTTTAGGGAACTGTCCACCTCTATATTGTCCCCGAAAGCCTCCTCTTTGGTATTGGCCCTGGTATGTGGGTCTGGCCTGTGAGGTTGAAGGTTCTGTGCTTTGGGCTCGAAACCCCCCTCTAAAGTGTGGCTTTCTAAAGGTGCCTCTGCTCTGTGGGGAGTAGAGCGCACCCATGGCTTTGGCCGTGTCCGTGTCCTTCTTTAGCTTTTCTATAGCTGTATCCACCTAGGCCCAAACAACTGTTGTCCATTAAAAGGCATATTAAGCACAGCCTGCTGGATCTCTGG
Organism: Pleurodeles waltl; assembly: GCF_031143425.1. NCBI lineage: Eukaryota > Metazoa > Chordata > Amphibia > Caudata > Salamandridae > Pleurodeles > Pleurodeles waltl. The sequence goes on along the minus strand of NC_090442.1, from coordinate 1,006,532,856 downwards.
CTTAAATCCGGAGGTGCGTAGCCATGCGTGTCTCTGAATAGTGACCGCCGGGTTTACTGTTCTGGCGGCTGTGTCCGCTGCGTCCATAGCCAATCGTATCTGGTTGTTGGAGATACTTTGGCCCTCCTCCACCACTTGTTGTGCACGCTTTTGAAACTCTTTGGGGAGATGTTCAATGAAATGCTGCATTTCGTCCCAATGAGCTCTGTCATATCTGGCCAATAAAGCTTGTGAATTGGCAATGCGCCATTGATTGGCTGCCTGTGCTGCAACCCTTTTCCCAGCTGCATCAAATTTTCGACTTTCTTTGTCGGGTGGTGGTGCATCCCCAGAAGTCTGTGAGTTTGCCCTTTTCCGGGCTGCCCTACTACCACTGAGTCAGGTGTTAGTTGTTGTGCGATGTACACAGGGTCCGTAGGGGGAGGTTTGTACTTCTTCTCCACCCTAGGTGTAATGGCTCTGCCTTTGACGGGGGTCTTGAAACACCTGTTTTGCATGTTTTAACATGCCTGGTAACATCGGCAGACTCTGGTATTGGCTATGTGTTCATGAGAGGGTATTGAATAAAAAGTCATCCTCTCTAGGTTCTGCACGCAGTGCTACATTGTGAAAAGTAGCTGCTCTGGACACCACCTGCATGTAAGCAGTACTGTCTTCTGGTGGTGATGGTCTTGCCGGGTAGCAAGCCGGACTATTGTCAGATACTGGTGCATCATATAGATCCCATGCATCTGGGTCATCCTGGCTCATCCCTGTGTGCGTTGGGGATTGCATCATTGGGGGTGTTGCATTTGGTGACAGTTGCGGTGAGTGCTGTGGCGAAAAACATGGTGGAGTTTTTTCTTTAGCCACTTTTGCTTTTGGCTGTTTTTCTGTTTCTTGGAAAGCGTTTCATTTTAATTGGGGGAAGGGTTCTTATTTTCCCTGTGTCCTTCTGAATATGGAGCCTTCTTTGTGTATTGTGATGAAAGGCCTTGTTCTTCGGAATAGGAGCTCTGTTTCGGCTCCGAGGCTGGGTGTTTCGGCAGTCTTTTTCGGCTCCGAAGCCACCTTTTTCGGTTTCGGGTGCCGATATCTCGTGCTGAGTTTGGTCGGAGCCAGTATCTCGGTGCCGAGTATACTCTGTGCCGGTATCTCGACCGGAGTCGGATGTCTTCGACACGTGTGTGTGCCCTTTTTCGGTGCCGATGGTTGGTCACCGTGCTTACGGGTTAAGCCATGGCCTGCCGGCGGTGGCGTCCCCTGGGCTTTCATTATCTTTGTGTGAGTTTTGGCAGGGGCAGTTCTACTCACAGTTTGTTGCCTCGCCGGCTGCTCACTTTCGGCCTCGTCCGAGTCCGAGTCAGGAATGGAGAAAATCTCCTCTTCTTCGACGTCGTGGTGTCCTGCTGGCGTTGACGCCATTTGAAGCCTTCGTGCTCTCCGGTCCCGTAGCGTCTTTTTCGACCGAAATGCCCGACAGTATCCTCTTTGTGTTCGGGGGACAAACACAAATTACAGACCAAATGCTGGTCTGTATAAGGATACTTATTGTGGCATTCGGGGCAGAAGCGGAATGGGGTCCGTTCCAAAAGCCTTGAAGACGCACGCGTCGGGCCGATTAGGCCCCGCCGGGGAATGGAAGCCCCTAAGGGCTACCGGAGCTCTTTTCTTCGGTGTCGATCTGCTATTACTAACCGGATACCGAACGCAAACAATACTGTCAAATTTTCAGAGATTTAATTAACTTTCCAAACAGAAACACGGAGCGAAGAGGAACACGTCCGAACCCAATGGCGGAAAGAAAACAATCTAAGATGGAGTCGACGCCCATGCGCAATGGAGCCAAAAGGGGAGGAGTCCCTCGATCTCGTGACTCGAAAAGACTTCTTCGAAGAAAAACAACTTGTAACACTCCGAGCCCAACACTAGATGGCAGGATAATGCACAGCATGTGTATCTGCAGCTACACATGCCATCGAACATATATATACACACACACACACACACACACACACACATTCACTGAAAAAACCCAAAGGTTACAGGGACGTTATATTTAGTACTACCACCACTATAACCACCCTTTGGCCGTGCGCAATGGGGACTGGCCACAGGACCTGGTCTGCAGCCAACCCCTATAACCACCCAACCACGTGCCACGCAGGGCCTTTGGTTGTGTGCAGCAGGGGTTAGCCTTAGGGCCTGGCCTGTGGCCAACCCCCATAACCAGCAAACCCTGTGCCATGCACGGCCTTTGGCTGTGCGCAGCAGGGGTTGGACGGAGGGCCTTGATTGCAGTCAGCCCACTATAACTACCCAACCCCGCATGGCAAGGTTTGGCAGCAGGGCCTGGCCCTGGGTTAGGTAGTTATAGGGGGTTGGTCCCAACCTAAAGATTTTGTTGGGAAAAAGACTTCAATGTTCCATCACAAGGAATGTTTAACATTCATAACACTGGTATCTAAACAGACACACCAACATGAGATAGAAGGATTTGAGCCCTCAGCCTACTGAGTGTCAGTCAGTCAATCTAAGAGCTTTACAAGTAGGTCACAAGTGACTCAATTGTACATCAAAACATAGCTATAACATTCAAATCAAACATCCTTCTTGTGTGACATTGGAGTCAATGTATATAGAGACCATTGCAATATCAATCTCTCTCTTCCATCCTATTAAGGGATTGAAGAGACAGAGTGAGATTGCAAGAGAGACATTTAGAGGAAGACTTTGACAGAGAGAAATTGAAAGAGTGAGTGAGATTACCTTTCAGTATGTACCTTAAACATCTTAAGTTGAAAAGAAATTCAAGCAGGGAAAGGACCACATACCCACCTCTACTAGAACCCTCAACCTTCAGTGTGAGTGTCTAATACCTTAACCACTACACCACAGGTTATTCCTGATTATACAGTGTCCAGACATTACTATGACATTAAACTCAAAAGATTTTGCAAGAAAAAAAAACTTCAATCACAAGAAATGATTACCATTAAAAACACTAGTAAATAAAAATACACACTGACATGAGATACCAGGATTTGAACCTTCAACCTACAGAGTGATTATCCAAGAGCTTTACCAGTAGGCCAGAAGTGAGTTTGTGCATCATAACCTAACTATAACATTCGAACCAAACATCTTGCTTGTGTGCCACTTTAAAGTCATTCTATGGAGAAGCCATTGCTTATTGTTATTGTAATGGTCTCTCCATAGAATGACTTCAAATCGGCACACAAGCACCATGCCTGATAGCAGGAGACAACTGCTTTTGGGGAGCCTTAAGGCCTCACAGTCCTAGCTGGCTCCTCATGTCCTGTGGGAGCCGGACCTTGCATTCTTTTTTATACATTTGCCCTGGGGAGGTGGCGGTTCCTGGGGCTTTCATAAGCCCTAGGAGGGGGCTCCTGCAACCCCCTCCTATATTTTGGCAATGCCCTGGGTCCTGCCAGGGTCAAAATAAAATGCAAGCACAGAAGATCGTGCTTGTTTTTTATTTTTACTTTTTTCCACTGTGATTTGCGCTGTGATTTAAAAAAGGAAAATTACTTTTATGTCTTGGGGTGGTCCATGAGGGACTCCTGCACCAAGGTTAGGGGTGGGGCACAGTACCCTGTCCCCTTTTCTTTTCTGGGCTTGGCTGAAGTTGAATCTCAAAATGGCTGCCAACACTTCCCGGTTGATGTGTTGGCAGCCAACAAGATCTCTGCACGAGACTGGGACTATTAGTGAAGCCTTTGCACCTCCATATATACAAATTTGTTTTTCTTTTAATATTTCAAAAGCTACTGAATGGATTTACAAGTAACAAAAAGCACTCTTTCTGGACCAAAAGCTACCTTTCTCCCACATTTGGTGTTATTTCAGCCAGCAGTTCGGGCTGTAGTCATGCATAAAATCCCTATGGGAATTAAAATGGGAAATGTACTTTTTTTGCCCCCCCCTCCTCAGTCCCCGCTTGACAGATCACCCCAAACCGTCCCATGCACAATAAGATTCTCAGGCACACTTTTTTTGGAAACTTCTGTGAAAATTCGTCAAACGGTGCCAAAGGCAAGTCAAAAAATGCTTTTTCAATGGAAACTAGGTCCTAAGAACAAGTTACTTACCTTCGGCAACGCTTTTTCTGGTGGATACATCAGCTACCTGTGGATTCCTCACCTTATGAATTCTCCCAATGCGCCAGCATCCAACGGAAAATCTTCTTCCCAGCTCTCTACGTCGATGAGGACGTCACAATTGCACAACTCCACGCGACTCTGTCTGACGTCACCGTGCCAATAAGAGGTCCTCACTGGTGTGCTGACGTCAGGTTCACCCATTTTTTACGTGCCTTTGAGGCGAACAGGTGAAAACCGAACCTCACAATAGCTCAAACGAATATATACATAAAACCATAATGATGTAATACAACTATAACCATCATTTATATATACATATAATTACCAAAACATATATACACTTGTAAAACAAAAGCCTTGGTATGACCAGACAGGCAACGGAGAGGCGGGTGGGACTGTGAGGAATGCACAGGTAGCTAACGTATCCACCAGAAAAAGCGTTACCGAAGGTAAATAACTTGTTCTTCTGATGGATACAACTACCTGTGGATTCCTCACCTTATGAATAGAGTCCCAAAGCAGTACCGCACTCGGAGGTGGGTGCCTGACTGGTTACACCAAGAAATCCTGCAATACAGATCAAGCAAAATGGCCATCTCTCCCAACCTCCTAGCCCAAGCAATAATGCTTTGCGAAGGTGTGGAGGGACGCCCAAGTTGCTGCCTTGCAAATATCCACCACCAGAACCCTCTAGCCAGGGCCGAAGTGGCAGACTTAGCCCTGGTTGAATGGGCTCTAATACCCTCAGGAGGAACCTTCTTTGTCAACGAGTAACAAACCTTGATACAAAGAATGACCCACCTCGATATCGTTCTTTTATGGACCGCTCTGCCCTTCCTCTGCCTACATATCCCACGAATAGCTGGTCTTCCAAATGAAAGTCTATTATCCTCTCAATATAAAAACTGAGACCCCTTCTGGGGTCCAAACGATGGAGCCTCTCTTCCGCCTTCGATGGGGTGAGGAGAAGGGTAGAAAGATGGATGGGTAATGGTCTGTCCCATATGAAAAGGAGTGACAACTTTAGGTAGGAAAGCCGCCCTGGTTTTCAGCACCACTTTATGAGGAAAGAATAAAGTAAAGGGAGGTTTAACACTAAGAGCCTGAAGCTCACTGAAACGCCTAGCCGATGTTATAGCTATAAGGAAAACTGTCTTAAGAACTAAAATTCTTAACGGCCAAGGATGCAAAAAAAAAAAAAAAGTGTGTTAAATCGGTGAACCCATTAAAAAAGTTAAAACCAGATTCAGATCCCACTGAGGCACAAGAAATGGAGTGGGCCGAAATGTATTAGTTAAACCCTTTAAGAACCTAATAACAATAGGCGATTTAAACAAGGAGGGTTGATCCAGAAGGCAAAAAAAGGATGACAGTCCCGCCAAATAGCCTTTAACAGTAGCAACTGCACAGCCCTTCTGTGCTAAAGCTAATGCAAACAACAGAACATCAGACAGATGGGCCCTCAAAGGATCAATTTGTTTCTCTACACACCAAGCCACAAATTTTGCCCACCTGCCGGGATAAACAGTCTTACCTGGCCGATAAAATAACATCCACTTCCTCAGGTGGGAGAGAGAAAGAACTCAGACTGCCCCATTCAATCTCCAGACATGAAGGTGCTGGGTATGGAGGTGGGGGTGTAGAACCTGCCCCTGCAAGAGGAGATCTACCCTGAAAGGGAGACGGAGCGGGGGATACAGTGAGAGTTTGAGAAGGCCCGTGTACCACATCCTTCTTGGCCAATCCAGAGCAATTAAAATTACCTGAGCCCGATCTTGGCGAATCTTCCTCAGAACCAGAGGAATCAAGGGTATGGGGGGAAACACGTAAAGCAACTGGTCGCACCAAGCAATCTGAAACGCGTCCCCCAAAGCTCCTTGCACCGGATACTGGAGGCTGCAGAATGACAGGCAGTGCACGTGCTCCTGAGTGGCAAACAGATCTATCCTTGGAGAACCTCACATCTGAAAGATATGAAGGACCAGATCCGGATGGGGACGCCACTCGTGATCGGCTGAGAAATGTTGACTGAGAGTGTCCACACGTACGTTGAGCACTCAGGCCAGATGATTTGCTTCCAAGCAAATCCAAGGGTCCTGAAGCCAGGACCAGAGCCGCAGAGCCTCTCTGCAGGGAAGGTGCGACCCCACTCCTCCCTGCTGGTTTATATACCACATCGGGGTAATGTTGTCCGTCAGGACCTGAACTGACTGACCGCAAAGGGACGGGAGGAAGGCCTTGTGAGCCAGACGTTTCACCTGCAATTTTAACAGATTGATATGAAAAGTTTGTTCCACTGGAGACCAACGACCCTTGATCTCCAGGTCCCCTAGATGAGCTCCCCACCCTATAGTGGAAACATCCATCATGACCGTGGCCACCGGAGGCGGAAGTGAAAACGGCCTTCCTTGAGAAAGGTTGCCGTCCACAGCCTACCATCGTAGATCCGTTGCAGCGTCTCTGGAGATCGATATCGACTCCTTGAGATCCCCTTTGTGTTGAAACCACTGCTTGTGGAGGCACCATTGGAGAGCCCTCATGTGCCAATGTGCATGAGTGACCAAAAGAATGCTTGAAGCGAACAGACCGAGCAGGCGTAGGACTTTGAGGACTGGAACAACCGCTCCATTTTGAAACATTAGAATCAACTCCTGGATGTCCTGAATCCGCTGATGGGAAGGATAGGCTCGATACAATGCTGTACCCAGTACTGCCCCTATGAACAGGAGGCGCTGCGAGGTCTCCAGGGGAGACTTGTGCACGTTTATCGAAAACCCCAGACTGAACAACAGGGTGCTGCCGGGTGGCCTTTCTTGTCCGAACCTTCCCCCGCCCTCTAAAGGACCTATATGGGAGGCTGGCAGGCTGTTGGGAATGTGGACTGAGGTCTCCCACAGTAAACAGCTCCAAGCACAAACCTCCTGAACCTCCGAAAGGACCTGAAAGAGGTAGTAAAGGAAGCCTGCAGACCTAAAGACTTTGCTGTGGCCCTACCTGTCCTTAAAGCGCTCTAAGGCAGAGTCAGCTTTAGCACCAAAAAGCTTTTCCCCATCAAAAGGCAAGTCCAAGAGAGCACACTGGGCATCCAAAGAAAAGCCAGAGGACTTCAATCAAACATGCCTCCTGGTAGCGATAGAGGTACCCATCGCCCTGGCCACCTAATCTGTAGAAACCAGACTGGATAACCTGTTTAGCCGCCGCCTGAGCATCTGACAGGATTTCTCCGAATTGTCCTTGCACCTCCTGCGGCAGGTCTGGAACCATAACCTATCTGTGTCCATCAGGGCATGCACATATCTACCTAATACACAGGTAGCGTTTGCTGATTTGAGGGCCATACTACAGGAAGAAAAAATCTTTGACGACTTCTCCATCCTCTTGGACTCCCTGTCCGACGGAATCATAGGGAAGGAGCCTGGTGCAGATTGTGTGCAACATAAGGCTTGAACAACTAGACTCTCCGGGGTAGGATGTTTCAACAAAAATCCTGGATCTCCAGGAGCCACCCTATAAGTCCTTGCCACAGATCTGTTGACAGATGGGGACGACACAGGCTTCCTCCATACCTCTAAGATAGGCTCCATAAGAGTATCATTAAACAGAAGCAATGGTTCTGCTGAAGCCAAAGAAGGATGAAGGACCTCAGTTAGAATATTAGATTTGACCTCTGCAGCAGTCAACGGAAGATCCAAAACATTTGACACCTTCCTGACCACAGTATGGAATGAGGCCGCCTCCTCCGTAAACACCCCTGGAGAAGAAAGGTCCCATTCGGGGGAAGTGTCTAGCCCACTGGCTGAGTCAAGTCCCCAAGGGCTCCACAATCTCTCCTTCCTCCAGCAGCTGCCTTTGGTACTCCTGCTCCGCCAAAAGCCTTAAGGTTTTTCTGCGTGACTTCAGTCTGGCCTCTAACCTTGACTTTGACATAGAATTAGCCTACGTCGACGACACCGGCTTCAAGACTGAAAGACGCAGCCCATGAGAAGAAGGCTGACTACAGCCTAATCCGGAGCTATCCGGTGCCGGAGCGGATCCCATCGGCGCCGTGGTCACCTGAGGCTCCGTCATCGGCGCCAACTGATAAGGTGATGTAATCGGCACCGCAGGTCTTTGAGGCGACGTTATCGGCGCCGGCCCGGCACCCTCAGCCGGATAAAAGGGCATAAAGGCGCCGCCTTGTAAGGAGCCGGGGAGCCCAACGTAACTGCCAAAGGACCCGTAGGACCAGCCGGTGCACCAGCAAGGGCCATAGCATTAAACATACTAAACATGGCATTTAAAAATGTCACTGGATCCGCTCCCGGAGCCGGGAAGGCAGGATACCGCTGGTCTCCATGCACCACTTGAGCCAGTTTAGCATCCGAATCCTGCGCTGCAGGCGAAAAGCGAGGACTCTCTGGAGGCACGACCACCTCGAAGACCGAAGGCACCGGAAAAGCCTGAAGGCTTTGAGGCTGTGGAGTCACAGTAGGACTAACCTCCCACATCGCACGGCGTCGTCTAGATGGAGACCTGGACCTTGAACGGCTCCGAGCCAAACGACGCCAAGAGTCTTGATGACGTTGCTTCTTTGACAACATGTGAGAAGACGATCTAGGACGGCTCTTATGTCCTTTCTTCGCCCTAGCCAAAAAGAGTTTGGATTCTCTCTCCTTCAGAGCCTTTGGATTCATGCTCTGGCAGGATACACACTCCTCGACGTCATGCTCGGAACTTAAACATCAAAGGCAATCATCATGGGGGTCGGTAACAGACATGCGAACCCTGCAATCTCGACAAGGCTTAAACCTCGACTTCCTAAGAGGAGACATTGTAACCAGAAACAAGATGAAACACCTTCAATAATAGCAAGAGATAGGAGAAAACCGTTAGCGTCGAAAGCACGAAAAAAAGGGAACTGACGTCAGCACGCCGGCGAGGACCTCTTATTGGCACAGTGACGTCAGACGGAGTCACGTGGAGCCGTGCAATTGTGACATCCTCGCGATGTGGAGCGCTTGGAAGAAGATTTTCTTTCGGATGCTGGCGAATTTGGGAGAATTCATAAGGTAGAATCCACAGGTAGTTGTATCCATCAGAACTATACCTACCTACTGGCATCTGCCTGGATACACACACACACAGAGACACACACACCCCCCCCCCATGGTGAGAGGAGAGAGGACTTTCCAAGCTTGTTGTTGGCAGTAATGATATAAGATTTCTCCTGTTTTGATGGTGGGTATTCCTAATGAAGAGAGTTAGTTCATGTGCGAGGATTGCTAGGAAGACAACTGATTTACGGTGCCATGGATTGTGAGGGGCATGGCTGTATTATCACACAACACAAAATTGAATCCTGCCTATTAAAAAAGGGAAGTATGGCTAGTATGCATCCAGGAGACGCTTCTCCTGCCTATTAAAAAAGGGAAGTATGGCTAGTATGCATCCAGGAGACGCTTCTCCTGGTAAAGACCCCCTTGATATAAAGTCTTATAGGTCTCGCTTGCAACTTCATTTTGAAAGTTAAGATGTTGGGGAAAAGATTGGCTAACCGAAAATTGTATGTACTAGGGACTTTGGTGCATGGTGCATAATGAATAAAACAGGTTTAGTCTTTGGTGCACTACTCATTTGAATCTTTGTCGCCTTTTTGTGCAATGGATTTGATACAGCAAGCGGACATGCAGTCAACTGCAGAGTTACTGGATGCTGAAAAGGCGTTCAGTTCAGAACTTTGACCATATTTAGTCGCAGTTCTTGTCTGCAATGGACTAGGTTCCGATTGCTTCATCCTTGATGAGGATTCCAACTGGTTGTGTTATACCCCAACAAGGTTTTACTTTCAGGAGCATTAGGTGAGGTTACCCTCTCCCTGGGGTTATTCTATATAGCTATGAAGCCCTTGGCCACAAGACTTGTGCACATGGGCCCAAGAACAGGGAATGTATCTGCTGTGGGGTGACAACATTGTTTCATTATATACAGCTGATGCCCTATTATTCCTTAGTGATCCAATGCAACATATGCCAGCTGGAACAAAGAAATGGATGAACTTCGCACAGACTTCTAACTTAAAAATGAATGGGGGGAAATCATGAATAGTTCCGTTAAAACAGACTATTCCCTCAGGGGAGTAGGACCAGATGGGTACTGCACTTCAGTGGGAACTTGAAAAGATTTGGTGCTTGGTGGTCAGTTTTACCATGATATTTAGAAGTTGCGCACACAGAATCTAAGTTAAGTACTGGTATTGGAAAGACTGTCTATTTCCTTGTGGACTGGGCTGCCACCCTCCGTGATGGGCTGGACTGCGATAGCCAACATGCCTCGACTGTTAAATTGCTTTCTGGCCCTCACCTTGAGGATTCCAGCAGGAGTTTTTAAAGAGTTGCACTCCCTACTGGTTGCACTGATGTGGAATGGTGAACCACATAGCTTAGTGCGTAGGGAAGCCGTTAGACTTGGTGCAAATAGTACTCAATATTTCCCGGAGCAGTTACAACAGTTTACGTGCTGGATATCAGAGGCTACTGATGCAGAGAGCAGGGAGCTAAGACGCTGTCGGTGGCAGTAAACAATGTTGGAATGTTTAAAGTATTATGGGGGCAAGTGGTATTATTGTCTAAGTGCCCAGGGGTTCTAGAAACGGACAGGCAGTCATGGAAAAGATATTTAATACTTCAGGACATTCAAATGCCATATTTCCCTAAAACACCCCTGTGGTCTCATCTGTGGACAAAATGCGGAAATATTCAGCTTTATATGAGATTATGGCTGAGAATTTAAACAAGGAGGGTATCCTCTCTCCTTTGATGCAATATGAGCAGATATAGATCTAGCTTTCGGGCAGTTTCTTATGTTAGGAGCTATGATAAACGTGGTAAAAGATTAGGAGAGCAACTAACCATAGGACTTGCACTCCAGTGCTACTGCCAATTAATGCGGTGGGTAGGACAGTGGTGTTGGCACTGTATTCAGCCCTACTGCTGTCTTTTATTCTAACATAACTAGGAAAAACACAACAGGAGACTTATCTTTACACTGGAATAACAGATGGGGAGGAATCTTGCATGCTGGAGTAGGTTAAATTATTTAGGAATCAGCGCACAGTACACACAAATCATTTACTTACACAAGACATATCTTGCAGTGGCCAGGATAACTAAGATTTGCCTTTGTTTATTTTCTGAAACGTAGCTCTCCTCGGGCTGATTTCTACCATATGGTATGTGGAGCGGCACCTAGTACTTAACTCAGATTCTTATGGTAATTTATGAGCTGGGGGGCATGGACTTGAGGCTATCCCCTAAGATTTGCCTCCTAGGAAAACTGACTAGAAATAAAAATAATAAACAAACCTGCAAATTTATAGACTTGGCTTTGGTTTTGGCAAAGAGTAAGATTGGGACGCACTGGAAGGCTGTGGTGACCCCAAATATTGGCCTGTTTGAAAGATGTGTGAACATGGGCAGAACGTGCACGACAGAGGTTGGTAGGAAAGACTACAACACATGGGGATTGGGCCAAAATATACCTAAACTAGCAGCCAAGTCTAATGAGATTCCTTGATGAGTAACTCAAGTACATGCAATCACAATTCGATGAATGGCGTCCCTGGTGAAGGCGAAGCAGAATGAAGTATACAGTTGAGAATGCAACTGTCCAGAATATATAGGGAATGGCAGTTTTAGTCCTTGCAGAAGTGTATACTGGTTGTAACCTGCATAAAATTCAGTTATTGATGGGTTAACTGTATGACAGGGCACAACATTCTCTCCCTACTTACTTTGGCAAGCAATAGATCAATAGATGGTTAAATGACGTTATAATTTAGTAGAAACTAACTTTGGTGGCATGTAGCATTTACAAAGTGACTAAAATGAAAAATAACATGTATGTGATATTGTCTGCTATTGAGCACTGGATTATTCAATGCGTACGATTTTTTGTTTGTCACAGTAACTCTGTTGAAAATGTATGTATTTACATGTTAAAAGCCAAATATAGAAATATTAAAAACGAAAGTGTAGTCCTCCATTCAAGTGACGTAGAAAAAAGGTCTGATCACAACTATGGATTCACAAAACACAGAACGTTGCTTCTACTGCTCTATGTACAAAATCCAAGACGGGGTACTTGTGCCCTCACAAAGTAACAGGAAAGGTCAAGGACATCCCTTATGTAAACGGTGAGATCTAGGCTTCTGTGCATATACAGGACTAGTGTGAGGCAAGGACATAAATCAAAACCCATGATACCAGATACACACAGTCCGGCACTCAGAATAGGGAAACACCATGTAGGAAAATTCCCACCCCAATACAATTAGACTTTGACCAATTGCAGGAGATTTTTGAGCGAAATATCAACTTTGTAATGCTCTACATACAAAATAGCTTTCAGGTGGCACGTAATGCCTAAAAGACTAAACAAGATCCATTTAAAACACCCAGATAAATGCTGGAGAAACAGCTGTGACAGTGCCCAGATAACGTATATTTTAGAGTCTTTCTATAAGACTTAAAGGTTTGAGACGGTGTTCTAAACACTACAGAGGTCACAGGCAGTCAACTGGTATGGTGCCCTTAACTGGTACTGTTAGGTTGGCCTTTAGAACCCGTTCCTACATTACAAAAAGGGCATGCTTATATCATATATGCGGTTAGAAGCAAAACAAAACTTGCTGTCAATATGGGGCAATCTAAAGATGCCTATACTGGAGACTGAAGATTGATGAGGATTTGGTCTGTGTTGAGAATGAAAAAGCCAGTCAACACTATGCAAAGAAAGGAAAATATTTTAGAAGCTCTAGGGACCACTGGTAAATTACTTGAACAAGAACAACCGAAACCTCTGGGGCCCAGGGAATTGTGAGGTCTGTGTATAACGGCATCTGCCCAAGAATAGAAAAAGGTTGCTCCCTGCCATCTGCTATAGCGAATGCACTAAGAGAGGTTGTTTGTCATGCAATATAACGTAGTTACTGTCAGACTGATAGGGGCGGTATTAAGTAGCTGAAGGGTGGGGGTCTGGCAGTGGTTGTGTGCAAAGTCAGTTTTGTATCTTGGCGCACGTATTGACATTAATATGAAATGTTGAACTTGAAACCCCTTCTGGAAGCAACATGTTCTTTTTCTCAAAATGTAATAAACGAGTGAAATCTAGAAAAGGATATATGCATTGAGATCTGAATCAGCCAATTGTCAATGCAGGGTAGATACAGATTCTAGTATTGTGTAAAAAGCAGAAAAAACAGCCATGACCTTTTTAATGGTGGTCAGGTTTAACCTTTATCCGAAAGGTCGACTCTTCTTCTCCACACCTCCTACAAACCTGTGGCACCTGCATTAGTATTCACAGATGGTGAAATGAAAACGGTCATCCTGCATTATTACCACACAAAGACAATTGTTCACCCTGTGAATACCATGATTTCATGCAAGGTTACCGGTGCGGTGTAAATCTCTCCGTGGTTTGTGGAGGAGATTGAGTTCTAGAATACCATGAAGACTTTCACCCATTCCTCTTGTGCAGGAAGGGGGGGGGGGGGGGGGGGGGGGAGGGGTGGAATCAAGAAATCAGTAACCTCCTGAGCTGCATAGGCATTGGCCGTAGTGCAGAAAACTTTTTAAAACATGTCTGAGCGAAGACCAAAAAATATCAGTGCACCATAAGTACAAGACACAATACAAGATTTGGAGGTGAAACTGCACTACTGGGTGTTTTAACGTCAGTCCTGCATATATGGTGGTCATCCGGATTTTCAAGCTATCTAAGTATTGCTCAAATGCCATGTAATTATTTGTTGACAGCAGCTTGCAGTAACAGGACAGGAAGGAAATTCAAGCATTTGCTCAAGTTAGAGCTATTAGCGTTGTAAACTCCTAACCGGACTTTTCTTGTCATACCACGAATTGTAGGTAGCATCTGTGGGCAGGCAGGACGGGAATATGGAAATAAGTGCCCTGCAAGTCAAACGCCACCATCCAGTCTCCTGGGTCCAAGGCAGACAAGACCTGAGCCAGAGTGAGTGTTTTGAACTTCTCCTTCTTAAGGAAGAGATTGAGGGCCCAAAGGTCTAGGATAGGATGTAGGCCCTTGTCTTTTTGGGCACCGGAGAGTAGCAGCAATAACAACCACAACCTACATCTGGCGCAGGGGCCCTCTCTATGGCCCACCTGGCCAACAGCTGTGATTTCCTTGCGGAGAAGTGCTAGATGTTCCCCCGGAAGGGGGCCAAAGGATGGAGGCATGGCCGGCGTGGTATTCTTGAAGGGGAGGGAATAGCCCCTTTGGATGATCTGCAAAATCCACCTGTTCATCGTGATGGTCTCCCAGTAGGGCAGGTGATGGCGAATCCTGTCACCAACTGGTAAGTGAAGGGGGTACGGATTAGGAAGGTCTGGAGGCTGCAGCAGGGGTGGGTGGACAGGGTAGACCTCCGGTTCCCTGACCCACCAGCCCATGGGTGGCATGGTGGATGGAAAAGGCGCATGACAGGGAGACCCTTCCGTAGCCATGAAAGGGGAGAAAGATGGACTTGTTGGGGGCGAGGGGCAACCGAAAAGTCAAGGGACAGAGCTGTAGCCCGGGACTCCTTCAACCTCTCAAGCGCAGAGTCCATGTTGTCTCCAAAGAGACGGGTGCCATCTAAGGGCATGTCCATGAGGGTCTGTTGGACATCCCCTGAAAAAACAGATGTCCTCAACCAGACGTGGGGCCTCAAAGCCACCATCGATGCAACCGATCTACCTAGAGAGTCAGTCGTGTGTCCAGTCCACATCGAATGGTGAATTTAGTGGCATCTCTCTCACCACCAACAGCTTGAGAGACGATCTGCAGCAGAACTTGCATGATCGTATCCCACAAAGTGTGGGTATAGCAGCACTAATGGCATGCGGTGTTCACCAACCGCAGCGCCAGACTGGAGGAAGAAAACAATCTTCCCAAGTCGGTCCAGTCTGATTCCCTAACCGGGGTCAGGGAGTGGGGGGGAGTGGAAGGGAATGCGCCAGATGACAAGTCTCTCAGGCGTGCAGTGTTGGGATAGGAATTTAGGGTCGTTCGGGACAGGCCGATGGCGCAGAGCGAATGTCTTGTTCACAGGAGCCCCTGTGCTGGGTCTGGACCAAGTACCCAGAAGGACATCAATGAGGGCTTCATTTAATGGGAGGAGAGGTTCGGAGGTGGAAGCCCCAGGTTGAAGCACCTCCGTCAGGAGATTCGTCCTGACCGCTACAGTGGGCAGGTCTAGGCCACGGACCTCAGCTGCCGTACTGACTACCATAGAACAAGAGGATCCCTCCGCTGTAGCCACGGTAGGAGGAGAAAGCATGCCAGCGTCTAGAGAAGCATCATATATACGCCTATATACGACCCTGACGTAATCACGGCAACTACAACGTCAATGACAGATGCTGAGTTGACCGACACCACCTGTCGGCGCGCAAGGGTACGGAGAAAAATCTCCGTATCCAGTCTGACGCCTGAGGAAATTCTATGGTAAGGAATCTGCAACTAGAATATGTCTCTACCAGATATATCGTTACCAAAGGTAAGTAACTTGTACATTTCGCAGTGCATCTGATCCATCTCGGAGCCATTCTTCTGCATCAGTATTTGTTATTCTTGGAATTCTCTTTTCTTTTCAACTAGAACATTTCTGCTCTACTTATAAAACTTGACCTACTGACTGTAGGTATACCAGGGGCCATAATGAGGGCATGATTTCAGGAACAGCAAACCTTTCTTTACCAGCTGTAATCTCTTACCTCCTCTTCATGGTGAACTAGCACTAATCTGGGAAGATCAGTATGATTACACTCTCAAAGCACATCCTGTGGTGTGTATTGGCTTCATGTAGAAAAAGTTATCTCACAGGAACACTTCCCAGTTCATATATGACTGTGCCTTTCATTTCTGAAATCTCTCACAACAATCTTGAATAATGAGTTCAGAGCCTCATCAGAAGGGCCCTGTGGGGAATTTAAGATACAAATATTTACTGTTCGCATTGAACCCTCCAGATAGTCAGCTGGTAATGTACTTGTATCTTTTGCAGAAATGGCATTGTTCTGAAACTCTTGGAATGATTTCATATCAGCCTTCATATTTGTCACAGACTACTCTAGGTTTGTTACTGTTCTCACTATATGAAGCTCCCCGTTCTAAGTCTTAGGCTGATGATTGTTGAAAGTTGGAGGGTATCTTTCTTTCAGTGCTCTTGGTAGTATTCTACACGTCTTTAGGGGCAGCTAGAAGCAATGAGTCACCACTGAATATAAATCCCCTGCTAGATTTGAGCGAGTCGTTGGCCACCAACCCACTACTATTTCATCTGTTGTAGATCGAAGCAAAAGAAAATCATTTTTCTCTTTCTTTCCATTCGTTTGTCTTAACTGTACCACCATGCTAAATCCTATGCAGTGCAGATCACCTCAAAGTCCCCAGCTTAGTATTAAGAAACGTCATTGAGAGTGACCGGTTTGAAGGATGGCTAATCCACCCCTCCCAAAGTGAATCCGTCATGAACGCCAGATGTTTTGACAAGTTAGAGGCCCTATGCACATATTTTTCTTCCCAATAATGTGTGATTTTATCAGGTCTAAACTTCTACCTAACTGAACACAAACATTTATGTATTTATTCAAGCATATGCAACTTTGTATGAATGAGTAGCCATCAATTTTACACATTTTATAATCTGTTGATATGCAGTATTTAATACGTTGATGCACAGTGTGCATCTTCTATTGTTCTGTTGCTGGAGGATGAGGATATTTGATTTACAGTGCGATTTACACCTAAAAGGTTTATTGGTGCTTTTCTTAACATATCACTGGTTGGTGGGACTCTAGAAACTTAACATAATTACCATTAAAATAGAAATGTTTGGAAGGCTTTCTGGAAGAGGGAACATTTGGATTGGCTGCAAAGCAAGAGTGGCACTGCCTTCCAGATCTTTTCAGCGGCATTTAAAAAGCATGATCACCAAATGTCACTGTGTGGGATCTGAGTACTTGCAGAAAATATTTCTGTTGTGAGTGTAAGCTCCAGGAAGGTTTCCACCACCAACATTTAGAGCGAATACATTCATGAACATATCACATCGACAACCTGTGTTCTCAGGTTGTGTTCAGGAAAATGGTCAAATGAACCAAAGAATGTTTTGTTGTGAAAAGTAGGATTTAATGACCACATTGACATGCACCACCAGCCCTAAATAAGAGTCAATGAAGATACCTACATTATGAATACTAGAAGCTGGAATGGGTTGTGGTCCCATATATGGCAGCCACGCAAGATCAGATTGAAGTTTGGGGCTTATGGTAGTAGCTCTGGTTTGCTTGGGTTCAAGATTAAGTAATTCAACAATTTCCAACTTTTAACAGTCAGACAATCTGCCATTAAGGACTTAAGAGAAGTGAGGGACTCAGTGATGGGGAATTTGCTGGTGATCAATGATATCTCATCAGCGTACATAAAAATTGTTCCCCATTTGATGTGTATGAGCCAAAGGCAACATGTAAATATTAAAGAGACGATGAAGGTGAAATAGATTTAAATAGTCTTTGTAATTTCCTTGAGAGGGAAGTAAAAGGGAGTGATAGACAAATTGATCAACTGCCTTTTTAGGTTGAGCATGCAAACACACTTTTCAACCTGTCGTAAGTATTTTGTGGGTTTTTAGCCATGCCCATCTCATGCCTATCACTTTCACTTGTTTATATGCTTGCCTTTCAGAAATCACCTGATTTCATTGGTAAATGCTTTACGTTTGTCCCACCTTGGGACGTTTTTGTTAACTCCTGCAGACTGACCCTGTTACATGGATTATTGCACGATTGCCAATTTCCTTCAGTGTGGGCGAACAGTTTTTTTCTTTTGTCTTTCCCCTCAGTGTTCCATGGCGGCCATGGCGCTCACAGCGCAGACCAGTGGAATGATATTGAAGCACTGGTCACATTGTTCACACTGTTACCTAATCAGAGTCATTTCTTTTGGCTCTCCCCATCACGTTCCATAGCTTTCACAAAAACACTTGTAATTGATAAATGCTTTGCATAAAAAACACAGAAATCTTCACAGTGGCTCTCCTGACACAGCAGGAGTGCCAACACTACAATATTCACTGCACTCGGGGAAACTTGCCCCATAAAGCTTTGCAGGCCATTACTTTAAAAATACATTTTTGATCATAACTCAGCCTATGGTGGTCCTAGGACAATGAGACCACCATCAAAATGTCCACAACAACGTGCTCTGTCTACATCATCTCTGGGTCCCCACAGGAGGTTACTGGGGACCCCAAAATAATAACCCCTCCCACCATTCAGTGTCTTGTTAAGCGCTCTGATGGTTGTAACTTTTGTTTATAACTGGGAGTAGTATATGTTTTAAAGGCTTTGTATGTAACTTCATTGCAGTAAGCCCGCAGGTCCTAAAAATGTGTATCCAGAACAGCTCCGATGAAAGGGAGCGTCTGAGAAGGAGTCAGGTGTGACTTCGGCACGTTGATAGTGAACCCCAGCAAATGCAAAAGGTTCACCATAGTCTGGAGGTAGGAGACAACTGTCTGGGATGAATTTACCTTCAACAGCCAATCGTCTAGGATGGGGAAGACTGGGACCCATAAGGTGCGCAGATGATCTTCCACCACTACCATCACTTTTGTGAACACCCGAGGGGCACTGGAAAGGCCATAGGGGAGCACGGGAAAATGAAAGTGCTTGTGACCTAACACGAATTGTAGGTGTCTGTGGGCCGGCAAGACAGGAATGTGGAAGTATGTGTCTTGCAAGTCCAGTGCTACCATCCAGTCTCCGGGGTCCAGGGCAGATAGGACCTGAGCCAGTGTCAACATTTTGAACTTCTCCTTTTCGAGGAAGAGATTGAGGGACCGAAGATCTAATATAGGCTGAAGACCTTTGTCCTTTTCCGGAACCAGAAAGTAGCGGAAATAGCAACCACAACCTACTTCTGGCAACGGAACCCTCTCTATAGCTCCTCTGGCCAAAGGGGCTTAGACTTCTTCGCGAAGAAGCACCATATGATCCTCCGATATCCCAATGTATGAAGGTGGCATGGCTGGACGAGATGTCTCGAAAGGGAGGGAGTAGCCCCTTTGTACAAGTCCCAGGTAATGGATTGCCATTGGGGCAGGTGATGGTGAATCCTGCCACCCACTGGCTCCTGATGTACCTGCGGACTAGGAAGGCTTTGAGGCTGAAGAGGGGAGGGGTAGACTGGGCGACCTGCTGGCTCCCTGACCCCCAGGGGCATGGGATTCTGCAGCCGCGCAGGGGCTGCACAGTATGCGCAGGACGATGGCCAGGGGGGGAAAAGGACGAGGTTGGGTGCCCCTTCCCTAGCCACGAAAGGGGTGAAAGGCAGACTGCTGGGGTCTGGGAACAGGCACGAGGCCAAGGGACCGGGCCATGGCTTGGGAATCCTTAAAGTGCTGGAGTGCCGAGTCCGCCTTGTCTCCGAAGAGACATGTGCCATCAAAAGGCATGTCCATCAAGGATTGCTGGACATCCCCTGAAAAGCCAGATGTTCTCAGCCAGGTGTGGCGTCTCAATGCCAACGTCGATGCAACCGATCTGCCCAGAGAGTCGGTTGTGTCCAGTCCACAACGAATCATGAACTTCGCTGCATCTCTCCCATCTGTTACGGCTTGGGAAAGGACAGTCCGGGCCTCCTCCGAAACTGCAGGCAGCACTTGCGCGACCGTATCCCATAGAGTATGGGAATAGCGGCCCAAAAGGAATCCGGTGTTCACGGACCGCAACTAGACTGTTGGAAGAAAACAACTTCTTCCCCAAATTATCCAGTCTTTTTGATTCCCTATCCGGGGGTGCGGCAGGGAATGCGCCAGATGAAGAAGAAGCCTGGATGACATGGCTCTCAGACGTGAGGTGTTGGGTGATGAATTTCAGGTCTGACAGTGCAGGCCAATGACGGACGGCAATCGTCCTATTCACAGGAGCTGCTGTGCTGGGTCTGGACCAAGTACCCAAAATGACGTCTGTCAGTGCATCATTGAAGGGAAGGGGCTCGGAACAGAAAGACCCCGGTTGAAGCACGTCGGTTAGGATATTAGGCCTAACCTCCACGAAAAGTAGCTCGAGGTCGAGGTGCAGGACCTCAGCCACCCTTCTCACTCTCCTCCATAGCCACGTATAGAGGAGAGAGCATACCAGTGTTAGGGGAGGTGTCTAGACCATTGGCATCACCCAAATCCTGCACCCAGTCCATTTGGGTGTCGAGCTGGTATTCTAAAGGGTCCAGCGTCCCCTCCATACTCTCCCCATACCCACAAAAATAAGGGTCTGGATCAACCCTGGGTCCAGGAGAGCCCATAGAGAACGGAATCGGCATAGAGCGACATCGTGCAGGCCCCGGGTCGTTGGGTATGAGGATGGGATAGACGTCTATTGTGGGCCCAGTCTGACCCGATGCCGGAGAAGGTCGCCGTGGCACGACCGGCGTTGGGACGGATCCGCGATTGGATCCAGAGGAGCCCTCCGGAGCTGTGGCCGAAGCCAACGACTTTGAACCCAAGGGAGCGTCGGACTGCCCAAAAATGAGGCGCATGACCTTGTAAAATTCTTTACGTTGGGCAGGAATGGCTCCGGTCCCCGGGAAGTCGGGGAAGCGGAGAGACGACCCAGATGAAGGCTTCGTTGACAGAGACCTAGAGTATCGATACTCTTCCCAAGTCATATCATCCAATCGATGGGGTGAAGTCGAAGAACGCTTGTCCTTCTTCAACAACTTCTTTTTGTGAGCCGAATGTCTTGACTTGGAGGACGAGGAGTGGTAGTGACTTCCTCTCGAACGAGACTGTGAGAGCCACGTAGTCGAGCCACCATGAGCTTTAGGGACCGCTCCCTCAAAGCTTTCGGGTTCATGGACCGACACTCGGAGCACGACTTTGGGTTGTGATCGCGCTCCAGGTACCAAAGAGACACGGCGTGCGGATCCATCATTGACATAGTTTGGTGACAGGAGTCGCCGGGCTTGAATCCGGTCTTGCAGGACATCCCTCGACGCATCCACAAACTCATCAAAAACTTCTACAAAAGTGTCGATGTAGTCAAAAAATGACTGAGGTAGCTCTCTCCGGATCTGCGCGCAGGCTGGCGCTGAAAGAAAAGAACGGATGTCAGCGTGCCAGGGTGGTGCCTATATACGACCAAGACGTTATCACGGCGAACATGACACCAATTTTGCCCACTGAGTCGACCGACGCCACCTGACTGCACGCAGAGGTACTGCTTGAAGAAAAATCTCCGGATCTAGTCTGACGCCTGGGGAAATTCAAACGTAAGGAATTTGCAACTAGAATTCTCTATCAGATATGACTTATTAGTACTACTTAAAGCATTTTTGTGCTTTTTGGAGTTAGGCCACAAGCTCACAGCTGGGTTGGAGTCAGTGCAGGGACATTTGAAATGGGTGCTGAACATCACTGAAGATGATTAGTGTAAAGGAGTGGGTGATACTTGTTGGAACTCTACACTTCCCGGCTGCCACCCCGCCAATTTCACCTTTCTTCCACTTTGAGGTGGGGTGGCTGTAAATTAATGACTCGGTTGTTAATCTCATATCAAATTCTGCTTAAAGAAGGCAAAGAGTCAACTGATGGTCTCTTGCTGGTTCAATAAAAAAAATGATCGAAAAATAAATACAGATTCTGTTTTGAGGCCACACAATGATTTGCTCTACAAAACTTAAGACACACAATTGGATTTAAATAACATATATTACAAACTGATTAATGCTTAGCACTAGAAGAGTTATATTATAAAAGCAAATTGTAAAATTGTGTGATAAGACAATGCCAAGTAAAATAAGGCTAACACTCTCAATGATCTTTGTAGCCCAATTTAATTTTTTTTTATTTTGAAGCAAGCAAAGCAATATCAAATCAGTCTTTTCTTCAGCACATAATACTACTTCACAAACTCTACAGATAACGTCGAAATTCTATCAACGGAACTACAATGACAAGTTTAGCACACCAGAAACATACTTTTACAGACAGCAAGAGATATGTGAATAAATAAATGGTTTTGTACCTTTTAGAAGTAAATAAAACAATTAAATAGTGATTGAAATAAAACAAGAAAACGTTGCAGAACAAACACAACCTAGGCTTACCTGGCAAATTATACTTTTCACACAATGAATGGGAAGCCCTTGGTAATTTGATTTGATTATCCATTTTAAAAGATGATGTCCAAGTACTTCAAAGACCATACACACATCTAATATTTGGTTAAGGTTGAAAGGTGAAGTCAAATTAACTCCAAGTGCAGTAAATATGCAGCAACTGAAAACATATGTGGCAGTGTTAATGGCTGAAGGCATGCTTAGAGAAATGGCATACACAATTATAAATTACTGAAATATATTTTTTGTTACATACTACAGAACCATCAGCAAAGGAAATAAGTGGGAAGGCAGAGGAAGGAGAAAAAGCCGAAAAAAGTGTGTGCACGTGCATACGCACGTGTTCAATGTTTATAAAACCGCGGGCAAGTAAAAGTTCAAAATCAGCAAAATCTGCAATAGCAAATACCCTTAGGATGTTACAGTAGCGCTTGCTGTTTCCTTACCAGACTTTCAGTATTAGGTATGAAAGTATGTAAGTATGTGTGTTCAGAGTAAACAATCATGCATGTGCAGTGACAATTAAGTAGCAGGTTAACTTATATCAGTTTTCAGAATCAGTGTGCTGAAGATTGTGAGGTGAAAAGTATAGAAACTGCTCCTGAAGAAAAAAACAAAAGTTGCTTGCGCGTCTCTTTTCCATGTAGTTTGGAAAGTTCATTGTCAATGCAAGTAGTAGTTTAGAAATTAGTGCAAATCTACAGAAAATATCCTTCTTGGAAAAGGATTCACTTCCTGCAGAAAGCAGATCCCTATATTTGAGACTGTTCCTTAACACTTACCCACAAGAAGCTGACCGCACTCTACTGTTCTTGGGAAACAGCAAAAGAGAGCAGATCCATCAGTATGGATTACTAAGTAGAAGAGAATGTTATTGCCAATGCATAAATGCAATTCTATTGATAACAGCAGTAGTCCTTTGACTATTTCCTAGTCAGCCTCTGGTGCTCTTTATCCATAAGGCACAAATAACACAGCGAAAAATGATGGGTTGGAATGCTACCCAGAGTGACTGCCAGTAGTTAGACTATTTGCAAACATTCTACCCATCACCTTTTGTGTGACTGACACCCTAGTTGCCGGGGGTATGTCCAGACAAGGTCACTTGTCCATTGTGGCATAGGTTCCAAGCCATACCACATTGAATAGGCCTACCAAGGCGGAAAGTGGTCTGGGGTTGCTTGTGTTCACCTTTGAAGGGGGCCCGCTCCACAGATCGGGATGGACTGCTCCCATAAGGAGCAGGATCACTAGTGATTTGTATAAGGCAGGTCATTGTCTAGTCTGGCACTGTGGGGGAAAAAAAAGGTAGGTTAGGATGCAAGCCAGAATGATAGCCAGTGGCTAAACTATTTGTAAGCATTCCTCTCATCACCTATTGTGTGTTTGATGTATCACCCTTAGTGGCCCGGGGTACACACAGACTTTTGTCCCCTGCTTATTGTGCCATAGAATCTAAACTACGCCACACTGACTAGGCCTAACAAGGCTGAAACCTGTATGGGGCTGCTTGTGTTTCTTTCTGGAGGGAGCCTCTCCTGGCAGTTCAAGATGGACTGTTCCCATGAGAAGCAAGGTCAGTACTAATTTGCATAAGGTAGGCCTTTGTCTTGAGTGGCGGAGTGGATGAAAAACAATTAAAAATACACAATTTATTTGGGAGGCTACTACCAGCTAAATCTTTTCTGAATAGGGACAACTATGGGCCCAGAAATCTGCATGGTCAATGGTATTGTGCGCTGTTTAGTATAACACTTCTCAGAAAGTGCATAAATATTGTGCATGTTTTCCCTTGAACCCCTGTGTTATAAGAGCCAAGGCAACCATTTGACCCTTTCTGATTAAATAGGAATATTACTTAGATACAGGGACAAGTCGTTAACACACGTGCTGACTTCAGTTTCTATGCCACTGAGATATATATTGCCAAACCACCTGCCAGTGTATCAACTCTGTTTAACTTTGTTGCTGGTGTGAAGAACTGAAAAAAAAATAAAAAAAAATCAGGAAGTAGTAAAGTTTCGGAGAGCCAAGATTCCTTTAAACAACATATATCCAATTTTTGAACAAGCATTTGCAATGCAATGGGTCTCACATGTGCTAGAGTTAGAGCTATTAGCGTTGTAAACTCCTAACCAGAACTTTCTTGCCACATAAAATGAAAAGTAAAAAAGTTTCACATAAGCGAGCCGATTCAAAGCGCCATACCCGCCATAAGCATCAGCGTGAAGGAGACGCACAAAAGGAAAAAAGTTCGCTCACAGTAAAACGTATTGGCTAAAGTGCAATTACCCATGGACCAGGGTTGAAGTCCAAGACGATAACCAAACCACACTAAGAAGGGACAAACAAAGCATTTACCAAAAAGAACAAAGGATTTTTGAAGGGTAAGCCCATGAACGAGCGATAGTGATGGGCGTGGTTAACAGCCACAACAGATAAAAACACGTCAGAAAAGCAGCACTTGTGGGCTGCTATGCTCAACCTAAAAACGGGAGAATGCCTCCTTCATTTAATAAGCAGTGAAGTCCAGGTATATTCCATGAAATAACAGATGAATTGTGAGGCTTCACTGAACCCCTAGTCAGGCTATCTATTTTCACTCAAATCTGTCACTTTATCCAAGTGACATGTTTCTGGGTTTGAATTTTAAATTAGTTGCTGTATCGAGGGACATTTCTAAAACTGTTTAGTCTCAGACCATGAGCAAGTGACACTTCGAAACAGTGCCCTCCTTCACTCCTTTCAGGAGCATATTCCTTAAATCCTCGGCTAGTTTACCATATCTAAGTGGTTGTAAACAGGTAGGTTGACTTTGTGCCTTTAGCACCTTCCTGAATGTAATGCACCAATGAGCAAATACATCTTTAGTGGCCCATATACTGAGTTTAATGTGTTTAGTAATGTTAGGATGTTGGAGGCCTCTGAAGTTTCTGTGTGTCTCCAACCACTGCCCCCATGCACACACACCTACAATTAGGTCTGGGAGTGCAGACTGCTTACAAAGTGAACATCAATCAACATTTCACATTAACAAGAATAGAAGATGGAGTTATTTTCCTTTCTTCAGTTATAGTTAAAAGAATAGGTATCAGGATCAAGCAAAGTGGAGGTGTTAGTGTCAATTTTTGAGCTACTATACACAGACGTGTAATCTTCGTACAGGAACCTACACATAATTGACACAAGACTGTGTATTAAGCCTTAGCCAGAATTTCTTGTTTTTATACTTCGATTGCCAAAATGTTGCACGTATCTAGATGATGGCAGGGGTCACTGCTTTTAGACTAGTAGTGTACCAGGGAAAGCCTCCATTCCTCTGCTATGCTGATAGTGAAAGTGGAGAACAAACTTCCTCTACTTCACACAAGCATAGGTAGATTTAATACACGGGAAACGAGTTCCAGTATTGCCAAGACTCAATGCCAAAAGATAAAGAAGGATACACGACAAAATTTGCAAATAAAACCTTGTTGTAAACTGGAAAATGGATCTAGTCTTGGGGACTGTCCCAAAATGGAGTCAATAAAAACTGAGGAAAGTCTCAACAAGGCTGCTGCAAAGGATCACGTGATGCACGGGGAAGGAATATTACTGCAAGCAATGTAGAATTATAGACAAGCTTGTGAATTTACAGGATTATTAGCAACGAGCAAAACTATAGACAATATTTCACTTGCATTCAATGGAAGACTTACACCTGACCAGGTGTGGATTTAAACAACTGGACAGATGGCTCTTTACTAAAAAGGGAAATATATAAAATTACATATAATTTTAACGTGCACATCACAACAAATGGTAGTTAAAACATTAACTGAATTAAAGTTTACATTTTTACATTAAAACATTCTCTGTAAAGGTTCCTTTTTCTGTGTACAGTTTTGCGCTGGAAAAAAGAAAACGCAAAAGCAAGACACAGTAAAGAACAAGTTCCTCACCTTCGGTAATAAATTATCTGGTAGAGACATTCTAGTTGCAGATTTCTTACCTTAGAATTTCCCCCAGGCGTCAGTCTGGATCTGGAGATTTTTCTTCATGCAGTACCCTTGAGGGTCATAAGGTGGCCTCAGTCGACTCCACATCCGTCGTTGGTGTCTTGGTCGCTGAAAATGACGTCATGGGTCATATACAGGTACCACCCCGGTGCACTGACTTCAGTTTTTCACAACTTTGCACACCAGAAGCGCAGAGCCATGAAGAACACTGACCCTGGTGCACCACAACTCTGGCCCAGAAAGAAAGTCCCTCTCCCTACAAATCAGTTCACAGTACCAGATAATTTGTTACTGAAGTTAAGTAACTTGTTCGTCTGATAGAGATGTCTAGTTGCAGATTCCTTACCTTAGAATAGTTACCCAAGCAATACCATCCCCAGAGGAGAGTCTGCAAACCAAGATCATACTAGGAAGTCCTGTAGGACCAATCGGGCAAAGTACCCGACCACTTAGACCTAACAATCCAGGCAGTAGTGTTTGGTAAACATATGCAAGGACGCCCAAGCTGCTGCTTGGCAGATGTCCAGGACTGGAACTCTGTGAGCTAATGCTGCGGTTGCTGCTGTTGCTCTGGTAAGAGTGAGTGCGCAAGCCCTCCGTAGGTTGCTTTTTAGCCAATGTGTAGCACATTTTAATGCAGTGAACAACCCATCTAGAAATGGTTTTCTTCTGCACTGCCCGACCTTTCTTTGCACCCACATCTCCCTTAAAGATTTGATCATCCACCCGGAACTCTTTGGTATGATCAAGATAGAACGTAAATGCTCTTTTTGGGTCCAGGCGGTAGAGTCTTTCCTCTTCTTAATTGAACTATAGTCTTCCTCTGTTTGTCTCTGTCTGTGTGAGACTAATGTGATTGAGAGCAAAGGATGCAATCTGATCGACCACGATTCCCCTGAGGAGCCTTTCTTGTCATTCGCCTGGTTCCCACAATCATCCCTGTTCTTGGACAGAGATGAGGCGCTGCTAGTTAGCCGGAAAACCCGGATTAGGCCGACAGGCATCACATAGTGTGGCATTGTACTCAGTACCCCACAAGTCAAATGATTCTGTCACCCAAATCCAGTAGCCTCATTAGAATAATGAGAACCTACGAGACAGTGGGGACACATAAATAGCAGGCAAAGTGATGGATTGGACTACCTGAAAGGGCGTGACCACTTTAGGTAAAAAGGAAGCCCTGGTACAAAGCACTACCTTGTCAGAATAGATGGAGATGAATGGTGGCTTCGAGGAAAGAGCCTGCAGCTTACTCACTCTGCAGGCAGTGGTGATGGCTACAAGGAAGGCTGTCTTCAGAGTAAGAAGCCGAAGTGGGCAGAGTCGAAGTGTCTCAAAAGAAGCACACATCAGAAAAGTAAGAACTAAGTTCCAATCCCATTGGGGCATTATGAACGGAGAAGGAGGAAACTGATGGGTATGGCCCTTTAGAAATCTTCCATCAATGGGAGATTGAAACAAGGAGGGTTGGTCAGGCAATCTGAAAAATACCAAGATAGAAGACAAATAACCCTTCAGGGTGCCCAGAGCAGAGCCCTGGAGCGCAAGGAAAAGAACAAACAAAAGCACCTCAGAAAGAGAATGACAGAGAGGGAGTTAACAGACTTGTCTGTACACCAATTTGTTCCAGTGATAGGCGTATACCGTTTTTGTGGAGGAATGCTCGGCTGCCAAAATAACATTGCAGATTTTGGGCTGAAGGTCAAAAGCTGCCAACTGCCACCACTCAATCTCCATGCAAGAAGGCGGAGACTGGACAGATTCAGGTAAAGAACTGTCCCCTGCTGCTGCAACAGAAAATCCTCTGAAAGAGGCAGTCTGAGTGGACGATAGATGGCCATGCTCAAATGCTCATGATACCACACTCTTCGTGCCCAGTCTGGACCCACAAGAATGAATTGGGACCGGTCATGTTTGATCTTCTTGAGAACTCTAGGAAGAAGTAGTAGTGGCGGAAAGGCGTACAAGTGTCCAGCATAAGACTCCAGATGAAAAGCATCAGTGAGCGACTATCGTGTTGGAAACTCCACCATGCGAAACAGCTGACATTGCGCGTCCTCTGCAGAGGGGAAGAGATCTAACCAAGGCTCTCCCCACTGCTGAAAGAGACCTTGCGCCACCTTCGGATAGAGACGCCATTCTTGATTGACCAGGCATTGCCGGTGGAGTTTGTTCACGCTGGCACAGAGAGCCCACCAGATGCTGAACCACCAGGGATATGCCCTGATGTTCCAGCCATGTCCAGAGGCACAGAGCCTCCTGACAAAGGATTCACAACCCAACCCCACCCCACCCATTGCAGTGCCACATGGCCGAAGTGTTGTCTTTTAACACCTGCACCACTTTCTCCTTGAGAGAGGGAAGGGGTTCTTTCAGTCCTAGCCTGAAGATTGATATGGAGCTCGGACTCCACCAGAGACCAGACGCCGCTGATCTCCGCCTCTCCCATGTGGCCACCCCATCCCAGGAGTGATACACCGGTCACTACTGTCAGATCCGGTTGGGGAAAGGACAGGGATCTGCCTCTGACCCCATCATAGTTCAGAAGATACCACTGCAGATCTTGTGCAGTCCCCTCTGAGATCTGAACCATGTCAGACAGGTTCCCTTGATGCTATGCCCACTGGAACTTCAGGTCCCACCGCAGAGCCTGCATATGGCATCTGCGGTGTGTGACCAGCAGCATGCAGGAGGCCATGAGGCCCAGCAACCTCAGAGTCATTCTCACTGAAATCCAGGATAGAGGCTGAAACATCGGTATCATAGCTTGAATATCCTGGACTTGCCCCTCAGGAGGATCGGCCCGAAACTTCAGTGTGTCCAGATTAGTTCCAATGAAAGGGAGCATCTGAGAGGGAGTGAGGTGCGTTTTTGTCAAGGTTATAGTGAACCCCAGTGAATGCAGGAGGTCAGCCGTAGTATGGAGGAGGGAGAAGACAGCCTGGGGTGAGCCCGTCTTTAACAGCCAGTTGTCAAGGTAGGGGGAAGCCTGAAACTCTAAACCTGCAAAGATGAGCTGCATCCACCGCTATCACTTTGGTGACCACCCGAGGGGCGCTGGTAAGGTAAAAGGGAGCACAGTAAATTGAAAATGCTCATGACCAACGACGAACCGCAAACAACACCTGTGGGCAGCCAGGACAGGAATATAGAAATACGCGTCCTACAAGGTCAACACTACCATCCAGTCTCCTGGGTCCAGGGCAGAGAGGGCCTGAGCCAAGGTGAGCATTTTGAACTTCTCCTTTTTAAGGAAGAGACTGAGGGACAGGAGGTCTGGTACAGGGCAGAGACTCTTGTCTTTCCTGGGCACCAGAAAGTTCTGGCACAGGGATCCTCTCTATGGGTGCCTTGGCCAAGAGAGACATAACCTCCTTGCAGAGAAGTGGCAGATGATCCTCCATCATCCAAACATAGGATTGTGGCATGGATAGAGTGATAGTCTGAAAGGGGAGGGAGTAGCTCCTTTGGACTATTTGACAAAACCCGCCTGTCTGATGTGATGGTTTGCCAGCAAGGCAGGAGACAGCAGATCCTGCCTCTGACTGTCCCTGGTGGGGACGCATCAGACTAGAAAGGTTTGGAGGCTGCGGCTGAGGGGTGGGTGTGGGGTAGAATGGCTAGTCTGCTGGCTCTCTGATCCACAAGAATGCTGCATCCCAAGTCCCTGGCCACGCAGAGGCAGGGAAGCATGTGTGGCACAGTGGCTGGCAGGAAATGGATGGGACTCTTCCATAGCGACAAAGGGTCGAAAAGCAGCCTGAGGGGAGCAAGGAGCAGCTGCAAGGCGTAGGGACTGGGCCATAGCCCAGGACTCCATAAAGCGCTTGAGCACCGAGTCTGCTTTGTCTCCAAAGATAGAGGTGCCATCAAGGGCGTGGCACCTCATGGCCACTGTCAAAGCAATTGGTCTGCTTAGAGAGTCGGTCGCATCCAGCCAACATTGGATTGTGAGCTTTGCTCCCTCCCATCAGCAACAGCTTGGAAGAGAATGGCCTGGGTCTCCCCCAGGACCTGTGGCAGCACTTGCACAACTGTGCCCCAAAACGTATGGGTATAATGACCCAAAAGGCATGCAGTGCTCACGGATCGCAATACCAGGCTGGAGGAAGAAAACAACTTCTTCCCAAGGTGATCCAGCCTCTTGTATGCCCAATCCGGGAATGCGGAAGGGAACGCGTCATGGGATGGTGAGGCTTGGATAACCAATCTCTCTGGGGTAGGGTGTTGGGTCAGAAATGCTGGGTAATTAGGCGCAAGCATATGGCGGCGGGCTATTGTCCTGATCACAGGGAGCCCCTGTGCTGGGTTTGGACCAGGACCACAGCAAGACATCAGTGAGGGCTTTATTGAAGGGCAAAAGGGGTTCTTACGTGGAACCCCCAAGGCCAAAGCACCTCAGTCAGGAGGTTAGTCCTGACAGCCACTGAAGGCAGCTCCAGGCCCAAGACCTCAGCAGCTATTTGCACCATCATGGAATAAGACACCCCTTCCTCCGTAGCCATGGAAGGGGGAGAAAGCATGCCAGCGTCAGGGAAGGTGTCCAGACTGCTGGCTTCACTCAGTTCCTGAGCCCAGTTCATAGGATTTTCAAGCTGGTATTCTAAAGTGTCCAGCAACCCCTTCATACTCTCAACGAACACGTACCCATAAGAATAAGGGTCGGTATCAGACCGAGGGAGCAAGGTCCAAAAGCCAAATACTGGGAGTTATAGGGATCTGAACGGTGGTTGTTAATATCTTAAATACCCCGTCCCAGTACTCCTGGATAAGCCAACATGTGCCAATCACATGCATCCAATTTGCCATGCCTGCTGCCTTACAGCGAAAACAGACATCAGGGCAACTTGAGATAATCCGGGATAAGGTTTACGGGGTGCGATATAGTAACCATTTACTAAAAAATATCATACTGTGCCAATTCGCACCTCTAAGTACTCTAACATTTAATTGATTAATTTTCTCCCAGCACTCCCTTGTCAGATCCAGACCCTCTTGGCGATCCCATTTTCTCGCCACTTTTACCCAGAGGTCAGTTATTTCCCGCTCCGGGAGTGACCTTCTCCACGCACCAGCTTGCCTTACCCCAGAAGGATCTGTCAGTTCAGTAACTAATGCCTGTGTGTTATAGATCAGATCAATGTCCAGATCACTCAGACTATGGAGAATGATACTGTATGATTCCACCAAGAAAAAATCATTTTGGACTGCGGTCCGAATATTTGAGAGCGTTTCCCAGTTGTCATTGATACGAAAATCACCTATTTTCCTAAACCCTGCATAGTCCCATTTCCTCGCTATCTCTGAATCAAGCTGGGAACCAGACCGCAACGTCAGCTGTGTAAGGAAGTTAAAATAAGGGATTGAATATCTTCTATAAAAATCCGACTTTCTTCTGAAAAGCCATTTAAGGATCTTGTATCAAACTTTTCTTGGAGATTTCACCAAAAGTGCAGGATTCCTAATATCATGCTCCCTGCAAATTAATTCGCGGAAATCCTGAGTAATTAGGCAGCCTATGCGTTACATGGCTTTGAAATTGGTCAAGTAATGTCCAAAAAAAGCAAAGTAATAATCTTTGAAGTTTGGTAATGGCAATCCACCCTTTTCTCTATCAACATATAGCGTACTTAAAGCAGCACACGCCTTCTGATTTTGCCAAATAAATGGACCGAACACAGAACCTAGTTTCTTGAAAAATAGGGACGTTAATACACAAGGGATGTCCGAGAACAAAAAATGAAATAATGGTAACAGACATTTTAATCAACGCAATTCGACCAAGTATAGAGAGGGGGAAAGATCCCCAGCGTGCAAGCAGAGTCTGGGTTTTCAAGAGCAAAGGAGCGTAGTTGAGATCATATAGATCTACTATGTCGGATGAAAAATTAATCCCAAGGTATCTCTTTGGTCTAGTATTTAAGCCATGCAATAATTCGGGGAGTAATCTATTAGGAGTAGTCCCACAGAAAATGATATCGGTCTTACTCATGTTAACCTTATAGCCGCCGATTAGCTCTAATTCGGAAAAAACATTGAACACCTCCTCCTGGGAGGCCCGCTCCTTATCCAAAAACATAATATCGTCAGCATAGAGTTTAATCTTCTCCATTGACTTCAACGGTGGATGAATCTGATTATTAAGACTGATTTTAATAGCTAAAGGTTCAATGAAGAGAGCAAAGAGAATCCGGGAGAGGGGCACCCTTGACAGGTCCCACGTCGAACTTGGAGCTGACCAATACAAACAGAATTAATTATAATGTTAGCTTCAGAGCTTTGATACAACCTTTAAATTAATATAGAAACCTGGGGGGGGGGGGTACCCTGTATCTAGATAATATTTCAAGCAGTGGATCCCAAACAACTAAATCAAAAGCTTTTTCAACATCTAATAAAAGGATAATCGCAGAAAATTTATGAGAAGCAAAATAATCGATAGCCTCAGCTAAATAGTGTGTATTAGTTGCGAGTTGTCGACCGGCTATAAACCCATTCTGATCGGGATGCACCAAATTGGTGACGATCCCATTAAGCCTAGTGGCGAAAAAAGTTCTGTATTAATTTTAAAGTCCGTATTTAGCAGAGAAATTAGGCGATATGCATTAGGGTCTTCTCTATCCTTATTTTTTTGGGGGGAAAGCTGACCACATTCCCAGAGTACCAAGAGTTAGGGATCCGCCCGCCCTTGAGCAAACCATTAATTAGAGACAAAAAAATAGTCTACAAATACATTAATAAAGGATTTATAAAATTCAGCCAGAAAACCATCAGGTCTACTTGCCTTCCCGATGGGGAGGTTTTTGACAACCTTGAGGAGTTCTGATGTCGTAAATGGCTGTGAAAGAGCAACACTGTCTTCTTCCGAGAGAGTAGGGATATCTAATTTCCCCAACAAATCCTTAATGGTCTTAAGATTCATAGCCTGGGTTTGGCTATAAATTTGTCTGTAGTGTTCTAGTATGATTTCACCCACTGCTCTAGGCTCAGTAAACCTTTTCCCGGTGGCAGGGCACATCAGTGCACGTATCATATTACTAGCAACTTAGTCTCGAATTTGCCAGGCCAGGAATTTGCCTGTGAAGTTGCTCTCTTCATATGCCTTCTGTCTATAGGTCTGGTATCCAATGTCAATCTTCTTAAAAAGACTGTTGGACAGTGCCCGTTTAGCTAGTTCGAAGGATTTTCTATTATTTTCCATAGGAGCTCGGAGATAAATATCTAAACTCTTCTGAACTGCTTCTTCCAGTGCCCGACCTTGTTGCTTCTCACAGAGTTTATCTGCCGCCCCCTTTGCGATAAACATGCCCCTGAAAAAGGCCTTAAATGCGTCCCAAACCATGGATGGAGTTGAGG
Source organism: Pleurodeles waltl (assembly GCF_031143425.1). Taxonomy (NCBI): domain Eukaryota; kingdom Metazoa; phylum Chordata; class Amphibia; order Caudata; family Salamandridae; genus Pleurodeles; species Pleurodeles waltl. Next base: position 1,006,499,240 of record NC_090442.1, on the reverse strand, counting down.
ACCACTGACTACATTAGAAAAATTCCCTAATTTCAATTCTAGAAGCCTGTACCCACCCCTCCTCTTGGAGAAGCTGCTGATTGAACACCCACCTTCTAGGTTGAAACGTACAGTATTCTGGTGAAAGGAACATTTCCAGCACAAGGGTGGCATGGTCGGAAAGACCTGAATGCCACACAGATTGGCTTTTGAAGCGCATTGTTTTAGGTATGAAAAAAGAAAAATAAATTCGGGAGGCGGTTTTCAATCGGCTAGAGACACATGTATACTCTCTCTTATTCGGGGTATTAACTCTCTAAGGGTCACATAGAATCAAAACTTTGATGTAATCTTTAAAGATTTTGGCAACTCTAGGTTTATGTTATTTTTTACCCATAACAGTAGTATCCATGGATGGATCCTGAAGAATATTAAAATCCCCACCAATAATGATTTTGCCCGGGAGTTGTAAAAGGGATTGGAACAGTTCCACATAAGGGGCCTGTACAGAAGATTTTGAATGGGATGTGGAGAATAGTGACGACTCCACGAGCAGTCTCGGGACCATCCTCTCAACAGAAACTGAAAGAGATGTGGCACTGGGCTGAGAGTAGCTTTAGGGACTGCTCCCTCAAAGCCTTCGGGTTCATGGCCGGGCACTCAGCACATGACTTCGAGTCCTGGTAGCGCTCAAAACACCACAGACACACATGGTACAGATCCGTCACAGACATCATATGGTGATTGAAGCTGCAGGGCTTGAAGCCGGTCTTCCGTGATGACATTCTCAATGCACCAAGAAGTAAAAAAACTTTGACGAAAAGTCAAAAGACCCATGAAAAAGGGATTGTAAGGGTAGCTCTCTTTGATCTCTGCGTAGGCTGATGCAGAAAGAAAAGAATGGAAGTCAGCGTGCCACGGTGGCACCTATATATGACCCGCAATGTCATCTCCGGCGACCACAATGCCGACTGACGGCGTGCAGGTGTACTGCTCAAAGAAAAATCTCCAGATTCAGACTGAAGCCTGGGGGAAATTCTAAGGTAAGGAATCTTCGAACTAGAAGTCTCTATCAGATATAACACATTTTAATCAAATCCGCCAAGGCCATCCAATATTGTCTTGAAAGTATTTCAAATGTCATGGAATACAGCAAAAAGAATTTTAGTTTAACAGATTATGCCCAAAGGAGGCACATGTGTTAGTGGTTAGCAGTGGACAAGCGCTTTCACCTATGCATTCCACCCACTCTCTGCCTTTAGTCAGAGGTGTGCAACGGTGAGATTGCTCAATCGGGATCTCCGTATCTAGAGACATTACATTGTAAGATTCCTTTAACAACAAGAGATGTAAAAAAAAAAATCACAAAAAAAAAAAATCCTCCCTTGCTAATTTAACTTATGCAAAATGAAACATACAGAACATTTACAAAGCCCACAGAGGTTTGCTTTGGAAAACTGCAGTAAGGAGTTCCTCAGCCTGCATAAGCAAACGAAAATATGAGCTTTCTGAGGCCTCAGATAATTGCTTCATAAACACAGCAGAACCCTGATTCGAACAGTCAAGTGAGTGGATAGCTTCAGATTTAAAGTTGGCTGATGTTTATCTCGATTATTTTGCAAAGAGAAAGAACCAATTCTTATTAAGTGAGCCCTGAGCTTATGACTCAGCAGTGCTGACATCAGAACTAACAAATCTGTAGAGAAAGCTACAAAATACCACTCCCTGCCTGCAACAGACACAAGTATTTCCATCTCTAGAACACTAAATATCTTCCTAAATATGTGTGCTGAAAAGTTGAATGCTATGGCTTTCCACCTTTACTTGTGTGCCAGTTGACTGTAAAAGGATACGTATTCCGTTCATGCCAGAAATTTTGAAATCATCTATTAACTGTACAACCATATCCTTGTTTGGATCACTCGGGTCACTTTCTCTCACCTAAAGAAAAAAAGAGGCTATTATTGTTTGCAGGAGAATTTGGTCTAATTAAAAGATGGTTCATACACATCAACATGATTGGATAAAAACTATTCCACAATGATTCTCTAACCGTGAAATGCATCACATAGCCACCATACCAGACTTCGATAACAGTATTGTGTTTAAGGCATGGCCCAGTGCCAGCATTTCATCACTACCTATGTAAAATGCTAAGGCAGCTCAAGTGTTTAAAACAAGAAGATCATCAGCAACAAACATAGGAAAAGTCAATAAGTTGTGCCTTTATAAAGTGAATGTTAAGCTGTTGGCTTTGCCAATGCTTGTTTGTACAGAAGTGTTAAAAAAAAGTAGAAGTAAAAACATTTTAAAAAACATGGAGGAAAAATATAGATATCTTAGGATAATTCAACACTTTGCACTGAAATCAATAATTTGAATCTTCATAAATGGCCTACTTTGTTTTTCAAATACTTTTCACTCAGGAAATGCTGAATGCAACTTAAAAATAAAAAGAAAGTATAAAAATTTAACAGAAAGCTCTTTCCGAGGACTAATGTACCTTTCACAGCACTCATAACTGAAGCATGGTCCAGCCTTTAGGTACACTAGACTAGCCAAGAGAGCAGATTTGTAGGCCTCCATGAGAAGAGACATCTCCTTTTTAATCACACCTTCTGCCCCAGTCAAGTTCTGACTCAAACGTCAGCCAGCTCAGTGTGTGCAGCAGATAGCCTCTCCCCCAGCACCATAAAAGCTTTTGAGTGCCAAGGCCAGTACATTTGTGAAATGTATAGAATGCAGAAGAACAAACAAAACCAACCATTAACGTCTTCTCTTTAGTCATATCCTGGAAAAATTATACCTGTTGTTGTGCTTTTAAAGACAAGATGGGAGGCGTTTGTAGCAACACAGAGCATGGGGTTAACCATTTTGTAAAGTAGTATGGCTGCTGTGCAGCTTGACTAAAAGTTAGAAAACAGTGATATGACGCAGTCAATGCTGGCTAAGCAACAAGGACAAGGGTGGGTGGGAGGAGAAGCAGCAACACGGACAAAGACGACAGGGGAAGAAGAAGGAATAGTTTCTTACATGTAACTCCAGTTCTCTCGTAGGGGTATTTCCATGATAATCATAAGCACTGAACAGTTCCGCACGCCTGTGGGGACCCCGGAGCACTGTTCTGAAGTGTATTCTTAAGTGTAGATGTTTGCCTTTCTTGAAAAAAGGCCTGTAAAGTCACTTAAGAATATCAATGCGCAGCCAAGAGGAAAAGCTACAAAGGCCAAATTGTTCATTCTTTTGGTTGGTAAGAAAGGAAACTGTAGTACAGATATACCTTTAAAACATATTTATTCTAAAACTGTAGTAAAAAACATGTTTTCCAACCTTATTTACAACTTCAAATGAGGATGAAACAATGCAGGGCAGTGTAGCCCATAGGCTGCCATTATACAGAATGTAAATAGAGCTGTGCCTTTAAGAAAAGAAAGTCTTCCTGTATCCCATCATGCACAACAAAAAGCAGTTGCCTCAGTTCTTTTTGTAGGCTTGTAATATGACATGAAGAAATCTGACTATCTCTTTCATTAACAATATCGCTATTATTATAGTTATCCTCATGTCAACTCCACCGGGGAGGAGTGAGGGTTGCTTATGACTATCATGGAAATACCCCTACGAGAGAACTGGAGTTACAGGTAAGAAACTATTCCTTCTCTCGTAGGGGATTTCCATGTATAGTCATAAGCACTGAATAGATTAGCAAGCCCATCCCAATAACTGCGGTGGAGTAGACAGAACAATAAAGACACAATAAATCACGCAAAGAGATTCTTAAGAGAGGCCTGTCCAACCTGAGCATCTGTCCTAGCATCTGAATCAAGGCAGTAATGCTTAGTAAAGGTGTGGACAGATCTCCAGGTAGCCACTTTGCATATTTCTGCTAAAGGAATGTTTCTCATCAAAGCAACAGTTGCTGCCTTCCCCCTAGTAGAATGGGCTTTTGGCCTGCCATCAATGGATTTATTTGCTAACTGATAACAGAATACAATACATGAGACAATCCACCTGGATAAGGATTGTTTGGAGGTGGCCAGACCTGTTCTAACTGGGCCATAGTTAATAAACAGCTGCTGTGATTTGCGCAAAGATTTTGTTCTATCCAAGTAAAATTAAAAAACCCTTTTTACATCGAGAGAATGTAGGGTTCTCTCAGCAGGAATAGATGGATTTTGGAAGAAAGTCGGTAAGGAGATGGTCAGGTTTACGTGAAAGTCTGAAATTACTTTAGGTAGAAATTTAGGATGTGTTCTCATTACTACTTTTGAGGAATGAAAAACTGTATAAGGTTCCTGAGCGCAAAGGGCCTGGATCTCACTGACCCTGCGAGCTAAAGTGATTGCAACCAGAAAAGCAGTTTTCCATGTAAGATGCTGGAGGGATGCTTTGTGTATTGGTTCAAAAGGGTGCAGCATCAGACGCGAAAGGACTATATTAAGCTCCCATGGAGCAGATGGCCATCTAATGGGAGGAAAAACCTTTTTCAAACCTTCTAGGACATCTTTTATGATTGAAATTTTAAAGAAAGAGGATTGAGAAGGACTCTTCCTATATGCCGTTTGAGCTGCCAGGTGTACTTTGATTGATGACAACTGTAAGCCAGACTTCGCCAGGTTTAACAAATATGGAAGAATAGCTTATTTTCCGCATGTTATTGGGTCAACGTTCTTGTTCAAACACCACATGCAGAACCTTTTCCATTTGAAGGCATAAGATGTTCTTGTGGAAGGGCGTTTTGCCTCCTTTAGAATCTCCATGCAGTCCTGAGGAAGATTAAGGTGACCATATTGCACTAGCTCAGGAGCCATGCTGCCAAATTCAACGACGAGAGGTTGGGATGTCTCATCTGGCCTCGAAACTTCGTGAGAAGGTCAGGGCGGCAAGGTAATCTGATGTGTGGTCTGAGTGACCGGTGAAGGAGGTCTGGAAACCACCACTGGCATGGCCATTCTGGGGCGATGAGAATCATCTTGGTGTTGGAGTGGGACAGCTTGAGGAGGACTGTCGGTATCAGGGGAAGAGGTGGAAAGGCATAAAGAAATGCCCCTGACCAGTTTATCCACAGGGCATTCCCCAATGTTCCTGGATGGTAGTACCTGGAGGCGAAGTCTTTGCATTTTTTGTTTTCTGGGGTTGCGAATAGGTCTATAGAAGAGGTACCCCACATGGAAAAGATGGAGCGCACAACGTCGTCGTGCAAAACCCACTTGTGGTTTTCATCCATTGCTCGGCTGAGGGCATCCGCCTGGACATTCTGTATGCCCGGAAAGTGAGTTGCCACTATTGATAGGTTCCTGGCTAGAAGCCAGTGCCAAATTGTTTGGGCCTCTGGCGACAGAATCCTGGATCTGGTACCCCCTTGTTTGTTCCAGTAGTACATGGTGGCCATGTTGTCTGTCTGGAGAAGCAGAGTTTTCGCCTTCAGTGCGGGGAAGAAGGCTTTGAGTGCAAGATGGACTGCGCGAAGCTCTAAAAGATTGATGTGATACAGTCGTTCTCTCTGCGACCAAGAGCCTTGTATTTGGAGGTGATCCATGTGCGCTCCCCATCCGAGCAACGATGCATCCGTGACTATGGTCTGAGTTGGAGGCTGTTGGTGGAATGGCATCCCTTTCAGAAGATTGTTCGGAGAACACCACCACTTGAGAGATTGAATGGCATGGGGAGAAAGAAGGATGCTGTTCTCCCAATCGTCTACTAGTTGATACCATTGATTCTCTAGACATTCCTGTAAAGGTCTCATATGGAGGCGAGCGTTGGGAGTGAGGTAGATGCAAGATGCCATTGACCCCAGGAGAGAGGATATCGCTCTTGCAGTGGCTTGAGGCATTTTCTCGAGCTGCTGGCATTTTTGGAGAATTGATAAACGTAGTTCCTCCGAAGGAAACACCTTTCCTTGAGTGGTGTCTATGATGGCGCCTAAGTAGTGCATTAACAACACAAAAGAATGATGGACGGAGTGCTGACAATGCAAACACTCACCCCCAGTCATAGATCTGGGTTTAATCCATCGTTTTTTTGCTGCCCCTGCCATTCCAGTTTGGACCCGTCCATATGCAAATCAGTCTTGACCCTGTTCCCCATGGGAACAGTCCAGCCCGAACTGCCAGGCCAGATCTTCCCTGGACTGGGAACAAGCATCCTGGGACCGGTTTCGGGGTTTCACCCCTCATCAGCCAGGCTAGCTTGAATAGAGTGGCATGGGAAGCACGGGGGGGCGACATTAACAACACAAAAGAATGATGGACGGAGTGCTGACAATGCAAACACTCACCCCCAGTCATAGATCTGGGTTTAATCCATCGTTTTTTTGCTGCCCATGCCATTCCAGTTTGGACCCAGCCATATGCAAATCAGTCTTGACCCTGTTCCCCATGGGAATAGTCCAGCCCGAACTACCAGGCCAGGTCTTCCCTGGACTGGGAACAAGCATCCTGGGACCGGTTTCGGGGTTTCACCCCTCATCAGCCAGGCTAGCTTGAATCAAGTGGCATGGGAAGCACGGGACCCACGTCTGGGCATACCCTTCCCACTTAGGGCGCCATTAACAACACAAAAGAATGATGGACGGAGTGCTGACAATGCAAACACTCACCCCCAGTCATAGATCTGGGTTTAATCCTTCTTTTTTTTTGCTGCCCATGCCATTCCAGTTTGGACCCAGCCATATGCAAATCAGTCTTGACCCTGTTCCCCATGGGAACAGTCCAGCCCGAACTGCCAGGCCAGGTCTTCCCTGGACTGGGAACAAGCATCCTGGGATATGGCTGGATCCAAACTGGGGTGGGAAGGTGAGCAAAAGAACGATGGATTAAACCCAGATCTGTGACTGGGGGTGAGTGTTTGACAATGTTCAGCATTCCGTCCATCACTTGTTGTTTTTGCTTTGTCGCCCTAAGTGGGAAGGGTATGCCCAGATGTGGGTCCCGTGCTTCCCATGCCAATGGATTCAAGCTAGCCTGGCTGATGAGGGGTGAAACCCCGAAACCGGTCCCAGGATGCTTGTTTCCGGTCCAGTGAGGACCTGGCTTGGCAGTTCGGGCTGGACTGTTCCCATGAGGAACAGGGTCAAGACTGATTTGCATATGGCTGGATCCAAACTGGGGTGGCATGGTGAACAAAAGAACGATGGATTAAACCCAGATCTGTGACTGGGGGTGAGTGTTTGACAATGTTCAGCATTCCGTCCATCACTTCTTGTTTTTGCTTTGTCGCCCTAAGTGGGAAGGGTATGCCCAGACGTGGGTCCCGTGCCTCCCATGCCACTGGATTCAAACTAGCCTGGCTGATGAGGGGTGAAACCCCGAAACCGGTCCCAGGATGCTTGTTTCCGGTCCAGTGAGGCCCTGGCTTGGCAGTTCGGGCTGGACTGTTCCCATGAGGAACAGGGTCAAGACTGATTTGCATATGGCTGGATCCAAACTGGGGTGGCATGGTGAGCAAAAGAACGATGGATTAAACCCAGATCTGTGACTGGGGGTGAGTGTTTGACAATGTTCAGCATTCCGTCCATCACTTGTTGTTTTTGCTTTGTCGGCCTAAGTAGTGCAACCTCTGTACAGGTGTTGCCGTGGACTTGGAGAGGTTGACCTGAAGGCCCAGTCTCTGGAGTAGCTGGTGTAGGAGGCTGGACTGGCTTGTAGTGAGTACCAAGGAGTACTTACACCTTGCACCAGGCCCAGGTATCCCTTATTAGTGTAGAGGGGTGCCTAGCAGCTTAGGCTGATAGAAAAGGTAGCTTAGCAGAGCAGCTTAGGCTGAACTAGGAGACGAGTGAAGCTCCTACAGTACCACTAGTGTCATATGCACAATATCATAAGAAAACACAATACACAGATATACTAAAAATAAAGGTACTTTATTTTTATGACAATATGCCAAAGTATCTCAGTGAGTACCTCAGTATGAGGATAGCAAATATACACAAGATATATGTACACAATACCAAAATATGCAGTAATAGCAATAGAAAACAGTGCAAACAATGTATAGTCACAATAGAATGCAATGGGGGCACATAGGGTTAGGGGCAACACAAATCCTTATACTCTAGAAGTGGAATGCGAACCACGAATGGACCCCAAACCTATGTGACCTCGTAGAGGGTCGCTGGGACTGTAAGAAAACAGTGAGGGTTAGAAAAATAGCCCACCCCAAGACCCTGAAAAGTGGGTGCAAAGTGCACCTAAGTTCCCCAAAGAGCACAGAAGTTGTGATAGGGGAATTCTGCAGGAAAGACCAACACCAGCAATGCAACAACGATGGATTTCCAGACGAGAGTACCTGTGGAACAAGGGGACCAAGTGCAAAAGTCATGATCAAGTCGGGAGTGGGCAGATGCCCAGAAAATGCCAGCTGTGGATGCAAAGAAGCTGCCACCGGATGGTAGAAGCGGAGGATTCTGCATGAACGACAAGGGCTAGAAACTTCCCCTTTGGAGGATGGATGTCCCACGTCGTGAAGAGTCGTGCAGAAGTGTTTTCCCGCAGAAAGACCGCAAACAAGCCTTGCTAGCTGCAAGGGTCGCAGTTAGGGTTTTTGGATGCTGCTGTGGCCCAGGAGGGACCAGGATGTCACCAATTGCGTGAGGGGACAGAGGGGGCGTCCAGCAAGACAAAGAGCCCACTCAGAAGGAAGCAGCACTCGCAGAAGTGCCGGAACAGGCACTACGAAGTGGAGTGAATCGGTGCTCACCCGAAGTTGCACAAGAGATTCCCACGCCGCCGGAGGACAACTCAGAAGGTCGTGCAATGCAGGTTAGAGTGCCGGGGACCCAGGCTTGGCTGTGCACGAAGGAAATCCTCGGTGAGTACACAGGAGCCGGAGTAGCTGCAAAACACGCTGTTCCCAGCAATGCAGTCTAGCGTGGGGAGGCAAGGACTTACCTCCACCAAACTTGGACTGAAGAGTCACTGGACTGTGGGAGTCACTTGGACAGAGTTGCTGAGTTCAAGGGACCTCGCTCGTCGTGCTGAGAGGAGACCCAGAGGACCAGTGATGCAGTTCTTTGGTGCCTGCGGTTGCAGGGGGAAGATTCAGTCGACGCACGGGAGATTTCTTCGGAGCTTCTAGTGCAGAGAGGAGGCAGACTACCCCACAGCATGCACCACCAGGAAAACAGTTGAGAAGGCGGCAGGATCAGCGTTACAGTATCGCAGTAGTCGTCTTTGCTACTTTGTTGCAGTTTTGCAGGCTTCCAGCACGGTCAGCAGTCGATTCCTTGGCAGAAGGTGAAGAGAGACATGCAGAGGCACTCTGATGAGCTCTTGCATTCGTTATCTAAGGAATTCCCCAAAGCAGAGACCCTAAATAGCCAGAAAAGGAGGTTTGGCTACTTAGGAGAGAGGATAGGCTAGCAACACCTGAAGGAGTCTATCAGAAGGAGTCTCTGACGTCACTTGCTGGCCCTGGCCACTCAGAACAGTCCAGTGTGCCAGCAGCACCTCTGTTTCCAATATGTCAGAGGTCTGGAGCACACTGGAGGAGCTCTGGGCACCTCCCAGGGGAGGTGCAGGTCAGGGGAGTGGTCACTCCCCTTTCCTTTGTCCAGTTTCACGCCAGAGTAGGGCTGAGGGATCCCTGAACCGGTGTAGACTGGCTTATGCAGAGATGGGCACCATATGTGCCCATCAAAGCATTTCCAGAGGCTGGGGGAGGCTACTCCTCCCCAGCCCTGACACCTTATTCCAAAGGGAGAGGGTGTAACACCCTCTCTCTGAGGAAGTCCTTTGTTCTGACTTCCTGGGCCAAGCCTGGCTGGACCCCAGGAGGGCAGAAACCTGTCTGAGGGGTTGGCAGCAGCAGCAGCTGCAGTGAAACCCCGGGAAAGGCAGTTTGGCAGTACTCAGGTCTGTGCTAGAGACCCGGGGAATCATGGGATTGTCTCCCCAATACCAGGATGGCATTGGTGGGGCAATTCCATGATCTTAGACATGTTACATGGACATATTCGGAGTTACCATTGTGAAGCTATACATAGGTAGTGACCTATGTATAGTGCACGCGTGTAATGGTGTCCCGCACTCACAAAGTCCGGGGAATTGGCCCTGAACAATGTGGGTGCACCTTGACTAGTGCCAGGGTGCCAACACACTAAGTGACTTAGCACCCAACCTTTACTAGGTAAAGGTTAGACATATAGGTGACTTATAAGTTACTTAAGTGCAGTGTAAAATGGCTGTGAAATAACATGGACGTTATTTCACTCAGGCGGCAGGCCTGTGTAAGAATTGTCAGAGCTCCCTATGGGTGGCAAAAGAAATGCTCCAGCCCACAGGGATCTCCTGGAACCCCAATACCCTGGGTACCTCAGTACCATATACTAGGGAATTATAAGGGTGTTCCAGTATGCCAATGTAAATTGGTAAAATTGGTCACTAGCCTGTTCGTGACAATTTGTAAAGAAATGAGAGAGCATAACCACTGAGGTTCTGATTAGCAGAGCCTCAGTGAGACAGTTAGTCATAACACAGGTAACACATACAGGGCACACTTATGAGCACTGGGGCCCTGGCTGGCAGGGTCCCAGTGACACATATAACTAAAACAACATATATACAGTGAAATATGGGGGTAACATGCCAGGCAAGATGGTACTTTCCTAGAGCTGGTGAGTCCAACTGAAGTGCTGTTGGGCCTCTAGGTATGTGGATGATTTTATGAGCCAATCGTCTAGATAGGGATAGACTAATATCCGATGTTTTCTCAAATGGGCTGCCACCACCGCCATGCATTTGGAAAACGTCCTCGGTGCTGATTTGAGGCCGAAAGGTAGCACTGTAAATTGGTAATGACTTTTTCCGACAAGTAATCTTAAAAACTTCCGATGCTTTTTGATCACAGGAATGTAGAAGTAAGCATCGCAGAGATCTATTGAACAGAACCAATCGCCTTGACGAAGTTGGGGATAGACTTGGTGTAAGGATAGCATCCTGAACTTTTCTCTGCGAACCCATTTGTTGGCTACCCTTAGATCTAGAATGGGTCGGAACTCGTGTTTGTCTTTCTTTGGTACCAGGAAGTACCTCGAATAGATTCCCTTTCCCTGCTGGTTGATAGGAACAGGTTCTATCGCCTTCTTTTGTAATAGGGTTGTTACTTCCACTTTGAGAGCGTCGAGATGGTAATTCACCGATTTGGGTGGAATAGAAGGCGGGGGGCTTATGAACCCGAGACAGTAGCCATTCCGCACAATATTCAACACCCAGGCGTCTGACGTCATGCGTTGCCACTCTTCCAGATGATGTGAAATACTTCCCCCTATCGGAGTGGGTAACAGAGGAGGGGGAAGTGAGGATTCAGGACTTAGACGCTGATGCTTGACGAGCTGTTTGGGCAGTTTGTGGCATAGAGCGACCCCTTGTTTGTTTTCGCTGGGTCGAAAAGGTTCTCTGATGTTGCTGGGATCTTGGAGGCATCCACTGTGGTGTTTGAAGCCTTTGAGCAAAGAATCTACGGTGGTAGGGACGGAATGTTTTTCGTTGCTCTCTTGGCCTCTCAATGCCCACCGCCTTTAGAGTGTCCAGTTCTATTTTCATTCTCGACATCTCGTTGTCAGCATGAGAACCAAACAAAGTGGAACCTGAAAAAGGCAAATTTTGTATCCTCTCTTGTGCCTTTGGTTTAAGTGAAGTAAGGCGTAGACAGGAATGTCTTCTCAAGGAAATTCCGTGAGAATAATTATGTGCGGGTAACACAGAGGAGTCTTCAGCCGCACTTCTTACTTGATTGGAGACCATGGCGCCTTCACTTACAATCTCCAAGAAATCCTCCTTTTTCTTCTTAGGAAGGTATTCTGCAAATTGCAGCACAGAATCCAAAAGGGCGCGATCATACCTGCCCAACAGGGCAGTGGCACTAGCCGTTTTCATAGTGATGGCTGAAGTGGAGCAAACTTTGCGGCCTGAGGCAGCAATTTTTTTACTCTCCTTGTCCGGTGGAGAAGAAGACGACGGAGATGTAGAATGTAATTTCTTAGCAGCCACGATTACCACTGAATCAGGCACTGGATCCGCTCTCAGAAATAAAGGGTCCTGCTCCGGAGGACGATATTTCTTTATGAGTCTGGAAGGAGCAGTTTTAGTTGTGGACGGTGTTAAGAAAATGCCCATTGCCAGTTCAAGTAACCCTGGGACCAGCGGTAGTAATGGCCTAGCAGAAGAACGCTGGTGTAGTATCTAAAAAATGACAGAGGTTGTTGGAGTGGGTACTGCCAGAGGGATGTTCAACTTGGTAGCACCGCAAATTAGTACCTCTTGAAAAGTGTGGACATCGTCTATGGGAGAAACTCTCGGAGACAGGGAGTCAGATAACGTCAAGAGAGTAATCTCTTATGGATGAGGAGGAGTGTCTATGGTGGGAACGAGACCTGCGATCTGAGTCATGCCGATGACGATGTCGAGATGAAGATGAGCGTCTCGAAGAATGTCGAGAATGCCTCGTGGATTCTGCAGGAGTCACTGGGGTGGACTCTGAAAGAGGTACCGGCGAAGGAGCTGTAGGTGCCAGAGGTGTCGGTGGTAGAGGAGATCGCTGAGGAGAAGGCTGAGGCGAAGGCGGTAAGAGAATGAGAGAAGCCGAGGATTCTGAGGTGGTATAGACCCTCCTTGGTCTCTGAGTGCCTTCTCGACGCCGACAAGTTTCTCGACGTCGAAGTACGACGCCGACGAGTACCTCTCGCCGTTGACCCCTCTCGCCGTTGAGAGCCCCTCGACGGCGATCTCCCTTGGCGTCGATGGGATGACGTCGTCGGGGACCTGTGACGCTTGTGAGCAGATCTGGAAGCTGCTCCAGAGGACACAGTGAGAGCCCTGGTAGAAAACTGACCTTCTCCTCGCTCTGTGGCAGATTGTCCTCTTCGTCTCCTGTCCTCCTTGGCCAGAAGGCGGATTCTCTCCCTGTCACGAAGGGTTCGCCTGGAGAAGGTTTTACAAATGTCACAGGCATCAGGCTTATGAGTTGACGGCAGGCAAATAATACAGACTTGATGTGGGTCTGTTTTGGCCTTTTTCCTGCCACAGCTAGGGCACTTATCAAAAAGAGAAGGCATTCTGGTGGCAAAAAGCCTCAAGTTTCTGTCAGAATTTGACAGGAAAAGCTAGGAAACGTTCACTCTAGATGCAAAACGTCAAGTCAAATTGAAATCCAAAGGATTTTTGTTGAATTTTAGTCAAAAAAAGCTATGAGAGGTGGAGCTCAATGCTTCAGGGTCCTGTCAGAAGGAGCCGGAAAAAAGAACTGAGGCAACTGCCTTTTGCTGTGCATGATGGGATACAGGAAGACTTTTGTTTCTTAAAGGCACAGCTCTATTTACATTCTGTATAATGGCAGCCTATGGGCTACACTGCCCTGCATTGTTTCATCCTCATTTGAAGTTGTAAATAAGGTTGGAAAACATGTTTTTTACTACAATTTTAGAATAAATAAATATGTTTTAAAGGTATATCTGTACTACAGTTTCCTTTCTTACCAACCAAAAGAATGAACAATTTGGCCTTTGTAGCTTTTCCTCTAGGCTGCACATTGATATTCTTAAGTGACTTTACAGGCCTTTTTTCAAGAAAGGCAAACATCTACACTTAAGAATACACTTCAGAACAGTGCTCCGGGATCCCCACAGGTGTGTGGAACTATTCAGTGCTTATGACTATACATGGAAATCCCCTACGAGAGAAATTAAAATAGTACCTAAATCACAGCGCAAGCAGACGGACACTCATGAAGATGAAGCAATCAGTGTTGGGTCCATGCTTCACACAAAAAAGGTGGAACTGAAGCCAGCATGCGCTGGCCAATTAGGAGTTAGCAAACAAGAGTAACAATGAAGCCAACGCATAGTAAGCTAAGCAATGGGCAGTCTCCAAGCCTCCTGTAGTATACAATATTTGCTGCAAGGGACAGCGCTTGCACGCTGTCTTATAAAAAAACGAAACAATTGTTTCCTTAATGCGAGCATTGGAACAATATCACTCAGTCAATCAAAAGGACGGTAAAGATGCTCCAGGGGAGGGAAAACAAAAGAAACAAAGGCACTGGATAAGAAGTAAGCAAACAAGAGTGTCAAAAAAGCAAATTAAATGTAAGAAATTTAGGGTGGGGAATATAAACCCACTCTAAGTTTTTTGTATGGTCCATAAAAGGCTGTTTGAAAAAAGGCAAGGTCTAAAAATGGTAACTCTTTTAGCAATTGTCTTACATATTGTGTACTTGTGTACTATAATGGACACAACTTACATTTATTTTACAATACTTACACATTTAAGTAACTTTATTTCATCCAAAGCCGTCTCTGTGTAATGCTGGGCACTTTTCACAACTTTCATAGCAACAAATCTTTTGCCCCTACAAAGAGAAAAAAACATTTAGAAAACTACAAAGTTTATATTTCTCTTTCTATAACCTTTCAAATGCAACAGGCATCATTTCTCTGTGCACAATAAAGTAGAAAAATGATCTTAAAGAAGATTAAAACTTAGTTCTGTCTCTTCCTCCATTACAATTTTTAGTTAAAGCCTGCACCACAAGTAGGGCTGAATTTTTTTTTTCAAAAAGAACAGTCCCTCTCTATACTGTGGCTACACAGCCCACCCCCACCCCTACAAATCTGTCACTAACCACCCTGATCTTTTTTTGCATTGTAAGGTTGTGGCAAGCCCTTGATTAACAACAGGATGGGTTTTATGAAACAGTGAGGGCAAGGGCTAAGACTACCATAGTCAGCATGAAGGTAATTCTTTCTTACTCTGCTGTGACTCTGCACCCTATTCCAACTTGGGTGAAAGCTGTTTCAATGGCCCTTAAGATGCTCGGGTAGCCCTTTACATGCTAGGGGAGGGACAGCATATGCCAACACCATGAGTCAAGCAACCTGGAGAATTCATTGGACTAAAGGTGCTTCTGTGCAAGAAAATGGATCTGCTGAGTAACTTACAAAGGACACGCAATGTGGTTTTAGGCAACAGGTCTGCAAATGTAATTAACTGGCACGTGCTTGTGGAAAGACAGAGGGCATTAGCTCTGGGAGGAGTGTGAAGTATCAGAGCAGGAAGGGCTCCTCTTGAGTCACATACTTTCCATATACATGAGATAATCCACTACGCAACAGCAGGCTGTTCTGCTTAAGGTGAGATTTACATTGATGAAACTTTAACCACGAAAATGCTGCTGACTAAGCAATGGGTCGCATATTGCAATGAACGCTTCACCCCTCTCAGTGCAATACAGAGTGTGTGGTGCTTTGCAAAATTGCTGTCTAGAATAGCCATCTTGTCCAGATAGAAATGGGCTACTCCTTAAAGAGTTATTCCAATTGTCAGAAGTGTGTTTATGGAATTATAAGGAAGGAGCAGGTCTAAAACACAACAGAGATGCAGCAAGTTCAGATGATGGAGCTAAATCCATGAATGAAACTGCTTTAAAGGATGCATTTGATCTTCCTTGTTTACCAATTTAATTACAGTCTCACAATCAGATTCAAGAGAAGCTTCTAAGTTTTTGTGAATTTACCCAGCTAACAGATGGAGGATGAGTGTAGCAGAGACCGGTCTGGGAAAAAGGAATGCCATTTTATACAAGTATGGTGGTAGAGTTAGAAGCTAGTTTGACTGCTTGCTAAAACAGCTATGAGAAATTCAGGCACAATTAAATTCTGCACAGTATTTGTTTCTTGTAGAATATCAGAACCCAGTATGGACTGGCTTATCATTTTCTTCCTCAGCAACATTTGACAGCCAACTTCTTTGACACTGAAGGGAACGCAGGACAAGCTACGCTTGTTTAAAGTATTAAGGCTTACTTAAACATTACATATCAAAACACCTAGGCATTAGATAAAAAGGTAGGCTGACAAGGTGATGTAGAGGACGAGGGAGGAGTGTCAGAGTATTCTAAACAGGAAAATGATCATGAGGAAAGACAGGATGCTATAACTGCACCAGCCCGTAAGGAGTTTAAAAGAACTTCTCAAAAGGAACCTGATAAGTACACAGAGGTTCCAAATGTGTGCCCAACTTCAGAATCACCTGTGTACTAACAGTCACAGCTGAACATGTACTAACAATTGCAACTGAATATGGTGAACTGGCTGTAGTACATCCTTCTGTACCAGTCAAGGCATAGGGGTGACCAGAGCCAGGGCTTCTCTTTCTTGTGACCCCCCCCCCCCCCCAGAAGAAAGATCATAAATGTAAGGGTCCAGTACCAACATTTTAAGTATTTAGCACCTTCCTCTCTCACATGAATAACTCCACCAAGTGGTTCCTGCAAGTGAAATCTATCACTTCCAGGCCTTAATGCTTGATTGAGCGAATGAGGGACCTAGAATTGGGTGATTACCATCAGTCCAGTACGAACAACAATGCTAAAAGCAGTACTATGCCAAGGCCTGAGGGCACTTACTTTAAATACTCCAGGCTGCGCCCTGTTACAAAGTTTACTTCTTGTGACTCCACATTTAATATCTACACGGACGTTAGTTGAGACATCAGGGACCGCGACTGGACTGCCTCACAGAAAAGATAGGAACTCACCACACTAAGTTTCTCTGAGGCGGCATCCAAACTTACTGTACATTGTCCAACTAGAAAAAATGCTTCACCAACCACATGGCTTGAAGCTGGCTGGCAATAGCATAGGAAGAAGAGAGAGATGGCCTTTGGGTCTGGTCTAGACCTTTCATTAACCCTCGTTGAAATGGAGTGTTCTTTTCTGTGGGTTAATGAAAATAAACAGACTTGCTCAACGAGCAGAGAGTATCAGAAACAAGCAGCAATATCTGTTGATAAGTTTGAAGAAAAAGAATACCCTTACAGGGGTTTTGAAAACGGTGATGATGAGAGCAGATAAGGTACTAGGACCAGACTTGCTGGTGAAAGAAATAAATAAAGAAAAGCACGAGTCACGAGTAGTACAACTAACCATAAAATACAGCCAAAGAATTGGTGAAATAAAGTGTTAAATAAATTTTAGATTTTAGAAAATGATGAAGATGTCTAGTATGTAAAAAGGAACAGCCTAATGACTACATATAGGGGCGCAACATCTGTGAGAGATGGACCAATACGAATCAAATTTGTGGACAAAAACAAAGAATAATTTCTGGCAGGATTGCAACGACGAGGCTTCTGCAGTGCAAAAAATGTACAGTGTGTAGACCTCTGAAGAAACAGCACACTGGCTAAGTATGGCAAAAAAAATTAAATAAAAAAAAATTGGTAAGTCAATTTGAAGTATCTGTATTAAAATGTATGTGTAACAAGCTACTTGTTGGAAGCACAAAATGTAAACTGAAAAACGCTGCAGAGCAACTGAGAGCGTTAAAGAACAAATGCTTCTCATGTCCAATATCAAGACATTAGATTGGAAAACAAAAGCGTGAATGATTCATTAAAATGTATGGGGATTGACATAGTTGAAAAAAATGTATCAAGGAAAAAGCAAACAGAATCACAAAAATTACTGTATTTGCATACTTACAGTCTAAAGGGAATGACCTGCATGCACATTTAGAACATTTATAAACAGTGATTCCCAACGTTACGACTTCTGTGGACCCAGACTTTATCATTACTGGAACCCGGGGACACCCACTCTATCATTATTGGAATCTGGGGATCGCCACACTGGTCATTACTAGAAGCCGGGGACCCAGGCCCAAAGATGGTCAATGATTTGAACCGCAAAAAGATACACAAAAAAATACAGATAAAAACATTCAACAAGCACAAACAAATGATAACATTTTATTTAATTTGCAAACATAAACGAAAATAAAAAATAATAGGAAGGCTGGTGCTTTTCTAAATTCAATTGAAGCCACACATCTACCATATTATATTATGTCTGAAGCACCTGCACTGCTCTCGCAAATCAATGT
Organism: Pleurodeles waltl; assembly: GCF_031143425.1. Taxonomy (NCBI): domain Eukaryota; kingdom Metazoa; phylum Chordata; class Amphibia; order Caudata; family Salamandridae; genus Pleurodeles; species Pleurodeles waltl. The sequence goes on along the minus strand of NC_090442.1, from coordinate 1,006,481,386 downwards.
GAGAATACTGGTTTAATTTTTAGCTTCCAATTTAAAATTCCTTGATATCTACAGTAAGCTTCACAATTTTCAATTGTACATCTAACCACCTTATTTACATACACTTTATTAATCTGTTAATAATAATTATTTTTCTAAGCAGTCACAGAACCCCTGAGAAGGCTACACGAAACCCCCAGGGGACCCCAGAAAACAAGTTGGGAATCACTGCTTATGAACATTTCTAGTACATAATAAACAAATGAATGGTTCAGCAATGGGATTTCCTAGTCATACAAAAAATGTTGCAGTGGTACAAAATAGCACCCGCTGGAGGGAAGTATTATCAAATGTGCATTATTGGCAAATTGAACAGGTTTCCCTCTATATGCAATGATATATTGATTTAGAAGGATTCTTTTGATAAAAACTGGCTGTATCACACACGTTATTGTCTTAATGTACATTCAGACATTTTCCCGCTTTGCGAACCGCCAGGGGTCCCCAGAACACATGTTGGGAACCACTGCTTATGAACATTTCTAGTACATTATCAACAAATGAATGGGCTGGCAATGGGATTGCCTAGTCATACAGAAAATGTGGCAGTGGTACAAAATAACACCCGCTGGAGGGAAGTATTATCAAATGTGCATTATTGGCAAATTTAACAGGTTTCCCTCTATATGCAATGAAATATTGAGTTAGTAGGATTCTTTTGAAAAAAAAATGGCTTAGTGTCTTAATGTATATTCAGACATTTTCCCACTGGAGGGATGCTCATCTTAGTTGCATTACAAGTTAAAATGGCAAACTTCATGACCCATTTTCCTTGAAAAAGTTGCAATTTTAGAATACATAAAGAAAACAATAATTTTACTACTACATATATGTATAGCCCACACTTACTTACCTGGGGAATTAAGGTGGAATATGGAACTCACATGGACTGGTGAAGTTTTTAAAACAGAAAGGAACGAGGGACTCGTTATCCATGACTAGGTTATGCAAGATGACAAGCCCTTTAACCATTCTGTAACTAAAGGATCTAGTAGAACAAATTTCCGGTTGTGCATCTCAATTGATTTGTCATGAAAGTCAGAGTTTGTTTGAGAAAAATTAGCAGCAAGACTGATCTAATGCACGGGAAGTGGTTTGAATTAAGCTGACACAGGTGACTCAGTTGTTGGTATGGAACAGTCCCCCCCCACCCCCCCAACCTAACCTTAGCCTACCTAGCAGCCCGGACATGGAACACACTTCAGCTGAGGCCGACCATATCACTGAGGCAGTTCAGGAAGGACCTCAAGACCTGGCTCTTCAACTGAGCAGCACACCTTCTTTCAGAGCCTTGAGACTCTATGGATGATTAGCCGTGTTTTACAAACCCTTTATTGGTAAGGATTTGTAGCCAAATTGTACAGCCATGCTGTACAGTGACAAGGCTACTGAGCAGCGTGCTGACATAAAATTAGGGACAAAAGGCTAGGATTACAGCTCTGACTACTCCATCTCTGCCATAGCCAAACTTCTCTGATGGCTTGATGAAGTAAGGGCCCTCAGAACTGGCTATATTTATATGTTAGTGTGCCCAATTAGGATGGGTGGATATATAGCGTTTTTTTACTCTCCATCACCAGCAGGCAAACCCTGGTGTAAAGGACAGTAAAAAACAAATAATGCCCCCCTCACCAAAGGATATTACTCCTATGGCATGCGAGGCATTTTCTTTTTTCTTTAAAAAAAAAAAAATACTGCTTTGGGATTTGTTTTAAAACTTTTTTTCAAAAAAAGTTTTGTTCCTGTCAATGCTTGTCTTAGTTTGGTGCAGGGCTCTGTCAACATGACTGCAGTTCCTGGCAATGCGTTCATAATGACCGCCAGCTTGGCAGAAATTTCTAAATCTGGGGGACAGTACCTCTGTCAGGGTGACTGAGTAATTTACCACGTCTACCAGAGTATAAATCAGGGCCGGAGTTCTTTAAAATAGGGAATGACTACAACTACTAAAAAACAGCTTCTACAGATTTCAATTTAAAGAACTTTAAAGACAGTTTTTGCACAGCTATTTCAAGATGACAACCATTTTTCCAATTCATTCTGTGAAATGACAGTGAGCTTGTGAAATATTTTTTGTTCCATCTTTAGAAATTACCTCCTACCTGGCTGTTGCTCAAAGAACCGTATTCAGTTTGCTCACCAGGACATTTGCAATATATGCTTGTTTGAAGCCACTTACAAGCAGAGGTGTTATAATATTGAGCTTAGTGGGTTAATACCCCTGATTTCGGGGGGTGAGACTGGCAAGTCAGTTTTAATTCTTAGGGCAGCTTATTATTCTCTGAGACTGGATAAGTGAGTGAAAATCAGTTGGCAATATTACCACCTGTAAATTTCTCAGTCAGGAATGTGCACTATCCAAAATCTCATATGAACAATTATCATATGAAATGACTAAGCCACATTCATGCACAAACCCACAAGGCCTAAAGAACTGGCAAGAAATGTAGTTGCCTTGAAATAACTTTACAATAATTTGTGTTCATTCACAAAAAGGGTGAACCGTATTTCTTCAAGCTTCACAACATATAGAAAGTATGGCTGATGAGCAATACCCCGCAAAATTGTCAAACCAAAAGAAAGAGAAATGAAGGCTCTTAATAGCAGATGTAATAATAACTAGGTTACAGATTATGACCTCCACAGGAACCAATTCTATCAATATTTTCAGTTCTGACATGCGCTTCTGCCCTCTGTTTCTGGTTTGGATAAGTTTCCAAGTTCAGTCCACTGGAGGCATAGGTGTTACGTGGTGACCACATACGATTCAAACTTTCATACATCTATAAATCTCTTGTCACACATATCCCCAAAATTCCTTCCTTAGACTGCGCACAGCTTGGGCACACAACCTTGACAACCGATGGACGATGAGTCGCAAGAAGCCTTGGGATTCTCACTGGAGACTACTATTAAGGCTCAGATTTGCTTTATGCTGTTACAATACCTATGTCAGGTCTATCCTATGACGTCCACGTTGTGGAAAATGGATGTGATCACTTTACCACTGTCTGAATTCCTCTAATCATCAGAGAAACTTTCCCCATAAGGTTTGGGGCTGATGAGTCCTTAGCGGTTTTTGGCATGACTAAGGGGTGAGTGGGAGGGGGGGAATTTGCTGGGCTTGTCCCTCCCTAGTGATCCCAAATTAGCCCTTTTGCATGTGACTAACAACATCGAAGGCAGCAGGTGCAAAAGTCTTACTGTGGATTGGACTGGTGGGGGCCAAAGATGATTAAATTCTATTCTGAAGCCCATCACAAAACGTCAAACACATTAAAATATTGTTGCTTTCTGATGGCCATCTCAGCCTTAGGTTGGTCTTCCCCCAAACCTTTTGCCTTCATTCCTCATGTTTTGAAACTTTGTTTTTCTTGGCCTTATGACACTGTGCTCTTTACCGCTGCTAACCAGGGTTAATCCCTTCGCTGCCATGCCTTTTCCCCCTCAGATGCCAAGCCTTTTTTTGGCTATTTGGGGCAGTTCGCGCTTAGGCCCTCATAGCATTTTGTCCACATAAGTTACCCACACCAAATTTGCGTCCTTTTTTCCCCAACATCCTAGGGATTCTAGAGGTACCCAGACCTTGTGGGTTCCCCTGAAGGAGACCAAGAAATTAGCCAAAATACAGCAAAAATGTTGTTTTGTTTAAAAAACAAAATGGGGAAAAAGGGAAAAAAGGGCTGCAGAAGGCGGCTTGTGGTTTTTCCCCTGAAAATGGAATCAACAAAGGGGTGCTAAAATCACCATCTTCCCAGCTTTCAGGAACTGACAGACTTGAATCAGAAAACCCCATTTTTCAAAACAATTTTGGCATTTTACTGGGACATACCCCATTTTTACTATTTTTTGTGCTTTCAGCCTCCTTCCACTTAGTGACAGAAATGGGTGTGAAACCAAAGCTGGATCCCAGAAAGCTAAACATTTCTGAAAAGTAGACAAGATTCAGAAGTCAGCAAGGGGTCATTTGTGTGAATCCTACAAGGGTTTCCTACAGAAAATATCAGCTGAAATAAAACAAGTATTGAAATTGATGTGAAAAAATAAAAAAATTTCTCAATGTTTTACTCTGTACCTTTTTCCTGCAATGTCAGATTTTTAAAAGCAATATACCGTTACGTCTGCTGGACTCTCCTGGTTCCGGGGACATATGGGGCTTGTAGGGTCATCAAGAACCCTAGGTACCCAGATCCAAAAAATGAGCTGCACCTTGCAATTGGTTTTCATTCTATACCAGGTATACAGCAATTCATTTGCTGAAATATAAAGAATGAAAAATAGGTATCAAGAAAACCTCTGTATTTCCAAAATGGGCACAAGATAAGGTGTTGAGAAGCAGTGGTTATTTGCACATCTCTGAATTCCAGGGTGCCCATACTAGCATGTGAATTACAGGGAATTTCTAATTTACACGTCTTTTTTACAGACTGTCTTACATTTGGAAGGAAAAAATGAAGAGCAAGACAAGGAGCAATAACACTTGTTTTGCTATTCTGTGTTCCCCCAAGTTTACCACTAAAAATGGTACCTCACTTGCGTGGGTAGGCCTGATGCTCACAACAGGAAATGCAACATGGACACATCACATTTTTACATTTAAATCTGATGTGTTTTTTGCAAAGTGCCTAGCTGTGGATTTTGGCCTCTAGCTCAGTCTGCACCTAGGGAAACCTAGCAAACCTGCACGTTTTTCAAAACTAGACACCTAGGGGAATCCAAGATGGGGTGACTTGTGGGGCTCTCACCAGGTTTTGTTACCCAGAATCCTTTGCAAACCTCAACATTTGGCTAAAAAACACTTTCGGCTCAAATTTCGGTGACAGAAAGTTCTGGAATCTGAGAGGAGCCACAGATTTCCTTCCACCCAGTATTCCCCCAAGTCTCCCGATAAAAATGATACCTCACTTGTGTGGATAGGCCTAGTGCCCGCAGCAGGAACTGCCCCAAAACACCTGCGTTTTTGGTCCTGGGCTCAGCAGCCCTCTAGGGAAACCTACCAAACCCAGACATTTCTGAAAACTAGACACCCGAGAAAGTCCAGGGAGGTGTGACCTACGTGGATCACTCGATTTCTTAGCCAGAATCCTCAGCTAACCTCAAATTTAGCTAAAAAATAATTTTTTCCCACATTTCTGTGTGGGATCACCACACTGGGACAAATTTCCTACCACCCAACGTTCCCCTCAGACTCCCAGTAAAAATGATACCTCACTTGTGTGGGTGGGCCAAGTGCCTGTGACAGGGAAGAGCCAAAAACATGTCAAAATTGAGGGGGAACCAAAGCGGGTCCAAAAGGGCAGTTTGAAAAAAATATATATTTTTAGGCTGACAAGTGCAGCAGAATTTTTATCGGTATAGATGGTACAATGTTGGGTGGTAGGAATTTTGTGGATTCCTGCAGATTCCGGAAGGTTCCATCACAAAAATTTGGGAAAAATGTCTGATTTCCAGCAAAGTTGGAGGTTTGCAGGGCATTGTGGTTAATAAAATGGTGCGGGTGCATGTGAAGCACATCACCCTGGAATCAACCAGATGTTTAGTTTTCAGATGTGTCTGGGTCTTGTGGATTTTTCTACATCGCAGTGTCCCAAAGTAAAAAAAGTGCAGTCCTCACCATTCCAAGTAGGACGATTTTGAGAGTTACCAAGCTGTCATGGCCCAAATGTAAAAACAAAACCCAAAATAATCAAATGTCTTCTTGCTTGCCGTGGGATAAGATGTTTTAATGTGCGGGGAGAGCTGAAAGACTGTTACCCCCTTCAGTTGGGGTGGGGGCATAACCAGGCCCATACTTGTTGGTAGCCACAACCCCAGTATTTTTGTAATTTCTTTTTTTTATTCCATGCCATCTAGTAGACTTTCTGCAACCCCCACACGGGGTGTGGACCGGAGGTAATTGCCCCATCGGCCCAGTGGTGGGCAGAACAACATTGGCGCATTTATTTGGGTATTTAATACCCCCACCCTCTTATTTTGAAAAAAATTCTTCCCTGGTCTCTGGTGGGCTTTCTGTAAAGTATTAAGGCTTACTTAAACATTACATATCAAAACACCTAGGCATTAGATAAAAAGATAGGCTGACAAGGTGATGTAGAAGACGAGGGAGGAGTGTCAGAGTATTCTAAACAGGAAAATGATCATGAGGAAAGACAGGATGCTATAACTGCACCAGCCCGTAAGGAGTTCAAAAGAACTTCTCAAAAGGAACCGGATAAGCACACAGAGGTTCCAAATTTGTGCCCAACTTCAGAATCACCTGTGTACTAACAGTCACAGCTGAACATGTACTAACAATTGCAACTGAATATGGTGAACTGACTGTAGTACATCCTTCTGTACCAGTCAAGGCATAGGGGTGACCAGGCCAGGGCTTCTCTTTCTTGTGACCCCCCCCCCCCGAAGAAAGATCATAAACGTAAGGGTCCGGTACCAACACTAAGTATTTAGCACCTTCCTCTCTCACATGAATAACTCCACCAAGTGGTTCCTGCAAGTGTAATCTATCACTTCCAGGCCTTAATGCTTGATTGAGCGAATGAGGGACCTAGAATTGGGTGATTACCATCAGTCCAGTAAGAATAACAATGCTAAAAGCAGTACTATGCCAAGGCCTGAGGGCACTTACTTTAAATACTCCAGGCTGCGCCCTGTCACAAAGTTTACTTCTTGCGGCTCCACATTTAATATCTACACGGACTTTGAGTCATCAGAAAGATTTTCACTACAATTGAAAAGTTATTTATAGGTGTTGTAGCATGCAACACAATATAATTAACTTTTCTTAATCTGTCTTTTTGATTAAACAAATATATAATTTATATTCTACAAAGGTATGCAGCACTGCAAACTTTGTGTAGAGTTACCCATTGTTACCCATTGTATCAACACCAGAAGGCTGGCAGTCTGAGATGCCTGCACTCTAAATCAAACTCATGTTGTAGGCACTTTAAGGCTCTGCAGAAGGCACATATGCTTATCTAGTCACAGAGGTATATTCTTGAGAGTTTTCCAATGATATTTAAGTACCTCATTTTACCTCTTATCTCAGGATTCCTTATTCAATTTCTCCACTTACGTAGTGGCATTTCACACTGTGAGAAGTTTGATGATACTAAGAAAATAATACAAATGGATTCATATAGGGGAGCTTTCACTGCCATTCACTGAACTTACCAGCCCACACTTAACTACAACACGCTCTTTGGGTGGGACATCATCCCTTAGTGTGCATTGGTCCAGGAAGGGCTACTGGTGCTATAAAATTGCCTCCAGCTTCCCGCTGCGTGGGAAGCTTTCACTGGCATTCATTGACCTTACTGGCCGCTGCACTGGGCGCTTTCACTGCCATTCACTGAACTTGCCAGCCCGCACTTTGAACTACAACAAGCATTGGGGTGGGACATCATACCCCAGGGTGCATCAGTCCAGGAGAGGCTTCTGGCGCAATAAATTGGCCTCCAGCTCTCTGCTGCGCAGGATGTGCCTCGGCAGTGGCCCCCGTCATAACCAGTTAGAGGCTGGGCTGGGCCCACTCTTTTGAGTGGTTCAGCCTTTGGATATTAGAAAGGTATGAATTGCACTTGGTTTGAACTTTGGGGTTTGAGACTAATATTTGACGTTTATCTTATATTTTGTATCTGGGGTCAAATAGGGAAACAAAAGGCCTATTTGGGAGCTATTTCGAGCACCTGGGTTCAAACACATTCTACTATAGACAATTTTTTGGTGCAAGCAGTTGATCTGGTCTTGCATGAAATCTAATTGGCAGAGCAACGACTTTCAGTCCTTGCCTTGAGTATTGGTAATAATGCTCCTAATGGTGTTTCTTCTCCCCTCCTCGAGCCCGTGGTAAAAGATGGAAAAAATTGCAAACGTAACAGTAGACTAAACCCAAGCAGAATTTGATGGCATATGGGATTGATAATACAGATGTCCCGTGTGCCCCAAGTGTAGATCTGTGGGATAGGTTGTGCTTTGGTTTTAGTGCAAAGCTGCAACCCGTCTACGACCAGTTATCCAGCACTGAATCTCAGGTGAGTGTACTGATGGCACCTGGTCGTGTTGGCAACTACTTGTTACAAAACACTTTAGAAGTTAATTCTTTGTCCACTATTGTATGTTCACAATCACCCATCTCAATACCTTTGATTGCTAATTCACACTCTATTACTCCACCAGCAGGCTCAAGACCTCCATTAAATTCCAGGGGGTACCGAGTCAGGAGGGTGTGTGAATCCAGTGCTGACTTCAGCTGTGGTTCCAAGAACGGATGTAAACCTTGTGGCCGAGGATCTGGGAGTCTGGTGCCTGTAACTAGGCAGCCTAAAGCTCACTTCCGCAACGTCCCTGTCATTGATCTCCCCCGCATCTAGCCCATATGTAATTGTTTTATCTACTTTGAACTGCCTACAGACAGGAGTGATTGAATCAGCATGGGCCCTAAAAAATAAGGTCACTTACTGGCTAAAAAAACAATGTAGGTGGTAAATGGGATTTCTATAATGAGATCATTTCTGCCCAGATGTGGGAGGTCTAGTACATTTGAGGAGACAGTCTCTAGAAAGGTATTGTGGTATTAATGTCTGTAATCCTGCGGCAGCAGGGGAAGCATCTTTGGCTAGAGCTGGCATGGTCAAATTAAGTTTAATTAGAATTTTGCCACTAGAATTCTTCTATAGGAATTCAACTCAGCCAATCACCAGAAGCAGCAGGGTTTGGCCTCCAGACCAGTTTCTGGCTAGGTGACAAGCACAGTGTGATCCTCCTCTTTATAATAGGTTCCAGACTCTCCCAGGTCTGGACAAGTGCTTGACATGCTAGACAGGAAAATGCATTTGTGGGTGTGGCACTTGGCAGGGGGATGGAGACTTATGAGCCTGGAAGAATATCTGTGGGCGGGTCTACCATCCCCCACCCATCCCCTGACCCTTAGCTATTTGTGCCCCCCCTCCCCCTTCCAAGCCTAATTCTCAAGAATTGGATAGCTCTGTAGCATCAGGACAGAGATGTGGTAGGAGGAGGACTGATTGCCAGGGTGATCCTGAAATGCCACAAGAAAATAACTGGGAGAGTCAACTATGTTGTGTGTTAGAGAATGTGTTGATTCTGTGCGTGTTGGTTTTTATGCCTTTATCTGCCTGGAAAAACACTAGGGGTGGGGATAGTTTATTAACCCCCTTTGATGTTAAAGTTATGGATATGGCCATGATGGGGACCCATAGCAGCCTAATTAATAGGTTGCTGTCTTGCAAAGTAGCTGTCATCGAAGATGTCTTGCCCTGAGTGGTGCGCATTTGTCGACCCACGATATTTGCATATTTCAAGAACCATTGTCAACATCACCAATGTTCCGTCTTGATTACGTAACATTTAGTAAGAAAGCCATACTAAATAGTAGGGGGAGTTATTATTTGGGCTAAAGCCACATTGAGGTGTAGTATTAAAGAAATAGTGTTGGACTCCCTGGATCTAGTGTGCATTTTATTAACCTCGCCAACTACGGCTACATGTTGCAGTTATAACATCTACAGTTGGCCTACAGTGAATAAAACAGAGTCAACTGTGTTGCAAATGCTGTCTGCCCATATATCTGAGCTCCCGAGGGATGTTATATAAATAGTGGGGGCGATTTTAACTGTCAATTTGAACCCTTGGACACCCACATTGAGTTTTATTCAAATGAGGAAGATCTACAATGGGATATCCCCTCTGTAAAAAAAAAAAAAAAAAAAAAAAAATACCAAATCCTTTGTATTAAATGCAGGGCTAAGAACATATAATGGCAGGACTAGATTGGACAAAGACAGCAAGCATGCATATAATAGAGCACACCACACATATCTGATTGATTACTTTTTACTTGATGTCTGGCTGTGAACAAGATTTACTAATATGATATTTTGAACTCACCAGGATAGTGACCATAAAGTGTTGGCCTTAATACTAAGGAATTTATTTGGAGTTGCACAGGCAGATGAAAATGAACCCTTTGCTAGTAGATTAGTGGTGGCCTCAAATAGACGAAGGGTTAAATGGAGCATGCTGTCATCCTCAAAAGAATTAACTGGTAATATTTATAAGGTGGTCTCAGAGGTGATGAGGGAAATGTTACTTTTGTTGGATATGCCTATGAATCACAGTCCAGCTTTAAGTCAGCTGAGCAAAATACATACAGAAATGTTTCTCAAGAAATGGTCTTTTAGAGGTTGGTGGTTCCTCTAGAAGGCACCGTACTCCAACATGGTATAATGTGCAATGTAGTGTGGAGAAGTGTGGCACAATGGTTAGAGCGGCAGACCCTGATGCAGAGATCTGGCCCATGACCAGGGTTCAATTCCCGCCTCGGCGGGTCTTGGGCTCAATTCCCTTGGACCAGATAATTCTCGCCTCAGTGCCTAATCTAACTAATGGGTCCTGCTCTGTAACTCTGGGCAATAGCTTGCTTAATCTCCACAACGGCCCTAACAGCGCTTGGATGCCTGGCTTCACCCTGGGGGTGCCCAGAAGTGGGCGCCTCACAGGGAAAAGCCAGGAGGGGTTCCACAGCGGTATGCGTACAGCGCCTTGAGACCCTAACGGGTGAGTAGTGCGCTATACAAGTGCGAAGTTTAATGTGCTTCATGGGTGTCTAAGAGGTGCAATTAAAACATGCAACTTGTCCTTAATTCAAGAAACTAGAAGAGTATATACAGAGACTATAACGGGAAGCTAAAAGAGAATGGGAGATTAAGAGATGGGAGGGACTTCTTGTAGCACTTTAGAGTAAAGATTTCTCTAGCTTTTGAAATATTGGAACTACTGGCTCCAGTGAAGGGTTCATTCTGGTGGAAAACAATATTGCCATGGCAGATTGGATTGTTCACTTTTCTAGTTTATATTCATCAGGTGAATGCTTAAATCAAGCAAACTGCACTCTGTTGAAACCACTATAATTAGCTGTGGTGTAGTCTACCCCATTTGGGGTTCCTGTTCATTAGTATGTGGTCCCCAAGAGAACATTAATTTCACTTTTAAAAAGGTAAAACTGGCCATTTTTAAAATTGTGAGCCATCAAGCACTTGGCCTAGATAAAATCACAGGATATTTGTTTTTAGATCAGGTTGATATAAGGGTTCCCTATTTTACAGTTGTATTTAATGCTATTCTCAATGGGGCCCTTATTTCACCAACTTGGACAGGTGCTGAGACTGTACCTGTATACAAGAAGGGCTCTAGAGATAATCCATCGAACTATAGGCTGATTAGTTTAATAGATAGCACTCAGAAACTTTTTGCTGGGGTTATTTTGAATAGACTACAGTAATGAATGAACGCTTTTGATATATTGACTTCAGTACAAGCAGGCTTTAGGGAGCAAATCAGTACATTGGACCAGGTCTTTCATTTTTTATTATGATATCGGAAATTCGTACAGCTGGAGGTGGGTGATTATATGTAGTATTTGTTGATCTTTGGCTAGCTTTTGACCTAGTCCCAAGTCCCAAGTTGTGGCGGACCCCAGATGATATGGGAGTTCCACTTTATTTTATATTACAGTCTGTTGTAGATGCTAATTACCTCACAATATCATCCGGTCTCTCCAGTTTTGCAGGTTTGTAATCACCAGCTGTTAGGAGGTACCCTCTATGGAGCTGAGCTATGGGGGTACACCATCCCTGATTAAAACTGAGACTCGTTTTACGTGACAAATGGTGTGTCTACCATAAAGTACACCATTGCTCTCCTTACACATGGATTTAGAGCTTAAATCAGTCCTTGATAAAGCACGGTTACGCCCAGTTTTGCTTTGGTGGAGGATATGAGCAACCCCAGAACTGAGCTCCTATAAAGAGCAGGGTTAGATTGAGGTTTTGCGCCTGCCTGGGGTGGGTAAGATTCATTGGATTAAGTATGTGCATGTGACTCCGTTAGCTATTGGCCTTGAGCTTCTCTGAACTATGCCAGAGGAGGAAAGTGCAATTTCTAAAGGGCAATTAAAAGGTGCATATTGGTTGCATCAAATGGGATTACTGTGTCGACGGTCCATTATGTGCTCTGTGACACAGGCGTTTCTCTTAAAAGAAAGATGTTTTCAAATTGGAGTTGTTTGTGGATGAAACTGAGCCAAATGTGAAAAGGAAGTTCTTTCTCCAATTTAGGTATGGTACTTTCCCCCTCAGTTTGCACACTGTAGGGTGGGTTAAGTTGGGGAATCCTAGTACCAGAGAACTGAACAGCATGTTTTATTCTCATGTCCTATGTATCTTAGCCCGAGAAGGAAGAGGATTTCTCCCTTCTGTCGTTCTCTTGAAATAAAGGAATATGGAGAACTATATAGAATTATTCAGGCAGACACTACACAAATTGTTGTTTTTGCCATTTCAAAGTACTTTATGTCGATCTGGAGGATAAGGATGAGAGTGACTGAATGAACTTTTTTTTTATATTTATTATGTAACGGCCTTTTTAAATTGGTGCAAATTTAGTCTTATTGATACTGTGATCTTATTTTCATCAGTTTTATCACTACTTGTTATTAGGATTTTATCTTTACATGATTGTATTATTTATTAATTAATATATGTATGTTTTAATGAATGGCGATTTTGCCAAATCAAGAATAAAGTAAAGATTCCAATAGTAATGGTTTCATGTACCCTGCAGCTCTACTTTCATAAGCATTTTCCTTATAAGGCAAAATCCCTCAGTCATGCCACTGTCTAAATTGCCCTGTTTTGGGGATTCATTGCTGGGCTTTTACTGCAGTGGGCGTGTTGCAGGGTACCCCTGCTGCGTATTTGTTATTAGGGTGGGCTTTAACAACAGCAGCTTTTGCCTGTGCTGTCCATTTGACACATTGTACTCTTAGTTGATAAAGAGTTAAGCAGGGTGGTGAAGGTGGCATCTGAGTTGATGGTAAAAAAAAACAACAGGTAAGTAAGACTGGCTGAAAGGAACACCTTAAAGTGTCGGATCTGCAAGTCAGGCTATCAGTCCAGCAGCCCAGCTCAGCCCAGCGCACAGAAACTGACCGGGGGGCTAAAGTCCAATTAGCCCATTGGGCGTTGCACGTCAGAGGAAGAGGACAGGTGATAGAGGATGGGGCAAGGACATGAAAAACAAAAGGTGGGCGAAAGGAGACTGGTAAGGAAACACTGAGGGCTTAGAAGTACACGAGGGCGACAGAGAGGGAACTACAAATACACTAAGGTGACAGATGGAATGCTTGAATTAATCTCAGTCACTGGCAATTGCTCAGGGCCACATCCCATTCCATAGTTTATGGCCCACCATGCCACCTCACTTTAGACCCAGCCATATGCAAATCAGCACTGACCTGATCCTCATGGGAACAGTCCAGCCCGAACTGCCAAGCCAGGTCCTCCTCCTTGTACTGGAATGCAAGCAACCTAGAACTGGTTGAATCCTGATAAAGGCTCATTCCAGCTTGATTCCCATGGCACAGTAAGCACAGGACCCACATCTGGGGATATTAGGCACACTGAGGGCATCAACTGCAAGGCGATGGATGGACCACTTGAATTAATCTCGGCCACTAGCAATCGCTCGGGCCGCATCCCATGCCATTGCTTTTCACCCACCATGTCACCTCAGTTTGGACCCAGAAGAACAAGACACTTAGCTTTGGTAACAAATTATCTGGTAGAGACATTCTAGTTGCATATTCCTTACCTTAGAATTTCCCCTGGGCGTCAGACTGAATCCGGAGATTTTTCTTCAAGCAGTCCCCTGGCACGTCGCCAGGTAGTGTCTGTCGACTCCACGTCAGTCTGCTTCGTGGTCGCTGTGATGACGTCGCAGTTGACTATAGGTGCCACCCTGGCGTGCTGACGTCAGTTTCTTTTCACAACTTTCCACGCCAGAAGCGCATAGCCATGAAGAACACTGAGATTGGTGCGGTAGAGACTAGGGCCCTGAAAGGGAAGTCCCTGTCTCTACAAATCAGTTCGCAGAGTGGGAAGGATGGGTGGGTCAGTAAGAAATGTGAAACTAGAATATGTCTCTACCAGATAATTTGTTACCAAAGGTAAGTAATTGTTCATCTGATAGAGACTTCTAGTTGCACATTCCTTACCTCAGAATAGATAGCAAAGCGTTACCATACCCGAAGGTGAATCTGCAAACCAAGATCATACTAAGAAGTCCTGCAGGACTGAATGGGCTAAGTAGCCATCTCTGTGGACCTGACGGTCCAGGCAGTATTGTTTAGTGAACGTGTGCAGGGAAGCCCATGTTGCGGTATGCCAGATTTCCAGGACTGGAACTCTGTGTGCTAATGCAGTGGTTGCGCCAGTTGCTCTGGCAGAGTGAGCACACAAACCATAAAGGGGTTGCTTCTTAGCCCAAGCATAGCACATTTTGATGCAGAGAACAACCCATCTAGAGATGGTCCTTTTCTGCACCGCCTGTCCTTTCATCGCATCCACGATTAAGGTAATATGCCAACCCTCTTTTTGGATCCCAACAGTGGAGTCTCTCCTCTTCACGAGAAGGATGTAGGGGGTACGTAAAAAGTAGGCAAGGTGATGGACTGGCATACATGAAAGGGTGTGACCACTTTAGGTTAGAAAGAGGCTTTGGTTTGAAGCACCACTTTGTCAGGATGGACAGAGATGAAGGATGGCTTCTGAGAAAGCTTGCAGCTCACTCACTCTACATGCTGAAGTTATGGCTACAAGAAAGGCTGTTTTTAAAGCTGCAGAGGACAATTATGAAGGGGCTCAAAAGGAGCACACATGAGGAAAGCAAGTACTAGGTTCAAATCAGACTGGGGCATTATGAACAGGGTAGGCGGAAACATGTGGGTAAGACCCTTGAGGAATCTCCCAGCAAGGTGAGACTTAAAAAAGGAGGGTTGATCTGGTATTCTGAGGAAAGCATAGATGGCAGAAGGTAACCTTTAAGGGTGCCCAAAGCAAAGCCCTGCTGGGCAAGAGAGAGTACAAACAAATGAACCTCAGACAGGGGTGCAGAAAGGAGATCAGACTTGTTGGTACACCATGCCACAAATTCGTTCCAACAACAGGCATATACCTGGCTGCCAAGATGACATAGACTTTGGGCGGAAGGTCGAAAGCAGTCAACTGCTACCCCTCAATCTCAATGCAAGAAGGTTTGAAATTGGATAGGTTCGGTTGGAGAATCGTTCTCTGCTGCTACGACAGAAGATCCTCCTAAAAAGGCAGTAGGAGTGGAGGATCAATGGCAATGCTCAGCTCGTGATACCATACTTTGTGACACGTCTGGATGGAGCCACAAGATTTACTTGAGCCCGGTTGTTCTTGAGAACTCTGGGAACAAGTGGTATTGGCAGAAAGGCGTATAGGAGGCCTCAATTCCACTTGAGACTAAAATCATCACCGAACAGATGCTGAGTTGGAAACTCCAGCGGGCAAAACATCTGACATTGAACGTTCTCAGCGGAGGCGAACAGATCGAGCCAAGGCTCTCACCACTGCTGAAAGAGACCTTGTGCCACCTCTGTATGTAGACACCATTCGTGATCGACCATGCACTGATGGCCCGTTCATCTGATCCGGCATTCACGGAGCCAACCAGATGTTGAACCACCATGGATATGCCCTGATGTTCCAGCCACAGCCAGAAGTGCAAAGGGAAAAGGGTCCACGACTCCACCCAACCCTGCTTGTTGCAGTACCACATGGCGGTGTTGTTGTCTGTGAAAACCTGCACCGCTTTTCCTTTGAACGAGGGAAGGAATGCTTTCAATGGAAACCTGAATGCCCTGAGCTCCAGAAGACAGATGTGGAAGCCAACTCTGCCAGAGACCAGGTGCCTCTGATCTCCTCCTCCCCATGTGGCCTCCCCATCCCAGGAATGACACATCTGTCACTACTGTCAGATATGGTTGGGGAAGGGAGAGGGATCTGCCTTTGAGCCAATCATGGTTCGAAAGCCACCACTGTAGATCATGCGCAGTTCCCTCCAAGATCTGTACCATGTTGGAGAGACTCCCCTGATGCTGCCCCCACTGGAACTTCAGGTCCCACTGCAGAGCCTGCATATGCCGTCTGGCATGTGTGACCAGCAGGATGTAGGAGGCCATGAGGGCAGCAGCCTCAGAGTCATTCTCACAAAACCCAGGACAGAGACTGAAACAATGGTATCTTAACCTGAATAAACTGGATTCGCCGCTTGGGAAGATAGGCCCGAAACGGCACTGTGTCCAGAACAACCCTGCTGAAAGGGAGCATCTAAGAGGGAGTCAGATGTGACTTTGGCATGCTTATAGTGAACCCCAGTGAATCTAGGAAGTTCACCGTAGTCTGGAGGTGGGAGAAGACAGCCTGGGGCGAGCCCGCCTTCAAAAACCAGTCGTCGAGGTAGGGGAAGACTGAAACCCCTTCGCCTGCGCAGATGAGCTGCGAGCACCGCCATCACTTGTGTGACCACCCAAGGGGTGCTGGTAAGGCCAAAGGGGAGCATGGTAAACTGCAAGTGCTTGTGACCTACGACGAATCGCAAATAATGTCTGTGGGCAGGCAGAATGGAAATGTGAAAGTAGGCGCCCTGCAAGTCTAACGCTACCATCCAGGATCCAGGGCTGATAGGACCTGAGCTGGAGTGAGCATTTTGAAGTTCTCTTTTGTGGCGAACAGACAGAGACCACAGGACTAGGATAGGATGGAGGCACTTGTCCTTGTTGGGCACCAGAAACAAATGGGAATAACAATCATGACCTACTTCTGGCACAGGGACTCTACACTCTCTGTATGGCTCCATTGGCCAAGAGAGCAATAACTTCCTCGCGGAGAGGTGCTAAGTGATCCTCTGTCATCTGATCATAGGATGGTGGCAGGGCTGGAGGTTTAGTCTTGAAGGGGAGGGAGTAGCCCCTTGAGACGATTTGCAAACCCACTTGTCCATCGTGATGGGTATGCAGTGGAAGGTTTGGAGGCTGTAGTGGAGTGAGGGGGGAAATGGGCGACATGGTGGCTGGAGGGAAATGGATGCGGATGGGCGACTCTTCCGTAGCCACAAAAAGGGTGAAAAGAGGACTGAGGAGGGAAAGGGACAGCTGCAAGGCCAAGGGGCAAGCTGTAACCCAGGATTCCTTAAAGCGTTCGAATGATGAGTCTGCTTTGACTCAGAACAGATGGATGCCATTGGAAGGCATGTCCATGTGCGATTGCTGAACATGCCCCGCAAAGCCAGATGTCCTCAACCAAGTGTGGGGCCTCAAGGCGACAGTCAATGAAATGCCTAGTTAGTCGGTCGTGTCCAGCACACAATGGATCGTGAACTTGGCTGCATCTCTCCCGTCAACAACAGCTTGGGGAAGAATGGCCCGGACCTCCTCCGGTACCTGTGTGGCTGTATCCAATAACGTATGGGAATAGCGGCCCAAAAGGCACGCGGTCGTCAGACCGCAACGCCAGACTGGAGGAGTGCGGATGGGAATGCTCCAGAAGAGGAAGAAGCCTGGATGACCAAACTCCCAGGGGTGGGATGTTGGTTAAGGAATTTAGGGTCGTTAGGTGCAGTCCTATGGAGGCGTGACAGATTTGTTGCAGGGCAAAAAGGGTTTAGAAGTAGAAGCCCCAGGCTGAAGCTCCTCGGTCAGGATGTTAGCCCTGACAGCCCCCGAAGGCAGCTCGAGGCCCAAGACCTCAGCTGCTCTTCTCACCACCACTGAACAAGAGGTTCCCTCCTCCATAGTCAGGGAAGTGGAAGAAAAGCATGCCAGAGTCAGAGGAGGTGTCAAGACAAATGACTTCACCTAATTCCTGAACCCAGTCCATCTCAGGATCTTCTAGATACTAGTCTTCTGAACGGTCCAGCGACCCCTCCACACTCTCACTTATATGCTTGTATGCAAAAGGGTCAGGAACCAACCTGGTGAGCAAAGTCCCAGTTGAAGACGGAATCTGCTTCGTGTGATGTCGTTCTGGGGTCGTAGTTGGAAATCAGTATGGGAATCGATGTCGATCGAGGGCTCAACCAGTAGCGGAAGCGTCAACATCCTTGGAGGTGCTGGGGAAGGTTGCGATGGCACAACCGGCGTCTGCACGTATCGAGAAATGGATCCAGGGTGCTCCCCAGAGCCAGGGCCAAAGCTGCCGGTGCAGTATCCGAGGGGGCCCCCTCCAACCATACTGCATCTGAAGGTGCCACAGGAGGGTGGGTGTGCCCAGAAATTTAGGCGCAGGTCCTTGTAAAATACTCTACGTTGGGCAGGGGTGCCTCTGGGTCCCGGACACTACGCAAGGCGCAAAGCCAACCCTGATACAGGCTCTGAGGAGGGAGGCCTAGAGCGTCGACTCTCCTCCCACGCTGCATCATCTGAGCGACGGGGTGAAGTTAAAAAAACATTTGCTCTTCTTCGACTTCTTCTTGTGACCTGAATGTCCCGAAAATTTGGAGATGAAAGAGGACGAGTGATGATGGCTTCGTGAGTGGTCTCGTGACCTTCCTCTCAAATGAGACCGGGAGGAACATGAAGCCAAGAGCCGTGCCGCCATGAGCTTTAGGGACCACACCCTCAAAGCTTTTGGGTTCATGGCACAGGATTCGGAGCACAACTTTGGGTTGTGGTCGCACTCCGGACAACACAAGCACGAGGTGCAGATCCGTCACCAACATCATGAGGTGACAGGAGTCACACAACTTGAATCTGGGCTTATGGGAAGACATCTCAATGCACCAAGTAGGTCAAAAAAACTCCAACAAGTGGTCTTAGTCAGTCAAAAAGTCCCTGAGGGTTGCTCTTTTCTGGATCTGTATGTATGCTGACACGGAAAGAAAAGAACTGATGTCAGCACGCTGGGGTGGCACCTATATACGACCGCGGCATCATCTTGGTGCCCACGATGCCAATGACGGACGTGAAGTCGACCAATGGCACATGATGGCGCGCAAGTGTACTGTTCGAAGAAAAATCTTCGAATCCAGTCCGACATCTGGGGGAAATTCTAAGGTAAGAAATCTGCAACTAGAACTCCCTATCAGATATCTGCAAATCAACCATGACCCTGCTCCTCATGTGAACAGCTCATCCCGAACTGCCAGGCCAAGTCCTCCCTGAGCTGGAATACAAGCAACCTAGAACCGGTTTCACCCTGATAAGGGATCATCAGCCAGTTATAACTTGATTCCAGTGACACAGGGAGCATGGCACCCACGCCTGGGCATACCTGCAGCACTTAAGGCATCAACTGCAACAACAGCTTACTGATCAATGAAATGCTTGAATTAATCTCAGTCACTGACAAGGATCATGGCTGAGACTCTTGCTTTTAATAGAGGACCTACCCTCTACCCCCTCAACCAACAACCCAATTTCTCACAGTTTTTGCTAATGTGATTCTAAAAGCCTATCTGACTGCTATTTCCGATAAAGGCTTCTAAGCTCCTTTCTTTGTGGAATTATCTGGAAGTTTTATCTAGGATGCCTTACTGGCTAACCTAATAACATATCAATTGCCTGAGTACTCCATCTTGCTAAATTACCTTTAGGGACTGCTTTCTCTAACAGTTGGCAAGCTATTGACGAATGCGTTCAATGCCCCTTCTATTGCATTGGTTGGATTCTGTAAAAAGGAAGGCAGTTGGATGGATTGTTTACATGAAAATGTGATACTACCATTGGGATGAAAGTAGAATGTGTTTTCAATACTACCGTGTCTTTGTGAACCATTAACTAGGGTTGCTCCTCTAGAGGTCAATACAATTTGCTACCTCTCCTAAGATATTTGATTGCAACTGAGAAGTCTGTTTTCAATGTAAGATTAATTAATTTTAACTTGGAGCAACAGAACTGCACAGCTACCTTGTTTTTCCTTTCAGGTAGGGAGAACACAGTGATAAGAAGAGTGGCAGACATTAAGTTAAATAGGAGGAGAAAAGAGAGAAGCAGATCCGGGCATTTACCTGACAAAAAAAATTTCTTCCTTCCTTCCTGGAAACAGAAGACTTCCAAAAGCAATGAATAGAGTCTTCCTCCAAGAGTACCTTTAAAAAGCAACTTGACATGGGAATCGGAAACCCTCACTAAGTGATATGAACACTACTGAAAAGACTGCGTAGAGTATATGTGAAAAAGAACCATGCATTGGTGATGAAAGGCAACTTATGATGAAGGCCAAGAAATCAGAGAACTACGAAGGATAGTGCCTCAAGCATGCAGATATTCACTGTGAAGAGACAAGACAAATAGAAACATAGCTATACAGTATTACTGGATCAACAGTGTCATATCACATTTAGTTGTTTCCTCTCCTTTCTTATCAGTCCAAAGTATAGATGAATGGCCTTTATGGAACAGAAATGTGACTATCATTGCATTTTATCAAATTTAACACCAACAAGAATAACTTCACCCAGGGTAGACACAGGTGCTGGAAGTAGAGGTCCTGGGAGTGCTGCAGCACCCCCAAAATAACCATGCTGGAGTTCAAAAGGTAAATGAGTAATAAAGGTGCCTATATATTTTGATTTGTCACATTTTCTGTTGTTCAAAGTCAGAGGTCAAATGTCAGACAGTGTTTTCTGGCAAATAGCTACTTATTCTTTTAATATGGAGAATGGTATTTACTTTTCTTTCTTGGACTGCAAAGTGAGAAAAGTTTGTAAAGTGTATTATGTGACAATCCTGCTAATGTACAGAGAGTGAGAAGAGAAAGAATGTAAGATCTGTGTTTTTCCAACACACAATAAAATGTAAATACCAGTAGATGAACTCTACAAATATTTCAAACGTTGTCAGCTCAAAAAAGAAAAGTAATTCTGAAGTTTGATGGAGACAAAGGCTTTAATACGATCAAAACAAATCAAGACCCATTACTTGGTGATGTGCACATGAAACATTTTTACTGATACCCCACACATTATCTATTGTGTGTGTCCTATATAGTCTAAGCAGTAAAACTCTGTATTTCAATGGAAATGTGCTTTCTCTAAATGTAACATTGATAGCAGCACAGCCACTCTGAAAACGATTTCAGGACCACTGGGGATAGAGACCCTCTGAGATGTGACCAAATCATTAAGTTGCCCTGGTTGCAGCATGGAAACAACATCTTGATAAGTTTGTGTACAACATGGTTATGGTCACAATCTGAACTGCATTTATGAGCCAATGGTAAAGAGGACAACTTCAAGGTAGAACTGAAGTCAATGAAACTAGAAGACACTTTTTGGAATTGTCCTCCTAGTATCTGAAAAAGGATAGGAATGCTAAAACAGCTGTGCATTCCATTTAGGTCCTCATTTCTCTATTTACAATGAGGGCGTTGGTGTAGAAAAAGAAATCAAGCTGTCGACGGATGTGAAAGATTCAGCTATTATGTAGAATCAATATAACACTCATAGTAAGGAGGGAATGGCAACGTTGTGCCAACATTTTGTTAATGACAGATTAAATCCACTTTCTGCTGTATACTGATTGCCTTGTAGTGGACAGAAAGTTTAGAGTTTTAAATCTTCAGTTGTAATGTGGACCCTGGAAGGAGGTTTACAGGAAGCATATGCAGGGAAGGCTGCTATAATTTTTTCACTGAAAAAAATAAAAGATTAAACAGGATGTTATATTTATGTGAAAATGTCAGTTAAAACATACTGTTTTAAACAAACAATGGCACCGAAATTCACCAATTATAGTTATCTCAAGTAACTACAACTCATGCTCTAAAGTAACTAACATCGCGCCCACGCCATGCACTGCTAATTACATCCCATATTACCTCATTGATGACATGTTCTATAACATGTTCTATTATTATATCACTGATAATATCACTGCAACATCTGAAAAGACATCATTGATAACAACTCTGTGCATGGCAGGGGAACAATTTAATTAACTTTGGTAACACTCTTTCCGGTAGACTGTTATCTAGCCGCAGGTTCCTAACTTTTTGAATATTCCCCAGGCGTCAGACTGGAACCAGAAACTTTTTTTTGCAATACCTCTAGGCACGAGAAGGTGGCCCCTTCTGGCTCCACATTGATGCTGTCTGCTCCGGAAATTAAAACAGGATCTATATAAGGTGCTACTTTTGGGTGCTGTCTGTGCCCCTAGACGCAGAGCCCCAAAAGCAAATTGGTAGACTGTATCTAGAGTCCTAGATTTGGGTTCTTACTAATGAATAAAGTGCAACCACAGAACCGGGGGGTAATGAGAAATCTGCGGCACAGCAGTCTCTACCTGAAAAACCGTTATTAAAGGTAAGTAACTTTTCATTTTGATAGAGATTTCTAGCCATAGATTCCAAAGCTTTTGATTAGCTACCAAAAAAGCACCTATGAGAGCTGAGACTGTTAGAAGACTCAAACCAGAAAGTCCTACAAGACCACCAGAGCAAAATGCTTCACCTGAGGTACCTGACTCTCCAGAAAATGGTGCTTCATGATCGTATGGAGGAACACCCATATGGCAGCCTGAAGATGTCTAGGACATGGTCTATGCATGCTAAATGCAGTGATAGCAGCTTTGGCCCAGGTAGAAAGAGCATGCAGACCTTTATGCATAGCACTAGAGAACCCGACAAAGTGCTGATCATCATTCAGTGGTTTTTGGTACGATCTAAAAAGATGCTCAGAGCTTTGTTGGTTTCCAAGTGATGGAGTCTCTCCTCTTCTTTTGAGGGGTGAGGAGCAACACCAGCAAGGTGATGGTTTCACTGATGAGGAACGGCGTCACAGCTTTTTGCAGGAAGGATGTCGGAGTCCTCAGAACCCGCTTGTCTGGGAAGAAGGTAGAGTAAGGTGGATTTACACAGAGCCTGAAGCTCGCTCGCTCGCTCACTCACCGGGCTGATGGTGACGAGTAACACAGTCTTGATGGTAAGGATCAGTAAGGGACAGCTGTGAAGCGGCTCAAACAAAATGCACATCAGGTAAATCAGAACCAGATTAAGGTCCTACTGGGACTCTACAAAGGAAGAAGTAGAAAACATATTGTAGCCCTTTTAAGAAGCATATTACAAATGCTGATTTGGCAACGATATAAATGACAAAAGAAAACCCTTAACTGTGCCCAACGCAAAGCCTTGCCTGGGAAGACATAGAACAAACAACAGAACATCAGATAATTTAGACTGGACGGGGTCAATCTGGCATGTGCCACATTAAGCTACAAATGTGTCCTAACAATAGGCATTTACAGTTTTAGTCAATGCACATGTGGCTGCCAAGATGACATCAGGCTGTGAAGGAGTTCAGATGTCACCACTCAATCTCCAAGCATGAATGTGGAGACTGTGAAGGCCCGAGTGCAGAACTCTCCCCTATTACTGCAACAGCAAGTCCTCTCAGAGGTGCACCCTAATTGAAGGACTTATGCTCAAAGCCCATGAGTTTTGGATACCATATTCTCTATGCCTAACCTTGAGCAACTAGGATGACTTGGGCCCAGTCAGTCCTGATCTTCTTTAGAACTCAGAGCAGGTGTGGTATTGGCGGAAAGGCATACAGGAGTCCAGAGTTCCACTCAAGGTGAAACACATCTCCCAGTGAGAGACGTACTGATACTTCACGTTCTCAGCAGCAGTGGACAGATCAAGCCAAGGATCTCGCAATCCGTGGAAGTGACCTTGGGTTACCTCTTGGTGAAACTGCCAACTGTAATCCCCCAAAGCACCAAAAGCTGAGCTTGTCCTGTCTGGCATTAAACAATCCTACCATGTGGTTCATCATAAGGAAAACTCCTTGGTGGTCTGGCCATTTCCAGAGGCGTAAAGCTTCCAGGCCACAGGCCAGGGTTCATGAGCCCTCCTGGCCCTGTTTGTTGCAGTACCACATGGCAGTGGTTTTGTCCACGAGCACCTGTACCAGTCTCCCTTTGATGGACGATTGAAGGAAGGCTTTCAGCTGATGATTCTCCAGTCCAGAAGGTTGGTGTGGAGCCAGGACTCAACCAGAGACCAGAGGACTCTGATCGTCGCCTCTCTTGGATGGCCACCCCACCCCTAAAGTGATCTATCAGTCATCACTCTCAACTCTGGGTAGGGAAGCTAGAGTGGTGTGGCCGCTGACCCGATTGTGATTCCAGCAGCCACCACTGTAGATACTTTTGCAGTCTCCTCAGAAACATGAACATGGTCAGAGAAGTACCCTTGATGTTAGGGCGCGCTGGGACTTCAGATACCACTGCAGAGCCCACATTTGCCACCTGGCGTGTTCAACCAGCATGATACAGAGGGCCATCAGTCCCACGTCACTGAATTCCAAGAGTAAGACTGAAAGATGCGGATCATAGCCCCCTCCTGAACAATCTTTTCTGCAGGAAAGGCATCAAACTGAACTGTGTCCAGAATGGCTCTGTCGAAAGGAATTGTCTGAGGAGTCAGGTTGATAGAGAACCCCAAAAGACAGACAGTTCGTGGTAGTCTGAAACTGGCTGACAACTGCCTAGAGCGAGCCTACCTTCAACAACCAGTCGCTGAGGTAGGGGAAGTCTGGTACCCCACACCTCTGAAGATGAAGTGCCACCACCACCTTTGCTTTTGTGAACACCTAAAGAGCACTGGTGAGACCAAAGGGCAACACAGCAAACTGAAAATGCTCCTGTTCCACCAGGAACCGCAGGGCCAGCAGTACAGGAATATAACAATAGGTGAACTGCAGGTCCAACATCACCATTTAGTCTCCGGGTTCGAGGGCAGACAAGAACAGGCCTAGGGAGAGCTTTCTGAACTTCTCCTTCCAGAGGAAAGTGTTGAGTGGGTGCAGATCAAATAAAGGCTGTGGGCCTCCATCCTTCTAGTGCACAATAAAGTAGTGGGAATAACAACAAGTCCTTCTTCTGGCATCAGAACCCTCTCAAAAGCCCCTTTGGCCAAAAGGGTTTGCACGTCTTCCTGCAAACTGGAGGAATGGTACACCATCAGTCATTGTGGGGACAGTGCAAGATATAGAGTGGAAGAAAGGAAAGGGAGAGCATACTCCTGCAAACTATCTGCAGGACCCACCTGTCTGATGTGATCTCCTGCCGACCCAGAATGAATCGTCCGATTCTACCTCCCACAGGGTTTCCTCCATCAAGGGCACAATAAAGGGGTTTGGAAGGTGGAGTTACAGGGCGGTAGCAGACTGCGTGGCATGATAACCTTGGCAACGTGGGCGGTAGGCAACTCAACCTCAAAATTCCTGGGCCCCACAGGTGTTGGCTAGGCTGGCGGTAAGTGGTACCTCATTTAAAGCCACAACAGGTGCCAATAAACTGGTGCAGGTGCCAAGGAAGGGTGGAGAGGCTCCAAAGAATGAGTCCTAGTCCTGCACTCTTCAGAGGGTGGAGTTGGTCTTGTCCTCGAACAGGAGCATGTTCATTTCTGAGGAGTGGACATTGCTAGAGAACCCAGTAGATTGCAGCTACACATGGCAACACTGGTACCAATAACTCACCCAATGAGTCTGTGGTGTCCAAGTCACAATAGATAGTCAACTTGGTAGCATCACAACCATCTTTAATTTCATGGGCTAATATGGGATTAAGGTAATCAGGAACACCTAGGAGTTGAGACACCGAATCCCAAAAGGGACGGGAATAAAGGCCCAACAAGTAGCAGAGTGGAAGACTAGACTGGTAGACAAAAGAAATACTCTTACCAAATGTTTCCACAGGTTTAGATTCCCAGTTAGGAGTGAAGGTAAAGGTGTTCAGCTTAGACTGACTTGTGGAGGCCTGAACAAGGCTGTCTAGTGAAGGGTGCTGCAAGAGAAAAGCAGGGTCGCCTGAAGCAGGACGATGGTGCCTGGCAACGTGTCAGCTGACAAGGAGCTCCTAATAAAGTGTCTCTCAAAACATCGGTGAAGAGGAGAGGCTTAGCAGAAGTCTATTCAGATTGTAAGACCTCAGTCAGAACTTTTACCTCCATGGTAGGGAGTTGAAGGTCAAGCACTTCAGCCACTAAATGCATAACTAAAGCGTAGAAGGCAGATTCCATTAAGGCAGGCCCAGGAGGAGAAAAAAGGGCCTCGATCAAAGAGTCAAGGACACTAGTCTTCTGGAAGTCGTGATACCAATTGTCATTGGTACGTAGCAGAGCAAACTAATCACCATGGTCACAGTCATCAGAGTTAGTGCCAACAAGGGATTGCAAGGTGAGCTGCCTCCTTTGAGGAATAGGAACATACAACAGAGGAAAGGGCATCTCAGGTGGATTTAGGTGCAATGTCTGTCTAAGATGGACCGAGACAGACTCGCCAACTGACAGAACAATTGGTCCCTCCTCCTTCATCGTCAGAGTTGGCATGGGCGTCAAGGAACCAGGGGCTGGCACAGGTCTCATTGTTGGAAGTGGAACTGAAGGCAAAACTGGCTTGGAGAGTTCAACTGGGGCCAAATGCGAACCTGCTGGTGGTATTCCAGAAGGAGTGCCTTGCAACCTGGGGGCCTGAAGGCATGTCAGAGAGAGTCCAAAGGGATCATGGCCACGTGGAACTCTCTGATTTGATTGACCCTGTGTGACATTCGGCACCATAACCTCGAGTTGTACCAGCACAATTTGAAAGATCAGCTCTGAAGACACCGACTTCAGAAGTGACATTGAGAAGACTGGCACCATTCCCTAAGCCACTCAGGCAAATGTGAGTAGCACAAGAGAGTGGAATCCCGCTTTGATTTCTTGTGTTTCTTTTTAGATTTACCACAAGATTTGGAGTGCAACGAAGGCAGGCCTCTTGTGTAGGTCCAAGAACGAGATTTGGAACGAACCTTAGACGCAGACTCAACTTAGAGTGGCCCAACGTGAATTCTCCTTGTGCTTGGCAATGTAGCGCTTCGCCTAGAGTTCTCTGATGGCCTCTGGGTTCATTGGCATGCAGTCTGTGGAAACCTTGGAATCATGGCTCAGCTTCAGGCACCACAAGCACACCTGATGGGGGTCAAACAGATATCTTTTGCAAAAGTCCCAACAGGGCTTGAAGGCTGAGGTTTTGTGGCATACCAAACACACTGAAAACATTTTGAAGTACAAGTTTCAAAGAAACGAAGAGGCAACTCTAGATTCACGTATGTAGGCGTGGAAAGAAAGGAACTAACATCAGTGTGCAGGAGTGTATTATGTACCGTTTGGGTATCACTAAAATCTATATTTTAGAAGCACATAATTTCTGGAGCGGAATGGTGTCAGTGTGGGGCTGCAAAGCATCACCTTCAAGCATGCATAGGCACTGCTTGATGGTTTTCAGATTAAGTACACCTGGGGAATATTCAAAAGGTGAGGAATCTGCAGCAAAGAGTCTCAATCATAGAGGTCTTCAATCTGTTTGGTGTCATGGGAAAGGGGGCAGGCATACCCCAGTCTCCATTCTGCCTAAAATCCAAAACGTTTGCTCTTCGTTTTGTGAAAAGAAACCGTTCAAGGATGATTAATTCCAACAGTTAAAATGCTTCAGGTGGAGTGTTATTCAGAGTGTTCTGTGCTGTGAAACCGAAGCCCAGCCAGGGTGCCTGCTTGCCTGAAAGAAATGTGAATGTACGCTATGAGTTAAAGTGCAAATGTAAAGGGTAATCTGCAAATGTAAAGGATGCCTGGGAGCGTATACTGAGTAATTGTTTGAATCACTGGAAGTTTTGTGATGACAATGATTCATTCTTTCTGAGTGGTAATGCAAAGAGTTAACAAATGAGCTGCGAGGTGCATGCTTTTAATTGTATTTACATAGCGCTTACTACCCCTGATGAGGTGTTGAAGGGACAGTTATGTAAACAACAAAAAGTATTATGTACCATCTGGTTATCACTAAAATCTATATTTTGGAAGCACTATTTTATCGTAAAACTTTTTGCACATTTGGAAGCAGTGTATCTTATACTGTGTGTAATGCAAGTCTAAAATAAGGACTTACATATTCACTGTGCTTTCTGTCATAGGCTGTGTGTGACTTCGTCAAACTAAAAATACAAAAATCACTATTCTCTACTGCACCAACCAAGATTTAATTCTGTGGCTCTCTGATTACATACAGACCTCTGCAGTGCATTAACTAATAGAGGTTTCATAATGTACTATAGTGCATTGCCCACTGAGTAATAACTTTTTTATTTATTCTTCATTTAAGCTGCCTGACGGTGGAAGACCTAAAAACGGAAGTCAACAACAGTACCAAACTAATATAACCAGGAGTCAGTTTTAACAAAAAGCATCTGTTTTCATAATTAAAAATATAAACTTTTTTTTTTAAAACAGTGTGAAAGAAGATTTAGGGACCACGTCCTCTCCTGGAATTAAAGAAAGCATCCTACTTGGAACTAACAGTTCAACATTAATTATTGTAAATGGTATGTTTTCATTATGATGAATGATGTTCAGCGACATTCAGTTCCATGCATCTGTAAGAGCCAAGCCATCCTATGAAATATAGTATGATTCTCCTTTGATGCTGTGCACTAAAGTTGCAGCCCAAGCATTACAGCCATTATACTCAGCACCAAAGGAATTTTGCGATTCTGTGGCTGAAGCGTTTTTGCATAATTATAGATTTGCCGCATTTGCCACATAATGCATAATCTTCTGATTTTAACAAAAATAAATGTTGTTTATCGCTCAAACAGATCAAAGGTTACTAAAAAGCAACAACTTGTGGCTGCGCGGTACCTTTTTGTTGCTTATTGCTATATTAGGGTGTTAAACTAGTACTAAGTAGGTGCAACCAAAGATTGACAACCTCTCTGGCAAAAACAGGCACACCCATCACATCAGTTAAGGAAGGTGTTCTCAACCAAATATGTTTTGTCAAAATATGTTTTGCTTGTGAAAAATAAAGTACCACTGCACATTTTTGGGCAATTCATTTTGGAGATTTATTGTTTGAACTGTGTATTAAGCCTCTGACACTGAACCATAGTCACACTAACCTTTGGTTTGTAAACACTGTTTAGTATATTTTCTCACCCTAAAAAGCTTTTGCAGTGGGAATTGTGGGCGTTTATGGTTGGTAAAATGTTACCAGGAGAGGGTTCTTGTGCACCTAAAATATTTTGATAGTGGGGACCTCAGCATCAAAAGTTTGAAGAACTCTGCTCTATGAGAACCTTTTTTAAACAACAACAACAACAACAACAAAAAGAAGAAGAAGAAGAGCTGCTGGCCGGGTGGGGATCCCACTCCCATGCTGCTGAGCAAGCTCTCCGCATTGACCCATTTGATCCATGAAGACCCAGATGCTAATAAATCGATGTTCAAATGCCTCTCAGTGAGTTCTGCAAATTACACATCTTAAGTTGATTCACTAAGGACAGAAAAAAAACATTTCTGTATCAAAAAAATAATCTTACTGCATGTCCCAGCAGAGCCAAACCGTTGAAAAGTGCCCCCATCCTAGTTTTCTTATAACATGGTACCGGCCATTAAAAAGATCCCCAATTTTCACTGGATGGTAGCCACCTATTGAGAAACAAAATAAAAGAGAACATGTTCATTTAAAATAAATATCAAACAAATCAGAACAATGCAAGTGAATGGAGAACATAACTAAGAGGATTAATCCATGGTATTTACAAAGGTCAAAAGGTTCGATCAGCCACATTTGAAACACTTAGCTGTCCTGAACTCCAAAGTGTATGTAAATGTCTGTACACTATGTCAAACATGTGCCTCCTGTAACCCACTATGAAATCACTCTGCATAGTTCCAAGACTTGGTCCTTATGGAGAATCCCAGAATCAGATGCTTGCTGATGACTAGAACAAGAAATGTGCATTATCCTGTAGCGTGAGTATGTTTTGAGCCTGTAAAACATCCAAACACATACATAATTTCTTGCTATAGTGCTTCAAAAAACAAAGCTCAGCTAAAGAGTGTGCTTTAGTGTTCATCCACACCGCCAGATGAAGGAACATTGCCATGCTGAATCTTTGAATACACTAAATTCCTAATAAGAGCTGCACTATTCTGTTGAGGCACAAAACGCATTGCATTTCAAGTTGTTGTTATTAAATGCGCTCACTGAGAAATAATACAGATCTCTAATGGCCTGTAGTTCAATTTAGGTCTAAATTATTTAGACCCTGTTAGCCCATGTAACAAACTTTAGAAACTGTAAAACCAAATAGCTAATTGGTGTTCTAAGCATATAACTTTCTAATCAGAAAGTTTTAGGTTTTAAAACTTTCTAGGCAGAATGTTTTAGATTTTGAACACCATTCATTGTATAAATAGCAATGCAAAACCCCCAAGGCTAATCTCCATATCAAAACAACTCCTATCCACTAACAGAGACTTAAAGGTCTCTCAGTTCATTGTGCCATATTTTATAAAAGGCTTTATAAATTGCAGACTTATACACAAGTTTAACATAAAATCTAATAAAATATTAGCAATTAGTATATTTTACCTTAAAAACTTACACCAGCAGTTGCTCTCATTTGACTTGCAAGGCATACTCATATTTAACCAGAAGGGATTCACTTCCATTTGAAGTCTGAAAACTTTGCACCTTATTGGATGGTTTGGAAGGTTTAAGAGATAGGGAAGGTTATATCTGTATTCTATGAAGACTGAAATAGTTAGACAGAATGTTTTGTTCCAAATATTTATTATCACCTTGGAATGAAATACAAAAGGCACGAGATTTCAATCCTGAAATATTAAAACATATCTACAGGTTGTCTGAATCCTGCAAATCCTGGCTTATTAGGTGCCTTGCCTCGGTATGCTGAAAATGCTCAACCTTGTTCACTTCGAGTGAATTCCTTTCAATATGAAATATTTTATTTTGAGTTGGCTTTGAGAGGTTATGGAAATATCTCAAGGTTTCAACGGATGATAAGTTTTGTAATGAAGTTAGTCTCACGGCAAGAGATGTTTCAGGTAGTGGCTCACTACAGAATTACAGGAGGTTTTAGGCTCCAACATGAAGAGTTCTTCTCTGCTTAATACTTGGGGGGTGGGGGGACTATACAATTAACGGTTCAAATTAATGGAACTAAGGGGGGGCCCACCAAAATGTTTATTACATTTTTGCAGACCATTAATGTATGCAAGAGCCTGTGTTGCTGCGTGGGTTTGGTGGGCAGAGATTTATGAATGGTCAGAACAAAAACAAAATTTAAAAGCCACCTCATGAACTTTAGACTCTACGAGATTCCAAGAAAAGTTTACATGTTTAGACCGTAACCTAAGAATTTAGTCTCAGCCAAGATTAATGTTAGAAAAAGATTTTAACTACAGAATTAATAAAAGACTGATAGTTTCCTTAGAAGGCCAGTTGGAGTACAGTCCATAATGGCTAATCATCTTGCTTAGTCTAATGTCTGCTTCCCACCTTCGGAGAAAAAGAGACCATCTCTTCCAAACTTCAAGCTAGTTCAACTAAATATAGTAAGAACAAAATGGGGGCTAACATGGAGCCCTGCTTTAGGTAATTTCTCACTGAAAATTTAAAAGTCAAAGTACTATTTGCAATAATTTATACTTGGGCCCAGTTTGACGGACGAAGTACCCTTGAGACTAATAGTGGACTTCAGAGCATGCACATGTCCTTGAGCTTAAGCCATAGACCCTCCCTTATCAAGTAAATCAAACCCAGCTCTAAATTCAACAAAAATGATGTCTCACATATGTAACGTTTTAGTACTTAAACCAGAGACAAAAGAAGTGGTTTCAAATTAATTACCCTTTTCTAAAAACATCCTGTTTTTTTCTGTAAGAAAGGGTATACTCATTGATCCTATCTTTAAAAGAGTTTAAAATTAGCTTTGCATAGACAACTGCCCAAAATCAATCAAGCAAATTAATCACTAGATTTTCGAGTGGCAAGATTATCGTTTTTGTGAATGGGTCTAATTACAGCAAATTTTCAAGTTACAGAAGAAGATCTAGTTTGAGTAACTCAGTGGAAAAACTAAAGGAATATTTTGACTAACAGTCTATCTTTGAATTAAGAATTAAGGATGGAAGAGATAGCCCAGACCTGCTGCTCTTGTTAACTTAGAAATGGTCAGTCATTTGTATTGGTTCCACAGGAAATTGGTTCATTATCCCTGACAAAATAAGGGGATCAGTGTGCTGTACTGTCTAGGCCATACACTGTCTCCACATAAGCTATCCTAGATTCTTCTGTAATTATGTTAGAAAGTGAAAGCTGATGAGCCTGAGAATTTTGGCAAAACAACAGGTAGAATTTCTTGGACTCTTGGGAAGCAATGACTTCTGGCATTAAAGACCAACATTTGTTATATAATTTAATTTCTTATCAAATATAACTTTTTATAAAGAGTTTTAAATGATTTGTAAGTCAAGAGAGTTTGGGAGTCACCCTCTTTCTTTGCATGTATATTCATATTTCCTAATTCGATCAACCAATCAATTTTTTTTCCGGGGATAAACTGTGCTAAAAACAGAAATATAATGCAACAAATAAATTATGGGACCCCTTCTCCTTTGTGAATGTGGATGAAAACATTTTTTTAAGAGGAGACAGTTGTCCCACAGACCACTGTCTACTCTTGAAAAAATGAAAAGAAAGCTTTAGAGTTACCTTTTTGAAACATAACCTGTTTTTCTTTAAGGAAAACAGACTATTTTTTTTTTTAAATCGCTTTATTTAAAAGGCAATCGCAGACATGGTGGTCAGCTGACCACAGAAGGCCACTATCCACGTGATTCTTGTGATTCATAATAGGTCGCAAAGCGAAACCTAGCTCACGAATATTAATGAGGCAGGTCTATTTGCGACCCACTGCAGCTCACACAATGTATCAATGACAAATTGGTACATGTCTGTTTGCACTTTCCTAATTGTGAATCGCAAAAATTAGCAATTAGGAAACTGCAAAGTCAAACCTATGTACATATGGCCCTTCATTCCTTAATTCACTTTTGGCATTCTGACAGAATTTATCCCACTATATCCTTTTATCGGCTCTTTTTTTTTTTTTTTAAACACAAAGATTAAAGTGAGCAGGGAACAGACCTTCACCTCAACCCTTAAACAAAAGACAACATCCGTTTTGAACTTGTTGTACCATCGTATCATCTTGAAGCCAATTAAAGATACATCGCCATGATATTTATAACTTCAAAAGCAAGTTAACAGATAGTTACCCAGCTACCAGTCTGGGTGTGAGATGACAAGGATATATAATAGAAATTTGAGAATTGAATAACCTGTAATTGTAACACACTGGCCAAGAACCAAAGCAGGATTAAAAATGTAGGCAAATGAACAACATTGCCTCTCAAATCGAAATACCTGACCCTCAGAAGAATCAGTTGGTCCATTCAGTCAAACCAGGACAGTGTAAGTAACGGGTTTTAACATTTCAGCAGACTGCCTAGAAACTGTAGCCTGTATACAGTCAGAAAACAGAGCATTATAAGCAAATAAGACTCACTGTGGACAATACTCCCAAGTGGGCTTGAGACACAGTTTAACATATCCTACACTGCACTGTTGGTATACTGATTGCCTTTTTGATTTAAAAATAAAATGCCTTGTGACTGCAATATTATCAATTATACAAACATATTCATTGACTAAGATCAGCACACTAAGATTAGTGATTTTTCAATAGATTCACTTTACTTGCTCAAATTCAACCCCACTGTGTATCAATGTTCTCATCATTTTGCACTACATTTTTGAATTCACGGTTAGCTGTCCACCTGAGGTGCAGCTAGCTTTATTTTTGGACACACTTTGCTGATTACCTACAAAACCTCTCTCTTTCCACTGCTCTGCACAAACCTGAAATCTAACTCTTAATTAGCTTCTAACACATGGTCCAACAAGTCAATCTCTCTCATAGCACCCCATCTGAGTAAAGGGCAACTAGAAATCAGGGAGATCCAGAGGAATCTGGCTCTTAGTGGGTTAGTGACTAGCAGAGACCCAGCCTTCGTCACCTCAAAACCAATCACCTTTTTTTATCTCCTCTGTGAGGGCAGAAAAAAAGGAATGTAGCCTAATCTGCCAACCCCACATCTAAATTGAAACCGGTGGCACCATAAAGGAGGACAGCTTACTATGTGTCCTGCTAAATGGACCTCCAACACCCAGCAACTATTTTCTCTCAATAGAAGTAGGGACACAAGTGAAGTGCAGCCCTTTGGCTAAAGCCTTAACCTCAATTCCATATTCCACACTTAAGCATTCAGCTTGTATGTGAAGGTGAACCAGATATGGGTGTCCCTCAAATCTGCTGCCATGGCTTCCTAACACAAGAAATTAGAACCTGGTAACTTGTTGCTGCTAACTTAATCACCTCTGTCACCTTAATAGAGCAACTTGGGCTATCCTTTCAAACTGCCCACCTTTAGTCTGTGGTCCCCTAATTTAAGCTCATTCCCCTCTGCTTGCCTGTTTTCCTATCCTAAGCTACTTCTCCCATTCTTCCACCACAGCCATACTGTACTAGCTAACGTGCAACTAGTGCAAGACTACAACTTTTGGCCTGATCCGTTGTTGGCACTGCCTGACTGAATTAAAGAGAAAAACTGCAGGTGGCACCACGTCAGGCAAATCTGTCAAGTTCCAGAGGCACGCAGTGTAGGAGTGAAAGAGGGCCACCAATGCCCCAAAAAATAAATAAAAATAATGTACTTGCCTTTGGTAACACTCTTTCTGGTAGATACTTTAGAGAACCACTGATACTTCACGCTAGAATACTCCTGAGGCGTCTGAATGGATCCGGAAACGTTTCACAGCAGTGCCCATAAATGTCACTATAAGCATCAACTCTTTGCAATGATATAAGTTTCTTGTCTTTTCCCTTTCCGCACTCTAAGATATGGAGTGTGAACAATTATAAGGACCAGTGTGCTCAATACTAATTAGAGGCCTTTTTAGATTTTAAAAAAAGAGGCCACTCCACACAATGGTGAGGGTGGGGGAAATGGTGAGGAATCTGCAGTTAGAGCATCCACCAGAAAGAGAATTACTTAAGGAGTAAGTTGTTCTTCTTATGGATACTTCTAACCGCAGATTCCTCACCTTAGAATAGACACCAAAGCAGTCCCTCCACAGTGGAGTGGATTCAGACCAAAAAAGTCTTGCAGGACCAAGTAGGCAAAATGCCCTTCCATCCGGACTATGATGCCAAGGCTTTAATGCTTCATGAACCTGTGCACTGATATGCATGTCGCAGATTGGCAGATGTCATGGACATGCACTCCATGTGCCAATGCAGTAGTAGCAGCTTTAGATCCGGTTGAAAGGGCTATCAGACCTTCCAAAGGCTGCTTCCTTGCCAGGCGGTAGCAGATCTTAGCGTAGAGGGCTATCCACCTCAACAGGGTCCTCTTCTACAGAGCTGTCCCTTTCTTTGCTCAGAAGAACAAAGAAGCTGGTCATCTACCAGATGGTCCTTGATCCACTCAATGAAGCATCTCCTCTGCTTTCTAGGGGTGAGGAGGAACAAAGAACACTTGCAGAGTGATGGTTTGTCTGACATGGAAGGGAGTCAGGATGCTTTTGAAGAATGCTGCCAGAGTCCTCAGCACCAACTTGTCTGGGAAAAAGGTGGAATATGGTGGTTCACAATGAGAAAAATAGGTCTATAAAGTCAAGAGATACAAAGAGCTGTTATGCATCAGTGCAAAGGGTGTACACATGAAAAAAACCAAAGATCAAGTTAAGGACCCATTAAGACATCAAACACGGTTTGAGAAGAAACACGTATGTCAAATATTTTAAAAATCTCATCACAACAGGAGATTTAAACAAGGATTGTTGACCTGGAAAACAGAGTAAGGCCAAAATGGCCGACAAATTACCTTTAGTAGTGCCCATTGCAAGGCCTTGCTAGGACAAAGATAAAACAAAAGAATGTTTGACAGCTTGATTTGTAAAGGGTCAGTCATGCGAAGGCCACAAACCTTTCTCAGTGCCTAGCATGAATGGAGTTTGTAGAAGGGTGTCTGGCGCCAAGTATGACTTTCGTCACTTCAGTCTGCAGATCAGATGCAGTCAATTACCGCTGCTCAAGCTCCACGCATGGAGATGAGGCTTGTGCAGATCTGGGCTGAGGATTCTACCCTGTTTCTGATACAGGAAGTCCTCGCAAAGTAGCAGCCTGATCAAAAGACAGTTGCTCATGCCCGCAAGGACTGGAAGCCACACTCGTGACCCAGCCCAAAGCTACTAGGATAGCTTAAACCTAGTCGTTCCTGACCTTCTGAATCACGGGTTTGAGAGACACCAGTGGAAAAGCATACAAGAGTCTGGTGTTCTATCTTGAACAACACAAACAAAGATCTGGTGCCTCCTCTATTGAGTGTTCTTGCGGAAACTACAGTTCACAAAACATTTGACCCTATGCGTTTTTGACTGTGGTGAAAAGATCTAGCCAGGGCTCCCTGCGCAAAGAAGCAATGTCATTACCACTTGTGATAAGCCAGACACCACCTATTCAGTTTGTCCACTCTGGCATTCCAGGACTCTGCCAGATGGTTTCCTATCAGGATGCCTCAGCGCTTAAGTCACCTCCAAAGGCAAAGAGTCCCCAAATACAGGAGCTAGGACCCCACTCTGCTCTACCTGATGCAGAACCATATGATACCATAGGTCCATATATCCATGAGAACCCACATCAGCCCTCCCGATGGATAGCAGGAAAGTATTCAGAGCCAGACGGATAGCCTGCAAACCCAGCAGATGGATGTGGAGCCAGCCCTCCCCTGAACTCCACCTCCCTCAGATTATCTTTCCAGTCCAGCAGAGACAAGTTTGTCAGCTAACACTACATGCCTTGAGTGTCTTTGCTGAGACCTGTATGACAGCCAGACTGCCTTGATGCTGGGTCAATGGATCTTTAAGTCAAATTGCAGAGCCCACACATGCCTCCTGATGTATCTAACGAAGAGGATGCAGGAGGGTTAAGAGGCCAAGAAGCCTTAGAGCTATTCTCCCCATGATCCTGCATCAATCCTGAAGTATCGGGATCATCGCTTGAATATACTTGTTGTGGCGGACGAAAAGCTCTCAACATCACAGTCCGGGATAGTTCCAATGAATGTAAGCCTCTGCAAAGGTGTAAGGTGGAACTTCAGCTCATTGATACTGAATTTCAATGATGTTAAGAGGTTTGCCATCATCCAGTCGTGATCCAGCAACTGGCTAGCGAGCATGCCTTCAGCAGCCAGTTGCCAAGGTTTGGGAATGAAGAGATACTTGATCCTCCCAAAAAAAAAAAAAAAGGTATGAGCACTAGCATCACTTTCATGAACACCTAAGAGGAGCTGGCGAGGCTGAAAGGCTACATTATAAGCGGAAAGTGCTCTTGGCCCGAGTTGAACTGTCAATAACGTCTATGGTGCTGCAGGACAGGTTAATGAAAATATGCGTCCTGAAAGTCCGATAACACCATTCAGTCACCAAGGCACAGAGTAGACAGGATTTGGGCAAGCATAAGCATTGCAAATTTGTTCTTCCAGAGGAAAGCATTCAGAGGTCAGTGGTCCAGAATATGCCAGAGGCATCTGTCCTTCTTCGGAATAAGAAAATAGAGAGAGTAATAACCCCTTCCTCCTTCTC
Source organism: Pleurodeles waltl (assembly GCF_031143425.1). Taxonomy (NCBI): domain Eukaryota; kingdom Metazoa; phylum Chordata; class Amphibia; order Caudata; family Salamandridae; genus Pleurodeles; species Pleurodeles waltl. Next base: position 1,006,443,910 of record NC_090442.1, on the reverse strand, counting down.
AGTCTAGAACACTCTCAATGGCAGCACTGAGAGCAAAAGCAGCACCTACTGAACAGAATAGACAGGATCTTGTAGAAAATCCTTTTAGAAGTCTGTAAAACTTTACTGACTGCTAACATGGATTTGTAAATTGCAAAAACATTTCTGCAGTTGCAAACTGATTCAGAGTGTTTGGAATAAAAAAACAGTCCATACATCTTAGCCAAAATTTCAAAATAAAAAATGAATATGTTACGTAACCAGTAAGCATCTGTTTGTGGCATTTAGTGCTGTAGATTCACACGCTCTGCATACTCATGCCATCCACTTTTGGGTCCAAAGTGGTGCAGGTCTTTTTTTTTTTCAAAGAAGCGTTTTGAGTCACGGTATTGAGTGACTACACTTGGTGACGGTGCACATGTGCATCAACTCTTTTGTTAGATTGTTTTTCAGCAAGTGGGTAAGAAAAGAAGTGTAGAGAGAAGTATAGAAAAAGAGATGTCCATGCAAGCGTAACTAAATATGTACAAATATATACAAATAGAATGTAACTGGAATGGCCATAGGGGTTGTGGAGGATGGAGAGTGCATATGAATCTACAACACTACATGCCACAAACAGACGCTTATGGGCAAGTAACACTTTCTGTTCCATGGCATATGTGGCTGTAGATATAACTGCTCTGCATAGATAGTACAGCAGTCCCTCTATAAAAGCGGTGGTTAGCCTGAGAGAGTTGCAGTTGACTGGAAAAGTATTTGTAACACAGCTTGATCTACGTTGGCTTGCTGACATCCTAGTACATCCACACAGTAATGTTTTGTAAATGTGTGTGGTGTAGACCAGTAGTTTCCAAACTGTGGTCTGGGGACTCCTGGGGGTCTGCGAAGACTCCTTAGAGGGTCTGTGACTGCTTAGAAAATTACATAAGATGAACAGAATGTACAATTGAAAAAGTTTACTGTAAATGTCAAGGAATTTGAAATTGAAGGCTAAAAATGTAATTAATATCCACAGATTAATTTGTGAGAGTAGTGAAGGTACATTAAACACAATATAGTACAGACAACGTGTGGCTTCAATGCACCAACCTTCATATTAAAATCATTAAAAAATATATATATTTATATTTGTCAAATAAAATGTGTTATTATTTGTGTATGTGTTTGATGAACGCTTGTCTCTGTATTTTTTGCATATTGTTTTGTGATTCAAATAATTGAAAACGTTTAAGCCGGAGACACGGCTTCCAGTAATTACTCAGTGAAGAGGGTCCCCGGATTCCAGTAATTTTAAAGTGGTGGGGTCCACATGCATCAAAAGGTTGGGAACCACTGGTCTAGCTGACAAATGTCAGCTATAGGGATATTTACAAGAAAAGCCATAGTGGCACCTCTTTTCCTAATAGAATGTGCCCTAGGACGAACAGGTAACGGTCTCTTTGATTTAGCATAACAAGCCGGTATACACTTAACTATCCATCTAGCTATACCTTTTTTGGATATAGGACTGCCTTTGTAAGGTAGTGAAAAGGCTACAAATAGCTGTTTAGTTTTTCTAAACTCTTCAGGATGCCAAAAGAAGACTGGCAGCGTAATGGATTGGTTTATATGGAATTGTGAAACCACTGTAGGAATGATCTTCGGGTTTGTGCGTAAGACTACCTTGCCTCTATGAATCTAGAAGAAACTTTCTTCCAAAGTTAGTGCCTGGAGCTCACTGACACGCCTGAGTGATGTGATGGGAGCTAAGAAAGCTGCCTTCCAATAAAGGTACTGAAGAGGACATGAATGAATTGGCTCAAAAGGAAGGCCTGTGAGCATGGTAAGCACAATATTGAGGTTCCACAATGGTGGAGGAGGCACCCTGGGTGGAATGACCTTTTTAAGGCCTTTCAAAGAAAGCTTTAATGACTGGGATTCTGAACAAATAACTATGTTCTATAGATATGCAGTTATACCTGCAAGATGTAGGCGAATGGAAGTGTAAGCTACATTCGCTTTTTTTTCCCTAAATGGAGCAGATAACAAATGATGTCTTGAACAGTAGCTTTGATGGGATCAATGTGTTTGAGTTGGCAGCAGCAAACAAAACTTTTTCATTTTGCAGCATAACATGCTCTAGTTGTGGGTCTACGAGCTCCCCTGTGAATGTCCATACATTCCACAGACAATCCTAGGTAACCAACTCAATGACTTCACAAGCATTATTGCAAGGTTGAGTGACGTGGGACCTCTGTCTGATCGGTCCTTGATTTTGAGTGAGAAGGTCCGGCCTGTTGGGAAGCTTCTTGTGGGGAACAACTGATAGGTCCAGAAGCGTGGTAAACAATGGCTGACGTGACAAGGTGGGAGCTACAAGGATCATAGTGAGAGACTTGAGCCTCATCCAACAAACCAGAAGAACAAGTTACTTACCTTCGGTAATGCATTATCTGGTAGAGATATTCTAGTTGCAGATTCTTGCCTTAGAATATTCCCCAGGTGTAGTCTGGATCTGGAGAATTTTCTTGAGCAGCACCTATGTGTGCCGATGGTCGGCTCCGCATCTGTTTTCGGCTTCATACGTGCTGGATATGACATCACAGGACCTATATAGACGCCATCCTGTCACGCTGACGTCAGTTTCTTTTCACAACTTTCCACACCATAAACGCGGAACCATGGAAAACACTGACCATTGGTGCGTCAGAACTAGGGGCCTGAAAGGGAAATCCCTAGAAATCAGTTTGCAGAGCGGGGAGGGTGGGTCGGTGAGGAATCTGCAACTAGAATATGCCTCTACCAAATAATACATTACGGAAGTTAAGTAACTTGTTCATCGGATACAGACTTCTAGCTGCAGCTTCTTTAACTTTGAATAGATACACAAGCAATATCATCCCCAGAGGAGAGTCTGCAAACCAAGATCATACTAGGAAGTCCTGCAGGACTGAACGGGCAAAGTACCCGTCCCTCTAGACCGGACTGTCCAGGTAGTAGTATTTGGTGAATGTGTGCAGTGATGCCCACGTTGCTACATGACAGATGTCCAGGACTGAAACTCAGTGCGTTAACGCCGTGGTTGCAACTGTTGCTCTGGTAAAGTGAGTGCGCAAACCCTCCAGGGTTTGCTTTTTAGCCAATGCGAAGCACATTTTAATGCATAGAACACCACATCTAGAGAGGGTTCTCTTCTGCACTTCTGACCTTTCTTCACACCCACATACACAATAAAGAGCTGATCGTCTGACCGGAACTCTTTGGTACGATCAAGGTAGAACGCCAACACTCTTTTTGGGTCCAGGTATTGGAATCTCTTCTCTTTTTTAGAAGTATGCGGAGGTGCGTTAAAAGTAGGCAAGGTGATGGATGGGCCTACATGGAAGGGCATGACCACTTTCGGCAGAAAGGAGGCCAAAGTTCAAAGCACCACTTTGTCAGGATAGATGGAAAGGTAGGGTGGCTTAGATCACAATGCTTGAAGCTCACTCACCCTATGGGCAGAAGTAATGGCTGCAAGGAAGGCTGTTTTTAATGTTAAAAACCTGAGAGGGCAAGTGTTAGGCGGCTCAAAGGAAGCACACATGAGGAATATCAAAGCCAAATTGAAATCCCATTGGGGCATTATGAATCGTGAAAGAAGAAACATATGGGTAAGACCCTTCAGGAATCTACTAACAATAGGAGAGTTAAAGAAGGAGGGTTGGTCAGGTAATCTCAGAAAAGCAGAGATAGCAGACAAATAACCTTTGAGGGTGCCCAAAAGCCCTGCTGGGCCAAAGAAGGCCTAAACAAGAGGACCTCAGAGGCAGAGAGGGGGTCAGCAGACTTGTCTGCGGACCATGCCACAAATGTGTTCCATTGACAGGCGTATACTGTTTTGGTGGAGGGACGCCTGCTGTCAAGTTAACATTACAGACTTCGGGCAGAAGGTCAAAAGCTGTCAACTGCTGCTGCTCAATCTCCATGCAAGAAGGCGGATACTGGACAGGTTTGGGTGGAGAATCATCCCCTGCTGCTGTGACAGAAAATCTTCCCAAAGTGGCAATTTGATCAGACGATTGATGGCCATCCTCAATAGCTCAGGACACCAGACTCTTTGTTCCCAGTCCAGAGCCACATGGATTACTTGGGCGCGGTCATTCTTGATCTTCTTGAGAACTCTGGGCAGAAGTGGTATGGGCGGGAAGGAGACCCTAGTTCCACTCCAGACAAAAAGTGTTGCTGATCGAGTGCCTCCTTGGAAACTCCAATGTGCAAAACAACTGACATTGCATGTTCTGTGCAGAAGCAAACAGATCTAACCAAAGGTCTCCCCACTGCTAAGAGAGATCTTGCACCACCTTCGGATGGAAAGGCCATTCGTGATCGACCAGGAATTAATGGCTGAGTTTGTCCACTTTAGCGTTCAGAGAGCCGACCAGATGTTGAGCCACAAAGGAAAAGGCCCTGATGTTCCAGCCGTGTCCACAGGTGCAGAGCCTTCTGACAAAAGGTCGCCTCTGATCTCCGCCTCTCCCATGTGGCACAACTCTCAGATCTGGTTGGAGAAGCAAAAGAGATCTGCCTCTGACCCACTTGTGGTTCAAAAGCTGCCACTCCAGATTGTGCGCAGTTCCCCCAGAGATTTTCCCCTGATGCTGCGCTCACTGGAACTTCAGGTCCAACAGCAGAGCCTGCACATGTCATCTGGCATGAGTCACCAGCAAAATGCAGGAGGCCATGAGGCCAGGCAGTCTCACAGTCATCTTCACAGAAATACAGAATAGAGGCTGAGACAACAGTATCATACCCTGAATATCCTGAACTCGCCGCTAGGGAGGAGATGCCCGAAACTGCATTGTGTCCAGAACAGCTCCAATGAAGGGGAACGTCGGAGAGGGAGTCAGGTGTGACTTGAGCACATTTGTAGTGAACCCCAACGAATGCAGGAGGTTGGCTATAGTCTGGAGGTGGGAAACCTCAGCCTGGGGCAAGCCTGCCTTCAACAGCCAGTCGCTGAGGTAGGGGAAGACTGAAATCCCTGATCTGCGCAGATGAACTGCGACCACCGCCATCAATTTGGTCGATACCCGGGGGGGGCTGGTAAGGCCAAGGGGGAGCAGAGTAAACTGAAAATACATGTTGCCTACCGTGAACCGCAAGTAACGTCTGTAGGCCAGCAGGATGGGAATACGGAAATATGTGTCCTGCAAGTCCAACACTACTATTCAGTCTCCTGGGTCCAGGGCAGATAAAACCTGAGCTAGAGTGAGCATTTTGAACTTCTTCTTCCTGAGGAAGAGATTGAGGGATGGAGAGGCCTAGGACAGGGTGGAGACCCTTGTCCTTTTTGGGCACCAGAAATTAGCGGAAATAACAACCACAACCTACTTCTGGAACAGGGACCCTCTCTAAGGCTCCCTTGGGCAAGAGAGCTGTAACCTCCTCGTGGAGAAGTTCCAGGTGATCCTCTGTCATCTGATCGTAAAATGATGGCACGGCGGGGTAGCCTCAGAGGGCAGGGAGTAACCCGTTCGGACTATTTGCAAAACCTACCTGTCTGACATGATGGATTATCAGCGGGGCAGGTGAAGGCGAATCCTGCCTCCAACTGGGCCCTGATGGGGAAGCGTTAAGACTAGGAAGCTTTGGAGGCTGCAGGGGGAGGGATGGTGGACCGGGCAGACCACTGGCCCCCTCATCCATGAGGATGTTGGATCCCACGTCCTTCTCCATGCAGAGGCTGAGCAGCATGCGTGGCACAGATACTGGAGTGAGAGGGACGTGGTTGGGCGCCCCTACTGTAGCCACGAAAGGGGCAGAAGGCAGACTCAGGGGGTGAGGGGCAGCTGCAAGGACAAAGGACCTGGTCGTAGCCAGGGACTCCTTAAAGCGCTCAAGCCAAAAGTCTGTTTTGTCTCTGAAGAGACGAGTGCCATCAAAGGACATGTCCATAAGTGTGAAAAGCCAGACATCCTCAACCAAGCTTAGCGCCTCAAGGCCACCATTGATGCAACCTATCTACCTAGTGAGTCAGTCAAATCCAGTCCACATCTTATCATGAACTTTGCTGTGTCCCTCTCATCAGCACCACCTTGGGAAGAGACTGGCACAGGTCTCGTGCGGGACCTGTGGCAGCACCTGCATAACCGTGTCTCAAAGTATGGATGTAATGGCCCAAAAGGCATGAGGTGTTCACGGACCACAGAGCCAGACTGGAGGAAGAGAACATCCTTTTCCTAAGCTGATCCAGTCTCTTGGATTCCCTATCCGGAGGTGCAGAAGGGAATGCACCTGGGGATGTAGAGACCTTGATAACTAAGCACTCAGGGGTTGGGTGTTGCGTCCGGCACACTGGGTTATTAGGCGCTGTTCTATGGCGGCGGGCGATTGTCCTATTAACAGGAGCCTCTGTGCTGGGTTTGGACCAAGTCCCCAGCAGGACATCAGGGAGGGCTTCATTAAAGGGCAAAAGGGGTTCAGAAGAGGAATCCCAGGACTGAAGCACCTTAGCCAGGAGGTTAGACCTGCTGGCCAACGATAGGCAAGTCGAGGCACAGGACCTCAGCCGCTCTCCTCGTCACCATGGAATAAGACGTTCCCTCCTCCGTAGTCACGGTAGGGGGAGAAAGGATGCCAGTGTCAAGGGAAGTGTCCAGACCACTGGCTTCACCCAGGTTCACAGCCCAGTTCATAGGGTCAGCAAGCTTGTATTCTAAAGAGTCAAGCGACCCCCTCCAAGCTCTCTCTGTACCCCAACACATAAGGGTCAGGATCCGACCCAGGAAGCAAGGTCCCTGCCAAAGTCTGAATCAGTGTTTCACAACGCTGGTCCGGCTCCATGTCGGAATCGGGAATGAGACTGACCATGATAATGGGAATGGGCACCATCAGAAGCTTCAATGTTGGAACAGTTGTCGGCTAAGGTCGAGATGGCATAACCGATGCCGGTTATATCCTGGGAATGGATCTCTGTTTGCCCTTCAAAGACGAGGCCAAAGTCACCGCTGTGGAAACCACAGGGGGCCCAAAGATGAGGCATATGGCCTCGTAGAATTCACAAAGTTGGGAAGGGGAGGCTCCGAGGGTAGAGGCCTAGAGCGACGATACTCCTTTTGCAGAATCGCATCAGCCGACGGATGGGGCGAAGATGAAGAACGCTTCCTCTTTTTTTATTTCATCTTATGCTTACCCGAACGTCCCGAGGAATAGGAGTGGGACGATGATAAGTGGGGGCTCCGCAAACATTCTCGGGACATTGCTCTTGACCAAGACCAGAAGTGACGCAGAGCTGAGCGCAGGGTCACAAGTAGCTTTAGGGACTGCTCCCTTAAAACTTTCAGATTCATAGCCTGGCACTCGGACCATGACTTTGGGTTGTGGTCGCACTCCAAACACCAAAGACACAGGAGGTGCGGATTTGTCACAGACATTATCCGATGACATGAGTCGCAAGGCTTGAATCCGGTCTTCTGTGACGAAATCCTGATGCACCAGAATGTCAAAAAGGGCTATGACAAAAGTCGAAAAGTCCAGTAAAAAAAAGACTGCAGGGATAGTTCTTCGAATCTGCGCATAGGCTGGCGGGGAAAGAAAAGAACTAAAGTCAGCGAGCTGGGATGACACCTATATAAGTTCCACAATGTCATATCCAGGGCACACAATGCCGACGCCGGACGCAGAGCCGGCCGACACCACCGAACAGCTTGCAGGGGTACTGCTCGAGAAAAATTTACGGATCCAGACTGAGGCCTGGAGAAAATTCCAAGGTAAGGAATCTGCAACTAGAAGGCTCTATCAAATATGGCATGAGAGGGAGCACTTACCCCATACCAGTTCATCCATAGAGCATTGCCCTTTGAGACAGGGTGTGGATACCTGGAGGCGAAGCTTAGGTATTTTGAATATTCTGCTGTGGCGAAAAGGTCTATCTGCGGAGTTCCCCACTTTGAGAAGTATGTTTTAAGGACTTGTGGGTAGAGTTCCCATTAGTGGACTTGTTGCTGCATCCTGCTGAACAGGTCCGCAAAGTCATTGTCTGTCCCTTGGAGATACTCTGCCACAAGGTTGATGTGGTAGCGGAGAGCCCACTTCCAAAATGTCTGAGAGAGCTGTAACAACTGTGCCCCCCGTTTCTGTAGATAATACATGGCAGTCATGTTGTCCGAGCAGACTAAGACAACCTTGTGAGATAGGTGAGGAAGAAATGCTTTCAGGGCTAGAAAAACTGGCTGAAAAGTGAGGTAACTGATATGTTGAGACTGGTTTCTGACATTACAGAGGCCCTTAACTGTGAGCGCCCTAACTTGTCAGTGATGCATCTGTGGTCAGTAAGGCACAGGATCCAGAAAAGGCCACTCTTTCAACAGGTCGGTGGTGTTTCACCATTGCAGAGAGCAGTGAGTATGGCGGTCTACCAAGACTAGATCTTCCGGGTGACCCCGAGACTAAGACCACTGACGAGACAGACACTGCTGTAGGGGACACATGTGCAGTCTGGCATGGGGAATATTGGCAATGCAGGACGCCACCATTCCTAACAGGCACATAATAGTCTTGACTCTGTATCTGGAATTCTCCTGAAACTGGGGGAGAAGAGTCCCAAAACTATGAACGCAGGCCTGGTTTGGGTATGCTAACCCCAACTCTGCATTGAGAATAGCTCCCAGATAAGGGTGTATAGTAACGTTTGCAAACAATAATAAACCCTATGTTTTTTCAGTGTGCAGGGTGAATAGGAATATAGAAGTCCTTTAGATCTAGAGCGGTCATAAAGTTGCATTTTTGCAGAAGTGGAATAACATCTTGAAGAGTAACCATGTGAAAATGTTTTGTTAGTATGTATTGGTTTAGTGGCCCGAGATCAAGAGTAGGCCATCCTTTTTGGGAATGAGGGAGTATACCCCTAATCCCTGGTGTAGTAAGAGAAGAGGCTCAATTGCCCCTTTGAGAAGAAAGGATTGAACCTCTTGTTTGAGAAGGGAGAGGTGCTCGACAGATAGCCTGTGAGTGTGAAGGGGAATATTTGAAGGAGTGGTATTGAGCTACAGGGGAAGACGGAGGTAGTCACTGCTTTGCAGCGGAGGAAGAGCCTTGGGAGGCGATACTCTTACCTCAGCCCTTATTGATGTTGTCTCTGTAGGATGCCCTGTAGAATAGGAGGCTTGAGGCTGTCTAAATTGTGAAGTGGATGCCTCAGAGGAAGTGGATTTAAGGAAGCCTCTGAAACTGGGGCAACAAAAATATGCCTCTTTGTTTGGGGGAATTGGAGGGCACCCATGGCAGTTGCTGTATCTTTGTCCTTTAGCTTCTCAAGGGTAGTATCCACTTGAGGGCCAAAAAGATGCTCCTTGTCAAAGGGTATGTTAAGGACCACTTGCTGAACTCTTGGTTTGAAACCAGAGCAGGGAAGCCAAGAGTGCCTTCCGAGGACGCTTGTGTTAATGCTGCATGCAGCTGTATCTGTGGCGCCCAGAGCACAGCGGATGGAATTATGAGAAATTGTTTTCCCCTCCACAACTACTGGTTGCACTCTCTTCCGGTGCTCATCTGGTAGAAACCGGAGGAACACCTCCATTTCTCCCCAGTGAGCCTGGTCGAATCTGGCTAGCAATGCCTACAAGTTGGTGATACGACCATGGTTGGCTGCTTAAACTGCAACACTTTTGCCAGCAGCATCGATTTTCTTGCTCTCCTTCTCAGGAGGAGAGGCGCCCCCAGTGGCCTAGCTACTGGCATGTTGTTGTCCTATGATGGTGACAATGGAGTCAGGAGGGACCAGAGACCTAATATATATTGGGTCAGAGGGAGAAGGCTAATATTTTTGTGTACCTTAGGCCTAATAATTGTAGCAAAGTGAGCCTTTTGGCATGGTTACCCTCCACTTTTTGCTTAATATTTACGCTGACTTGACAGAGTTTGCTAGGATCCTGCTAACCAGGCCCCAGCACCAATGTTCTTTCCCTAACCTGTACCATTGTACCCACAATTGGCACACCACTAAGTCCCTTGTAAACGTTACCAGTGGTACCAAGGGCTCTGTGACCAGGGAGATTTTCTAAGGACTGCAACATGTATTGTGACACCCTAAGGGACCCCTCACCAAGCACATGCACACTGCCATTGCAAATTGTTTGTGCTGGTGGGAAGAAAAGGAACAAGTCGACAAGGCATCCCTCTCAGGGTGCCATGCCCACCAACCACTGTTTGTGGCATAGGTAAGACACCCCTTTAGCAGGCCTTACATCCCTAAGGCAGGGTGCACTATACCACAGGTGAGGGAATAGCTGCATGAGCAATATGCCCCTACAGTATCTAAATCCATTCATAGATATTGTAAGTGCAGTGTGGTCATATAAAGTACATGGGGCTGGGGGTTTGTCATCTTAAACTCCACAGCTCCATGATGGCTTCACTGAAGGCTGGGAAGATTGGTATCATACTTCTCAGCACAATAAACCACCACTAATGCCAGTGTTGGATTTATTGTACAATGCACCCAGAGAGCATCTTAGATATGCCCCATGTACCCTAACCAACTCTTTAGTGTAAGGCTGACCAGTCTGTGCCAGCTTGCCCCTAAAGACAAGTTTCTGACCCCATGTGGTGAGGGCCTTTGTGCACTCTGGAGTCAGAAACCAAGTCTGCTCTGGGCGGAGGTGCCTGCCCTCCGCCTGCCCCCCATGCCTCCCCAGATAAAGCCCCACTTTTGGCAGCAAGTCCGACACCCTAAGTTGTCCAGAGCTGAAGTGACCCCCTCCCTGCAGAATCTACCATCTTGGTTTGGAAGACTGGGACCATTAGGGCTAGGAATCTGACCCCCGCCCCAAAGGGAGTGGGTACAGAAAGGGTGTAGCCACCCTCAGGGACAGTAGCCATTGGCTACTGTCCTCTGACACACCCCTAAATCTAGGATTTAAGAGCATATCTGAACCTAGCTCACAAGATCCCCGACACCTTCAAGCAGAAAAGAAGAAAGAAGCAAGGAGGAGGACTGCTAAGCTGACCCCAGCAGAGAAGACTCCAGACACCAACTGACTTGGCCCCAGCCCTACCGGCCTGTGTGCAGCTTCAGACGCCATGCTACAAAAAGTTGATGCATCCTGCAGGACCAGTGACCAAGAACTCCTGAGGGCTGCAGCGCAGTCCACAAGAAACTCCAAAAAGAACTCCAGAACCACCCTGGATCAGTGATTCCAGCTTACTCTGCACCCAACACCCACGGCCCTAATCCAGGTGGCCCACCAGTCCAGAGCAGGTCTGAGGCAATTGTGATCTTGTGTTCATCCTGGGTTGACACTTCCTGGCCACGCCTATAGCCTAAATCCAGAGGACTGACCTGACCGCGAGAGCACTGGACGAAGAAACCAGATGCCCAAAGTTTACCCCATGCATCCGCAGCCACCTGGCCTTGGGGAATCCAACCGACAGTCCAGCAACGGTCAGCAGGCAGCCCTCCTGCTTGTCCGGCCTTTGGTTTTCTGGAACCGACCCCCAGAATCCAGCCTACAGCATCGTTCTGAGCCCCCAGGCTCCCCCTGTTGAAAAGCATTGGGAGCCCAATGCTGTGATTGCACCCTGCCACCACTGTCTCTCTGAAGGTGTGTGTTTGGTGCTAACCTGTGCCCCCGCCCCCCAGTGTACACCTAAACCTCCAGGTCTGCCCTCTGAAGTCGCGGGTAATTACCTGCCAGCAGATCTATTTTCAAGTGCCCCCAGTCTCCATAGGATCCCATTCTAAATCTAGCACCGACTTTGACCTCTGCAGCCGACCTGCCCCGTGTTGCTGATGGTGTATGTTTGGGGTCATCTTGAATCCTGAGCAGTGGACATCTTAAAGTCCCGGAGACTGGAACTGTAAGTCGAGTATTTACCTCAAACCTGCACTAACTCTTTTCCACCCTAGGACTGTACTGAAAATTGCACTGTCAACTTTTGAAAGTGAAAAGTGTTACTTGCCTGTAAACTATTTTATTTGCCAAACTTAAAGTACATTTGATACATACGTTTGATATATACTTACAACTGTACTTACCTGCAACGAGAATCTTTTGGTTCTAGAAATATATTTTTCCCATATAAATACACAGGCCTGGAGTTAGTCATTGAGTGTGTGCCCCATTTCTTGACTGTGTGTGTACAACAAGTGCCTTGCACTACCCTCTGATAAGCCTAACTGCTCAACCATACTACCACAAAAGAGCATTGGTATTATCTACTTTAGCCTCTGATAAGTATCTGGGGAACCGCAGGACTCTGTGCACAATATATATCATTTTGATATAGTATATACAGAGCCAGCTTTCTACAATAACCCTAGAGTGGACAGGCTCCTTAAAGTTTTATCAGCATGACGAAGCATGCCAGGGAGCAATGAGAGGAACTGAATATCCCTGAGTGTGGATGTGAATGTGTCAAACAGGAAGTCCTGTTCAATGCGGTCCCTGTGTCTACATTGTGAAATGCAGCTGCTCTTGCCACTACTTGTTGGTAGGAAATAGTGTCCTCTGGTAGTGAGGGGCATGTGGGGTACAGGTCACGATCACTGGAAAGGATGCGGTCAAGATCACAAGTGTCCCAGGGATCTGGGTCATGTAGTGGCCCACCCAAATTTTCCCCAACGCATAAAGGAAATCCTTGAGGAGTGTAATCTCCTGTTGTAGGTCAGACAGGGGAATGAGAAGAGGGGTAGGTGGAGGAGACGAGAGGGGTAGTTGGAGGAGACGAAAGGGGTGGAGGAGGAGGTGGAGCAGGAGAAGGAGTAGGATGTAGAGAAGGCCTGCAAGATGAGCTGATGGCCTTGTCCTTAGTTTTTTCTCTTTTGAGGTGGCGGAGTGTCCACGGCTTCCCAAAAGGACAGTTTCCTCCTCAACACTACAGGAGAAGTAACAATGCATCCAGTACCCTATTGAATATGGAGGCGGAGCTGATGAGTGTCCATAGACTCCAGTATAGGCTCACTAGAGAAGGAATAGCAGAAGTCTGGCTATAGTCTCTATGTTCCAAAGTTTTCGGTTCCATGGGTTTCAGGACCAAAGTTTTTGGCTAGTGCGATTTTGTCTGCACAGACGTGGAGGCTGAGGGTGGTCAGCTCCGAGCCGATGTTCAGACCGAAATGGAGACGATGTCTCGGTCCAAAGTGCCAGAGGTCGAAGCTGAAGATGATGACTTGGGCTTGGATGTTTTTGGAGCCGGGCAGGAAGGCGGGCCACCAAAACGGATTTTCAGTTCCAACCATGTCCTGGTGGCATTGGTGCACCGGCGACCTCTAGAAGGGACATCTTCAGAGTCTTGGGGTGGGTAGGAGGGTCCACAGTACTCCCAGGTTGTGCCAATGATATCTTGCGGCTTTCAATGTCCGACTGCAAAACGAGTCAGAAGAGTCCGGGATGGAGTGGGCCTCTTCTTCCTGTTGAGGTTCCTCATAGGCGTGCTCCTCCCCAAAGATGTCCTTGATGTCGTTTGGAGTCCTGTGTGCCATTTCCAGTTGACGTGCCCTTGAGTCTCTAAGCGTTTTCTTTGACTGGAAAAATCGGAAAATGTCACAGGGAGCCTCCTGGTGATCGGGGGATGGGCGCAGATTACACACCAGATGTTGATGGGCGTGGGTATATTTAACATGGCACTGAGGATAGAAGCGAAATGGCGTTTGTTCCATCAGGTTGGCATATCATTTGGTGCCACATGGTAAGGTAGGCCAGAGATGGGCAAGGATGCCACGAAGGGTGTGCAGTCAGTGCCCAGACCGACACATCAAGGCGAGAGCTTAGATGGAATGGTGCCAACAGAAGCAATACTATCGAAGAAGTTAAGAAGGAAAGAATGATTTCAAACCATAGTGAGTTTAAAGATTAAGCGAAGACATTGACATCTGAACTTGATGACAGAGAGAAAACAATCTAACAAAAAAGTCAATGCCCATGTGCACTATCACTGAGAGAAGGAGTCTCTCGATCCCATGACTAAAAACACTTCTTCGAAGAAAAATAACTTGCACCACTCCAGACCCAACACCAGATGGCAGGTGTATGCAGAGCATATGTATCTGCAGCTACACATGCTACGGAACATACTGTCACGACTGATATTCTTAAGCATATTTGTGTGATTACTAAATAGCAGGATGAATACTATTTTCTGATAAATTAAGCTGTTTTTTTGTAAAACAAATTCACACATTTGTAGTTATGTGCACAAGAAATCAATCCTTATTGTAGCTCTCTTGTAATGTGCAAATGGCAATAACCCCAAGAATGCAAAATGACCATTGACCTACCCCCTACGATATTCATACTTGCTTACCTATAGATTTTCTGACATTATCACTTTGTGTCCCTGTTTCACTTAAACCTATTTTTAAAATGGTTATGAACCATCTGAGGAACAATCCTTTTTTTGTTGTCTTATGATGGAAATTTATGTCACTTTGAACAATAGTGGTCCTTAAATGAAAATTTAAAATTAAATTTACAGATCAGCAAAATGTATCATTTGGGTCCAACTTAGCATGCTTATTTCTTAGCAAATAACTAACGACATTAATCGCAAAATAGAAACCCCCAAAAAAATATAACTGTGCCTTCTGGAAACATCCTTTGTAATTTATCTACAAGTGAGTCGTTGAGAGCAGACACTCCATATTGCCAAATCTTGCTCATTTCCCTCCAGAAAAAGATTAGAGTTACTCTTGACTTTATTAGGTTATATTATTTTAGAAGGGTTTGGACAGCGCATTTGTTACGGCTAATGGCATCTTGATGCTGGGAAGCAGCATAGCAAAATGATCTGAAAATGATTTAGCAGAAGAGTCTTGTTTTCAGCTTTTTCTATAGCAATTAAAGACAAAAGTATGTCTAATATCGACAGAAATACAGTTCCAGTGCTTGCAATGAAAAACAAAAAGGCTCGACTGCAAGTTCTGTCCCGCTTCAAGTGAGAACCTGAGGAATGTTGATTGATAAAGATGAAGCAGAGCGTGTTGTGACAGCAAGGAGGGAACTTGTCTCTTAAGTAGATGGAACCTAACTCGTGCACTACCCTGTGCACAAGGCACATTTATTTGAAGATGGAACGTTGCGTAACCTTTAGCCAATGCAGCTCTCGAAGATGATGCAAAATAGAGGATCTGGGTGGGAGATTGGAGGAGGGATGAGCAGCTGTATTCTTAATTACCTACAGATGATGAAAGATCACTTGGGTGCCTATTTTTAAGGAATTGCCAAATTCCTATCTAGAAGTGATATGGACTTGGGCTACTGTTTTCTGAAAAGACACAGCAAATTTTTGATGGATTCAGATGGAGAGGCGTAGTAAGTGATGGAAGCAGCTCTCATCTGGCACTGGTAGTCTTGTAAATCTCGTCTCTATTTCTCTTCGGAGTCAGGATCACAGAGTTTGCGCCAGACCTTTTAAAGAGTTTTGCAGTGGTGATTAGCTTTGCGGAGCGCTTCTATATACAATGGGGCAGAAGGGTTTCTTCCTTGAGAAATAGAAGATGACTTAGGCGGTCATTCTGACCCTGGCGGTCAAAGACCGCCAGGGCGGAGGACCGCGGGAGCACCGCCGACAGGCCGGCGGTGCTCCAATGGGGATTCCGACCGCAGCGGTAAAGCCGCGGTCGGACCGGCAACACTGGCGGTCTCCCGCCAGTGTACCGCCGCCCCATTGAATCCTCCAAGGCGGCGCAGCTTGCTGCGCCACCGAGGGGATTCCGACCCCCCCTACCGCCATCCAGATCCCGGCGGTCCGACCGCCGGGAACCGGATGGCGGTAGGGGGGGTCGCGGGGCCCCTGCAGTGCCCATGCCACTGGCATGGGCATTGCAGGGGCCCCCGTAAGAGGGCCCCTACAAGTATTTCACTGTCTGCTTGGCAGACAGTGAAATACGCGACGGGTGCAACTGCACCCGTCGAACAGCTTCCACTCCGCCGGCTCGATTCCGAGCCGGCTTCATCGTGGAAGCCTCTTTCCCGCTGGGCTGGCGGGCGGCCTGAAGGCGGCCGCCCGCCAGCCCAGCGGGAATGTCAGAATTACCGCCGCGGTCTTTCGACCGCGGAACGGTAACCTGACGGCGGGACCGCCAAGGTCAGAATGAGGGCCTTAATGTGCATAATTAACTAATGCAGTATCATCAACAATATTGGAAAGAGGCATGTCAGGGCGTCTGAGAAGTCGTAGCTGTTCAGCTTTGACTGGTCCTGATGGGTCTGGAAGTAGATGATGTAGCGGTAATGTCCTTGTTGATATTGTGAGGCATAAAAACAGAACTGCATGATCTGACCAAATAAGCTGAAGCAGGAGAAAAGGACAGAGATTCGCATTAGTAAAAATAAGTTCAAGCAAAAGATATACATTATTTGCGTCAGGTGTAACTATCTGACGCCAACTGCAGCCATAGAGCTCATAAGAGGTATGGTATCCGGGATTTGTTTTACCCGAATGAGAATTAGGATTGTCCAAAATCTTGACGTTGACCCCTTTAAGAAAGAAAGGTGAAATGAAATCAGCTAAGTCCAAACTAAAGTTGGATCTCCCTCCAGGAGGCCTGCATTTTAAAGTGGCAGAGAATGTACAAGTTGAACTGAAATTTAAACTGAAAATAAGCCCTTCGCAGAAGAATGTAAGGGAATATTTTGCCACCTGTAACATGGAGGCTTTCTTTTATTTTAATAAATCCTCCTGGTACCAGTTTTATATTTTATCTAGGTGAGCTATTGTTGTAACTCTTGTTGGATGAAATTCCTATTTAAAACTCTTTATTAGCATGCTGTTTCTACACCTAAGACCAATTCAGATCTCCAAAGTTTGCTCCAAGCTTCTAAGCTTGGGTAGTTCATGACTACACTTCTATACTTCTTACTTCTACAGTTCTAAACACAGTAAGGGGCTGTAAGGAAAATGTTACCTACCCAGTAGACATCTGTTTGTGGCATGTAGTGCTGTAGATTCACATTCTTTGCATTATCCTGCAATCTAATGTTGGGTCCGGAGTGTTACAAGTTGTTTTAGTTTGGAGATGATGTTTGAGTCAGGGATCGAGTGAGCCTCCCTCTTGGTGATACTGTGCATGGGCACGGAGTCCTTTGTTAGATTGTTTTCCCATATGCGAATGAGAAAGAGGAATGAGACGGAAGTATATAGAAAGAGATATCCATGCAAGTATATCTATATATGTACAAATATACATTAACTGCAACAGCCATAGGCATCCGGGGAGGAGGGTGGGTGCATGTGAATTGACATCACTACATGCCACGACCAGATACCTACTGGGTAGGTAACATTTTCCGTTCTGTGGCATGTGTGGCTATAGATACACATGCTTTGCATAGAATGTAAAGCAATCCTGCCAAAAAGGGGTGGCTGTGGGAGTTGCAGTTGTCTGGAAAAGTATTCTTAAGACAGCTTGTCCTACATTTGCTTCCTGTCATGCTGGTACATCCACACAATGATGCTTTGGTGAATGTGTGTGCTGTAAACCAAGTAGCTGCTCTGCATATGTCAGATAAAGGAATAGTTTCCAAAAATGCCATAGTAGCACCTTTTTTTTCCTAGTGGAACGTGCCCTAGGAGTTTGTGGCAAATGTCTTCTTGCCTTAGCATAACATGTTTGTATACATTTAACAATCCATCTAGCTATGCCATTTTTTGAAATTGGATTGCCCTTGGATGGTAAATCGAAAGCCACAAAAAGTTGTTTTGTTTTCCTAAACGCTTTTGTTCTCTCAATACAGTACAAGTGCTGTATTTATATCTGAATGCCCTCTCTGCTACTGACTCAGGTTGTGGGACAAAAGCTGTCAAATCAATGGTTTAATTGATATGAAATTGGGACACCCTTTTTGGTAGCAATCTTAGATTTGTCTGAAGGACCATCTGATCCTTATGAATTTGAAAGAAAGGTTCCTCTAGAGTTAATGCCTGGAGCACACTGGCACACCTAAATGATGTGATTTCAACCAGAAAAACTACCTTCCATTAAAGGAACTGAAAAGGACATGAGTGAAGTGGTTCAAATGGAGGACTCAGGAGCCTAGTTAGTACAGTGTTAAGATTCCACACTGGAACAGATGGAAGACTAGGCAGAATTACCCTTTTAAGTCCTTCCATGAAAGTTTTAGTAACAGGGATTCTGAACAAAGAAATATGTTCTCTATTTTGTAAGTATGCAGCTATAGCTGCAAGATGCCATCTGATTGAAGTGTAAGCCAATTTAGTTTGCTGCAAATGAAGCAAGTAGCAAATAATTTCTTGGACAGATGCCTTAATTGGATCAATGTGTTTGGACAGGCAGTAGCTAAAAAACACTTCAATTTTGCTGCATAACATGCTCTAGTTGTTGGTCTGCGCACCTCCTTCAAGATTTTCATGCATTCAGGAGGTAAATTAAGATAAACAAACTCAATGACTTCAGGAGCCATACTGCTAGGATGAGCGGTTTGGGGTCTGGATGCCTGATCTATCTGCAGTTGTGTGTGCGAAGATCCAGCCTGTTGAGGAGCTTCTTGTGAGGAACTTGCGAGAGGTGGAAAAGCATAACCAAATATCCCTGACCAGTTCATCCACAGAGCGTTGCAGCTGGAGAGAGGGTGAGGGTATCTTGGCGCAAAGTTTAGGCATCTTGCATTTTTTTCTGTAGCGAAAAGGCCCATTTGAGAATTTCGCAACTTTTAGAAGTGTTTTTGAAGGACTTGTGAGTTGAGTTCCCATTCGTGGACTTGTTGATGCATTCTGCTGAGCATGTCTGCAAAGTCGTTGTCCGTCCCTGGGAGATAGATACTCTGCTGGTAGGTGAATGTGGTGGTGATGAGCCCATTTCCATATTGTTTGTGATCGTATACCCTAACCCTCCTACCACCCCTCCCAACAACCTCCCCCCTGCTTTTGTAGATAATAAATCGCTCTCATATTGTCCATCCAGAAAAGGACAACTTTGTATGTGAGGTGAGGAAGGAAAACTTTGAGGGCCAGAAATACTGCTTGAAGCTCCAGATACGTGATGTGCTTAGAAAAATGGGTGCAATCCCAAAGAACCTGCACTGTGAAGTTTTGAAGATGTGCTCCCCAACCTATCAAGAATGCATCTGTGGTCAGAATGAGCTGAGACACAGGGTCTCGAAAGGACCACCCTTTTAAGAGGTTGATGGAGTTCCACCATTGCAGAGAGTGGTAAGTTTTGCAGTCTATCAACAATAGATCCTGAAGTCGACCCTTTGACTGAGACCACTGATGAGACAGACATTGCTGTAGCTGACGCATTGGGTACGATGGCAATGCAAGAACTGCATGACAGTTCTGACTGTGGGAGTGTGATTCTGTTCAAACTGAGAAAGCAAATGCTGGAAGCTTTGTATGTGAGCTGCATTAGGGTATGCTAACCCTAGTTGAGTGTCAAAAAAGGCCCCTAGATATGGTTGAACCTGGAGAGGTTGTAGATGAGATTTTACAAAGTTGATTGTGAACCCTAATTTGTGAAGAAGGTTCACTGTAATTTGTGTGTGGGATTGACACTGTTGCAACCTGCTGGCTTTGATAAGCCAGTCGTCCAGGTATGGAAAGACATGAATCTTTTCTCATCTGCGATGTGCTGCAACCACTGCTAGGCATTTGGTAAATACCCTGGGAGCAGCTGTGAACCCAAAATGTAGGACTTTGCATTGATAATGTTTGCCAGCTATCACAAATCTTAAATATTTGCAGTATGCGAAATGGATGGGAATGTGACAGGATGCATCTTTGAGGTCTAGAGCAGTCATAAAATCTCCCTGTTGAAGGAGTGGAATGACATCCTGAAGAGTGACCATGTGAAAATGTCCTGAAACTATGCATTGATTTAAGGGCCTAAGATATAAGATGGGTCTGAGTGACCCGTTCTTTTTATGGAATGAGGAAATATAGTGAATATACTCCTGCTCCTTGATATTTGGGTCTAACTGGTTCTATACTCCCTTTTGAAAGGAGAATTTGTACCTCTTCTTTGAGGGGAGTGAGGTGCTCTTGAGATAACCTGCGTGTGGGAGGAGGGATATTGGAAGGTGTGGTTGGGAGCTCTACGCAATAACCATGTTGGATAATGAGGAGAACCCATTGGTCTGATGTTATTTGTTGTCCATTGAATATAATTGTTGGGAAGACGTCCCCTAACTGGTGTTATAGGGGGTTTGGGTATGTTGAGGTAGTCAGTGTTTTGTTGTAGAACCTGAGCCCCGAGAGGAGTTGTTTTTGATGCTGTCTCTTAAATTATGACCTCTGAATGCTCCTCTTAAAGAGCCTCCGGTACAAGAACCTGAGGCATGTTTGTTTTGAGAGTTTGAAGGCTCTGATGAAGCTGTTGATTTGTAACCCCCTCTATAGAGTAGGCAATTAAAAAATCCTCTGTGCCTGCGACTGAAGAGCTCCCATGGTCTTTGCAGTGTACGTGTCCTTTTTTTAGTTTTTCTAAGGTGGAATCAAATTGTGGACCAAAGAGGTAATCTTTATCAAAGGGCATATATAAAACTACTTGCTGTACTTCTGGCTAAAACCCAGGGCACCTAAGCCATGCATGTCTTCTGATTAGGACACTTGTGTGTATGCCTTGTGCGGTTGTGGAGGTTAAAAAGAGCAAGTATTACTGGAGTCTGTGGCTAGTGCCCAAGAGTAATGGCCACCTAAGCAAGTCGCTCCGCACTCCATCCAGCCTAATCCTCATCCCCTACCGCCTTAACCTGCTCAATGATGTAATCCACCATAGATTACATTTCCCCAAACCTTCGTAAGGCACCGCAAGGTAACCAAAAGAAGTGAGCTGCCCCGCATGCAGTGTACTCCCCTCCAGCCTTCTGGATCACCAGCACCCTAAAATGGTACCCACATGCTTGGAGCACTCCACCTCATCACCGCCTCTTACGTGCTGCTCCCTGGCGACCGAAATCCATTGTGCCTAAGCTCAAGGACTTTAGCTGAATGCTCTGCTCCCTCCTCTTACTACAGTGGTGACCTGCCAATCCAAATGTCAGTCCATTAAAGGTACTGTTTTGAGCTAACCTGCAGCACCAGCTCCAATCGCAATAACGGGACCTCATCCTCCAACCACACTGTTCAGTGTCTTCACTCTACTGGGACTTGCAATTCCTTCCCCTACCCCCTGCATGCATTACTGAGGATCCTATCTGGATAACACCTGCGTCTCGAGCCCTCAGCCAGGTGCAACTTCAAACCAGCAGAGAGCAGCCTTCGCAACTCCTGTAACCTATGCAGCACACCAAAACCATGTGGGTCGTTTGACACCAATTTCTCCCCACAAGCCATGATTTCCACACAGTACTCCCTCCGCGACCAGTATAAACTCACCTGCTTCCTTAAGCTGGCTGTTTAAATATGTCTTTTGCTTCATCTTGTTACTGACGACATCACTGAATATCATAAGACAAGTGCCTGACCTTAGGATGGCAGCCGCTGCTGCTCCACCATTCGCCTCCAGAACAAGTTTATGAATTTGCCAGCATGTCCCTGCAATGTCCAGCTGCCTGGTCTTGTTAACCACACCAAGATATACAGAATCCTTCAGATGGCGTAGCCTGCATCAAAACCACTGGCTCCACAAAGTAGGGGTTCCATTGACATTCACCTAAGAGAAACCCACTGCAACACAAATTAAATCTCTTAAAACCCAATGCGACTCACTGTGGGAACTTCTCCAGCTCTACCCCTCTGAGGTGAACCAAACTAAATGTCCTCTCACCATTAACATTGAGGTCTACTTCACGGCACAACTTTGGGGTGCTCTATCTGCCTAACCACAGAATTAACAAACAAAGCAATGCAGAGACATACAGATACTTGGTCTGATATTTGAACTCCAGGACCCACCGGCACTGCACTGCACACCCTTGCTGACAGTCTAGTATCCAGACATTCCTACCCAAGGAGCTCTACCACCTCCTGTTTCTGTCCACCTACAATCTCGAACTCCTAGTGACCCATTCTATCTTGTCAACATCCACATCTGTCCAGGCAGTGCAACATCATCATAATACCAGTCACTGCCCTGCCATCATCACCAGCGTCCCCGGTGACACTCAGACGTCTGTGCCTCATATTGGCTGACCTTAAGGGAAACAAAGAACATAAAGACCAGAAGGATGATAAAGCTTCACATAAGCAACCCAAACTAGAGTCCCCCATTCCAGACTCTCCGATCAAATCCAAAGGTGACGTCTCATCCAACACTGAAATCATCATTCAGCGCCTTGGCACGCTGCACGATCTTGCCCACAACACTAAGCCAACACCAATATCTTGCACCAGGACATTCAAGCAGTATGTGAAGACCTCACAGGCCTCTCTGCTAGAATCACAGAGGCAGAGTCCAAGATCAGCTCACTAGAAGACTCTAACTCTTCAACCTAGAAACGCTTGGACTACTCATCCCAATCAATGAAGCAAATGAGAAGAGAGATCTCAGAACTTGAAGACCACAACCACCAAGGGAACCTATGCATATTTGGCAGCCCCGAAAATGTTAAAAGGGACACTAACTCCTGAGCTGAGTTTCTGGAAACATGGATTCCACACACTCTGGGCCTTATTTTCGAAAAAGACTGAAACCGAACAAGCCCACAGGATCCTATTCGGTAAGGCCCCTAGCTCTACGAAGGACAAAACCCCCTGCCCTCGCACAACGATCTTTCGCCCACCACAGTACCACCACACCGCACAATCCTCGGCCACATGCAGAAGGTGCAACGTGGTCTGTGGAATGGGTCCCAAATTTTTATATCTCAGGATTACTGCAAAGAGACCGTCTCAAAAACGAAAGGCTTTTTATCACTTCGTCAAGTACTGAGAGACTGTAATATACAATTATCCTTCGCGGGCCCAGCTAAGTTCTGCTTCCTCTATAGGGACAAAGTACTGTTCTTCACCTCCCCAGGAGACCTCCAAGCATTCACGGTTACCTACATAAAAACCAGAATTGAATTCTGATGCCACATTGCTGCTTAACATTTATATTTCACTATGGAAGCTTGGTAACCATCAGTATCTGATGGGGTCCAATGGGCTGATCACCAATCAACAACATATCTCCTCCTCAAACATTCGTCGCTCGCAAGAGTGTCCATATACAACACCTCAGACCTCATCCGTGGCTCAGTAGTAGTAGCTGTAGCTTCGTTCACTTTATATTAGATCTGGCGCTACAATGTGCATTGTCCAATCGAACACCTGACATGCAATCATCTATCAATCATTGACATTGGGTTTTTGTTGCTAATTACACATGGAGTTGTGACATCTGCTCCCAAGGTCTGGCCATCTCATGGCCTACCTCTCTCATATTATAAACTGAGGTGGGGTAATGTGGTCTTCTCACATTACGGGTTAGGGTGGTGGGTGGGTTGTTTATGAGGGTTTTTTGTTGTTCCTCTTCTGTATTTTCCTTTTCCCCCTTTTTCTTCTCTATCCCCATCTCCTATCCAGGGCAGCCATGCCACCTCACATGAGCAATTGAGGTGCCCCATCACTCAGCAACATTTTGCTTCCTATACTCCTACAGGGACTAGCACCAAAGCACAGTACCATGTTTATAGGACTCACTCAGTGTATACTCTTCCTATTGCAACACAATACGCTAACACACCCCCACCCATTCATATAACCTCCACACACTACACTAGTTACTCACAAACCCACTTAAAACCCATAAAGAAACTCCCAACAAATGGCTGACCGTAGAATCATTTACTTGAATACCAAAGGTCTACCACACCCAGTCAAACGAAAAAAGATTGCTGACTACTGTAAAAAAAACATAACTGAAGACACATACAGAGTCTTTTAAGGATGCCCGATTCTGTTCCTCCTGGTAACCGATACCCTACTCTCCACAGCCTTAAACAAGAAGAACGGGGTCATCATCCTATTCTTCAGAAGCTCTCTGAATCCAAGATACTACCACACACAAATGGCCACCAGGGCCGCTGGCTGATCACCAGAAGCTCAAGGAAGAATAAAGAATGGGCTACTGTAAACACCAATGCACCAAATGACAATTCAGTAGACTTTGGAAGGTTTTAAAAAAAAGTACCTCCATGAGAACATTTGCAATGTAGTAGGGGCGACTTCAATCTCCCCCTGGGTGTAAATCGTGACAGAATTTCCTCCCACAAAGCAGATCACACACCCAGATGAAGCAATGTTGAAAAAATAACAATCTAATTTATATCTGGAGGTTAACTCGCCCTTCAGGCAGCAACAGCACCTTTTTCTCCTTCCTGCATTACACATTTATGAGGATTAACTATATTCTAGTCGACAAAGCACTCGTCTCCTTCTCACAAAACCCAAAAATGCATGCATTACATTAGACCTCAATTTCTCCACAGCTCAGGCCCCCCAAAAGTATGGCGACTCAATGACCTAACTTCTGGATGATGACTCCTCCATGTCCAAGATTACCACGGCTATACCCATTTCCTAATAGATAAACTAGACACATCATATATGATCAAATGGGACACCATAAAAACATGTCTTAGAGGTGCTGCTAAATATCACGACACTTAGAAATAAAACCCTTAACGAACTTCTCAATTTGCTAGAGCTAGAGATTAAAGGGGTCATTATGAACACGGCGGTTAACACCGCCGTGTTCATGCTGTCGGTCTTTCTATAGACCGCCAGCCCCCCTGGGACCATGCCGGCCTGCAACATTGTTTGTGCCAGCCGGCCCAGCAGAATGCCTGGCCGGGACATTGCCGGCGGCTCCAAATGGAGCCACCGTCAATGCCTCTGTGCGGCGGGTGCAGCTGCACCTGTCGCGCAGATTACTGCCCGTAAATCGGGCAGTGACCTGCGCGATGGGGCACTGCACAGGGGCCCCTGCACTGCCCATGCCAAGTGCATGGGCAATGCAGAGGCCCCCGGAGCACCCCATCCGCCAGCCTTTCCCATGCGGGAAAACTCACCAGGGAAAGGCTGGGGGAAATGAGATCATTTAGAGGCAGCCTGGCGGTGGAGGAGGGCTGGCAGCCCTCCCTGTCTTCATTATGTGGCGGTCTGGGCCGTCATGCCGGATGGTGGGATTTCCCGCCACCGCCGACATGATGGCCCAGACCGCCAAGATCATAATGAGGGCCTAAATCTCTAAACAAATCCATAAAACACTCCTTGGGATCTAGAGCCCTCCCAAAACTACATAAGCTACAATATGAATACAAACAGATACTAAGCAAAAGGGCGCAGAAATGGGTGGAAATTTCCAACACTGAAAAAATGTTCAACAAAAATAAAGCCGGAAAGGCTTTGTTAACTATCTGAAATACTCCAAAAATAGATCCACCATTTCCGCAATGAAAAATACAGCAGGCACCACTCTCGCCTCACCACAAGACATTGTAATGGTTTTTCATAATATTTATTCTGAGCTGTACACACCAAACTCAATACTGTTGGAAGGCTGTGCTACATTTCTGAATTCTTGCCACCTCCGAACAGCATCCCCAGAGGATAGATCCCTCCTTAATGCCTCATTCCCGAAGGAGTAAATCCACGTAGCTATAAAATCCCTCCCAGCAGGATAGGC
Source organism: Pleurodeles waltl (assembly GCF_031143425.1). Classification (NCBI taxonomy): domain Eukaryota; kingdom Metazoa; phylum Chordata; class Amphibia; order Caudata; family Salamandridae; genus Pleurodeles; species Pleurodeles waltl. The sequence goes on along the minus strand of NC_090442.1, from coordinate 1,006,418,403 downwards.
TCCAAGCCCAGAAAGGTACTCTTCGAAGTTCCACATAAAAAGGTCAGACCTCCTCGCTGAAACACTTCTTGCCCTCTTTCAATCACATGCCTCTTCGTGTTGCATCTCTGGCATGGTCTCTGAAGCTACTATTGTTATCATATTGAAAGATGGCAAGGATACCAAGAATGTTAAGAATTACCATCCTAGCTCATTAATGAACATAGATTGTAAAATATACGCCAAGGTCTTAGCACAATGTCTTGAAAAGGTGATCCCAAAACTCATCGTCCCTCCCCAAACCAGCTTCTTGAAAGGTTGCCTCGTGGCAGATAACATCTGGGTCTTCTGTCATGCACTTGATAAGGCCCAGTCCTCTCATTCCCCTAACGCAACGATGCCACTTAATGCAGAAAATGCCTTTGATAAGGTCTCTTGGTCTTTCTTGTGAAAGGTGCCAAATGGATTTTGCCTAGATGAGATTTTTACTCACATCGTCATGGCCCTATATACTAATCCAACAGCTAAGGTCAGAATCAATGGCAATCTCTCTGACTCTTTGCCCCTAAAACTGGGCACAATACATGGATACCCATTCTCATCACTTTTATTTTTCCTTGTAATTGAACCTTTTCTCTCCTCACATAACGACAACATCAAAGGTATCCATTTTCAATCCAGCAGACAACTAGTTGCAGTCTACGCAGATGATGTACTAATCTTTAACGAAGATGCAGATATTACAATCCCCTATGTTATGTCTGAGATTGATAAATAGTCCTGGGTCCCTGGCTACACTCTGAACCGTGCAACAATGGAAGTCTTTCTCATGAACATACTATTCTCTCCGGCTACCCAGGGCAGCTCTGGTTTAAAATGGTAACCTGTGGCTTTTAAATATCTGGGCATATGGTTGTGGAAGGACATCAAGTCCTCACTAAAATCAATGAAAACAAAACACTAACGAAAATCAAAGGCCTATTAAGCTCGTTGTCCCTCAAATATATTACCTGGTGGGGCAGATCAGAGACCTCAAAAATGACGGTGGCCACATGAATCAACTTCTTATCAAGCATGCTTCCTTCCAATCTATCCACCTCTTTCTTTAAAACTGTGGACAAACTGATATCGGAATTTCTGTGGAAAGGAAAAAGGGCCAGAAAAGCTGGCCCTACCCTTAAATTGAAGGAGAATGGAGGAGGTCTATTACAGATATCAACAGGTCTTTCTAGCAGCACAGGGCTGTTGGTGTCTTAAGGAGATGAATGAATTCTTCCCACCGTGGCTACAAAGTGTGTGTGTGAGAGTGAGTGAGTGTGTGTCTGTGTGTGTGTGTGTGTGTGTCTGTACACACCTCACTATAAAGAGATCTCCAGAAACTTCCTCTGGCCGGCACTTTCCCAATAGTAGCTGACACCACTGCTGCTCTTCTGCGAGTCAATAAAACTGTGAAAAGAACAAGTTACTTACCTTTGGTAGTGCTTTTTCTGGTGGATACACTAGCTACCTATGGATTCCTCACCTTATGAATTCTCCCAATGTACCAGCATTGGACGGAAAATCTTCTTCCCAGCTCTCCACTTCGACGAGGACGTCACAATTGCACAGCTCCGCAGGTGACTCCGTCTGATGTCACCGACATCACCATGGCAATAAGAGGTACTGCAGCGAGAAAGTATGGCACCAATCTCATTATATAAAAGAGTTCTGATAATAGACTCTCTGAAATTGCCAGGGTTAATACTATACTAGGGCTTGAGTACTAGCAGTTTTCTTATTTACTCACCTTTCCACAGTTCTACATACTGGAGCTGAAGGAAGCAGTAAGCAATAGTTCTTGGGTTGGAATGCCTTTGAGTCTGTGCAAACCTACTACCTTGCATGTTTTTTAGGATTTTCACCAGCTCTTCTTTAATCTTTTCCCATACTCCGCAAAGTTGGAAATTTACTCCTGGCAAGGGCAGAAGTAGAAGTTCTTCCAGGGTTGAACATACATATTTGCTTATGCTAAAATACAGTTCACAAATATCTTCTAGGCGTACAAATTCCTGGTCTACTTCTATAAATTCTTGTGAATTCATGAAAGCCACAATTCTGCACTAATGTAAAGACATACACCATGGGTGCACTTTTGTGACTTTCAGAATTGAGCCCCTAATTAGGTCTGTTGCTAACCAAGACCGTTTTTTTTTTAAATTCTATTTCTCTATTTATTTCTCAGCTGGCTTTACTGTGAGTTAGACCATTCTGCTCTTTCACAAGGAGCATATTGGCACACAAAGTAGTTTTGTCCGGTGCCAGGAACTGCTGTGACAATGTGTGCTTTTTGAGACCAAAAAATATTTTAGCTTTTTGCTAATGTCTGTTACAATGGTGAGAGCCTGGCAGCTCCCACAACAATAAAGTTTTACAAAAACTATCAAAACAAGACCCACAATGACAAAACCAAAAGACTGACCACCAATTTCGGATCAGTTGACTATGCCAGTGCTTGTTTATTTTCATGTTTCCCATAATATTGTTGAAACTGGTTACACTGATTTTCTATTACGAATATTTTTTTGCTAATACTAGCATGCATCACTTTTTACTAAATGATGCTTCAAAGAAATGGTATCTAAAATGTCACACTTAATTAGCAAAACGTTTTTTTTTCCTAGTTGCATTGTTTTTCTGAACATTTTCATTTGAAAGCAAAGAATCATCAGTCCTGCTTACAAGCTTCTGCAAACATTTGCACCTAATCAGATAGCATTATGGGAGCATTAGATGTAGCCTCATACTGGTAAACTTCTCAAACGTGTGTGTACGCATTTGTTATTTTATTTATTTAATCAAACCACTTTCAGTAGTGCTGTTCGAGCTTACAACATTTAAGCAAGCGCTCACCCTAATAATAAAGGCCTTGCATTAATGAACCTTAAATACAAGTCCAAAGAGCATTGACATAGAAACACAAATATTACCTCACCTACGGACAAGCTCCCCTTCCCTGTAAAATGGCAGCCAAAGGGTTTGTGCTGCAGGCGATTGGGCCTACTTGTCCTAAGGACAAAATACATTTGAAAACTTGTTGTCCTTGACCCCAAACAATATGTCCTGTGCATCAGGCTATAGGAATCCCACACCCCTGCCAGTACATAGCTAAAATGGCTTCCCAGCACTTACGAAGTCCATGGAGTTGAAACTGGAGTTCATAGGGACACCTCTGCCCATGCAGGGGTGCCCACGCAGACATGGACCTGCACCCTGCCCTTTCGACTGGAAGGGCCTACCATAGGGGTGACTTTCAGTGGCTTGGTGTAGTGACCAGCAGTGAAAGGGTGCACTCACCTTTTCAAGTAGGCTGCAAAGGGCAGGACTGCAGACAGTTTGCATGGGCTCTGATGGGTAGCATAATACATGATGCACCCCATGGGGACCCTTGGTGTACCAATGCCGTAGGTACCCAGGTACCACCTACCAGGGACTTACAGGGGTATACTAGTATACCAATTGTGGAGCGTAATAAGTACCAAGACAACCAAATTAAAAGCACTATCACTGGGGTCCTTATTAGCAGGATCCCAGCGAAAGAAGTCTAAGCACACTGATAACAGGCAAAAAGGGGGGGGGGGGTAACCATGCCAGAAAGAGGGGACTTTCCTACAGTAAGTTTCCTCAGAAGAATAGTCATCTGCACATTCTCACAGAAAGATACAAGGCATCATCAACTTATCCCACACCCGCAGTGGTTCTCCTCCACAGAGCAGGTCTATTACTTGAATCAATAATCATCAGCAAGAGCCATTAGCAACTAAACTGAAAGTCATCTTGGAAGATGCTACGTTACCACTTTGAGCAAAAATGTTGTTCCTCACCTCTAACCAAATAAATTATTTTATAAGTGTACGTTTTACTTTCCCATCTACTTTGCCTCCCTTTTTTTTAAATAATAAACGTTATTGGTTTTGTGAGAGAGTGAAGAAACATCATACTGCATATATCAAAACAAGAGCAAAGTAGTACATCCTGCAGGACTCATTGTATCCATTTTGTATTCCTTATACCACTTTCTCTGACTTTTACTTTCTGTAAGCTATAAACTCCCCTGTGCTATTTTTTCCTTTCTCCTAATTGGTGTCCGTATTTCCCTTATTTTAACTTTCTAACCACTTTACCCTCTTTCTACTTGCTGTTCACTTTAATACCCTCTCCACTTTTTTGATTATCTCATCTATTTGTTGACCACCATCCACACACTCTGCTTCCTGATAACTTTTCTCTATCTATGCTTTGTCTTCTTAATTCCAGACTTCTTTTTGCTTTCTCTATTTGCTGTCCGATTAGCACCTTCACTTCCTGTTTATTATATGCTCATCTCTTCCTCCAAACCTATTTTCCCTTAATCTACTTTTTGGCCACTCTCCCTATCCTATACATTCTGCCTGCTTTGATCCGTCCTCTATCTTCTTACTGTTTTTCTCTTCCTCAACTCATTGGATACTTTCTCCCTCCCCTTCAAATTTTTGATCTCCGGCCAGCCCCAGCCCCACTCCCATCACCTTCCTCAATCTCAACTTCTTAACCTCCCTCTATATCTTGAATACTTTGTCCCCAGGGAAATAAAGGACAAATTGTGGGGTTCTCGAAGTCAGTTCCAAATTTCAGGAAATAATGCAAGGCGAATTAAAGTCAGCTTAAGGAACTTTAATTTTTAGATGTCTTTGCTTAACGGCAAAACCTTAATAATAAAGAATGCCAAGATCCCAAACCACTTTATGGGATTAGGTGTTCCCAGGGCTCGCTAGCCTTAAAAACTTGTTTCATAAATGTGCTCTGCATATCTGAGAACCTGAATACACCAGAAATCGCAATTTGCCTAATCTTAGGCATGATAACTAATTCAGTCCAGCCTCTTTATGAGATTATGGCTCTTACATTCATAATAGAACAAGCATTTGCAATGCAACGGGTCTCGCGTTTGCTCATGTTAGAGCTGATAGCGTTGTAAACTCCTAACCCGACTTTTCACCTATCGGCAAAAGTGCATTTATGTACGTAAGCCGAAAAAGTGCATTTAACTATGTAAACCGCTCAACTTCTGCCAAGCTAAATCGCGCTAGTAAATTAGAGAAAAAGTAGTCCACGAGCCGGACAGAAAACAGCTGGCCTCACATGTTTTCTGTACTTGATCGATGCGCTCGAGGAGGGCTAGCCACCGGAAAAGGCAGGACGTATGCATGCCTTTGACTAATGAAAGCAGATTTTAATAGGCAAGCCCACTAACCAATGAAAAACACTGATGTGACGTCGACAGGGCTCCGAGCCCTTTTCTAAACCGTAAAGCGTCTCGCTGCGATACGCATGCGCGAGCGCATGCAACACAGGCTCGACCCTAAAAAGCTGATCTACAAGTACCAGAAGGCAAACGATAAACCCAGGACTGGTCAGGTTATGCAAACCTGTCATGGAACAATTAGAGCACTCTGATAGATAAAGGTGATTTAAGAGTGAACACTCCTGTGGTCTAATTGACCCTTTATAGCAGGAATGTATAACTGTACATACTAGAAGGCTGGATTCATGCCAGATTTTGACTCGTGAATCAGAGCAGAACCCATGTACACAGACACTGGTTATTCTGAAAAATCAGTCCTGGATTCAGCTGTCTTCAAACTACGGCGGACTGTGGTGCTTTAAAGCAATGCTCTGATATACGAATAAGAATGAATACAACATGCCCCGGTTTGAAGAGTTATGTATTCCTCTAACCAACACTCTTTGGAATCTTGATTTCATGAGTCACATTACCCACAGAAAAAAAGGTGTTTTGCTCAAAGGATGTGTTAATTTGCTTGGAAACTGGGACACGACTAACTGAAATATCTAATTCCTCATACTGCTGAGTCAAATGACATTTGAGGCAAAAGAGCACAGAGTTGGAAACATATAAATGTACCTTTCAATTTACAACATTGAAGGTGATGCGACTAAGGAAACTGCCTATGACTCATTGTAATCAAACAGGAATGTCTTCACACACACCTTTGCAGTAATCTGCAGGGTCTTCTTGTTCCTCATCGTCAGAACCAAGAATCTCCTCCTCTGGCTCCTGAGGTGTTGGTTCCGGCAAAGGAGGCGGTGGTGGAGGAGGCGGTGGCGGTGGTGCAGAGGGAGCTTTCTGCTGAGGCTCTGGCCTGCAAAACAATTCCAATCAAATTTTACTCAAATATATTTCAAACTCCGGAACAAGCTCTTACTTAGTATACTGCTCCAATGAGACCTAAAAAACTTTTCATTTTAAAGAAGATACCATTAACAATACCACTGAGCTCGCTTTACTCCCTAATATGATGGCAGGCTAGCCATATGATAAATAAGCATGCTGTATGGAGACATTGGAGTGCTCAGTATTGGGAGAAAAATGGCAGATTAATGAACGGCATGCCCCACATTAGCCTTCAAAGTAATGTTATATATATATATATATATATATATTAAACATGGGTGTCGGGGTAGCTTGCTTTTAATGATTCCAGGTTGGCTTGGATGGTATTTTATTAATCCAAAGCTGTAATACTCTGTTTGGAGTGGTAAAATACTTACCATTTGTCAGCTCAGCAAGGATGCCACTTGCAAATATTATGCTTAAATACTTTGCTGCAAAATTGGCAAAAGGCTTTGTCACTATCTAGCACAGCGTCAATGGCACTGTGCTAAACCTATGCTTAAAACTCTGATTCTGTTCACCTCAAATTCCTGATTCTTTGGCAGAGTGCATGTGGTTTGGTAGGCTACTCCATATAAAAGGGGTGCTCTCCATTTAAACATGGGAAGTACCCAGGGTCCCTTGCTTTTTTCCCCACGTGTGTGTATATATCGTATACATTTACACTTGAAAACAAGTATAACATTTCAGAAATATCAAAACAATTTCAAATAAACTCTTTAAAATTATGAGAAATTATCTAAGTTTAGCTACAGTCATTCTTGATTAAGTAGAATTCTGGGTTTAAAAAGGCAACTGCAGTAGTCCTTCAATAAAAGCTTAGGAAAAAGTGAGAGCTTGATGTGCTCATATTTTAATATCATAATTATTTTCTTCATATACTTTCCTCTTTCGGATTGGTGAAGAAACTGGATCTGGGGGAAAAAAACAGTCCATAAAGGCTACCAGCTGGGAAGTAGTGTGACCTTTTGAAGGGACAAGGATGTACTCCAACTGTGCAGTCTTGTACTATTGCTGACTTTAGATGTACACCAAATGATGTTTTCTGCATTATTGTGCAGTTACTGTATGGCAAAAACAGATCGCAGCACCAGAAAAATGCAATTATTGACTTTCGGAGCAAAATCCATACATAGCTTGAACCAGTTGCAACCATCAGGAAGATACCAAAAATGAATAAAGGTCTATTGCACTGGAGAGCCACTCCACCATAGTTCATTATCACAATACGATATAACTGATATTTTTTTTACAAAAAATGTTATTGATTTTTTAAATAATGAACAAAACAATAACGCAACAGTTGCCCCGTACCCCATGTGACATGTCCGTCATACAACAATAGATCTTGGAGAGATCAAACGTCTAACGCATAATAGCCCATCCAATTGCCCCATATCCGGGAATGTTTTTTCGGCCAAGTCTATGCCATGTAGATAGGCTTTTCCAGTTGTGCACATCAGTCCATGTCTTTCTGCCATTCCTTAAGGGTGGGTGTCGCCTCCGACATCATTTTCGGGCAAAGCTGAGCTTCGTCACCACATTGCCATCACAACCAGAGATCAGTCACCCTGAGAATTCCCGACCCCTTCTAAAACCCCTAGAAGTGCCTAAATGGGTGTAAGGGTGATGATGTGGGTGTGAAGTATTTGAGTTATGGTGGCCATAATTTGCGGGTAGTAAACAGCTAAAAGGGGCACTGTCACACCACATGAAGGAGGTACCCATAGATACATGTGCATCTGGGACATCCCGGGGTGTTAATTCTACTGGCCCGCCTAAGCGGTGTGAGGTAGGTGGCATGGAGATAATTCATTTCTGTCAGGCAGAGCCTCGAGGATACACTATTTTGTGGGGCCCGTTGCGCCAAGGGCCAGGCAGTGTCATCCAGCTGCCTGACCCAACAAAAGTGATCTGTCTTTACTCATCAGTTTAAGGAGATAAGATTGAGTTCCTACATCTCTGCACTATCTCCAGAGAAATGGATCCTTAGGTATTTAAAAGCTGTGGTGCATGTGGGCATTGGTGCTTGCTACATCGGTTCATCACCTCCCACCCCTACACCCCATGGAACCGTGCTGGATTTCCACAAGTTGACTCAGAGGCCTGCTCATATAAGGCCAAGATTTCCATACAGTGGGACCTAGAGGACTGGGGGGGAAAGAGAGGTAAAGCATGATATTGTCCGAGTATAGTACAATTTTGATCTCAATGCCTACCTCCCATTCCCAGCCAGTCACTCACTTGGGCATCACACCTTATTACCCCCGTCAGGGGTTCAATCACGAGGGCACAAATAGCTGTGGCGATATCGGGCAACCTTGACTGGTGCCCCTGCAGATGGAGAACAGAGGCGATAGGACCCAGCTCACCAGCGTGCAAGCTTATGGTTCAGAGTCCAGGGTGCCAACAAACCGACAGAACCTGGGGTCCAACCCCATTCGCTCCAGCACCATGGTCAGAAAGGAGCAGCAGTGTTGCAGGCCTTTTTCAAAGTACAGGAGGAGGAGAGCCAGAGGTCCCTGCAGGTCCCCCCCCCCAATACAGGCTGGAGCTAGGTGGAGCCTATGACTATGTCTGCTGCTGCGCTACGGCATGAAGCTGCATTGATCCGGGTGTAACAGTTTACGGAAAGGGGAGGGGAGACAGAGTTTGTTGGCCAAGAGCTTGGCGACAATTGTTCTCTGCATTGATCAGGGATATAGGCCCAAGTGACAAACACTGGACCTTCCAGACTTATGGAAAACCACAATGGTGGCCATGTCGCTGTCCAAGGGAAATTGCCCTCATTCCACCACCACCTTGGTAGAGATAGAGGAGATGCGGGGTCAAGTGGGTAGAGTATATGCTATAGTACTCCACAAGGAAGCTGTCTGGGCCCGTCAACTTGCCAGACTTTAGATTGTGGATCGCAGTTCTAATTAGATCCTCTGTAAATAGACTGTACCATATAAGAGACATTGCTTTCATCCTTGTTTGTGTTATTCTACAGCCAGTTGAACTTTTTAAAAAACATCTTTCTTTAAACCCTGAATAACACTGCACTGTTTGCTTACTCCCATCCCCTACTTACTACTACATATCCATTAGCAGTATATTAGGTTTTGAAATAACAAACATGTTGCTTTGGTAAAGTTACTGGTCAATTTTTAAAAGCTCCGAAACATTAAGTAGTCAACTGAAAGCTTATATAGATCATCAATGCAGAATTATCTTTCAAACCATAAATTTAAGTAAGAGGAAATTAAAGCAAACAGGACAGCTCATTGAGCAAGGCAAGAATTTCTTATCCAGCTACTACAACTGAAAAGTCGCTTTACAATCACTTTTGCTCTGCCTCAGGGATACGTATCTGAATCTATTCTGACCTGAGCTCCAATCCGCTTTTATTAAAATTATGCATATAAATTCAGCCAGCTCTTTTTAGTTAGTGGTCTGTTATTGAGTCATTCACATTTTTCTTCTGCCAACTGCAAGATATAGCAGGAGAAAATGGGTCAGCCCATCTGCCATTGGCTAACTTCACGGTTAGCCATCGGCATTCTGGACTTTCACAATTACCTTATCCACACATTAAGTAGTTCTCTTCAGTGCCAGGGACTAGTATGGCAATGTATGGTTTAAGATTAAACAAAATATCGTTTTTAGCCATTTTTTAACGCTTTCAATTTATCAGGGTCAAGCATCCTTCAAAACAAAAATCTTTTGTAAAAACCATGACAAAGCAAAACAGGCACTGGCACAGCCAAAAGGCTGGCAACCAAGACAAGACTCAGTGGCACTGCCAGCGCTTATTCTGATTTGCACGGCATACAAAAGTTGAAACTTCACAAAGTGCTCAAGGCATCTTAAAATGTTTTTCTGTGGTGAATGAACATAGCAGCACTGTTACAGGGTTATGACTAAATTGATTTTCAATCAGATACGTTCAAAAGAACCGTCTTGCGTCATTCATCTTATGCAAAATAAGAGTCTTTTTTATGGTTGTAGATTGGCAGCAGGCACAGCCATTCACACCCTCACTCCTCTTGATCCGGAGCAACATGTGTGACAACAGCAGAATCCAGTGGCTCCAACTAGACTGCTGTGGGTAAGCAAGGTGCAAGAGGATCCATATACGGTTTCCAGCCAAGGAGTGACACAGTGGTTCTTCACGCATCCATCTTGGTGGGTGTGGAGGATTGGAGGGTTAAAAAACAAGCCTTTGCAATGCAATGGGTCTCATATTTGCTTGAGTTAGAGCTATTGCCATTGTAAACTCATAACTGGACTTTTTCGCCACATAAATTGGTCAACCCTGCCTCATAATTTGTCCTTGTCCTGCCACAAAATTCCAGTTACCCTGCATATAACTAAAGCACTTTCCATTTACCTTCTTCCTCTATCTGCAGCCAAATATGAAAATCCTGCCATTTAGCATCCTTATTTAAATCTGCCATGCTAATTCCAATAGAATACCGCTTTCCCCCACCCCACCATCAGAGTTGCTGGCTGGCTAACACAACTCCCAAAACAAGACAGACATGGAGGAGTAACGAGATCAATTAACGACAAGGGTCACCTAAACATATCAAGAGTGTTCAAACAGACATAATGAAATAACGATGTTATGTTAGACTGAATCGTGGTCAGACCTGCAATAAAGAGAGATTAATAAATCATATACAATTATCATATAAACCCAATAAAAACCGTTATCAGAAATAAATGTTTGCATTAGACTGAAATGCTCAAAACAGCTCCTAGAGGACACCACAATGAAAATAGCATTTGTAAGACACATGGTCATGTAACCATATAGTTAGCCCATAAAGGGCATAACCATATGAAAAGAAAATGACTGAAAATATTGCAATGCAACCATATATTTAGCCCCTAGAGAGCATAGTGCATTACACATTTTCAGGGCTAACAGGCATACTGCAATGATATTACAAACAAGACCCTTAAAACACAAACTATTCTCAGCTGCAAAACAAAAGTTCCAGCCATAAGAGAGGTTAAACAAACACTGAATGGAGGTAGCGGTTATTAATTTGGAGTCCTCACTAACCCAGTGTGGGGAACCAGAGATGATCTGAACAGAAATAGCAGGGTTTGGATGCTCTGCAAAGCATTATGGGATGATCAGGTGCAGCAAATATTGTTGTATGCTGACCGTAATGCTCACAAAGAGCCCCTAGAGGACACCACAATAAAAATATCATTTGTAAGAAAAATTGTCACTTAACTATATAATTAGCCCCTAGAGGGCATAACCAAATGAAAATGGAATGGCATAAAATAATGTAGTGCAATCATATATCTAGCCCCTAGATGATGTAGTGCCTTACGTATTTTCAGGCCTAGCATGCCTACTGCAATACTAAGGCCCTTAGAACACTGACTACTCCAAGCTGTAAAACAAAAGTTCCAGCCACAAGAGCTTAAAAAAGGACTGAATGGTGACAGGGGTTATTATTTTGGGGTCACCCACTAACAGTGTGGGGACCCGGAGAAGACAAAAAGAAAATGTATCATGTTGAAAATGTTGGTGGTGGTGACACCCGTTGTCCTACGACCACCACAGGCTGAGTCATGGGCAAAAATGGTTTGAAAAAGAAGGCTCGCAAAGCATTATCGGGTGACTTTTCCCAAATGAAGTAATATCAGCTCTCCAGCTCTGCCGGAAGAGCCATTGGGGATCTCGCGTTTTTTAGTAAAGCATTTATCAATTTGCTATGGAGTGTGAAGGGGAGAGCCAAAAGAAATGACTCTGATTAGGCAAGAGTGTAAACAGTGCTCCAATACCAGCAATTGAGTTTGTGCTGTTCGCGCTCCGAGTGCTGTGCGGGCCATGGCGCACAAAGGGGAGAGACAAAAGAAAAAAATTATAGTTCACCCACATTAAAGTATAATGGCAATCGTGCAACTAACCATGTAACGGGCTCAGTCTGCAAGGTGGTAAAGCTACCCCAAAGCAGGACAAACGTAAAGCAATTATCAATGACATCAAGTGATTTTTGAAAGGCAAGCCCACGAACAAGTGAAAGTGATGGGTGTGAGGTGGGCGTGGTTAAAAGCCCACAATACTTACAACCGGTCAAAGCACTTGCGTGCTCAACCTAAAAATTATGCACAAACCTCCATATGGAATAGATTCCTAAACAAGGGTAACCGCTGCTGTGACTGAATTCTTTCAAAGACATTATACCTCACATTTTGTATAATTTAAAACAGTACAATAAAAAGCAAGCACATTTCATGCCTTGCATTCACAGAATCCGGGAAAGCACCTGCAGAGCATCAATGCCAGCATGCTTACCTTGCAGTGAGGAACCTCAGTACAAATGTTTAGAGACAGAATTGTGCTCCCTGCGGTCTAGGATTAGGGTGAGCTGATGAGGTGCTGCTGTTTAAGAGTGTCATAATGCATGCGTTCCTCGGTCAACGAGTTAAAGTAAACGCTCTGTTAATGCACCAATAAACAAAGGATGTGGCTGTGCGGTATGATTTTCAGGAAGTTGTGCTTGGGAGAAACAGCATGTTAACAATTCAACCATATGAACGCTATTAACTGCAATTGATCCCGTGGTGTTTACTTATTACTAAACATGCGTTAGCAGAAGGCAAGGTTTTCCAACAGCAAAGTTGTTGTCAGATTAATGTAATTATTGGCCAATTATTAAACGCTCACAAATATCCAGAGCCACTGGAATTCTGCGGCAAGAGAGGGCCAAATGATACAGCAGGCTTGAGTAAATTATGCGGCAAGAAAAGAAAAGTTATGCAGTACATTTTATAACAGTAATACTTCATTATGTTGTCATTTTCAAACTTGGTAACACTGGGCACTGGTTGCACCTCATTAGTAACAGTTTAGCAGCCAATAATAGTAATAGAAAGATGTCCAAGTCCAGATTTGCAATGTGCCTTACACTGCCCTTCAACATGCGTCACTACATTTGTGGTAACTTTTGAACCGTTTGAGCTAGTTACATTTTTTTTGTTTATTCTGAAGATTTCGTGGCAGATGATAGATTACATGGCAAATACTGGAAATCTATAATTATGTGAAAATCGCTGCGGCAGCACAATCGCATCATTCCAATAGCCCTGCAAATATCTAACAGTCAAAATAAATATTATGCAGATCATCAATGCAGAATTTTCTTTCAAAGTATGGATTCACTGCAAATTAAATTCAAGCAAGCAAAACACCTCAATGAACCGGGTTACGATTTCTACATAAAGTACCCCTCAAATCGAGACAGAATGGGGAAGCCCAGGAAAAGATCAGTTGAGTGCACTACATCTCTTATCTTGCCAATAATAGAAATATGAAAATATTCCCATAAATTCAACAAATGATCTTTACAGAGAGACACTCTCAGAAGGTCAGGAAAACAATCCACGCAAAGCTGAGTAACCATCGTCTTTCGATTGCCACCAAAATTAAAACATTACCAGAAATCAATTACCTGCAGGCTCGAGTGGTTTTATCTTCAATAATCAGATATGGCAACCCTCACCAAGACAACAGTTTGACAAAAATCAGAATGTTGGTGAAGACGGCGCTAAACATAATTACTGAAAGTAATAATTAAAAAAAAGTTTGGATTTGCTGGCCATCTCATTGTCACAATTTAAACAGCCCAGTGGGGCAGTCCTAAATCATTTTCTGAGCACTCAGAAGAAAGACAACCTGTTGCCTTCTGATGTTCAGGGATGGAGCACATCCACCAAACTATTACTTACAGTGAACTTTATCATGTGCACCCCCATCCATTTTTCATTTGATTTACAATCACTTTCAAAGTAGTCATTCTGTCTTCAATGGTACAACATAAAACAACTCATTACCTAGGATTTAGGGCTTGATTTAGAGTTTGGCAGACGGGATTACTTTATCCCAAATGTAATGGATGTTCCATCCACCGTATTATAAAGCCTTTACATCCTACGGCACTTGTAATACAGGCGGACTAGGTCTGCGCCACGTTTGTGATGGAGTAATCCGTCCACCAAGCTCTAAATCAGGCCCTTAAATTTTCTTCCTGGAAAACTCACTGGCTTAATAGTTTTTGGGCACACTCCTATCTCTTCTCAGAAAATACCACAAAGTTAGAAAAAATGTCAATAACATGTTTTGACTACGTACGATCGGCAATTATATTTTTTTAGAATTCTTTTTGGTATTATGGTTTTAACTAGGCTCACTCAAAGAAAAACAGCTAATGCCAGAACCAGCAAAACCCCTTCCTCGCTCGTTTTCTTTTTACGTCCAGCTCTATTCACCCTTTAGCTCTATCAAATGTCTTATATAGGCTAGTGCACATAAAGCAAAAACAATCCTTGATCTTCCAATAAATATCCCTGTAGGGCCCAGAAGTAACTCTAAGCAAAGATTCCAGAGCTCACCTGGACGTCCAGTTGCTCAGTGTTCTGACTACTCTGCAGCTTTTGAAACAGGAGGCTTTTTCCCCACCAGTTTGGCAACTCACGAGTTTGCAATGTGAATCTCGCTCTTAGAGCTCTTTTACCTGTCAGCCAGTAATTTTAATGAAACCTACTGATCGACCCTTATTCTACTGTAGTGTTCCAACATGCAGACTCTTGTTTTTACTGTACACTTTCTGTTGATGATCTCTGTTCTAAGAAATCTTAGACAAGCTAGAGGTGATAAGAGTCACTGGCCTTTGGTTTTGCCAGAGAAGCCATAAGCTTGTTATTTATAAAGTGTTTAGGAAAGTATGACCTTTAATAAATCTGGCAGGCTGGCAAGTAGGGCTGAAAATTGTTTGACTAAAGGCTTCTTCATTTAACTATTTCTACAAATGTAAAACAAGAACAGTAACACACGTAAAACAACCTAAACGCACATAACTGCCCCTCTCAACGCGGAAAAATGTGAGTTAGTTTCTCGTGTACCCACAGCTCCTGAAAGCGCACCAGCAGCCCATCACGCCTCACCGTTACCAATGGACAGTTGTCATCAGATCACTAAACGACATTCTGATGATCAGCACAATGTTCGCCCTGCATCAATAGCCATTCAGTCTCCCACCTCGGCTCATTACTTTTTTCAGAATTCCCTTCAACAGCATTAACAGCTTTGGGACTAATTGGACTCTTTACCTTCTACTCTCTGCATACCATGTGCATTTTACCGATGAGAGCAGTGTGTCACAGATACGTCAACAATGAATAAGTAACGCAGACTGATGAAACAATGTGCTGCTGACTGATGAAACAATGTGCTGCTGTGCAAGCTAAAGGTACTCAAGGCTCAAATCTGCATTACTAAATGTTCTCAATGATAGAATGCCTTACCAACCACACCGTACACAGAGAAAAGGAACTGGACAATTGAAAATGACACCCAGAACTATATGTATAAAACAAACCTTAAACTCGGGCCCATAAATATTAGAGTAATGTATTTTAACAAAAAGATGGATCACTGTACTGTTACAAGGTATTCAAAGATTAACAACCTTATTCTTATGTTTCTCCGATAAGTACATTCTGACAGAAAATACAAGGCATTACTGGACTAAAAAGGGAACTAGCAAGAGTCCTCTACAGGTAGGGTGCTTAGCCTCCCAAACTCCACATTAACAAGGGAATATCAGACTAATAAGTAAACAAAGCTGCCAATCCTTTATTTTATTACATGCAAACACAATTGTAATTCGTATTGGTGCAGTTGTTGCTCTACTCCTAGGGGTTTCAAACCACCATCGACAAATTAGCCTTACATTCACATTCAGTAAACCGACCCAGAGGGAGGCACATCGTCACACCCGTACCGAAAGACCTCACTGGGAGGGAATTAAGATTCTGTAACAATTAAACACTAGAAGCACATATCAGTACCAAAAGCCGGGCCTTAGATAGGGCAAAAAATAATTTATAGAACTAAGAAGGAGAAGCAAGAAGCAGTACTGTAAAACATGGCTTGGAAAGGGACGGACATAGCTGTAAAATCAAGCACAAAGAAAGCACCAGTGCCATAAAGACTGATTTGGAGAGCGAAAAAAGGGTGAGGGGAAGCAAGCACAAGAAGCAAGCATCAATACCAAAAGCCCAGGCTTGGTGAGGGAAAAATGACGTGTAAAAGCAAGCATAAGCAATAAGCACCAATAAATGTAAAAGCTGGCTGGGAAAGGGACGAAAGAAGAAGTAAGCACCAGCAGCACAAGGTCTGGATTTGAACAGGAGAGAAAAGGTGTGTGGAAGCAAGAACCAGAAACAATTCCCAGTGTAAGAAGTCCAGCTTAGAGAGGAAAGAAAGGCGCTGCAGAAAGAAGCACTAGAAGCAAGCTTTTGTACCATAAGAACAGACTTCAAAAGGCGAGAAAGGGTACGCAGAAGCAAGCAGCAGCAGCACAAGGCCCGATTTAGAGAGGGAAGATAGATTTTATAGAATTAAGGACCAATACTTTAAGGCCACACTACGTGGAGAAAAAAAGGGTCTGAAGAAGCAAGTGCCACGTCTTAAGTATTACAGAAAATATGCCACGTGATTAGACTGAATGATCAAATTCAAATGTGACCCATTGTGACGCAACTGGTCAGGAACACAGCTCTCTGAAAACTAACGTCCCAAACCTGCAAAGAACACTAGAGGAAAAAAGGTTAATATCCAGGGTCTGTGTGTGACAAAGACTTTAGAAGTGTACATGCTTTACATGACACCGCAAAAGAACAATGTCAGTCCTCGGAGGACGTACGGTGAAATGCTGCTTCCAAAGACAAGGTATTTCACAGGCATGCATACACATTGTACTTGCTTGTTTGAGTATTTAATCACTATAGTAGAGGGGCTTGATAGAAATATCTACAACTGCTGCTCTCATGTGGCTAACTGCAAAGACATTGCAAAGCTCCCTTACATCTTAAATCCCAAGTGTTGAATCTAGATAATCTCCTGAGAAGTCTGGTTCGACAGTTTTCTTAATGAAGGTGGGATGTTATGGATGTGTCTCCCGAGGAAAATAAGGAAACACAAGTTCTCGGATATACAATAACAGCATGATGCCTTTCACTCATCCAACCAGGGTGCATACACCATAAGTAAATAAGGTGCATTGTGTAAAGAAACATTAAAAGGGTTAATCTGTTAATTTCAGCATCAATTTAGTATCACCCACTGAGTAGTGTTTTGGGAAGGCCTCTGAATCTATATGGTGTGCAAAGAGGCCCTAATCTTCTTCGCGTAGGCCCGTTTCAGGCTGTATTTTTATTTCAAAATCTTAACTACATTTGAACTTTTAAAAATTAGGCACCAACTAAAAGAAATGGTGCTAAAAACTAAAAAAAACATCAAATATAGTTATAGCAAATGAATATGTGTATGCCCTGAATGCGTTTCTCACAAATAATACTCTACGAATACCAACACCAAACGAATTACTTAAAGTTGATAACACTGTTGGATTGATTTCAAATCTGCAGAACCCTGTTTCAAACCTAAAGAACTTTTATGACACTGTCCCCTAAGGACGTGCTCTTTAAAAGTACAGGACATTCAGAGGACTGATTTAAGGGCCTGGTTCATGCAAAGTAAAAACGAAAGACCTTATAATATGCTTTGAATAGAAAAACATTTCGTCCATTAAACAATCAGGTCTGTGGAAGTAAAATGGATCCTAAAGTGCCTGGTTCAAGGAGAAGTAAGATACTAATTTCTTTGAAGAGGTGGGATGGTTCAGGTCTTATCTTGCCGTGGTGAAAATGACAGTAGTCAATTAATTGCTCAAAAAGGCATCAATTTGACTTAGCTTTTTATTAGAAAAATAATAATGTTTGCACTCTTTGAAGTTAGAATTTTCAAAAATAGTGATGACTAGGATCAAAGATGAGGGAGAAGAGTCAAATCAAGACCCACAGAATAAGGTGAAAATTCCAAGTGAAGTCAGTTCATCTCTAGTAGGAAACCTGAATGCATAATATTTCCTAAATACAGGAGCAAGAGATAAAATGCAAGGTGAACAATTTTCATTTCCTAACCTCATTAGATATAGCACAAACCAATATTTACTTGCATTTCGGGCCACACCTGTCCAAGCAAGCAAGAACAAAAAACAACACAAGTTTTGAATTATGTAAATAATGATTAAAATCACATTTCTGTAGCGCCAACAACGCCCTGGACTCTTTTATAACAAGGTTCATCATTACCTGGAATTAAACCGCCTCAGATACTACTCCTTCTTAGTGCCATCCCACAAAGTAAGAAATACAGACTGTGGACGCACATTTCTGCCACCATTTTGGGCTCACTGGAGGGTCCCATAGCATATACTGCACGTGAAAATGCCAAACGTGATGAGCCTGATCTGGGGAAACTAACGGCAGGAAGAAAGCCCAGTTGGTTAAGCTTTTCAGACTATTCAGGACAGATATTCCTTGGAAGGTCATATGAGAGTATGTCCCAAAAAGCCCTGTGCACTGGCCCATCCTACAGAAACAAGTACAATGACTGAACATTGCATTCACAACTTGCAGTTTAATGTCTCATTAACTCTGTTATTATTTTGCCAATAAGGTTTGCATACATGATGTTTTTCCTTGTCACGTGCAAGTGAACAAGCACAACCTATTTATCTGGAGTTGAGGCCCAAAAGGGACGAACAGAGGAGATTTAAACCTACTCCTCTGTGCTTGACAATTTGAAAAATTGTGGTGTGATGGTCCACGGAGTAAATGCAATAACTTGCTGCACTTGAAGAAGAAATGTTCATCAGTGACAGGTGACCTGGTGTTAGATTGAAGATGTCGACATGCAGCTCTGGCTCTTCCATAAGCCACAAGTCAGAAACCAAGGATCACAATGTGGGGACCTTAATGGAAATAGGTCACAAGCGCCATGTGGTGTGCCGATCAGAGAGAAAAGTTTGGAAGTGGGATGACAGCATGTACAACTTATGGGAATACATACTGAATCTGCTCAGAGATTCGATTTTTGGGATTTATATCCACCTGACAGGTCGATAAGCTTTACTAATCATGGACCTTTCTACTACAATCATCTAGATGTAGAGCAGCTTGGATAGCGGGGAACCCTTTCCAGAAAGCATTCCTATGAACGAATAACCTACAGAAGGCTCTAAATAAAACACTCAGTCCCCTGGCAAAGGGGGGTCTAAAAGTGGTGGAAAGAGAGCAGTCTTTGAGGCTCTGAGTAATAACAGTGTGTTTTATGTTTAGAGGTAAAGACATGCAGAATTTCACAGTTAGAAAATGTCTCGCTGGGCAAGACTATTATACATGTCAAGATCATGAACTGGCAACATGAGTCGCTGCTCACCCTCAATATGAGAAATTTCTTGGCCTCATGGGTTTTTGGAACAAATTTTCCCTAAGATCGGGGTCACACACCACTTTCTTTTCTCAATGTGGGGAATGCATGTGCTACACTGACCTCTTTCTTCATATGAGTTGAAACCGCACAAAGAGTGGGTGGGAGTTTGCTTTGCTGCTACTCAATCAGGCATAAACAGTTATAAACTTGCTCCTCCTGTCATCCCTACTGCTGTCCAGTCTAGCCCTTTAGAACTGCAAAAACTAAAGACAGTACCATGGATTAAAAGGGTAAAACAGAGAAATTGAGTGCAATCTCCTTCTGGGTCTTGGCGACACTAGCTTCCATGTTATGTAAAATGTACAACAATGGGATCAATATTGTCCTTAACAGTGCTTAATTTGAGGTGGTGGCTGCCTGTTGGGCCAACAACACTTATTTTTGGGGGCTAGGACTTATTTTTACACCTCAGACATTAACTGAGAGCAAGACAAAGGGGAAAGACGGAGGAAGAGAAAGACATAAAAACGTCACAAAGGGAGAAACGAGGAACCTGGAAGACAAAACGAGCATTTGCAATGCAACAGATCTAGCATTTGCTTGAGTTAGAGCTATGGTCATTGTAAATGCATAACTGGACTTTTCTTGCCACATAAATTGGTCAACCCTGTTGCATAATTTGGTCCTCTCTGCCACATTATTCCAGTGGCCCTGCATATAACTAAACCACTTCACCTTGTTCCTTTTCCAGCAGGAAAAAATATAAATGTTGCCATTATTTATTATATTTATTTATATTATTCTTTTGGTCCCCCCCTCACAACCTAGTGTGGGGACCCTGGGATTAACTAGACATAAAAGCACATTGTGCTGACGGTTTAGATGATGATCCCATTGTCCTAGTATCACCACACAGTGAGTTACGGGTAAACATGTTGTGCAAAAGGAATGCCCGCAAAGCATTATGGGGCTAGTTTCCAAGTGCAGCGAATATTGTAGTAATTTGACTGCAACACTCAGAACATCTCCTAGAGGGCAACAAAATAAAAATAGCATTTGTAAGAAGCATGGTCATGTAACCATATAGTCAGCCCCATGAAAGCTTAACCACATAAAAACCAAATGGCAGAATGTAATGCAGTGTAAGGTATAGTTTCTTACCTGTAACTCCAGTTCTCTCGTAGGGGTATTTCCATGATAGTCATAAGCGTTGAATATTCCCCGCCCGCCTGCGGGGACCCCGGAGCACTTTTTCCAATATAACTTCTTAAGTGTCCATGTTCGCCTTACTTCAGAAAGGCCTGCCAAGTCACTCAAGAATGTTCCTATGCAGCCTATAGGAAAGGCTACAGTGTTCAAACTTCTTCATCCAGCTTGTTTTTGAGATAAATGCATTTAAATGCCTGAGCAAATGAATATTTTTCTAGAAAAAATCCTTCACAAACTTTTTTTATATTAGAAAACCCCTATGAAGGAGTGCAGAGCAGTGTAGCCCATAGGCTGCCATTAGTAATGAAGAAAAAGGAGACCACGCCTTTAAGAACAGCCAGTCCTCCAGTATCCCATCATGCCTTGAAAGAGGCAGTTACCTGAGTTCTTTTTGTAGGCAGTTCTTAGCTGATATTAATTATTAACCAATCTGTCTGCTCCCCAGGGGAGGTGGGAGGGTTGCTTATGACTATCATGGAAATACCCCTACGAGAGAACTGGAGTTACAGGTAAGAAACTATACCTTCTTTCGTAGGGGATTTCCATGTATAGTCATAAGCGTTGAATAGAATAGCAAGCCCATTCCATAAAACGCAGAGGAGTAGACAGAGCACTCATAAAACACTTTATCAAGCAAAGAGAATCCTAAGAGAAGCCTGTCCCACTTGAGCATCTGCCCTAGCATTGGAGTCAATGTAATAATGCTTGGTAAAGGTGTGAACAGATCTCCAAATCGCAGCTCTACAAATGTCTACTAATGGAACATTCCTCAATAAAGCAGTCGTTGCCGACTTGCCTCTGGTAGAATGCGCTTTTGGTTTGCCCTGTAGAGTTTTCTTAGCTAGTTGGTAGCAAAATAAAATGCAGGAGACAATCCATCTCAATATTGACTGTTTGGAGGTGGCTAAACCGGCCTAACTGGAGGAAAGACCTTCTTTAACCCCTCTAGGAAATCTCTGATGACTGGAATCCTAAAGAAAGAGGTTTGCGAAGGAGTTTTCCTATAAGCAGTCAAAGCTGCCAAATTAATTTATTGAGGAAAGTTGCAGGCCAGATTGAGCCAAATGTAACAAGTATGGAAGAATGACATCTTCCTTGCAAGATGTAGGGTCTATCCTCTTAGAAGAACACCAGATGCAGAACCTCTTCCACTTGAAGGAATATGCCGAATGGGTAAATGGACGCTTCGCCTCCTTTAGGATTTCCATAAATCCTGTGGAAGGTTTAGATGTCCGTACTGGACTAACTCAGGAGCCATGCTGCCAAATTCAAGGAGGAGAGATTGGGGTGTCTCCTTTGCCCTCCGAACTTCGTCAGGAGGTCCGGTCTGCAGGTTTGCCTGAGATGTGGACAGAGTGATCGGTAAAGGAGATCCGAGGACCAACACTGTCTCGCCCACTCTGGTGCAATGAGGATCATTGTGGCTGACGTCATCGAGAGTTTGAGGAGGACTGCTGGGATCAGTGGAATTGGTGGAAAGGCATACAGAAATTTGTTGGAGAGAGAGGCATCGGTCACAATAGTCTGTGCTGAAGACTGTGGACGGAAAGGCATCCCCTTTAGGAGACTGGCTGGAGAACACCACCAAGTTAGAGATCTGATTGCGTGGATGGACAGACTGATTCGGTCTTCCCAGTTTCCCGACAGTTGGTTCCATTGGTCCTCCAGGCATTCCTGAAGCGGTCGCATGTGGAGGCGTGCGTTGGGTATCAGAAAGATGGAGGAGGCCATGGAGCTGAGAAGTGAGGAGACTGTGCGCACTGTTGGGTGATGCATTGATCGGAGAGCCCGACACTTCCGGAGAATGGATAAGCGTCGTTCCTCCGAAGGACACACTTTTGCCTGCAGTGTGTCTATGGTAGCTCCTAAGTAGTGTAACTTCTGGACAGGAACTGTCGTTGACTTGTGAAAGTTGACATGAAGGCCTAGCCGATACAGGAGATCGCAGGTCATCTGGAAATGCAGTTTGGCTTCTGCATAGGTGGATGCTTTGATTAGCCAGTCGTCCAGGTATGGATATATGAAAATCAGATTTTTTCTGAGATGTGCTGGCACCACAGTCATGCATTTGGAAAAGGTTCTGGGTGCTGACCTGAGACCGAATGGTAGGACAGGGTATTGGAAGTGATCCTGACCTACAACAAACCTCAGGAACTTCCAATGCTTCTTCACGATGGGGATGTGAAAATATGCATTGTGTAGATCCCCTTGCTGAATCTGAGGGTATATCTGGTGTAAGGATAGCATCCTGAACTTTTCCTTTCGGACCCATTTGTTAGCAATTTTGAGGTCTAGAATGGGTCTGAACTTTCTCTTGTCCTTCTTTGGGATGAGAAAGTATTTGGAGTAAATGCCCTTACCCCCGTCAGTTGAGGGGAACAGATTCCACTGCATTCTTTTCCAGGAGGATGGAAACTTCCGCTTTTAAGAGGTCGAGGTGCACAGTGGAGGATTTCTGTGGAATAGTTGGAGGCGGTGTGGAAAACTTGAGACAATATCCATTCTGTACAATGTTTAAGACCCAACCGTCTGTTGTAATTCTTTGCCACT
Organism: Pleurodeles waltl; assembly: GCF_031143425.1. NCBI lineage: Eukaryota > Metazoa > Chordata > Amphibia > Caudata > Salamandridae > Pleurodeles > Pleurodeles waltl. Next base: position 1,006,395,166 of record NC_090442.1, on the reverse strand, counting down.
CTACCAGGCAATTGGTGATGCTTCCACCTACTACCGGAGTGGTTAACGAAGTTGGGGGAAGGAAATTCTCAGGGTTTTGAAGCTGCAGGTTGTCAGGAAGCCTGATTGGACTGATGGGTTGATCGTCCTCTCTGTGCTTTACGATGAGGTTGATAAGATCGTTGGTACTGTTGGTGAGCTCTTGTAGGGGCCCATTGATGGGTTTGAACTCTCTGCGCGGTGTAGCGGCGTTGGAAAGGTTGGAAGGGACTTCGTTGTTCCTTAGGTTTGTCTAGACCCACTGCTTTTAATGTGTCCACCTCAGCCTTCAACCTTGCCATTTCATAATCTGCATGGGAGCCGAATAGAGTGGAGCCTGAAAATGGCAGATTTATAATGTGTTGCTGAGCATCCAGCTTCAGTGAAGTAAGTCACAGCCATGAATGTCTCCTTAGTGTCACCCCATGGCAGTATGTATGCGCTGAGAGTAAAGACGAATCCACCGCTGCACTGATGATCTGATTCGAGACCATAGCACCCTCCTTGGCTATCTCTAAGAAATTCTCCCTATGATCTCTCGGGAGATGCTCTGCAAACTGTAATATGGATTTCCATAAGGTCCTATTGTATCTGTCCAAAAGGGCTGTTGCGCTTGCAGTTTTCATGGAGGATGCGGCCGAACTGCAGACTTTACGGCCTGTTGAATCTAGTTGTTTACTCTCTTTATACGGGGCAGAGGTGGAAGACGGAGAGGTAGCGTGAGCTTTGCAAGCAGCCAATATCACCACTGAATCAGGTGGAGGATCGGAATGCAAAAACACAGGATCTTGTTCAGGAGGACGATACTTTTTCTGCAGTCTAGAGGGTGCAGGTCTTGCTGTAGCCGGCGTGAGGAAGACTTCCATAGCAGGCTCTAAAAGGCCAGGTACCAGAGGTAGCAAAGGTCTGGCTGCTATACGTTGTTGGAGAGTCTCAAATATGACCGACTTAGATGGTGTAGGTGCAACCATCGGAATGTTAAGTTTTGACGCACCTCGGACCAGCACTTCATGAAAGGTGCTAATATCATCAACCGGCGAGGATTGAGGTGGGGTGAATCAGATAAAGTGGGAGAGTAGTCTCTGGTAGAAGACGAAGAATCTCTGACGACCCCTTGAGCTTGATCTAAGTCTAGAGCTGTGGTGAGATCTTGAGCGTGATGAGTAATGGCCATGTCGTGAACGGTGGAGCGATGTAAAACGCGGTCTTGCTGGGACACTGATAGGCACTTGAGCCACTGGAAGTGGTGCAGGTGCTGGTAAAACCGGATCCGTAGGTTGCAGTGTCTGTGACTGAGGAGAAGCTGGTGGTAAATCTGGTAGAGGAGAAGGAGATGCGCGAGGAGAAGGCAACGAGGGAAGCGCCACTACAGAAGTAGAATGCTCTGAGGAAGAATAAATTCTTCTCTGTTTGTGTCTCCTCGACGTCGATGGGCTCCTCAACGTCGATCTTCCTCTAAGTCTTGTCAGTGACGTTGTGCGGAACCTCTATGTCGAAACATGACGTCTACGTTTTCTTGTCGATCTGCTCCTCGATGTCATGTGTCGTGGAGTCTTCGACGTCGTGCGGTGCCTTGACGTGGAACGGCAACACTTGTACAACATCGAGCCAGACTTCGACAACGAGCATCTCGGCGTCGTACCTCCTCTCGACGTCCATCTTCTCGACGTTGACCGGTATCGAAAGCGTTTTCTAACTGAAGAACACCTCTCAGAGCTTCCACGTCCACTGGAGGCTGAGGTATGAGCTCTGGTGGAAGACTGACCTTCCCCTTGCTCAGAAGTCCCACTGGTTTCCTGGCGCCTTCTCTCTGCTCTCCCTTGAAGGCGAATCTTCTGTCACGCAGGGTGCGCCTAGAAAATGTCTTGCAGATGTTACCGGAGGCAGGTGTATGTGAAGACGGCAGACAAATGATGCAGACCTCATGAGGGTCTGTTTTGGCTTTTTTTCTGCCACACTTTGGACATTTGTCGAATAAAGAAGGCATTTTTGTGTAAAAATTGCCTCAATTCTTGTCAGAAAAATTCGAAATCCAAGAGAGAAAGTCAAAAGACGTAGAGGAAAGTTGTTTTTTCTCAAAGTTTTTCTCTATTTTTGAAGAAAATAACCTAAATAGGTCGAGCTCAATGCTCCAGGGTCCTGTCAGCAGGAGCCAGAAAAAAGAACTGAGGTAACTGCCTCTCTCTAGGCATGATGGGATACTGGAGGACTGGCTGTTCTTAAAGGCATAGTCTCTTTTTTTTTTTATTTTTTTTACTAATGCAGCCTATGGGCTACACTGCTCTGCACTCCTTCATAGGGGTTTTCTAGTATAAAAAAAGGTTTGTGAAGGAATTTTTCTAGAAAAATATGAATTTGCTCAGGCATTTAAATGCATTTATCTCAAAAACAAGCTGGATGAAGAAGTTTGAACACTGTAGCCTTTCCTATAGGCTGCATAGGAACATTCTTAAGTGACTTGGCAGGCCTTTCTGAAGTAAGGCGAACATGGACACTTAAGAAGTTATATTGGAAAAAGTGCTTTCGGGTCCCCGCAGGTGAGCGGGGAATATTCAACGCTTATGACTATACATGGAAAACCCCTACGAGAGAACCATATATTTAGCCCCTAGACAGCGTAGTGCATTGCACATTTTCAGGCCTAGCAGGCCACCAGAATTATATTACAAAGAAGGCCCTTAAAACACAAACTACTCCCAGCTGTAAAACAAAAGCTCCAGCCAAGTTCCTCCGAACCCAATCTTACAGAGGGGGCCACTGGGTCTGGATGGAGCAAATTGGTCATGGACTTAATAGCAACTCTGCAGCTAGATCGGGGACACATGTACAATCATTCTGGAGTACTCCATAGGAAGTGTAACACAATTCAATAAATCCATTGCTCGCTTATGTAGAAAACTAAGATCCACCTTGAGATGTCACAAGCAAAACCCCACACCTGAATCTGCCAAACTAGTTATCAACTCGAGGAAATACCATAAAAAGCTTGTCTGGGAATCTAAAAAGGCAGTAGAGGACAAATACTGGCTGAAGATAAATAGACTGCTCCAGAAAAGAAGCTTAGCACAGTTTTGGAACCTTATATTAAATTAAACTCTCCATCTGCAAGCAGAAGCAATGACGTTCCTGAGGGAGCCTGGGTAACTCACATAACCACACTGTATTCTGCCCACACTGTTGGATCAGCGATTGAGGAAAGCCTCGCATGTGCTAATCAGCCTACAAGTTAGCAGCTGGCCCTTATCTCCCTGGGACAGGTCATTGAAATGATCAAGGTGATGCGAAATGGAGCGCCAGGCCCTAATGGCCTACCGGCAGGGATCTTCAAATGCACCCCGGAAGCGTGGGACAACAATTCTTACTCCCCTCTTTAATGACACCCTTCTCTCGGTCAATATCCTAGACTGATGGAGGAGCTCCATCCTGTCTCCGATATTTAAGAAAGGAGATCCCACATAGCCAGCAAATTACCGCCTAATTGCCCTGTTGGATCTAGAGGCTAAAGCCTACGCACGCCTCCTTTTGAGGCAGCTAAAAGACTGGATAAAAGATAATGAGATCTTACTTTTTTTTCTCCAGACAGGGTTATGAGCTTAATCTTCAACTATCAACAACATCATCTCCTTGACTTTTCTTACACAGTGGGTTGCCCCCTGCAAGTCTTTGCCACTCCTCTGCTGCTTCATAGATTATAGTGCAGCTTTTGACAAGGTAGATGGCCCCACTCTATGGAGAAAGCTAGCAATGAGGGGGATCTAACCAAACCTCACGCAAGCCATTATTTTGCTTTACTCAGACACATGGGTAAGGATAAAAACTGGCCTACTTACCATGACTAAAAATAAAATCTAACCAATGAGGCCGGACCAAGGCTGTGTCCTTGCTCCTACTGATGTTTAATCTGTTCACAGAAGATCTGGGCAATGCCCTGGGGAATCATTGCTCGGCTCCTCCTCGCTTAGGCCGGCTGCCAGTGCACATTCTCCAATATGCAGACGACATTGTGATAATGGACCACACCAGAAGCGGAAAGAAGCGAGCTCTGAACAGTCTCCACAAATACAGAGCTGAAAACGACCTAACTGTAATCAGGATAAGTCGAAGGTGGTAATCATCAGGCGACAAAGGAACAAGAAATCACATTCCTGGAGTCTGGGGTCACCGACAATTAAATCTGCACCAAAATATAACTACTTGTGGCTCTGGTTCTCAGACACTGCGTAACCAGTTGTCCACGCAGTCTTCATTATGGAAGAAAGCTGCTGTGACTATGTATGGCCTAACACGTCTCAACAGGAAACGAAAAAGTCATCAATGCAACTCTTCTCCCAGTACTACGATACGGGCACTTGGCCTTCCTTGGGGCTTGCTCATCTATTTTGGATCTTGCTCAGTCTTTAGGTCACAACACGATGTTCCATCTACCCATGCACCTATGGAGATCGCAAATCTGCTTAGAATTCGGTTTGATGCACCAAGGGTTAACCCGTAAAGCAGACTTCCTGAAATATTACCTACGGGTTCTGAAGGCGCCTGAGATTTCATTAAAGGTCCGCTTGAAGGGAATCTTTCAAAGCCCGTGCAACCCATGGTACCAGTACCTGAAGCAGGCCATGAGATAGTTCCAAACTGCTGACTCTGCTCTTGCAATGAATTCTACCTCCTTTTCCGCACGGAAAGGTATGATCAACTGGCAGCGTCACCTAATCTCTTTCCAGCAAGACACCGCTTCACTAAACTCTGCGGATATCGTACTCCCACTGAACTCATCTTATTTGGTAGGGAGACCAACTCTACCTCACTGTTTCAATGAATAGATGGACACCGACTAACATCCTGACCATAAGTCTCCTGTGTCAACCAATAGCAGACTTCAATCCAGCGTGGGCCTGTGCAGGTTATGGAGGGGCTTGCCGGCTCTGCGACTTCAAACAAGAATCTTGGTTGCACTTACTGTCCTGCTGCCCCACCTTAAATGCAGGCAGGTCTCTTTTTTTTTTTTTTTTTTTTAAAGCAGAAGAGGTGCGTACTTCCTAGTAGGCCTCCTCACTTTGTTTTTCGTGAATTAACTCAACTTTGTTGGCCAGTTGCACTAAATACGTGAATGAGCTCAGGGTCCTCCTGATCTCTCCTCAAAGACCAAAAACCTTATCAACCACAGCCAAAAATGTATAACAGCCTATTTCCAAATGAACTAACTGGCTTTAAGACTGAACGACTCGGGGGTATACCACTGCACTTATCGCACTTTAGCCCCGGTAGCCACAGCACTCCTGTATTATAACTTTCATTTCAATCACACCTGCATGTATCCGGGTGATCAAGCTGTACTTTCACTTATGCAATGGCAGCATGTTTATTCTCCTTTTAACTTTTAGAATTGTTTTACTCTAGTTTCCTTTAACAATGTTTTGTTATGGGTTTTACGAACTAAACAATAAATGTAATTGAGAGAGCTTAAAGACACTGAATAGTGGGAGGGGTTACTATTTTGCCCCCACCCCCCCCCCCAACTTAGTGTGGGGACCCAGAGAAGACCTAGATAGAAAGTGCATTGTGCTAAACATTTTGATGGTGTTCCTATTGTCCTAGGACCATCACATGGTGAGTTATGGACAAAAATGTTGTGCAAAAGGAATGCCTCGCAAAGCATTATAGGGTGAGTTTTCGAGTGCAGCGAATATTGTAGTATCTTGGCTGTAATGCTCAGAACAGTCCCTAGAGAGAACCACAATTAAAATAGCATTAGTAAAAAACACAGTCATGTAACCATATAGACAGCCCCTAGAAAGCATAACCACCTGAAAAGAGAATGGCAGAATGTAATGCAATATAACCATTTATTTAGTCCCTAGAGGGCATAGTGCATTACACATTTTCAGGCCTAGCAGGCCTACTGCAATAATATCCCAAACAAGGCCCTTAAAAACACAAACTACTCCCAGTTGTAAAACCAAAGTTCCAACCATGAGAGCTTAAAAAGACACTGAATGGTGGGAGATGTTACTATTTTGGGGTCCCCCCAACCTACTGTGGGAGCCCAGAGATGACCTAGACAGAATGAGTGTGGTGAGTTGAACATTTTGGTGGTTGTCCCATTGTCGCAGGACCACCACATGCTGAGTTATGGGCACAAATGCTTTGTAAAAGAAATGCCGCCCAAAGCATTATGGGGCTTGTTTCCCCGAGTGCAGTGAATATTGTAGTATTGGCTCTCCCGCTGTGCCGGGAGAGCAATGTTGAGGATTTCTGGGGGGTTTTCTGTTTAAAATGCGCCAGATTGTATATTTTTCAACTGCTAAACTTGTACATAAGTGGTACTCCTATAAAGCGTTCCTCTGATCGAGTTTGCACTGTATGAAACTTCAAACATAAATAAATGAATAAGTAAAAAAAGAACTCCTTCCCCAGCTCGCAGCCTTTGGGCACAGACACCACAAAGAAACAGCGGCATAGCTAAAAACAAGGAAGAAACAACATACAGACACGGAGCATGAAGTGGAGAGGCAAAAAAAAAAAAAAAACACACTAACATATTTGCCCAATTGTGCAATAATCCATGTAACAGGGTCAGTGTCCAAGGTGGTAACCAAGCAGCCTCAAGGCGTGACAAATGTAAATCATTTACCAACGAAATCAAGGGAATTTTGAAAGGCAGGCCAGGTAAGGAATGAAAGTGATGGGCTTTCAATGGGCGTTGATGAAGGCCCACAGAAGTAGATTACAGAATGTGGAGACAGTGCACCCACGCTGCCTAGGCTCAACATAAAAGGGGACAGGAAATTCTGGTGTTAGTGGATTAAAGAAGCATGACGTGGATTCAAAGTTAATTAGCCTTGGTATTCCTCGCACCAACATTTAACTGCACTGGCTTCAGATCAGAGCTTTGGGCACTGGCACTCATTCTTTTACATACTAACCACTGAAACTGGCAAACTAAAACACATTCATAAAAACACCTTTCGCTTTCAAATAAGCTTACTCTGTTCATTTGCTTACACTGAAAAAATACTCAACCAAGCAACCCACTTTTATATAATGAAAATGTTTCAGCTCTGACATGACAACGTGACATTTCCTTCCTATGATGACATTACACGTCATCTTTGCAGTGATGGTCGAAATCATAAAACAGTCAGAAATCACAATACCCCTCTTGTAGCATAGCACAAGCCGCAAAGGTTCAACCTACAAATTTATTAACAAAGCACTGCTGATAAAAATAAAACAATTACTTGTAATAGAAACATTAGAAGTTAAAGCAAGCACATCCTCACAGCTCCCGATCCCACAAGCTCTAAACAAGAAATTCAGGTCGATTGTTGTACCTGGTTCTAGCCAGGAGTAAGACTGCCTCATTTATGTATTTCGTAAGGCTCCTCAGTGCAAGCTGTCGTGATACAATATCTGTATTCATCAATGGACCGCCCACGGTTTACCTACCATTATATATGAGACAAAAGAGCTGGATTAGGAATAACTGCCACTGCACAGAGCGCGGGACATTGAAAAAACAGCGGCAAAAAGCATGACTAGCGTTTGAAAGAAGAAAAAAAACACATTCCTATCCTCCATGGCAAAATGCACATTGTGACAGAATGAACGGTCTGAAGTTTCTTAGGTCCTGAAGAATCACCACCAGATAAGTAGAGGCTAATAGGGCGAGAAACATTTTGACCGTGATCTCTGTGGTGTATATTATGGGTCTTGCACAGGTTTGGGTTACCCTACTCCAAGAGTTATTAGTTGGGGAGCCCTTAGGTTTTTTTCTTTCTTTTCCATTTTACCTAGGAAAATTTGGACATTACACCATATATTATTCCCCATGGTTTTAATTTTTGACATAGGTGCCCAGCTAGTTGTCCTCTGGCAAAGAGTGCCCCCCTCGGGGATGTCGGGCATTGCAGCACAGGTTTGATGAGAAGCATTGCCCAATGATGAAGCATGTCACCAATTGGTGAGTGAGGGCTCTTGCTTCGGACTCTGATGTTCGATGACCCTATGGACACCCCTCCTAATTGGGTGTGTGGTGTCTCTTCTCTGAACTGTGTACCTTGAGTAGTTATATGTTGAACCTTTAGGGAGGGTGTACACAGGACCAGTAAATTCCTCCCTATCCCCCTTGTTAAGCTCTATTAAATATAAGGTAACCACTTAGAATGTTGTAGCATGTCATGGACAACAGTAATGCTGGCAATATTTGCAAACAGAACAGCAGAGTGGGTGGGAGCCTTGGAAAGTGGTGATATTCTATTAGTCCTAAGACTAAGTGAGTAAAAATTTCAGTGGAGCCTACTTTAAGGTTGTATCGCATGTTTGAGAAACCCTCTGTTACATCATAACATTTTATGATGTGGGTCCCTTGCTTGCTGCACCACTGGATTCAAGCTAGCCTGGCTGATGAAGGGTGATACCCTGAAGCCGGTCCCAGGATGCTTGTTTCCTGTCCAGGGAGGACCTGGCTTAGTAGTTCGGGCTGGACTGTTCCCATGGGGAACAGTGTCAAGACTGATTTGCATATGGCTGGGTCTAAACTGGGGTGACGTGGCGAGCAAAATAACAATGGATTAAACCCAGATCTGTGACTGGGGGTGAGTGCTTGAAAAGTTTCAACACTCCGTCCATCATTTTATTTTGTTTTGTGATGTTGATTTGTCTATCTCCACAACAGAAAAAAGAACAAGAAGAAAGCTGGATCAAATGCCTCCATGGTAGAACATAATGTGTACTTACCCAGAATTCCTGCTGTACTACCAAGCCACCACCAGAAGGCCGGCAGTTCGGAAGGGAGAGCAGGATGGTCCAAAGCTGTCCCAAAGGACACAAAAAGACACTGATCTTCGAAAAGACTGGGTACAGACCAAATACAACTGCAAGGCCAGCTTCACATCCAACAACGACCAATCTCCCTCAAAGGCATCCCCATCACCTGCCACTATAGCTGGCAAAATGACTTCCTGAGAACAATGGAATTGGGAAGAAACCATAGGGACAAACAAAGTGTCCAAACACAACACCACCACATCCTCCATGAAAGACAGAAATGCTTCCCTTGCCATGAGGGCACTCAACTTCCCTATGCATCTAGCAGACGTCACAGCCACCAAAAACACCACCTTGAAGCGAACAAATGTAATATTAGCAACCTCCAGCTCAAAAGGTGCCAAGATCAAAGCTCTCAGCACCAAAGGTATGTCCCCGGAAGAAAAAAAAAAAGCTTCCGCACTGGGCAATGCAAGGAAATACTCCGCAGCAACCGAACTACCAAATCATCCACATCCTGCAGATTGCCCCACGGAGAATGGTAGGCCTTAACCGCAGCCCATTGAGTGTGCGGTAGACACAGCCAGTCGTTTCTCAAACCACCTCCCACAAAACTGAAGAACTGTGGGAAGAGATCACTCCAGCGGGGATACCCCTACTGGCTCACACCACTTCTGGAAATGATCCCAATGGCATTTATGAGACTGAAGCATAGCAGGCTTCCAAGAACGTTGCACCGTCACTGCTAAATGCCTGCGTAGACCCTTGCGCTACAGCCCCCACTTCTCAATTTCCACACCGACAGGCGGAGACACCAGAGATCCAGAGAGAGGACTGACCTGAAAAGAAACCGAGAGGATGGAATGAACCAAGGACCCCCCAATCGCCATACCCATGAGAGTGGGAAACCACAACCTCCGAGGCCAGAAAGGAACCACCACAATCACCACCCAGGCTTCCATCCGCAAATGAGTGAGAAACTGGGTAATCAAAGCCACTGAAGGAAATCCATACAACAGGCATTTGGGCCAGGGAATCAACATTGCATGCACCCCCAAGCTCACACCTGAGGAAATCTGGCACAAAACCTGGGAACCTGAGCAATGAGATGGGAAGCAAAGAGATCCAGGAAGGGAACACCAAACCTCCTACACACCTGCCGAAAAACGGCACCTAAAAGAGACAGCTCCTGAGAGGGAGGAAAAGAAGACTGATGGCATCAACCACTCCATTCCCTATTCCCCAAACATATACCACCCTCAGGGATAGAGGATGCAACTCTCCCCACTGAAACAATTACAACGCCACTGCATTGAGGTCTGAGAATGAATAACCCCCTTGGTTGTTGAGATAAGCCACCGTCACCTGGTTGTCTGACTTTACTACTAGATGACGTCCCTCCAGAGTATGACTGAACCTCATAACTGCACGACATACGGCCATCAGCTCCCTCCAACTGGAGGGCCTACGGCCTTCATGAAAAGACCACTGAGCTTGGATAAAAGGGTCTCACAGAGTTGCCCCTCCCCACCCCCCCAGGGAACTGGCATCCGTGGTGGGAATCAAGGGGGGCCGGACTGCAAAGGAACCCCTCTCAGCAGATTTCCCTGCACAGTCCATCTCAGGTCCCCAAACACTGTTGAAGACACCGGAGCTAGCAGTTCCAAGCTCTCTGAGCGGGGATCCCAGAAGGTCAACAGATGAACCTACAACATCCTGAGGTGCAACCGAGCCCAGGACACTGTGAGCACTGCTGCCACCATGAAGCCCAAAGAACAAGTTACTTACCTTCGGTAACGCTTTTTCTGGTGGATACATTAGCTACCTGTGGATTCCTCACCTAATGATTCCCCTAATGAATTCTCCCAATGCGCCAGCATTCAACGGAAATTTTCTTCCAAGTTCTTCACGTCGACGAGGACGTCACAACTGCCCGACTCCCACGCGACGCCGTCTGATGTCATCGAGGCAATAAGATGTCCTCGCCAGCGTGCTGACGTCAGTGTTCACCATTTTTTATGTGCCTTTGAGGCAAACAGGTGACTACCGACAAAACCTACTTGACATGAGTACATCAATCAAATATAAAAACACCAAATTTAATCAAACAAATTGGAAAATAGCAAATACACATATATATATATGGAAAATGTCACTTACCCAGTGTACATCTGTTCGTGGCATTAGTCGCTGCAGATTCACATGCTGTGCACATCCCGCCATCTGGTGTTGGGCTCGGAGTGTTACAAGTTGTTTTTCTTCGAAGAAGTCTTTTCGAGTCATGAGACCGAGGGACTCCTCCCATTTCGACTCCATTGCGCATGGGCGTCGACTCCATCTTAGACTGTTTTCCCCGCAGAGGGTGAGGTAGGAGTTGTGTATGCTAGTAATAGTGCCCATGCAATGGAGTGAATACGTATGTACATAATGAAGTTTAAAGTAATCTATTTACAAATGTTCAAGATCAACTTCTAAACGGCTACAGGCTCCCGGGGAGGCGGGTGGGCGCATGTGAATCTGCAGCGACTAATGCCACGAACAGATGTACACTGAGTAAGTGACATTTTCCGTTCGATGGCATGTGTAGCTGCAGTACACATGCTGTGCATAGACTAGTAAGCAGTTAGCTCCCCAAAAAGCGGTGGTTCAGCCTGTAGGAGTTGAAGTTGTTTGAAACAATGTTCGTAGTACAGCTTGACCTACTGTGGCTTGTTGTGAAGTTAACACATCTACACAGTAGTGTTTGGTAAATGTATGAGGCGTAGACCATGTTGCTGCCTTACATATTTCGTTCATTGGAATATTTCCTAGAAAGGCCATGGTAGCACCTTTCTTTCTGGTTGAGTGTGCCTTTTGGTGTAATAGGCAGCTCTCTCTTTGCTTTAAGATAGCATGTTTGAATACACTTAACTATCCATCTAGCAATGCCTTGTTTTGAAATTGGATTTCCTGTATGAGGCTTTTGAAAGGCAATAAATAGTTGTTTTGTTTTTCAAATTAGTTTTGTTCTGTCGATGTAGTACATTAGCGCTCTTTTGATGTCTAATGTATGTAGTGCTCTTTCAGCTACAGAATCTGGCTGTGGGAAGAACACTGGTAATTCTACTGATTGATTCAAGTGGAACGGTGAGATAACTTTTGGTAAAAATTTTGGATTTGTCCTTAGAACTACTTTATTCTTGTGTATTTGAATAAATGGTTCTTGTATGGTAAAGGCTTGAATTTCACTCACCCTTCTTAAAGATGTGAGAGCAATAAAAAATGCAACTTTCCACGTTAAGTATTGCATTTCACAAGAGTGCATGGGCTCAAAAGGCAGACCCATGAGTCGTGTTAAGACAATGTTGAGGTTCCATGAAGGAACTGGTGGTGTACTTGGTGGTATAATTCTCTTTAGGCTTTCCATAAATGCTTTTATGACTGGTATCCTAAATAATGAAGTTGAGTGCGTAATTTGCAGGTAAGCTGAAATTGCAGTAAGATGTATCTTTATGGAAGAGAAAGCTAGTTTTGATTTTTGCAAATGTAGTAAGTATCCTACTATATCTTTTGCAGATGCGTGTAAGGGTTGAATTTGATTATTATGGCAGTAATAAACAAATCTTTTCCACTTATTTGCATAGCAGTGTCTAGTGGTAGGCTTTCTAGCTTGTCTTATGACCTCCATACATTCTTGTGTGAGGTCTAAGTGTCCGAATTCTAGGATTTCAGGAGCCAAATTGCTAGATTCAGCGATGCTGGATTTGGATGTCTGATCTGTTGTTTGTGCTGTGTTAACAGATCTGGTCTGTTTGGTAGTTTGACATGAGGTACTACTGAAAGGTCTAATAGTGTTGTGTACCAAGGTTGTCTTGCCCATGTTGGTGCTATTAGTATAAGTTTGAGTTTGTTTTGACTCAACTTGTTTACTAGATATGGAAGGAGTGGGAGAGGGGGAAAAGCGTACGCAAATATCCCTGACCAATTCATCCATAGCGCGTTGCCCTGAGACTGATGTTGTGGGTACCTGGATGCGAAGTTTTGGCATTTGGAGTTTTCCTTTGTTGCAAATAGATCTATTTGTGGTGTTCCCCAAATTTGGAAGTAAGTGTTCAGTATTTGGGGTGAATCTCCCATTCGTGGATCTGTTGGTGATCCCGAGAGAGATTGTCTGCTAACTGATTCTGAATTCCTGGAATAAATTGTGCTACTAGGCGAATGTGGTTGTGAATCGCCCAATGCCATATTTTCTGTGTCAGGAGACACAACTGTGTCGAGTGTGTCCCTCCCTGTTTGTTTAGGTAATACATTGTTGTCATGTTGTCTGTTTTGACAAGAATGTATTTGTGGGTTATTATGGGTTGAAATGCTTTCAGCGCTAGAAATACCGCTAACAGTTCTAAGTGATTTATGTGAAGTTGTCTTTGCTGTATATCCCATTGTCCTTGGATGCTGTGTTGATTGAGGTGTGCTCCCCACCCTGTCATGGAAGCATCTGTCGTTATCACGTATTGTGGCACTGGGTCTTGGAAAGGCCGCCCTTGGTTTAAATTTATACTGTTCCACCATTGAAGCAAGATGTATGTTTGGCGGTCTATCAACACCAGATCTAGAAGCTGACCCTGTGCTTGTGACCATTGTGATGCTAGGCACTGTTGTAAGGGCCGCATGTGCAACCTTGCATTTGGGACAATGGCTATGCATGAAGACATCATGCCTAGTATTTTCATTACTATTTTGACTTGTATCCTTTGTTTTGGATACATGGTCTGTATTATATTGTGAAATGTTTGAACTCTTTGTGGACTTGGAGTGGCAATCCCTTTTGCTGTGTTGATTGTTGCTCCTAAGTATTGCTGTGTTTGACACTGCAGAAGGTGTGACTTCGCGTAGTTGATAGAGAAACCTAGTTTGTGTAGGATTTCGATTACATATTTTGTGTGTTGTGAACACCGCTTTAGCGTGTTGGTTTTGATTAACCAATCGTCTAGGTATGGGAACACATGTATTTGCTGCCTTCTGGTATGTGCAGCTACTACTGCCAGGCATTTTGTAAAAACTCTTGGTGCAGCTGTTATTCTGAATGGCAACACTTTGAATTGGTAATGTATCCCTTGGAATACAAACCTTAGGTACTTTCTGTGTGAAGGATGTATTGGTATATGGAAATACGCATCCTTTAGGTCTAGTGTTGTCATGTAGTCCTGGTGTTTAAGCAGTGGGATTACGTCTTGTAAAGTAACCATGTGAAAGTGGTCTGATTTGATGTAGGTATTTAATGTTCTGAGATCTAGTACTTGGCTTGGGAGGCAGAGACTTGGCTTTCTCACACCAAGCCCTACGAGCTCGAAACCTCCCCTGAGATCTCAAAACTGATAGTCAAATCTCCATGTTGTGATGAATGGGACGAGGACTAGAGGGTCCTGGCAGTAACAGCCAATATCACTTCCTGTTCTTTTATTTGGAGCATGGAGCAAGTACTGATTGATTTATCTAATAATTTACTGCTCTTCTGCTGTCCATTCTGCTTTAATTCAGGTACTATTTTTGGTTCTCCCCGTCCGTGAGCTTCTCCCTCTGTTACCTCCACCCACACCTTCTTCTCTGTTTTTCATTCCCTTTTGGACTTGGAGATCAGCAAGAGTGAGAAGCTCAAATGTTTTGCCAGCAGAATGTGAAATACAGTAAACTAGAAGAGAGTGGTATATAAAACCTTAAAGTGAATAGATTTTTAAGGGAAAGTGATTTTAAGAACTAGAGCCTACTGCCCATGTGTTCTGTGCGGTCTACTTGCAACGTTTAGCCTTATCACTAGTGTGGCTAAAAGACAAATAAAAAGAAGTAAGCAGTCTGCAATTAGAGCACATGGCATTATGGCCATGCAAATGAACTCCCAATGGCGGCTTTTTCAACATTCCAGTTAAGGGCAAGTAAGAAATGAATCAAATATTAGGAGTGCAGTGAAAGAAAATTTGTCTATAGTGCAGTTTTCCTTGTCTGGGAGCAACACAAATTCTATGCAAAGACGAAATATTACACAAAACTGACATGTTTTATAGACGAAATACCTACATATAAAACAGCTGTCAAGCACTCAAAACTGGGGAGACAGACTTTCCTGCCTGTACCAATGACATAGAACAGGACATCCCCTGCAAAGGGATAAACATGCACTGGGCCAGAAAAATCTTTTTTCAGAATAAATTGGTTAGGCAGCTACGATAAGAGATGAACATGTGCACTTCTTTGCTTTCACGTCCTCGTGGCACTACTTCTCCTCCCATTTCATCGCACTATTGCTCCTCTGTCTTGAAGGCACTGTTTCTTCCTTTCCTCGTTGCTCTGGTTCTGCTCCTATCTCCCCCCACTGCTCCTCATGACACTGCCCCCATTCATTCTTCTTCTACCTCGTCAATGCACTACTGAGCCTCCCTCGTTTATTCACATTCCATTCGTTTTCAAAAACTTTTTCACACTACCATAATTGCCTTTCATCAGCTAGCCTCCCTCCTCTCCCTGCTTTTTTTTTTTTTGTTGCACAGTCGTTATCCACCCCCACCCCCTCCAAACTCCCGGAGGTTCAGTGCCCCTCCTATGCTTTTACTTTTCAAATCGCTGTAAAGCCTTCTATTGCAGGATATATTACCGTGATGCTCCCTCCCACCACCATTTATTGCACCGTTTGTGTTGGACTTCACAGTACTCACCATTCAACCTTTGGTCCGATAACTACTTCATTCATGTTAAACACTTTGCCACTTTATAAAAAAAAGTTTATAAAATAAGTACTAGCAGCATGAATTCACCGCACATGCTAAATGAACATAGCATGACAATATTTCACTCATCACTTAAGAATATAACACCGCCCACAAACATACCTCTTTTTAGCTCATAACATAGGACAGGATGTAAGGCTCTTGCTATGGGATATACTGGAATCACAGGTTTCGGACCACAGAGGATAACTCGTACCTTAATGCTATGTGGGTCGAAGGAAGAAGTACAACTGCTTCGGGTAACAGTAACACCTGCTATGCAGTAAGTAAACCACAGTAGTAATCAGATATGCACATTTCTGGCCTGTTGTAATCTATCTGTGGGCCTTTAACCACGCCACCGCATGCCCATCACTATCACTCGTTTACAGGGATGCCTTTCAAAAATCCTTTATCATCATTGGTAAATAGTTTACGTTTGTCCCTCCCTGCGGCAGTTTTGTTACCGTCTTGGGCAGCGACCCGGTTATATGGATAATTGCATGTTTGCCGATATGTTTGACTGTGAGTGAACGTCTTTCCTCTCCTTCGCACTCATGCTCTGGTGCTTTGAATCCGCTTGTTTATGTCAACTGTTTTACTTTTCATTTTCAATATATGTTGCAAGAAAAGTCCAGTTAGGAATTTACAATGCTAATAGCGCTAACGCGAGCAAACACGAGACCCACTGCATTGCAAATGTTTGTTTAATGTAGTTGGACTTTTGGAATTGCCATCAAGCTATAAACAAGGGGTCGGGCCTGTGAAACCAGAGACATGTGGTGCCTTGGTTGGTACAGAGTCTGCTGGTCTTAACAGCCTTGCTTGTAAGTGAAAAAACTGACCTGTAGAATCACAACGGGAGCTATAAAAGATTACAGGCCACACTTACAACATGGCTGAACACTGACCAGGCCATTAGCGCTCATCTCATAAGCAAGACCTACTGACTTTGCCAATCTTTGTTTCAACTATGGAAAGGCTTTTGAGTATTTTATTCGAAAAGTTTTTACTATAATTTAAAAGAAACTGATGTAAATATTGCAATGGAAGGCACATGAAGCAAACCTCTTTGGTAACTTGAGAGGGAATAAAGAGAACTCAATAATAACTATTTTGAGGGGGCAGTAATCATCAGAGGTAGAACACCTGAGATCAAAACAATTTTTTTATTGTCAAATGTAACACTAAAATCCATTGGCACAATTAATGGATCTTCAGTATCAGGCCATCAGATAGACATGATTTGAACAGTCCTTAAGCAATCAGTGACTAAGGTGGCAGTTGCGTGCATTCAACATCATACATACTTTGTCGTGGCCTATTTTTCCTCTAGATTACGTACAGGGAAGTCACTTTTATGGCCCATGTTTAACTGCCCAACAGCAAGTGAAAATGGAAAGCTCAGTGTTTGGGACGGTTTTCCAAACCATGTAGCCCCCCACTGAAACATTAATAGTAGCACCACTCTGTGCACCATACAGGAATATACGCACAAGTTGCTGTTTCACAGCTATATCCCAGGCATGTACTTTTGTTATAGCCACGTTGGGTCACAATGTTGCTCACACTGCACATGGTGCTCAGGTTATTATGGTTAGTGGCCAGGCACTAGGCCAAAATATGAGTGACGGTAACAGTCTGGGGAATTTCACAAGTAGCATCAAAATATACCATGAACATACTCTTAAATCAGGCCATTCATTACTCTCACGACCTTTTTGAACACACAACTAAGGCAGCTACGATTAACTGGAAATGGTGATCAATTATGCTATGAAAAAACAAATGGACGATAGAAAATAATAAAGTGTTGGTTAGACAGTTCCACCTGAATAGATTATTTCTAGATAAAACATTTATGGAGCCCTGTGTCACAGGATTTACCAAACAATAAGCAATTTTTTCCCCTCACATTTCAATGTGAGAGTGAAGCACGCATGTTACAATGACAAAATATTACGACAGGGAAATCATAAAGGAAAAAACAATATTCTCATAAGGATAAATCCTGAATACCAAAAAATTCATTAGGCAACATGGAGTGCTTGAAAATGTACTGCTTCTTATTTTTCAAAATATCTCATTCAGAAAATGTCTCTATGCTGTGAGCCAATCAATAAGCACAAAGTAACATTTGTGGCCAAACATTTGCATTGGCAACTCAACTGCACGCTTTGTGCTTACAACACAAAGAGATGCACAAAAACAAAGAGTACAATTAACAACCACTACAAACACTTCGTTTCAGCGTGATAACATTGTTTCTGCACGTACAGTTGATCCGCAGCCCTGCATCAGAGGATACTAATGCAGGCGCACGGGTATGTAGCAAGCAGCAGCAGACCCCCTCAGGAAGCTTCCAAGGTTTATACTCTTAGTTAGATTTTGTGAGGAAATCCCACGAGGCACCAAACTCTGTGAAGATTTCCAAGCCCTTGTTGTAACACTTTGTCTCTACGTCTTCATGATACTTTCTCTACTTTGCAAATTTTAATATAAGCAATCTAACAGTAAAAATATAATGAATATTGTCAAATGAAAATACATTAAAAGCAACTTCTGGCTTTTTGCTGGCCTATTGATAGTTAAAGTCAAGTTTATGACGTTATGTTTGAATACCAACAGGCCATGTTAATGCAGTAGTCTAGAGACACCAGATAACATGTGTTCCTTCTTGTTTTGAAGCTTCTAAAAGAGAAGAAAATGTGAATTCCTCAGACGTATACCCTAAAGTCATAAAAACGTCCGGTATTATGAGCTATTGTTTTAACTAGTGGGTTCTAAATCCAGATTTGCACATGGCAAGTTGGAACAACTTAGGCCAGCATGGCGTTCTCTTGGAATGAGCATGTGCCATGTGGAGAATGCCTCGAAGTACCTGAAACGTATAGTTGGTTAGCTTTCTCTAGAAGGGGGCCTTTTAAAAGTGCATCAAAACAGTCACGTCCCGCAATAAATGCCTATAGGTGGAGCAATTAAATCTAATTAAATTAAAGATAAAGGAGGAGATGCAAAATGATAATGTACAGAGAGCCAGTGCTTGGTAAAATGCTGTACACTCTAAAGTCAAAGCTGTTTAGGAGGGCAAATGGCTGGGTGAGCTAAACCTTCACTGCAGGTCACAAGTTAAATGCTGGCAGATTTGACTCAGCCTTTCACCCTTTTATGGCCATGGTTTTTAAAAACCATTAACTCTAATTTCGAGAACTATACAGCAAAACTCAGCTGTAAGCCCAACATTTAAAAGGATTTACTTCTACCATAGCAAATGTATATAGAAGCAGCATATCAATGTTAAAAGCGTTAGAAAAGCACTTCTCACTTGTGTCATTTTGTCACATGGGCGTCACACAACACATGCCTGGGTCCACAACGACGGGTTAAGTGAATGTGTATACCATTACTGAATACTACGTTGTCTAGTGCTAGTCTGGCTCTTTAATCAATTCTCCAACTGAGAGTGCAGGGGAGGGAGGTGGACATACACAGGAGAATGCCACAATCTGCCAGGCTAGAAAAGTGTATTTTGAGGACCTCGATGATGCTACAGACAAGGGTTAGGAAGAAGATGGTAACCATTATCGAAGTCAGCAACACAGTTGTTTCATCAGAGGTCATTCCAGAGGCACAAAACATGTGCAGGGGAAACTAATGAGACTTTGAACCGCAAGTGTCACTGAAAGTCACTTGGATTTACGCTGGACACCAACCTCACCATCATGAAACACTGCAAAAAAGTACAAAGACAGCTTGATACCAACTCTCTCTTTTAAAAAAAAGATAAACAATTTCTTCCAGAAAGCAACTTCAGAATTGCTGCTGAGGTTGAAGACTCACCTCTTCAAATAACATTACATCACAATGAACTAAATGTCCGCAACCCAGCTTTCTCGTCTCTTACTCTTTGACTTAATGCTTGTATTTGGCCATGCACAATATTCCGCTGACTTCTGGTTAAGTTTGCACTATAAAAATAACATATGCATACATACAAAGATTTAATGCCACATCATATCTCTTCATTGTTAGATGTTCTACTTCACAAAGGAGAGTCCAACTCGAAACCAACAGGCAATGACTCTTCACATTTAGGACATTTGAACCCTTCATTTCCCAGGTGACAATTATAATGATTTCAGCCCTGAGACCCCTGCAGATCCGATTCCCTGAGATTCAGGACAAGCAAGAAGCTGGATACTGGACCAGTTAAGGTGGAGGTGAGAACGGCAGGCTGGCTCATATGTTAAGAGTCTTTCATTCTGTCTGACAGATGGCTTTACAACTACAGGAAGAGTTTAAAAAGAAATGTTATAGTTTGTACAGTGTACAGGTGAAAGCCTGAAATGTCTGTCGTAATGGGGTAAGTTTGATTAATGTCACAGTCATTGAAATGAAACTGTTCAGATTCACTTGCGGTGGGGAAGCGGTGTACTTCTCATCAAATGTGTGCATCACTGTGGGTTGCGTTTGACCTCAGCTGAAATACGTTTAGCGTAAACAACCCTTAAGTATATAAGTTCTTCAAAGAAGTGTCATAAATGCATAAGACTAGAAGCAAAAGAAACATATGCTTGCCTGTCGGGAAACGAAAGTTCAAAATTTATGTTTTCCTTCTTGTGATACTGTGACTGTGTAGATCAATGTTGAATTTCCAAAGGGATTTACTACAAGCTTAGCAGTAAAAAGTATATTAAATACAAAAGCTTTTGTTTTTCTTTAGGTAAGTCTCTGTGTGTAAAGTAAACTTACAGTGAAACCCAATAACTGTATACAGACTGTTTGCAGATGTGTTTAAAATCTCCTGTTCAAATTTACTAAGGCCTAAGTTGCAGGAGTCCCTAATTCCTGATGGGCCCATCGGGAGTTAAAAGGTCCAAGGCGTTACCAAGGCTCAAACTCATTTACCCTGGTGATTTTGACTGCGGAAAGCAACCGAATAGCAAGAAGAAGCAGCAGTGACGACGAGCCATTACCAGGAGTCTGACTGTAACGATCAATTCTCCCATTAATGGCTGAATACTCGAGGGATGCAGAGGATTCAACCGGGAATCCGCTTTATGGTGTACACTTAAAGCTGATGCGACCCTGACCATCGTTTCATCCATGGGTGAAGAATTAACCACCCGGCATCTGGGGACCTCGTAATGCGGCATTATGTGTAAGAAATAAGTGAACGTTGGAAGACTACTTATTAAAATATAAAACAAGCTCTACCTTGCGTCCTAGTAAAAGCATAATCCAAGAAAAACATGCATTTGCAAAGCAACAGAGGTCTCGCACTTGCTTGAGTTAGAGCTCTTGGCTTTGTAAATGCGTAACTGGACTTTTCTTGCCATGTAAATTGGTCAACCCTGCTGCATGGTTTGGTCCTCTCTGCCACGTAATTCCAGTGGCCCTGCATATAACGAAAGTAATTCCATTTATCTTCTTCCTCTATCTGCAGCAAAAAATGAAAATGTTGCCATTATTTATATGTGTTTTTTTAAAATATATATTATTATTTTGGGGTACCTTCCACCCTACCCAATGCTGTCGGTCGCAAGTGCCATAGCTGTGCGAATTTACACATAAAGGAGTTAAAAAAAGAGGAAAAAAAATGTAGTAATGAGACTGATGTTTGTGCACAAGGTCGATACTAAAATGTGCATGTCTTCATTCTAGTGTTTTGATTTATCTATGCCAAATCTGTCATGCCTTCAAAAAGAATTATACATATATCGATTAAATAAATGTGGAAATATCAGTAGTTTTATTTTTTTCTTTCAAACAAATTCGAAATATTTATGGACAAAGAAAGTAAGCAAATAACAGGTACGGATAAATACAGACGGAAATTTAAAAAAATAAAAAAACATAACAGAGAGCCTTACTTATAATACATGCACATACCTTTAACCTTCTTCAAGTCCCCTTTTAAATCTTTAGTATTCTGCTCAATAGTACGTTTGCAATTAACAAATGTGGAATCTGCACTGGAAAATGAGCATGCCAATATTCAAATTGTAATTGATTTCAAAACATATTTAAAGCAGTTTCAGCTGTCATTTTCAAAAGCGGCTGCAGTTTAGAGCAGGTGATAAAATGCAGATAAGTTGTCGATTTGTGCAATAAACTCCTGAAGTGGAATAAACATTCTGTCATAAGGCCTCCTTTTCAATAAATGCCCTTTATGTTTAATCAGAAAATAGTAAAGACAAAAGAGGGGTTAGACTCGCTTTTATTGTTTAAATAGTAGTTGTAATTCTGCTCAATAAGATGTGTTTCACACTTTGTCAGTGGTTCCGATAGCAGTAGTGCCATGTCACAATTCAACTGTAATGCACTGTGATGTGTGGTTCTTATGATAAGATGTTCCGATAAATGCTCATACTCAGGGCTAAATTTCAGTTACTTGCGCCCCCATACGCTAGTTTGCTGCAAACAGTACTCCACTTATAACTGCATATTATTACGCCAAAGTGCCACCGAGTGTGCTGAAAAAAACATTTCAGAGACAGACTTTTCCATCATGTCCACTGCATTCTTAATATCCCGCTACAATTTTCATTCAGATATTTCAGACTTCGTTCAAGACGTATAGCAAAGAAGCAGAGAAAATAATTAATGCACCTGTTACATATATGTGTGAGTAGCAGATATAACTCATGCTCAAATGTTTGGTAACCACGTGTATTTTTGACATTAACAGATACAAGAAGGACACTCCGTGAAAGGGTGCGGCGTGAGACCGATGATGTACGTGGCTAACTAATTTTTCGACTGAGATAAAACAGCAAGCATGGGAAAGGGTGAAGCGAGGATGGTTAAAAACAGACACAATAACAAACCATTAACAGTGTGCAAATAGTAGTTATTGCAATTGAATCTTCAAAACCATGTAACAGCTATACAAAACAAGCAACAACATAGGAGGGATGGTGGGGACAGGTAGACATGTATAGGAAACTCAGAGAGGAGCGAGGTGCAGCTCATCAGCAGTGCGAGCCGATTCCAAGCACCATGGCCACCATTAGCATGAAGGAGAGACAGTAGAAAAAAATGAGTTTGCTCACAGCAAGACATATCGCCACTAATGCAGTAATCTATGTAACAGGGGCAGTCTGCAAGAGATAACAAAACCGCCCCAAGGCGGGACAAATGTAAAGCATTTACCAATATCAAGGAATTTTTGAAAGGCAAGCCCAAGAACGAGTGAAAGTGATGGGCGTGAGGTAGGAGTTTTTAAAAGCCCACAACACTTAAAACAGGTCATAGCGATTGCGTGCTCGACCTAACAAGTCAAAAAATATTTTGCCAATAATCGCAGTACAAAATACTTAAGTTAAATTTTTCGAGTAGGAATGTCAATTATCGAACAGGTGTGAGTGCAGTCGAGGCATACCACATGGTCGGACATTTATTTAACAGGATTGTAAAGAATGAATCCAGAGATAGGAGGGGGGTCAATACAAACAAAATAAATGTTTTCTGCTCTGACAGTAAAGCTAAGTATATAGCCATGTAAAATCCATCCATGGAAAATAACTTCAAAGGAAAACTGAAACCAAATCTCCGTTAGGTTACCCGAGGGTCACTGTATTAACAGAAGTGCAATGATAGGGCAAAAGCAGTACTGAGTAGTTACCCTGTCACAATTAATTTTGAAATCGTTTTCGGACTTCACCTTTTTGTTCATTATTTTTACTACTTGAAGTTTCCAGTTTTAAGAAATCTAGGTTCAGCAAAAACAGCAGTTCCTTTGCACAACCAGCATCCCAGTGCATCGTTCTGCACTGAAAATAAAGCATTTTCCTGTACAAGCCAATAGTCACGGCTCGCTGCGACAACAAGGGATGGGGCGGGTGTGCCATGAGGTGGGGGTACAAAAAAACATACCTGCTCCGCTCCTCTATCCATCGATGTTGCAGGCACAGGCTCCCAGCATGCCCAGCGGGCAAACCTGACACTGCTCAAAGCAGTGTCAGTATTGGCTGGGAGTGCCCAGCCAGGACGCTCCCAGGCAGACCGAGAGCCTGTGCAGGCTCTCTCCTGCCCGGAAAACTGTGCTGGGCGGGAGAGAGCCTACTGCACATGTGTGTTTGGCAGGGCAGAGACGGCCGGCCAAACACTCATCTGCTCTGAGGGGGAGTAATGGGGAATTATATAAGGATGCCATTTTACCACATGTAAAATCTGCCCATTTCTTCCAATACTATTCTCTTTCACTCTCAAATGCCTACGTGAGACATCTGATGATGTTATTCTAGGTAATACCTCTAAGAATTCGCATTAGTACAGGAACAAGCAGGGGTAATAACACAGGCCTCAACAGCCCCTACTGTGCAGGGGTCTCCCCAACACATCTGCAGCCGTTCCAAAACTTAGGAGGATCCGCATTAAGCCCATGATAACAGGAAACTCAGGAGTCCCAAATCACCTTCTGCAATGAGGCCACCTCATTTTGCATTAAGCCACGGTAACAAACATTGACAAAGTCAATGTCTATCAGCCGATTTGTACAGCAGCACAGCTGTTGTTCAGCACTGCAGAAAATGAAAAATAAAAAAAAAAAAAAAAAAAAGAGGAGCTATAAGTCAGCCAGTGCTGGCCATGTCACAAAGTGTTTTTTCATTGCTTGGTGTTTGAAATGGCCCTTTTTGCAGGGTTATCCCCAAACCTTTTGCTTCTGACCTCCTATTTTTGACTGTGTGCTGCATTTGTTTTTTGCTGGCTTTAGGACTATGAGCACTTTACCACTGCTGACCAGTGCTCGCTGTCAAAATTGTATTGGTGATTGGTTTATCCAATTTTGGCATATTTGATTGCCTAGTAAGACCCTAGACTAGTGTGCCATATGTGCCTGTCCCTCCGACCAGGCACACAACCTAGGATTCATCTTGGACCCCTCACTATCCATGACCCAGCAAGTCATCGCCAAATCCTCCTCCTGCTTCAACACCCTCCACATGCTCCGAAAGATCTACAAATGGATACCCACTGAAACCAGAAGAACAGTCACCCAAGCTCTCGGAAGCAGCAAACTGGACTACGGCAATGCCCTCTACGCAGGAACCAAGGCCATGCACGTCCGGGTCAGGATGACAGTTGGGATGTTTGTGAATTCACTTGTCAGTCACACAAAGTGAGCTGAGATGGGCCCTGCATATCTTGGGGGGTCTTCCAGGGCTAGAGTGGTGGGAGAAGCCGACACTTGCACCTGAATACGGCTGTGCCTGTCCTTGCACAAAGCAGTCTCAAACCCCCTGGAGTGTGTCTGGGGGTCAGGGTAGGGAAAGGCAGGGTCTTGTGACTACAAAAACGTCTCTTTGAGGTTTGCCTGCTTCAAAGACAGAAATGGGAAGGAGTACTGGACCTCTAACTCCACAAAGTTAGAACACTACTGGACTGAGGATATTCTGCCAGAAAGAAGAGCTGGATGCTGGAGGAGGGACTGCCACTCTGCCTGTTGCTTTGTTGTGCTGGCCTGCTGATTGCTGCTTTTGTCCTGGGAGTGGAAGGGCTGGACTTTGCTTTCTGCATCTTGCGTTCCAAGGTTCTTCAAGGGCTTAAGTTGAACTTGCCTCCCGTTAAGAAGTCTCAAGGATTTCAAAGACTTCATCTTCCAGAACCTGGGCTCCCCTGCTGAGAGCCCTTTCCTGTCAAGTGGTGGTAAATCCAGTCTGGACCCTTGAAGGAGGTGTTTGGTGCTACAAAAAGAAAATTCACACATCGACTTACTGTGTCATTTCGAACCAACGCATCACTGGAAGGATTTGATGCATCGCTGCTGCCTGCACTGGAACGTAGTCCCCGCTTGACGTAACAACCACGTTTTTAGACACAGTGGTCAACTCAGGCCCCAGCCTTCCGTCGTAGAATGTCAAAAGAACCACCATTGCATGAGTTTCAAGCACCACATCACTGAAATCTGTGACACACCACACTGACTTCGACGCAGCGCCTGCTTCATCGCTGTGAGATAGAAGCATTGCGGCTTGACATCCGCCTCATCATCAACGCATCGTCCCTGGACGCCATTTTCTTCATCAGCACTGCGCCGCAGGCAGTAAGGAACCGACGCATCACCTCCCCCTTCAACAGTAAGGAAACAACACATCTCTGGCTCTTTCGATGCATCACCTCCCTGGCGGCCCGCATCGTCTTTGTTTTTGATGCATCTCGGGTATTTTGCCTCAGTCAGGTGCTTCATTGATTTCAAGGAACTACAATTGCATTACCCATTTAAAATGTGATATCTTTGCTTGTGTATGTTAGATTTTTGTCGTTTTGGTCTTGTTTTACTCAGATTAATACTGGCTGTTTTTCTAAACTGGTGTGAATTACTTTTGTGGTGTTTTCACTGTGTTACTGTGTGTACTTTACACGTTGCCTCTGAGATAAGCCTGACTGCTCATGCCAAGCTACCAAGGAGGTTAGCAGGGGTTACCTTAGCTGTGTGACTTCTTGCCCCGACTACAGCGAGAGTCCTTACTTGGACAGGGTACAAAGCACTGCCTGTTGGAGACCCCATTTCTAACTCTTGGGGACAGAAGGCAGCATGGTGGGTGGCAAAGCATGGAGGGGCAACGCGGACAACAAAGATTGTGCGGAAAAGGTGCTTTTATGTGGTTAGTCCTTTCCAGGTCATTGTGCTTATTTTTGTTTACTGTGGGATGGGATGCACAAAGCAAAACGGAGGGAGAGGGGCTTCAGGCAAAACAGAGGGAGGGGGTTCCAGGCAACACCGAGGCAGGAAGGGCAAGGGGCAAGACAGGGCCACACGGGCAATGGAAGGAAGGGGCTGAGAACAAGCACACAGGCAAATAAGCGTGGGGGGGGGGAGCTGACAGACAACAAAGGGTAGGAGGGGCTGGTGGCAAGCAACAACACAGACAACGGATGGAGGAAGCCCAGGTGGGGACAAGTTACAATACAGCACATAATGCAAGGAGGGAGGGTGGTTAGAGGCCAACAAAAACACAAACAGTGGAATGTTGGTGGGCAGGTGGAGGCATGCAGCGAAATGGACAACAATGGAGAGAGGTAGGTTTTGGCCAAAGAACATGGGCAATGAAGGGCAGGTAGAGGCAAGCAACCTGGACGATGGACGAAGGGAAAGGAATACAGAGGGGGAGAAGACCACCAGGCAGACAGTTGAATAAGACACACTCTAGTTAAGTATTTAAATATAAAAAAAGTAGCACCTAAAATAATGAGCAGTGGAAAGACGCACGTAATGCTTCCATGCTCCAGGGGAGGGACAAAAACACATCAAGAAGCAGAAAGCATACGACCAGGAGAAGTAAGCAAATGAGAGTAACAATTAGGCCAACCAATGATATGTAATGTGCAGCCTCCAAGTGCACTATTAGAAAACAAAATGTCTCGAAGAGACAGCACATTTGCTGTCTTGGTGACACCTAATAATGCACAACTCTGAATACTGGTCTTGGGTACAGAGTTTACACCTAATCCTGGCAATTCCAAAACATGTATTAATACTGGGTTGTTGTCTGATTTTTACACATAACCCAGTAAATGCATATTATACGTTTAAAAAAAAAACAAAAAAAAAAAAAAGACACATACACTTGTCATCATCATATACTTTATTTCGACCATGGGTCATAAAAGTTACACATAAAATTGTACAAAGAAGGTGCATTTGTTTCATTTTGCTTTCACACTAGCTTAAAATAAAGTTTAGAATAAAAATAGCTTCTATAGGCCGTGGCCTACTATAGTCCACCGTTATTCCCGATACATAACTTAACATTTAGATGCCAAGGTTTCTAAAGCGTCTGCTTCATAATGTTAGAATAATACAAATATTAAAAAGCTCTTAAAACAATATGAGGTGGTTTCAGATTCAAATTTCCCAGGTGATACCATCATCAAGATGAATGCAAACTATCCGACCCAAGATTTAAAGTGCTAAGTTGATGTTACATAGTGATACAGTTTCTTGAAAATTTAGATGGCATACTTTAACAAGGAGAGCCTACTACCGGCACAATCGTATAGGCAAATTTAGGCACTGTCAAGTCATTAAAGTCACAAGCACAGTGTGATAAGAAGCTTATATAATAACTTAAAATGGATATCGGATTCATGTTAAAATGGCACGAATACCAGACAGGTGCATAAAAATAACTCTTTGCAGCTAACACTAATAATAAAATAGCAGAAACACAGGATGATTACCTACATAATGTCTAAGAAAAATCTATTCCAAGGCCCTGTCCAAACCACATGGTCAATAATTCATCATCATCATCAACTTTGTTCGATCAATGACCATAAAAGCACATAAAACAAGATAATAAATAATTATTAAGTGAATAAATAAATACACATCTATAAATTGGTGTAAAAACATTAAAACAATAACTTGAATTGCACATATGACTCTAAAACTTATCTATAAAAGAGATGAGACCTTAAATTACTTTTTGGAGATGGCATCATATGCGCCAAGCTGTTGCTAAATACTTGCTTACTGAAAGAATTACGTCAGCTGAATTATGTCTTTTTAGAACCCGAAGAGCCAAAGTGCAGTTCTTGAATCCCATGTCCCTGCAAATGTTGCGGATCCATTTTAATCGCGGAATCGCATAGGCTGGGCAGAAGAACATGAAATGCTCAATGGTTTCGAAAATACTGCCACAGGCAGGGCATATATCGGGAAGATTAATCGACCCCCACCTATGAATCAATGACATCAGGGGCAGAGAGCCAAAACGAAACCTTGCATATAGGCTCTTGCCCTGCAAATCCGGTATAACATCCAAATAGGATTCAAACTTTGGGGACCATTTAATATCAATGAAGGAATTAGTTAAGCGACCATGGGATTTGTGGGTTATGTAGTTATCCTTAACATAAGACCAATAGGTTGACTTTAAAACATTTTTATGCCGTCTCTCTAGTTTATGGGGGTTTTCCCAATAGTCACCCAGACCCAATAGCCGGAGCCAATGGGCCACGTGGCGAATCCAGGGAAGAGTATTAGCGTTTTGGCACTTCAATAGATCGAGTAATGCGGTCTTATATATATATAGTTCGGGGGTTATCCATAACCTGATCCAATAAAGGAGAGGTCTTAGAGTAGCTAGATCTGCTACTCGGCTTAACCCCAGATCTAGAAATAATGGAAGCAAGGGTGTGGTGCGTGGACATGCAGTTAAAGCCCTTGCAAAATTGTTTTCCCCCACACTAATCTTGTTACAATTAGCGTAACCCCATACCTCCGCTCCGTACAGGGCTGCACTTTGAGCCTTAGCTGTGTAAATTTTTATTGCTGGGGAAACAACTTTTGCAAAGGTGCTTTGATAGAAACGCAATATAGATGAGGCTCTGTGTTGTAGGAGCCCTGCACTTTTTGTAATCTGCTCTTCCCATAATAGTTTGCTGGTTAACCTAACTCCCAGGTAATCTATAGAGCTTACTTCCTTCAACGGTACTCCCTCAATATGAATGGAACATTTTTTCCTAGGTCCCTTGGATAACACCATCAGTTTGGTTTTGTTAATATTAACCTCCAACCCATGATCGCTACAAAATTGGTTAAACCGGTCAACAAGGGTTTGCAACCCCATTGGTGTCTTAGAAATGAGGAGTGAATCATCGGCAAAGAGCAGGATGGGGATTTTTTTTTGTGTATTCAGGGAAGGGGCATCATTCTGCCCTATGGACGCAGCCTTTACTACTTCGTTGATAAATATGGTAAACAGTAGGGGGGCTAGCACACAACCTTGGAGAACTCCTCTTCTAATTGGGATCCGCTCTGTCAGTTCGCCTTGTTCACCCCACCTCACTTGGGCATAAGTGTTCTCATGTAGTCGTTTTAACAGAAGTAATAAATCCTCTGGGATTCCCAATCTGCCCAGCAATTCCCCCAGTTTGGCTCTTGGGACCAGATCAAAAGCCGATCGCAGGTCTATAAATACCACATACAGGCATTGTTTGGCCACAAGAACATATTTCCAATGCAATATGGCCAATCGAAAGACCTGGTCTATCGTGCTAGTTTTTGCTCGAAACCCTGCCTGTAAATGGGAAAGGATTTGGTACTCCTCAACCCAATTGATTAGCCTCTGCAAAATTTGTTTAGCAAAGATCTTTTGTAGGTTGTCTATAAGGCTAATTGGCCTATAGTTAGCTGGAAGATTAGCATTTCCTTTTTTATAAATGGGTATGATCTCTGCCCCCTTCCATGTCCCTGGAATTTGCCCCCCTGCAGCTATACTATTTGAGATGGCATTAATATACCAGGACCAGATATATGGTTCCGATCTATAAAGATCTCCAGGAAGCTTGTCTGGTCCGGGTGCTTTGCCAGGTTTTAGGCTATTTATAGCCTCAAAGGTCTCTTCTACTTTAAAGATGAGGCAACCCTCAGGGACACACTGGGTCTCCACTTGGAGGGCCATGCTGGAATTTGATTCCAACAATTTTGTTGGCGAGTGGACCACATTGGTGTCCATTGGGCCCTCTGGTAGGGCATAAAGAGTAGTAAAATGCTCTACCCAGCTTTCTGGTTGAATATGGTTGCTGGGACAGCTCCTACCTCCATTTTCTCTTTTAGACAGAAGTTCCCAGAAACGCTTGTTATTCTTCTCTCTGGAAGCATCTAATAATTCCTGCCACAGGGAATCCTCCCACCGCTTTTTTGCGTTAGACAAAGTTACTTTGTATAGGGACCTAGCTTGTTTAATTTCCCCCTGGGAACCAGACATTACTGCTACTCTTAACCCAGACTTAGCCTTTGAGCACCTCTCATCAAACCATCCCTTGCGTGCCCCTTTCCCTTCATGTGGCTTTGACCACCTTGTTTTATAGAAGAACCCCCATAGCTGAGTAGTCATGCTGTCATGTATTTTGAGAATCGGAATATTCCCCACAGCCTGATCTTCGTACTCAGCCAAACTTTTTAAGAAAATCTGATATATTGCTCTAATATGGTGAGGGTTGGACATCACTTTTGGCCATGTAATCTTGGTGAATTTGTTGTTCCAGCAAGGTGGCGGAATTATTGTAGCATGGTTGTTAAGTGTTCTCCTGAACATTTCTCCAGAAAGGGTAAGGAGCAAGGGGAACTGGTCACTATCACATCTCACTTCTACTTTCATATCTACCAAATGGGGCCACAACCTAACATCGACCAAGAAGTAATCAATAGTGCTTATCGACATGCCCCTTTTAAAAGTAGGTGCGCTGTTCATATCGGATGGAGTTCTACCATTACAGGCCCTAAGGCCATGGTTTAAACATAATGTGGCTAATTGCATGGCCACCCGAGATTTTTTGCATGGCCGGGTAATAGATAATTGTGGGATCCCCCACTGCTCATCTTCTTCATCAGTTAAACCACTTGTGAGAATAGAGGGCTCGAAGGTACAGTTAAAATCTCCAGCTATGATTAGAATAGTTGAGGGGTGGAGGCTTCCTACAAATTCGGACAGAATAGCCAGGGTATGAGACTCGGAGCCATATGGGACCGATCGTATATAAGCATTAACAATAACAATTGATAATCTTCTGTTGAACGTAATACACATGGCTTTTAGATCTACAGAATCAATTTCCAAAAGCTTATAGTCACACTGCAGATTCTTGTTAACAAGTAATAAGAGCCCACCTTTTGCCCGGCCCCTCCCCTACTCTGGAGGTATAGCAGGTGCACTAAATGAGAGAAATCCATCTATATTAGTAGCATCCTCCGCCCAAGTTTCCTGAAACAAACATATGTCTATTTTTTTAATAAAGGAGGCCCATTCACCATCATCTAATTTCTTTGCCAGGCCGGCAACGTTCCATGACATAAGTTCTAACGTACATTTATCTTGGTTTATCACCAAGAGTGTGCATCCAGCATCTACAGCGCTCGGGTCATTACTACAAATGTTTGATGATGATGCTTTATCATCCCCCGTCAAATGTGAGGCCTTGGAGCGGGCCGTCACATTAGTTACTAGTTCAGTAGTCAGTCATACAGGATTAGGCAGCGGCCTGGGATTAGCTTCCTTTCGTGCAGCACCTCCACGGGAATTAATTAAACCATTGAATCCCGACGGTCCCATGGCTGGTCCAGAATTTTGTGGGTGTAACATAAGTCTAATTCCCCCCCTGGTTGTTGCGTTATCCAAGTGGGTACGACAATCAAAGTCCATTAATTGTGTCACCATATGCTTGTCTTCAAAATAAATAGTTATTGTGTCAAAATTGGTCCCTGTGATGCTCCTTCTCTTGGCCGATATTATGTCAGAACGAATAACAGAGAGACAACTTCGTCGGGAACGTATCCAGTGTATGACTTTGTTGATCAAGGAAGCTTGGTTCTCAGCTAACCCTGACGATAGTTTTGGAACATTAGTCAAATACATTTTGTTTGTTCCCTGACTTGTAAGCAGGTCCTGTTCTTTATTAACTGTACTCTCAATATTGTATTGAGAGAGAGTGCTGTTATTATAGGGGATCTTGTGTGACTTGTTAGGGGTTTGTGTAAACCTGGAATCTTGGACAGTTTCTGGTGGGTCGGGTCTAGTGGTCCTACCTCTAGTTCTGTCACTGGTTAAATTACTTGACCGACTACCTTGACGGTCTCCGTGTCTAGGTACATTTGTAGACCTCCTTCTGGGCCTCATATTGTCAATATTGGGATCACAGCGGTAATCTTCCCTCCCTTGAAGAGCTGTCCCCCCTCTAATGGGGAGACAAAAATTGTCCCTTAACTCCGTCCCCCTTGTTGGGGCAGATAATGGGAAAGCTTCTTCCCCCCTGACCTCCCCACAAACTTTACAAATCCCTGCACAAGGACGGTTGCTCTTCATAAGATCTATTAGTACTAAAACCAATCCCTTAACTTCATCGACTCTCTGAAGGACTGTAGCCAGGTTGTCTCTACTAGCTGCTGGTTCTTTGCCTTCCGACTCGAACTGGGGGATCGGTAAGATAACACTAGGGTTGGGAGTTCCAACTACTGGCTTGCACTTGGGCACACTGGTGGGCACGGGCGAATCCTCTATTGGTAATAGAGGTTCAAAGCGATTAGTACAGAATAAGCTAGGGACCACCTTGATCACCGGAGTCAGTGGTGGGAGAGTTAGTGTATGTGGTACATGTGGGAGACCCCACTGGGATACTGGAGGACTCGCTATGTTATTAGGGGGTTTTGGGAAGGTGCCCCTACAATTATGCGGGCCCCCATCTCCATCAACCCCTGTTATAGTGTCTATAGAATCCCTTGACCCCTTCTTTTTAAATAACTCTGGGATTTTCCTATCCTTAGGGTGGTCCCTCTTTGAATTATTTGCCCCTATAGTTGTTTGTGTACCTAACATAGACTCAACTTCTTTAACTAGGAGATCTATTTCATCCAATGGGTTAGACCCATTGGGTATACCTAGATTCAAAGGTCTACTTGGGCGTTTTTTTGCGATTTTAGTACCCTTGGATTGTGCTGGTAAATCTATACCCTTTCTTTTCCCCATATTGGGAAGATGCCCGTAACACAAAATACAGTGGTAAAAGAAAAAAGAAAGGGAAGACAGCTCCCTTTCTTATGAGTTCAGTGTCCTGTCACTGGAGTAACTGGCCCTGCCTCCGGTCTCAGGACGGGCGCAAACAAAGTTTAAGGGCTCCTGCCCTGTCTGCTCCTCCCCTCGAATGACGTGCTCTATAAACTTATTTAGTGGAACCCCCCGAGTTACGTCCAAATTGCAGTTACGGTGGGATAACTTAGAGGAGGGACTAATGAAGCAAGGGCTGAGTAAAGAATAGGCTTCTTAATTTAGTAAATGTAGAATAGTGCTATAATCTATACACTCTTGAATAACAAGTAGATCTCTTACTGCAGGTGAAAGAGAGGGGGCCCAGCCCAGCCTCCTCCGGTCTCTGACGGGCTAAGGACGGGCCCGCCCTTGGCCCGGGCTTCCCGCGGGTGGGAGCGCAACGAATGTTTAAAGGGCTCCTTGCCCTGCAGCACCTCCTCCCGGCTCCTCCAATGCGCGTCCCGCGACGGCGGGAGCGCAACGAATGTTTAAAGGGCTCCTTGCCCTGCAGCACCTCCTCCAGGCTCCTCCAATGCCGTCATTCTCTTAAGTATTTTAGGAGTCATCCAAGGTACCAGAGTACTTAAAAGAGTCACGGAAATCATGTTCATCAATGATTTAAAACTGGTACCGAAATAAAGACTTACATACACAAACATTTTTTGGTAAACAAAATGTGCTATTAAATGTCTTCAATAACTGAGCATACGTTTTCCTTACAAAATGTACTGTACTAATTAAATATTAAATGTAAGCAGAAAGAGAACTATGTTAAAACAATAAAAAGCTGACTATGACCCCACCAATGGTACTTTTTGTGACTAACCTGCCTATTTGTTATTGGCTGATCTTTACCAATAAAGATGCAACAACACTTGTCGATCACCACTACTGTTCTTCATTTTCCCTTTTCTCCTTCTGACCGAACCCCTTAACCATACCTCGAGCTCCCCTCCCACTAGTAGTAAATTGTCAAACAGTTACTTGATGCAAACTCTACTCATGTTCTCACATATTGCCCTCTATGCGAGTCTTTGTGCCCTGTCTACTTTGCAACTGTTACTGTGTTATTTCTTAGATCTGATCCACACGTCTGACATGCTAAAACCAATACAATTATTTTAAAAGGAAAACAATAAAAAGCATATAATCAAGCAGCAGCAATGAAATGTTAAATCTGTCTCCCTGTCGAAGGAAAAAATATGACTAACCATGGTAAAAAATATATAATAAAACAAAGCTAAAAATCATCAAAGACGAGCAATGAAAAAAACATTTCCCTGTGTTAGGTGCACCCTAATGGATTTCTCATTCGTGAATGCAGGCAGTGAAGCAGAAGAGATTAATGGGATCTGCCGAAGCATTCATTCTATACCCGTCTGCTCTTTGTGCTTGATTGCACTGCTATGACAGTATAACCTGACCTGCAGCACACCTGGGATCCAAATGATGGGGCTCATTCTGACAGATGCTGCTTAGCCATACAGACAATACTAAAGTGCCAAGCAGTGCAACTGTGGAATTAGCCTATGCTTGTACCTATCCATTCACATCAGATTAACGCTCTCCCTCGCCAATGCACTCTCGCCCACCTGCAGACAGCACCACCGACCTCCTTATCACCACTGAACGGGAGCAATCTCCCGGGTCCAAAAAAACAAACTGCACTGTCATTCGTAATGCTGGCAGAAATCTAAACAACTTACATGATAATTAGTCTCGTCATCAGGGCTTTAAGTGGGCCGGGTCCAGCTGCTAATCAGCAACAGGAGTTCTAAAAAAACATTTGTGCTGAGACGGGTCCCTATGGGGCTGTTCATTCTTTCCCCTCACTCTCAGGGTGAAAAAAAAAAATCTTAACTCTGCATACCATTCTTCACTACCTTTGATGTAACTTCAAAGAGACTTGTTTCTATTCTTTCACAGTCATCATTTCAGAACTGAAGCATTTTCAAATTATATACAACGACGCTATAGTTGTTGCTTATTTATTTTATGCAACTAACAAACATTGACAAAGCCAATAGTCCTGGCTTGTTGTAGGTGTAATGTTATTTGTTGTATCTATGTAAATATCTTCACGCATCGACAGAAACAGCAAAATACCAGTCGTTCAGCACACTATGCTAAACACAGATTTTTATCTTCGGTATTTTAAGACACGCCCTTAATTCCATCGGCCAGGCCACTTTAAGAGGACCCCCCCGGTTTTTCATCACACTTAAAGCCCTGCTCACCATGTCATACTTTAAAATCACCAGAAAGGCTCTTTTCTCAGCAGTGTTACCCAAATAGAACATAGCTATGCGACGCTGGCCTTATCAGATGCTGTGTTTCTGTGAGCTTGTGCCTTTTATACAGCTGTCATTACAAGGTATTTTCGCTGGAGCAGTAAGGGAAGGGCAAGCAGCAAGGCAGAGTGGGCGAGGCGGCACAATGCTGGGAAATGTCAAGCTTTTCTAAACAAGAACCCGTTCATTAGTCAAATCCAAAGGGATACACGAAGGTTCCAGCAAGAGTTACAAAAGGAAGCACACATCTTGTAGATCACTGCAAGATGGCTGCTGTGTGTAAATGCACTGGACCCTATGCTTTGTGATGCATGAATATGATGCATGCGTTGTGACATTCTGGTGGGCATTTTATACTGTACCCTTGATAAACAAAAGAATAAATGGAAATGCCATGTGAGCTACTCTTAAGTTGTTCACATGCATTCGATACGTCATGGACTGATACCAAGTCTGATCGGTAACCACATCAGAAAATGCTTAGAGCCAACCAATGGCTGAAAAGGGATGTCCAACAGTCCCTTCAGATTTGTATGTTTGCATGTCTGTTCAAGTGTGGTGATATGAAATTTCAGGAGAAAGATTAAACTAACTTAAGTAAGACACTGTCGATAAAGGAGTGTGGCTCCAGGGTATTCAGACAGTGGTTGGAAAGTGCCCGTCTTTGGGGGTAGAAGCTATTAATTAACAAGTAAAAGTGCTCTTGCTTTATGTGTACGCACCACCATTCCAGGATTTGAAAGGAAAGAGGGGCTCTTAAATCAGGCACTTAAGGCTGATGACAAAAGATCTACAACATTCCCTGACCAACTTAAAATGACACACCCCAAAACTTCTAGGATCACAGGTACATCAAAAGTGAAGCCAGTCCTAACGTTTAATAATAAAAGGTCAAGTAAAGGAGGCCTGCACTTAGGCAGAGGTGCTGTCCTCGATTTACATATGGTGCCCTTTTTACAGAGGTTAGTTTATGTTCCTGTACTCCATAATGCGCATCGCTCACACCCACATTGAATGTCACATTGTGCTAAAATATGACCCAAGGGAGGAAACGGCGTTAACACCTTATTTCTGAAACTGACCTTTCTGTTTTTACGATGGAAATTGGTCACGTACAGCACCCCATGAAGAGCTGAACATTGCCTTGCACAACATATACAGAGAAATTCTAGAGTAGACTGGCAGCACACTATGTTGTTCTAGTTATTTTACACTGAACTGCACACACCATCATTCACCAAGAAGAATGTGTATTATTGCAACAACAGATAGTTTGCAACATAACATTTCCATAGAATGCCCAAGACGTGCAAAGGGCTCTCTTGCACTAAATCAAAAAAAGTACACAGCACAAAAGTAGCACAAAGGGCTTCAGTGCTAACCTCACAGCATTACCACCAACAAAACGAGAGCCGAGTTTCAAGTACAATCTCACAATTGCACAGCCCCAGCATTCACATCATCAGAATATTGGTTGCACTTCAAAAGCGATAAGAGGAACACTGTCGGACATATCGCTCTTTAGAAAAGGCCATACCTACCTACAGAGCTGAAACATGGGACATTAAGTATATTCTGATTTCATAGAAAAGTAGCAGTGAAAAATACATTTTCAACCTAATATTCGTTAGAATGGATACTTAAACTCAAATTAGAATTCACAGGTATCTGTATTAATCTACCAATTCCTTTTATTGGTTGATTAGGACCAAGTTTCTTCTGGATCAACATTTTTTCTTTATAAAAATCTTATAAAGGTAATGGGTATTAATAAAAGGATCTTTCTCCTGCACATATCCACGATCCACCCAAACTTAAGCATTAAAAGCAGAGTAAGCAATTTTATGAATGGCAACGCCTGCGGATTCATCAATATAATGAAATCCCAAACCGTGTTTCCATTGGTACTTTCAATGTCTTCTTCCCACCCACCATTTCAAACTATAAAATAACAAAAGATTTAACTTTGCATCTTCAACTAAGAAGATAATTGTGGGTTCAATGACAGAACAAAATATAGATTTCCTGAATGCAGCATGATTGAAGAACAAACGGGGAAAGTGCCCCTCCCCACAGGTGCAGTAGGATATTGTGCAAGCAAGCTGCATGCCAAGTGATCAGTGTGTACAGATTACAGGCTTCCTCTTCAACATCCTCACGGTCAACGATTCATTCAGCAGCAATGTGCCTGCACCATCTTAATGGAATTCTCAATCATGTTCTATCTCACACACCGTGGACTGCTAAAAATAGAATTCCCTGGGAATGAGTATTAGAAACAGCGTTTGTTGCTGCCTACAAAACAGACTCCGAGCATCACTCGCACGACTGAAAATGGAAGCTTAAGAACACGCAAGAAGCAGCTCTGCTGCGAGTATCAGTGGTTTACATCGCTCTACTTACTGTCCCCAGACTGAAGGATAAGAGATTAAGAATACATTACTGTTTCTCACAGGAGCAGAGCTGCTGCTAGTATAAGCATTCACCGTCAGTGGTGCAGTAATCGACACAAACACTCTTTACTGCCCCTCTGCTGAAACAGGTGGAGCTGCAAATCTATTCTGTTTATTATGGTGTCTCCAGGAGCCGCGCTGCTGCTTGCATTAGAATTTACCGTAACAATCCTGACCGACACAAGTCCTCTCTACTGTCCCTGGACTGAAAAATAAGGGGCTACATACAATATGTCCTTCAAACCTCGACAGAACCAAGCCTAAAACAGAGCCCTAGGAAAACCAATAGGTCTAGTAAAAACCAACCAGTCTCAGTTTGGGCTACACTGGGAAAACAATCTGACACGAAAACAAATACAATATTTTAGGAACAACATGAAAGTCCGATGAAAACCTCAGCAAAGCATTGAAATTCTTCTACCTCCAGAAAAAACTGCCTTGTGCCCCCTGTATGTCACAAAGGCAAAATGAAAGGGCCCAACATCTGACCACGAACAAAAAGATAAAAGGATGTACGGCTTTTAGATGGAGATGTCAACACTATGCATCTATGTGTCAGGAAGCCGGGAGCCTTTCCAACCCCCAAAGACCAAATGAGACACTAGCTCAACAGAGACTGGACAATAGTAATCGAGTAAAGAAAGGCCCAGAGAAATTCCCCTAACCACTCTTCTCACGCAGAACTTACTAGGTGAGTGCAACAGTGGCGTGCAAAAGACACCATGGTCCTAACTGCAAGCAAGGAAATTTGGCCCTCTTCCTCTTATTTGATAGTCAAAAAACCCAACTATTTTTGGGATCCACGGTGCTTTCTCGCGTCACTGAACCTGCTGCATTATTTACAGCTACATCGCTGCTAACACACACATTTCACTATCACAAGTGCAGCTAGATATGGGCTGCAAGGTTATGAACACACAGGAGTGTGTATGTATTAAGAGTTGAATACATGCAACTTGTGACATTAAAATAATTATTTAAGAGGGATAATCCAAAAAAATGTAAAAGCAAATCATGCTGTTCAATTTTTCAAAACAAATGTACGCCTTGCGAGGTTCATGGACAGTATAGCTGAAAGAATGGCGTTTAAAATTACCAAATGGCTGGCTGAACGGTTCTCCGACTCTACAGTCATAACTTCCTAATGCAGCTTGAATTTCTATGGAACAAACAGAACTGGTTAAGTTAAGGAGGATTACTGGACGACCTCTAATTAGAATACGATCGGTGTTTACCCAAGGGTCAGCAATGCTGTTTTATATAAAAAAAATAGAGAAAAAAATTAAGTAAACTGCACG
The DNA here is from genome assembly GCF_031143425.1 of Pleurodeles waltl. NCBI lineage: Eukaryota > Metazoa > Chordata > Amphibia > Caudata > Salamandridae > Pleurodeles > Pleurodeles waltl. The sequence continues at coordinate 1,006,356,072 of NC_090442.1, read as the reverse complement.
CACAGCGAATTAAAGCTAAAAATAAAATTATGTTGAGGACATTGCTCCAGGATGTATTAGACACCGTGTGAATCTATCAGGTCATTATTTGACTTTTGAGAGGGGCTGATTACACTTATTTTTGGATTCAAGTCACGAATATCAAAATAACTGCCACAGAATAAACTCTTGAATATCCCAGTCTACTGCAGAACAGAGTCCTTCGTTCCTTTGCATATAAAAGTTTTCCTTGGATTTGAAACTCAGTGACATGCACGCTGGAACCCTACACTCAGTGTTTAATTTGTAGAAATAAATAAATAAGTACTAGAGTGCCAGGGACCTCGTCAGGAAGCCACTGAAGCGAGCATCACCCATAGCCCATGCCACCACTGCTAATGTCATACCAGCACAACTACTGACCATCGCACTCAACTGTGATAATTCATACTATTTCTTGCTCCCAAAGCTATAACAATGGCTCAGGCAGCAGGTATTAGTTTTAATGTATATTTAATAAACAACTATTTATGTGCTCATCTCTAAATTGGATAGTCAATGCTACCATGTGGCAGAATGTCCTAAGTATCAGTATCTACATTTAAGTACTGGTGCCAAGCACCGGAAACCACTGGCTCAAATTATGCACTGGCTACACTCAACATGCTTGAGTAAGACACCATACCGATTGATTGCTTCACCAAATTAAAGTAGCTGGAAACAGATCAGGAAATATATTCGAGGAACTAGTACACAGCGATATTTGAGGGGGGGGCGAGTGCCTTTGTGAGATTTATCTTTATAGCTCTTCATGGCCCAAGAGTCGCTGTTCCAAATCCGATACACGGGAGCACAGCAGAGGAGGACTAAGACAGACAGCTTTGGAACATATTCCTCTGCAGAAAACGTAGGCTTAAAACACAGGACAAATTATTTTATGCATGCATCCTGTGAGAAACTGATTTCTACAAGCCACATACCCGTGAAATTAGCTAAAGCCATGGATACCACAAAATCGTTTTTTACCACTGTTGAGCATGGGCATTCAATTATAGGCAAAGTCAATAAGTAATAAGAAAAAAAAAAATGATACAATAACTTATACATTCATGCAGACTCAAACACCTCAACTTTGGTCACAAGCTATCCTTGGCAACACTGGCCACTGTCAGCAACCATTACATGCATACATGCGGTCACTGTGACTTCACATATTGTGGCATCACAAGTGCCCAAACGGCAAACAATATTATGTTTCTCACTCCCAGCCTATTTTGTACCACAGTATATAAGATACAAAAGGCCTAAAATGCCAAGTTCCTTATCCAGCCATCAAAAGCCACATTTCTTGACACTCCAACAATGCTGCTAGCGGTTATAAAAATAAGCAATATAAAGCCAATATAGAGAGATTAAAAACCAATATGGTTATAATGTATTTGCTATGTATGTGTCTGGTATAGAGCCACTAGCGTGAATAACTGGATTCAAATCCATAAGCCACTGCAGCAACAGGTGTTCACAAAAGCTGTTACCCACAACACTCTAAGGGCCACTGGGAGCAAAACTACAAACTAGGGAGAATGGCCTCTGGAGGAGGGGGCACAGAGATTGGTGGGGGTGGGAGGAGGCCTGACTTTGATTTTTTGTTTACATTCTGGACATGGAAAAAAGGCTGTGTTACGTATGCCTCCCCATTACTCTCTGCCCAGTCTAGCAAAGATAAGCAGGGGGAGATGATTTTGGGGACCACACATAACATAAAATTAAAGCTGGGTAACTGCGAATTACAGGGATGTTTTCACCTCGGGGTTCTTAGTGACATCATGGACAACTCGATATTCACTCTTGTTGTTTGTCTGATGTCAATCAGAGCCCTTCTGTGAAAAAACGTCTCCGTAGCTGTTACCCATCTATAATTCTATATATGCACCATACATAAACTGCATGAACAGTGTCACTGTAGAAAACAGATCAACGTGCTTCTTGCACCTCAGAATTCTTATCAATGTTCAGGAAAAAATACAATTTATGGTTGGACAAAAATAAAAATGACTAAATAAATCATCATTTACAAAACCAAGTGTTATAAAGACGACCCTTACTTAAGGAGGCCAGAAATACATTGAGGTGAAAGAGATTTTACACTAACATTCTTAAAAGCAGGTGGTCTTGGAAAGGACAAAAGGTGTGTATCATGAAAAAAAAAAAGACTTGCGGTCATAAGCACACCTTTCCACCTCCTGTCCATGGATGCACTCAGACCAAATAAGAGGTGGACAGTGGAGAAAGGTCCGGATAGGGCTTACTACAGAACTGGAACTGTCCGTGAGACTGAGGTTCCCAATAAGCAGCTGCCTATCCAGCAGCCAGGCTTTTCTAATAATGGACGAGGCAGGGCTGCATTTTTTCCTCTGCCCCTACAGATGCAGGCTTTTCCAATGCGAAATAATACTACTTCTATGACCTACAGAGCAAGTACCTGTATCCGAGCGCAGGAAAAACAAACCCTCCGTTTTATTGCACTTTTCCTATGTTTAACTTAGTTACTCACTAGTTAAAAAATAGCATGCAATGGTTTTATCAAAACCTCGTGTGTACGTTTGACTACATAGTGCTGCATGGGTGATTATCACTTACATCTGCACCACAAGAGTTAATTAATCTTTTAACATGCATTTACCATGCATAGGACCATCCATGTCAGTCTATGTCCTAAAGAGAGCCTTGTAAATAAAATACAGGGTTGAAAAGCACTGACCAAGTAAGGGAATGCATGATCGAGATACTGAAAATTAGGTTTGAGGCTAGGACTAATATTGAAATAAAAGCCAACTGCCCTTCCTTGGCCTTCTGAGGCTTTCGGACCTCTCCTACATTTGTTCACAAATGGACAATTCTATGTCAGGACTGGAGTCTCAGATTATGCTGGTCTCTTATTTTTTCACCCAGCAACCTTTACCAAAACAGTAATATTCAAAGACTACAAATCCCATGATTCTCTTGAGTAACTCAATACAAAAATCATAGACTAAGTTGCATATATTCCTCATTAAGGTAAAGCACCCCTCTTTATTCACTGCTCAGAAGCCAGGTAAGTGTTTTTCCTTAATGTCTTGCTAATAAGGATAACTGTATGGATCATTACTGCCTTCAGACTGTTAAAATGTATCTGTTTGTGCTTATAATACACCAAATTTTGTGCCCGATGTGTTTTGATGCCACACGCACTGGTTCTTAACTTAAGTACTGGATTGTGCTGCAGTGCAACAAGTACGTCAATGGAGTGTGGGAGGCACTGAATACTCGCTCAGGCGAGCTAACGGTGCAGCCGTGCCCTTCTAGGGGCATGGTGGAGGCATCTATAGACACAGTGCCTCAAACAGTTTACCCGCATTTTTTAAAAATTCCTCCTCATGCACCTTGCTCTCTGTAGCAAGACGCATGAAGTGCGGCTGGGCCCGCTAGGGGGTGTGGAGTGGCACGCTCATTCCAATGGAGGACGTGCCCCTTCCCTTACATTCCTCGCCTCCGTGTCCATAATAGAATTGAAACTTTCCTTCACAATAGCTAGGAAATGTTATGTTCTACCTATGACTTCCTTCATTTTAACACCACCTGCATAGCTAAGATTACGTTCACATCTCTCTATTTCCTCTATACTTTTTTTCCTTTTTTAATTTTCACCACATATTCTCACACATTTTTGGGACACCTCTGCACTGCCTTTTCAGAATTAATTCTTGCACACAGTATATGTCTTGCGGAGTTTAGTAAGCAATATTTTCTCATCTTCCCTACCTGACTTCACAGTGATACATAGGTAAATGAAACAAGGGCCACTCTTGTTTTCTTTAAACATGTAATCGCATGTTTATATATAGGCATTTTGCTAGCTCTCTTCATCAACTGGACTGCTATAGAGGAATTAAAATTTTGCTTCCACCCACCACAGCTTACAGCATAAAGTCGGTCCACGTCAGCTGTTTGCAGAGATCACTTGAGCATTTTGCTTGTGCACACCCACAGTCAAAGCAGACCTATTCCATGCCAGTAACTAGCAGCCCAAATATTTGTTCTTTAATTTAATTTTCCCTTAATTTTATCATTTTTTAAATTAGTTTTTTGCACGTGGGTCTGGCAGGTGCCCAGGCAATGCTATCAGGCCCTTGCTGACACATGGAGTACACCACATCCTGCAACCACTGCACATTTAAGACATGAAGAGCGTCACTGTAGGCTCTGTCCAACGCCATGAGCCAATCAACATCATGCACTGTGCTTTTTGAGCCCCAATCAAGTAGATGAGATGGAGCTTTCACGACTAACTTATTACCATGGTCAAAACTGTTTTCCGTGGGCAAGGAGCACTGAAATAACGTGTACACCATGTGTACATATCCCAAACAGGCTCCAAGGGCTTCCAGTAGGATTCACTATGCACGGTCTCTGAAAGCCATCCCTTGTAGCACAACCTGTTGAATTAATAGCTCTCGGAGGGGTAACACCCACTTTAATGCAACAGACTCCAGTGGTTCTGAACAACAATAATAAAATGTGTATATATATATATACACACACACACACACACACACACACACACACACACACACACACACACACACACACTTATTACCTATAGGAAAAGTGTTTTTTCGTTTTGCTAATAACTTTGGTGCTGTTCGATGACTTCGCAAAATTTTCAAAACTACTTCGCCAACTCACTTCAGTTGCTGTCTGGAAAGTTTTGGAGTCAAGCGGTGGCCAAGAATAAGGGTGAGGGGTACCAAATGTGTTTTCCCCATGCAATATTGCATAGGGATTTTAGGCACGACTACAACCCAAACCACTGGACGGAATTATCCAAATTTGGCAGGAAGCTGAGCTTGGTCCAGAAAGCTATTTTTTTCTAATTTGGTATAAAGTTTCTTCAGTAGAAGAAAAAAGATTTTACGTGCCAACAGCAATGCCATGATTGCGGGCAGCCAACCAAAGAGGAAAGTTGCAGCCGCCAAAATTTCTATTGGCACTCGGTCCCCAGGAAGGGGATAGAAGGGATCAGGGTAGAGGTACCCTGACCCCTTGGGCTGATGGAGGGGACTAAGGGGGACCCCTTATGGGCAAGAAATTGGCCCAAAATGTTTTAGGGGGCGTGCAAAAATCCATGGATCCTCTGTGGCACACAGTGCGGCTGCCCATGCAAATCAGCGATGAATCCATGGATCGGGACCCCGATTTAAAAAAAACATACACCCACTCACAGACCCATTGACACACTCCGTCACACACCCACTCACAAAACCACTACCACACCCAGTCGCACACCCACATAGCAACTCAAACGTCCATACACCCATAAAGCCACTCACAGACCCACAAAACCACTCGCCCATGCACTCACAACCCACGCAGCCACTCACACACCAACTCACAGGCCCACAAAACCACTACCACACCCATTCACAGACCGACACACCCACTCACACATACACACCCATACAGCCACAAACACCCACTCACAGACCCACAAAACCACTAGCGCACTCACTCACATAGCCACCAATACAGTCCCTCAGACCCACAAATCCACTCACGCCCAATCGCAGACCCACACAGCCACTCACACACCCACAAAACCACACACACCCATACAGTCCCTCACACCCCTCGCACAGACCCATAGGATGGAGTTGGTTGCATGCAGGGGGTTGGATGCAGAACCTGAACCTCCCGCTGTGTACAAAGACCGTGCATGGCCATGGTTGGATTAACATATGGTGATTAAATATTACTTTCCGTTAAAAAAACCCTATACATTCATTAAAAAAACAAAGGTTAAAGCGACCTTATAGTTAGGAAATAGAATTTTCAAACAACCTTAGAAATTCACTTAAAAGCAAAGGTTACAGGGACATAGTCAGGTTCAGATTTTACACACACAAAACCACAGAAATTCAGCACTTACAATAATACTTCAAGAAACTACACCTCGTGCCCTAAGGCAACTGTAACTTGCGCCCTCGCCATGCACTGCTAATTACCCAAAATATTACATCAGTTATGACATTTTCTATGACATCATTGATAATATCACTGCAACATTTGTAATGAAATTACTGATGAGAAAACTGTGCATGATGGGGTGCAAGTTATAGTTCATTAGGGGTTATTATGGGCTACTATTGATGCCACATATGCTTTGCTGGTGTCCCCCCTGTTTGCAGAGAACGTGCTCTCTAAAATGCAGCTTGTCAACCATTTTACTTTGCTCTTGGTGCAGGCATCGGTCCGTTGCAGGATTGGGTTTTTCCCTTTGCCATTCTTCACCAGTCTTCCCACATTGCACAAGGTAAAATTGCTGGCAATGATACAGCACCTCATCATGCTGGATAGCCTTGAGACTGACGTAAAAAAGGTATAAACACTTTCTTTTTACGGCATTTCAAAACATCTCAAACGCTTGTCCTGCCAGACCAAATGTTTAAATGAGCAGATACTGATAGGCACTGAATACCTCCACTTCCTTAATTTGAAATTGACTGCTAAATAGGGTAGCAGTCCAAATAATGGCAAAGCGCTGGCCGTTGCATGTAGAAAACAGGCACTCTAAACTAGTGAGCACCGGCGCCTTTTTATTTCCATTTCAAGTATTGTGGCAGGATCCAATACGTTGGGAGATCTGGCATCTTTCTCTACTCACAGTGCCCTATATCAGTGATTCACACCTTTTGACTTCTGTGGATTCCCATGTTATCATTACTGGATCCCAGGGACCCCCCCAGTGAATCATTATTGAAATACAGGTACCCCCCCCCAACTGAGTAGGTACTGAAAACTGGGGACCTAATCTGTTCATCTAATTTAATTTCCTAAGCAATCGCATATCCCCTGAGGAGGCTTCGTGGACTCCCAGGGGTCCCCGGACCACGGGTTGGGAACCACAGCCCTATATAACCTAGCTGTGTTGAGACAGCTGGGTTAGAGAAAGCCCAGGACTCTAGTGCTCTTGAGTGCTGTAGGAGCCTGCTCCCTCTAATCCTAGTGTTGCTTTCATGCTGGTTACGAGCATGAAAGCATCCCAGGATTAGTTAGGGGTATTTGTTAGATCCTAGAGGAGACAGAGCAGAAGACGGACCAACTGAAGCAAGGACATTGTGCAGCAAGCAAGGTAAGGGGCTATTTCTTTTTTTATTTACTGTTGCCACTCACTTTGCATGTATACACCCACCCGCCACCCATTTCCTGCCCCCCTCCCTCCCCCTAAGTACTTGCCAGCCGCTGCTGGCCTCTACCCAACTATAGTAATAGTACTGTTGGCTTTGCCAATGATTGTTTCAATTAGTAGCAGAATAACCCTCTCTAACAAAAAAAAAAGGGGGGCACACCCACGTTTTTAATGTTACAATGTAGCATTTCCTGGCAAAGATTTCTAGTAAAGTGGAACAGACTGTGACGGCAGTTCATTCAGCTCGGCTTAAAATGGGAAGGCATGCTTTCAAGAGTACTAAAATAATGTAACTTCAACACAACTGTGGTAAAAATTGCTGTAACTTGTAGCTACTTTCACTAACAAGAAAAACAAGATTCAGTAAGTGAACAAGGACCAGTATGTCAACAAATCAAAGCAGAACAGAACTCTCTGTTTCTGAATGATTTACAGAACAAAGATGGTGTTTCAGGGAGAACAATTGAAATTGCGTTTCTGAGTTATCCAGAGCCAGCCATGGTCGATTCCTTCATATTTCCAACGCTTACTTGCACACTGAAATTACCAGGGAGGGATACACACGCAACTACTGCACAAACTGTGAGAATGAGCACCGATCATACCAGTGTTCACAGGGAGGGGATGGATGCATTCCTGTGAACAATTATTTTTTTTTTTAATTAGGGAAGAAAATATTTTCGAAGGTAATTTTAAAATGTGCCAATTTTCCTAATTTTGATCCAGCATATTTTACTCACTGAACACAATATGCAAACATACACCTAGGAAAGCAGTATGATTTTTGTTAGTGAATGCCACTCTTATAACATACACTGTTAAAGAGCTGAAGAGTAGTAATTAACCCCGAGAGGTGAAACACATGGAAAGATGTAGCTTATGAGAGTCGTAATTTGCACCTATTTCATTAAATCGGCCCAGAGAAATTGACCTACAAAGAGCAGGTTTTTAAACCATCTTAGTTTGAGAGCCTAAATAATGTCAAGATGGTTTTGGTCTACAACTCCGTAAGATTAAGATGAACCCTGCGTTTGGAAAGCTGAACACAGTACATACACAATGAGCAATGAATGACTTGAGGACTGCAGAAAGCAAGAATACCCTTTCTTTGGTAAAATCAATATTTTTATTGTTTACATGGACTAATAAAGCATAAAAACAGTACATCCATAATGTGGGGATAACTGGTTGGATCCAAAAGACCTTAGAATAAACTTTATTCAGTCTTCGTCATGAGATCTGCTAGCAATTCGAGAATAAAACACTGCGGGAAATGGTTACATGTGATGTTAAATATATATTCATGGAGAAGACTTTAGTCGGGAAAATGACAGTACTTTTTGAAAATGAATTTTAACTTTGTTCCAAGCAACTAATCACCAATCACACCAATAATGGTAACTAACAGAGCTCCATCCAGTGGCATATTGGTTCCGCATGTCTAAACAATGGAACTCTTTTTGCTCCGTTACCACACAATATCACATTTCACAATTAGAGCCTTTGCTGCCCCTCTGATGAACCAGGCACTTATTCCACATAAGGCTGGATCCCCAGGTGCAACATCCATGGACTTGCACTGGACATGCTAAACTACACATTGCTTTGTTCACAGAAACACAGCTTAATCAATCTTTGGGTGGAAACCCACTCACGTTGTGGTTATTCCAAAGGACACTATCGTACTTACCAGCAATTACACATCACTAGATAATACTTTTCTTTTTTTAACCTGCCAACTCACAGAAATATGAACACGGAAATATTTTTATGGAAATAGGGGACTGGTGTTCCTTCTAGTATGCAAAGCATAAACCATACGTTTCTGGTTAGATTTCGACATTAGTGTGGTCCCGGCTAAAGCCACTTCATCTACAGAAGTATTAGGAGTTCAACTATAGCTGTCTTTACAGCAAAATAAGTAAACAGTAATATAGAGTCATATGACTTCCACACAGCACTTTAGTTTATACTGTTTACATAAAGCGTAACTTATATTTTTCTCTCGCTACCCCACTCTAAAAATCAAACTGCAGGAGGGAAGAGAGGTGGATGAAACAGTAGTAACGAGACATCCCAATCCAGACATATTTACAAAAACAAACTTTACATTACTGTTCTGTAAACAAGCCACAGCTTGGGCTAGTTCAATATAATACAGTACAATTAGTTTCAACCAATACCTAGATTTCAGTGATGGTGGCAGTCACGAATTTCACTACGAGGTCTGCTGTTTAACAGTTTAGCTTCTTTGGTGGTAAAAGGTGCAAAAACAACCTTTAACCCCAGGAACATCCATTATGCCATGAAGATAGGTCAACCAAGCTATGTGATTTCCTTAAAGATCATCCAAACCTATAGACTATCCAAACCACTCGTCACACCACCCTGAGGATCACCTTCACTCAGAGAAATAATTTTCAAGACCGGTTGTATACAACAGTGTTACTTTAGTTGACTGCTACGTTTACAGTGATACAGTGGTGAATGCGCTGATCTTCAATTACATATGGCATATTTGTAATTTTTGTCCAGGTCCCAATTGACATTAGAATAAGTAGTTTTGCAAGAGTAACACTGCTGTCTGCTTCATCATCAAGATCTTGTTGAACCTTTTTCAAGCAAATTTATTTAGAAAATCACTATGGTGGTGCTGCCCTGCCCACCCACTCCAAAATGGCTGTTTTTATTTCTTAACACTACAACAGATTAAAGCGTGTGTCTGTACTGGTGAAAAATGTATTGTTGCTGAGCTTCTCATGTAAATTACATGTGCGCCGGATAGCCCTTATGTCCTCATACCTTCCGGATACGTGCCCATCTGCACCATCAGACTTTGGCACATGGTCCTGATTAACCATGACACTGTCTGAACTTTCGCACTGGCATTCTTCATACTCCTTGTCTAGGAGTGTACAAATCCTCCCAATGCAGACCCAACCCTCTCCCTGCATCAATACTTCAGTTGTACAGATGCAGGATATTTCATCTGAGTCAGTCCACTGTGGGACTTGGGAAGAACTTTACACAGATTTATTTGAAGCACATGAAGGCTGAATTTTACTGCAAGACCAGAGGCTCATATAATGCCGTATTTTATTGCTTTTTAGTTTTATCTTTAGCAAGATAAAACTACATGTCCCAGGAAAAGTGAAAACATGACTAAAAACTGTGACATCATAATAGAACAGCCAACAAAACATCGAGTAACCCAATAATTATCTTGACTCAATGCAACAAATCCTCTTTTCTTTCTGCTCAGTCAAAATAAGTAAAAAAAATATTTTACATACTTATCTACAAATAATATGCTGTGTGTGTGTGTGTATATATATATATATATATATATATATATATATATATATATATATATTGCCACCTGTAACATTTATTTACTGTTTTATGTGGCTAGGAAGAAGCGTAATCACTTCCTGATTCGCTTGTTTCTGTTGAGCGTTTTTCCGTTATATGCACCCTTTCTCCTAAGCTCCTTACTTCGACACTCCTGTTGCCTCACCGCCTCTTCAGAAGCGCTTCATTTATTTGGGGGATTATCTTGGGCAAGTTTCTCCATCATTGCATCCCTCCTTCCATCCTTTTATGTTGTAGCCTTTCTTCTAGTGACTCCTCTCAGTTACACACCTCTCTCCCTCTTGACTCGCCCCCCTATAGGATACATTTAAGCCTGCCCTGTTTTAACACCTAACAACCCCAAAATTGATAAAAAAAATATTTTTCTTCCTTTATATCTTAAATTTTTAACTGTGTTTTTGCATAAATAAATGTAAATAATTTTCCCATTTTTCTAACATTATATCTGAGGAAGAGGAAGCTCAGACTTTCAAAGATAATTTAACATCCTTCATTAAGGACTCAGTTCAACAAGTTGTTGCTGTTTCCATGATGGATGTTACAAAAAAAGTAGAAGATTCATTAACAAAAATACTTTCTTCCGCTACGGATATTCCCTCAAAAAAGGGAAAGAAAGTTGCGGCAACCCCTGCCAAGTACTCCAAAGGCGTTTCAATAAATATTGGTCCTCCCATCTGAGAGGTTTCTTTATCTGGGTTACTTCCCCCATTCAAATTTCCCCAATTAAGAGACACGGATGATGAAGATGATGTCTTGACTGACAATTTTGTGCATCTTCTGCTAACGATACTTATGGGCCTCCAGAGAAAAGGCGTTCATTTTTTACTACTGATAGTGGTGATTCTCACCTAGGGTCTTATGAACTTTTGGATCATACTGGTGAAACTACGTTCGATCCTACCCTTATCCACCATTCCAATTCCTCTAAATGGTTCCACTCTGAGCATATAGACAACGGTTTCTTTTTATCTTCGTTATGCTCTTGATAAATCCTCTCGTAATGAATTAAAATAAGAATGTCTTCGACCTTCCCTTCCTAAAAACATCACGGCCATCCCCGTCATTGACCCTAACATGTTGATATTTTTTTTATGTGATATGAGAAAGACCCCAAAAAAGAGAGTCAATAGAGCCTGATCCAACTGTCAGGACAGAATTGTAGATTTGGTTGGTCCTTTGAAAAGTATAATAGATTTGGCAGAGGAGGCAAAAAAGTTGATCCGCATTCCCTATCCAACTGAGACCAACAGGCTTTATGCATTTTGGGAAATGCCAACACCCATATTTCTCAAGAACAACGGATGAGTTTATCTTCGAGTTTACTCTTCAAAATAGACCTTAAACTTAGTAGTCTTGCCACTAAGGAAGAAGGAACTCTTGCCAAAGCACTAATATTTGAATATTATTTTATTAAAGAACTTTGAAAATATGTCTCCAATTTTGCTACTATTAACAAAGCCCAACTTTATCTTAAGAAATGTTTTTCCTCTTAGGTTTTTCAAGGGCCGGCAAAAGTAGGAGTTGATTTGCCTGCTGCTTTTCTGAAAAGGTCAATCTCTCAACAGAGGCTCCTTTGATAAAAAATACCAGAGTGACACCTACACTGGCTACAAACCCAAGTTCTATCCCCATCGCTCCAAAGGTTTCCTCTCAAGGGGATAAAGAAACAAACGAGAACAACATTTGAGTAAGAGTTTCCAGTTTTGGGCCTTTTCATGTAGGAGGCAGATTAGCTTTGTGTCTAAATGTATGGTTTCCTCTCACCACAGAAACTTGGATATAACAAACAGTTCAAGGATATCACATAGAACCTTACCAAACCCCAATTCACTGCTTCATCCTCGTCCTCTTCTGTTTTCACAGGATCAATCCCTTCTGATTAAAGATGAAATTCAGTCTCTTCTTTTCAAACAGGCTATCAAACAAATTCAGTTCGATCCCACAGGTTTCCTCAGTACCATCTTTTTAGTACAGAAGAACAAACATTTCCGACTTGTTCTAAATCTAAATGGCTTTAACAATTTTGTTGTATATAATCAATTCAAAATGGGAACAATACTCCACCTCAGAGACATTTTACTCCAGGACGATTGGCTAGTCAAATTGGATCTTGAAGATTTTTACCTTTCTATTCCAATACATGCCTCTCACAGAAAATATCTCCAGTTTCAGTGGGGGCTCTCATTCTTCCAATTCAAAGCTCTTGCCTTTGGTCTTTCTTCAGCTCCTTGGTGTTTCACCAAGATTCACAAACCATTTGTAGCCTTTCTCAGGGCTCGGAGAATCAGAATAATTGTTTACCTCGACGATTTTCTGATTATGGCACAGGACAAGCAGACTCTTCTTCCTCACTTACAACTTTGCCAAAATCATCTTCTTCAACTAGTTTTTTTAATCAATGTAAATAAGTCAGCTCTAATTCCTTCTCAACAACTAGAATTCCTAGGTTTCCTCATAGACACCACACGTTTTATTCTTCAACTTCCTCAACAAAGTAATTCTGATAAAGAAAGAGATTTGCCATTCCTTATCTCACTAATTTTTCTCTCAGATTCCTAGCACGTTTTATGGGCTTTCTAGCTTCCTCTATTCAAGTTATCTTTCTGGGCAGGTTCCTTTGCCATCCGGTCCTTTACAAAAAACAAAGCATAATGCACCATTTTGTTACGAATGGACAACCTTACTGAGGTTATATAGTTGGAGGCACAAGATCTAAACTTCCAACAGATTGCACCAAACTTCTCTGGTAGTACGGTCTACAACAGAGTCAGAGCAGTTTACCTTCCAGTAAATCTGAACATTGTAGCGGACTGGTATTCCAGACACCTTCAAGATTCAAGCGATTGGCAACTGAACCCTTCAGTATTCAACCGCCTTTCTTCCATCTTTGGCAACGTGTCAACCGATCTTTTTTGCTTCTCGACTCAATACCCAACCGTCTTTACGATTTCAGCTGGAGACCAGATCCTCAGGCCAAAAACGACAGATGCTTTCCTGCAATCTTGGCCTCAGAATCTTCTTTACTCCTTTCTATTGATTGCACAAGTCCTGGCTCAGGTGCACAAACAATTCATGGCAAGATAAGGTTTCTCTTTCTCTCAAACATTTGTCTGCGAGGTGGACAATGCTTTTATGTTGAATTTAATTAAAACATGTTTCAGATGTTAAAGCTTTAAATGTGTCTTCTTTTCACCCCTTGGTATTTTGTTTCTGGTACTCAGATGTGTCTTCTTTTCTCTTTTCACCCCTTGGTGTTGTCCTTGAGGGCACACATGCACCAAAAACTAATTTATTGACAATTCAATATCCTTTTTTCCCTTCCCAACCAAAACTATGAGATTGTTTAAACACTTCTGTTTCACGAACTGCAGATCTGAGATATCCCTCCTCTACTCAGTTACCCATTTCTTTTCAGAAACCCCATTAACATGTTTCGTCTCCCACCTTAGCCCGCTGGGTTAGATGGATTATGTCCTTAGCTAGTACTGACACTGATTTGTTTGGCGCCGATTCTGCCAGAGGGGCTGTGGCTTCTAGGGCCTTTTGGACCGGTGATATTTTACACAATATTCTCAAATCTGCAGATTGGTCAAATGTTAATACTGTCCGAACTTTTTACTGTAAACCTATTCCTCATGTTTCCGATTCTGTTGTTGCAATGCTTTGAACATGCATAATATGAGTCTCCGGTCTTGTAATAAAATTGAGATTTTCCTAGCCTTGGTGTCAGAAAGGCCAGATTTTATTAAAGACACAAAGGCTAGTATTAGCCCACCACTTTTATTAACCCTTCCCGTTTCTTTTTTCTGCAGTGCCTACAACTTCTTCCGCCTATGCCAATTCCAACTAAATTGGATGGTCTATCTTTGTGGATCTACTCTTCTGAACACCTTCATGGACTTCTTCGGTATCACATCCTTTTTCCTCATCTCATGTTGGATTGCTTTACAGACGTGTGAGCGCTGAAATTAACATTAATAATTATTACATGTATTTCCGTATTTGTTAGCGTAACATATAAAATGCATAGAAAAATAATGTGTGACTCGTAATGTGCCTACTTGATTGACCACCATCATATACGGAGTTATTCACTAATAATGTAATGATATGTATTAAGAGTTTATATATGTTTGAAAATGCATTACTCTGCATTACTTACAGCTAAATATTATGAACTTTACTTGTGCTAACTAAAAGGCCTCAAGTTATCAAGGCCACAACTAAAACAATGTCTGCCAAATACTGAAAGTTGCAACGTTAGTAGAACAATCTCATGTCCGCTGTATAACAAATCCTTTCTTTAAATCTAAAACTTGTTGAGAACTTGTATTAATGAAATTTCTTTCGAGGAAATGGTGTGTAACCTAAGAATGTTTCTACATCACTGTAACTGGTGATATGAAGTGCAATGGAAATGCAATGAACAATGGATCCACTGATAATGGACGGAAGGTTTCACAAGTTGATTCTTATTGTATCAAGTAGAGGTACACAAATGGAGAAGAATCAATCATTAACGTGCAGATGTGTCTCTAGCATATTTTCTGATATGTACTAAAATTACAATTGGACAATTATCATCGCCAGATGCTTCTGACCAATGGAAAACGTTAACTTAACCGCACTGTTCTTGGAGCTTTTGCGCAGTGGCTATCTTTCATTTGCAGCCATTATTCCCATGTCACCTTAGGACACTCACTTTGACACTTGCCAGCCTGACTACTGACGTTCTGGTACTTTATTATTTTTGAGTTATTTCTCGTACTCCATGCAATGATGCTGGTGCTTACTTTAGCGATTAATGCTTAAAACTTGTAGTGCTTTTCCTGATTTGCCTTAGACATTAACTCGATGTTTCAGAGAACTTAATGCCCCCATTCTGAACTATTCCCCTCCCTTACTCCTCTCCTGTCTTGATGCTGATTTCCCCCTGATGAAGGCAACGCTGCTTGCTGATCCTTAAGGACAGGAATAAAATTGTAATGTTTATTGTTGATTTGTCTTTGTTTCTAGGTACCAACTGCTGCGGTTGATACAGCCATAGCTAGACGTTTTCTAAATTTGTGTTACAAAATCTTTTGCATGAAGCCCAAAATGCTAATGCTAATCTGGAGTTAGTGAGGTGTTTCCTCTATTCATATGTCTTTGACAACGAACCGACAACATTCAATTGCTGATCAAATGTATGTTATTACCCTAGCTCAATTCCTATTACTATTGACTTGTACTGTTGCTATTGAAGGCCTAGTTATTGTAGCTTTGATAAAATTAAGATTCTTTAGGCGTTTCGGTCAACCTGTGTTGTTTCTGTATTTTTATCATACGGTTCTGAGACTAATTTACATGATCTTTGCATTGTTAATATAGGGAAATAAACATTTTAAAAGATACTAAAGATGTGGTTATTCGTGGCCGAATGGGTCATGGTACATACAATTTCTGACTCTAATGGATTGAATTGTTTACTTATGGTGATATTTATATGATATGATGGTGTGATTATCTTAAAGGAGTCAAAAGGTTAACTGTCCTAAGGACGCGTCTCCTTACTTGTTATTATAACTAAACAAATAAGGCTTGATGCGCTCACAAATGTATTGACTATGCTTGTTGCCTTCTATTCAGTGTTATGGTTTCTTTCTATATCTTTTTGATCTACTGGCCTCAAGAAAAGAGGATCTGTTGCTTATAGTCAGATAATTATTCGGTTACTCAATGTTTTATTGGCTGTTCTATTATGATGTCACAGTTTGTAGTCATTTTTTTCACTAAGTAGTTTTATCCTACTTGGCTGCTGTCAAATTAAAAAACAAAAAAACAAAGACTGTATAATACTAGCCTTTGTGTTTTTAATAAAATCTAGCCTCTCTGACACCAAGGCTAGGAAAATCTCAATTTCTGGCAACGTGCTGGGCTCCTCCATCTTGTCCCATCTCTAATTTGGCCCATTCAGGTGTCTTCTCACTAGTGTACATAGAAGGGCAAAAGAAGTGCAGCACAATAAGGAGTTTAGAGAGACTATGCTCGCCAACCTTTTACTCAACTGTGGCAAAGCAAGGTCTTTAATAGACCTGGCATAATCTTAATGACACTGGTGTCATCGGAGTAACCTTGGAGCATTTGCGTTACACTTGTTACACAAAATTCCCAAAATGAAACCTTCATGCCTTTTTGCATACCCACCATTCACAGTACAAATTTACAGAGAACACACATGAACAACAGAACGGGAGCAGCAGTTAGTTGTGCTTTTGTTTAAATGTGCCCTTGTGCCAAAAGCCTGAGCTGTACACATTTTGTACGAAAATATAGTGCAAAATGACAGATTTCTATTCACATAATTTATTATAATTTTTATGAAATGTTGTGTAATTGCACAAAAGCAAATTATGCAAATTTCGCACACCTCTAGTCTTTAAATTGTAAATTTGGTACAACTGATCAACGAAGGTTCTTCCTAGTTTGAAACAGTTTTCCAAAATTTCAGTTAAAGGATCAAAAAGGCACGTTGTTTACTGCCCTAAGACTGTAAATATAGAGCAGCTTGGTGTCAGCTAAATATAGGATTCATCAAGTCTTCTAGGCTTAACAGTGAAAAGAGAATATTGTGAACCAGGTTGTGATATGGAATCTAGTACATTTTTGATACAGCCTAAATCTTGGTCTAATGATCTACAAAGACGTTGTGCACTCTATAGAGAACAGTTTTTGGCAGCAGACGCCTCTCAAACACACATCACTGTACAAACAACAGTATGGTGTGGGGTTCGTTTAAGCAACAAGAAGTGACAGGAATGTGGGATGGTAACGTGCAGGGTTGTTAGAACACTGCACAATCAACTAGAATAAAGAATGACGCTTACAGGAAAATGTCATCAGCAAATTTCTTTTAAAAAAATCACTAATTAGGAGCGTGTACACAGCTCGCTGAACAAAGCACACTGGAGCGAACATCAATTTGTGAGTAACTTAAAACTGCTGGATTTGTATAGGATTCAGTTAAGAAACAACGCCTGACCTAACCCCTACACGTAATACTGCATTGAAAACGGCTGCAAAATCCATTGCAGTAAATCACTGTTCTACATACAATCCATGCCAGTGCGATCTAGAGGCGGCCGGCATTTTTAGGAGGGAGGGGGGTGGGCGGGAAGCACACACACACGCACGCATGCACATCCATTAATGACACTCATAACATTCAGACATGCACACACGTACCAAACTTAATTTTAAAAGTTCACACACACTCATTCTTTCACACACGCACGCATATCCATTAACAATACTCATAACATTCAAACATGCACGCACCAAACATTCATTTTAAAACATCACACACATTCTTTCACACACGCACGCACATCCATTAACACTCATAACATTCAAACATGCATGCACCAAAACATTCATTTTAAAATATCACACACACACACACTCTTATTTAGCCTCGGAGGTACCAGGAGGGTTGGGACTGCTGCTTTCCCTCATCGAGGGAAGGCAGTAGTCCCAGCATAATCACAGAGTGGGATTGGGTCAGTGAGACTGCTGACCCCACCCCACTCTGTGACGAAGTGTCACTTATTGACACGCGCCCTGGGCGACACTTTCCTCGTCACCCAGGGGAGGGACTTGAGGCACCTTTGCTGAGCCAAGGAGGTCACGCCCATAGGAGCTGTGACCTCCTCAGCCCAGCAAAGTTCAGCTCTGGCAGCCAGGAGTCTGCGCAAATCATGCATGTCTGCTCCTGGCTGCCTGACCTGAACATGAAGAGTGTGTCAGGCTGACCTTTGTTCAGCCTGACAGACATTCTTCATAAGGGGCAAAAGGTGGGGGGGCGTGGCCCCTCTGCCCTAAAGGACGGGCCGCGCCTGGTGCGATCGGAATAAAAGCACTTATTTAGGGGATGAAGATGAACGCATTTAACAACAGCAGGTGATGTCAAAACTACGGATAAGCACGGTACCAGTTAGTCTTTATGTTAAAGAATTAAAGTCTGTGGACCCTGACAGACGAGAACTAAGATGTTCACGGTGGTTTAGTACAGAAGATCAGGTTCGCATGAAAGAGGAACTAGACGGCGGGAAGCAATAATTAGGAAGGAGCTACTAGACGACCAAACACACAAATAAAAAGTGCTAACATACAAATCAGGTGTAGCACAACAAGCCAAGTATATGGGGAAACACATCTAGGAATCCTGGATAAATTAAACATTCTTTGTTTCCCAGATAAGCTACCTGGTTAAAGCAAAAATAATGAATAACCCATGCTTCTACAACCAACAATTTGTCTGAATCTACACGAGAATTAGCATCAAGACTGTACTACTGCAACATCAACTCTAAGGGCTTACAAAAGAATCACAAATGCAAAAATTGCACAGAATCCACAAAATAAAAAACGTAGGAGCACATCGCTTCTGCCATGATGTCCCTCCACTGGCTTCCAGTACAGCATACAGTACAAGGTACCATGCATATGGTGTTCTGTGGGAAAGGTACACTTTTTTTTTGCAAAAATAATTCCTCACACTACCAACCTATGAGTAATAGGAAATCCAAGAAAACATACCTGAGCACTCCCATATGAATAAAATACAAAGGAAGATCCCTCAAAGACCTGCACTTCTCCTTCGGGGCAAACTAGATCCATTCTTAAGTGATCAAATTAACTACCTCAAGGTCAGGAAAGACATACTGTTTAAAATGCCTTTATCTCAAAAGTGACTGAACCCATCCAAGCGACCAGGCCCCACTAACCAATAGGATTTCCCCAAGACCTAATGTCTTTGCGACTACTCCTAGGAAGGCTATTGAACTACCTGTTTGCCTAGAGTTCTTGGACTGGACCCAATTGCTGTTCAGACCGAATCAACCACTTACCACTCTGAAGTGGCTGCAGAGCAAACACATTTTATATATATAAAAATCTCCTTAATTAAAATGAAATAAATTGTACAGCCTCCACAAATTGTATACAATGTAAAAATCCCCAGCAGGGAGCCCGATTACAACCCAGCACTTTAAGATGGAGCTTTAAGATGGAGTACTTTAGCATTGTTTTTCAAGCTCTGAAGGACTACATAAGAGCAGACTTCTCAAACCTGTTAGTGTAATTTCTGACAGCTCGCAGGAAATTTGAAAAAACTACCTTTTGGGGACTTGTTTTACAACTCAAGTATCTTCTTACAATTCATGTGAAATGTTACTGAAAAAAAACACCTCGCTAATAACCGTTATGACAAGAAAGCAACACAATAGCTCTCTTTCCAATCTCATCCAATTATTATAAAATGCTGTACTTGTATAGAGACGAATCACTATCTGAATGGCATCTGTTCACTCTAACTAAATGGCCCTGAGCACATTATTGCTTTCTCAGCCTGTCTGCAATCCTCAAGACACAATTCCAATCAGTTTTTTTAACGATGTTCATTATAACAAAAATCAAAGGGCCAATGCAGTGCAAGCTATAATGTGTTAGAGAATATCTAACAATTTTTGACAGCAATGGAAGTAGTGACATTTAAGGTCCAGTGATTGAAAAGAATATACAGACATGCTTACTAAAAGGGATGTGATCCCTTTAGAGCAATGCCGACAAGCCACCCAAGTATAACTTGTTCTAAGCTGTACAAGGAACTAAGACAGCGTTTTACAGAGAGTAAAAGTGCCCTTGGTGAAATATCGACCACTTAAACAAATGATGCTAAACCCATTACAGAAATTGGAGCTAGGTACTCCAGACACAAAACTAAGGTTCAAAACCCTTAAAACGATAAATAATAAAATTCAGATAATAAGTTTACTATATCGTCTTGCTCTTTTCATCCTCTTATTTTACCATTTAAAATTTTAACAAGTTAGTATGGTAGACGAGTAAAATAAAAAAATTAAAAAACACAAAAGAAAATTATCCAGAGATCAGCATCGACTGAAGGCACCATAATAAATAGCACTTCAATGTAAAAACACATGGTCTAACAAATTAGCCAACATGTTTAGTGGGTAACACTGCCAGTAGATCGGCTGTAGTAGGTAAGTATATACATGAAAAGCTCAAATACAACAATAAAGGGAAGCAACCATATGCCCCGCTGCAATTCAGACTATGCTGTAACCCCCCCACAAGCCCTTCCATACAAAGCAAGTCCATTAGTGCTTCAATCACCCACTTTCTATCAATTGTCATCAGAACAAAATTATCACTGCTAAGCACAAACATGTGCACCCTGGGAAGTATTCCCTTTCAAATCTCCAGAATAGCAATATTCCATGGGGGTCACCAAAGGGTTGGGGTCCATGTTGAGTCCTTTTAAAAAAATATATATATATTGTCATGTATCTGTAAAGGGGTCTCATACATCCTAGGGTCCTGAGGTCTGGAGCATAGGTAATGCCCAGGTTTCCATCATATCACAGCAACATACCAAGTCTGAGAGCCATTGCTTGGCTGTGAGCCTAGGGTCCCTGCAACTGAGCCACAGCGCAAAAGCATACTGTTAAACATGATAGAGCTTTTATAAATTCAAAAAAGGCCAGTAAAGGAAACTGTGTCAGCTCTGCCTCTATCATTTGTGATAGTGTATCGAAGATTGGGTGCCAGTAGGGCAATGGGACACAGCCCAGGCAGGTGTATAAAATCAGCATTTAGGGTCATTGCATCTAGCGCAGTTGGGATCGACATCCTTAAACCACAAACGCTATTATTGTTATGCCAAAAATGAACAATGAAGCCCAGGGAAAAGCAGTGAAATTAAATATAGAAAGTGGTGGGTAGCTAATTTACAAAATGATACTATTCCTATAACTAGCAAAAGTGGTGAATTTTAGGGACAGTATGTGTAAAGGTTCAGACTACACTGAGACCCAAGAGATTACACAAAGTGTGGAATTCATAAACAAATACATGCACGGATTGCAACCACTGTGTAGCAATTTAGAATGTAGTAATCGGTGGCTGCTGTTCATTAACCGGTCTCTGGTCTGGGAACAACCAAATCTCTACTGCTCATATGTCAATGGAGAGCCAGGGTCTTCCTCCTAACACCGCTTAGACATTTCCCTAGCCGGGTTCTGAAATTTACTATTTAGGGAGTGGGGGGATGGGGAGGAAATTATGTGATGATTCTAGAGGGCTTGTAATCACATCAGTCACGATCAATCAAGGAGACGGACCCAAAACTGGAAACGCATCGCACACACGCCAGGAGGAGGCCAGCGGCCTGGCGGCATGCGGCACCCCTCCCGCAGGAGCCTCAGGGCCCTCAAGCCTTTCCCCAGCACCCCAGATCCCTGTCGCGCAGCCGGTGGAAGTGATGTGAGTGGCGCATCCCTCACATCTGAGCTCCAGAGCTTGGAAGCATCTGAAGTGCGTCTGGAAAGCCGGCAGTAACAGCAAGCTGCTTGAGTAGCACATTCCACCGACAGGGTGAGCAGCCCATCTGGCGGTCTCCCTCATGGACCCCTGCAGAAGCGGCCCAACAGGGTGCAACCTGCAGGGGTGAGGGGGGGCCAGCCCCTTTGATCATCGCGTGAGAAGGCTATTGCCACTTGCCATTGCCATCAAGAACCAGCCTCCACCTCCTGCCCACACCTAAGACACTGCTGGAAAGAGAAAAGGAGAATATCGGATTGAACCTCAGCCTGTACAGCACAGCAAACTGGGGGATACAGTGGAGAGCTGGGCGCAGAGCGCACAGTGCACAGAGGAGTAACGGTCAGCTGGTCACTGCTGGTCATTGGAGCTTGGGAGCACAGGAGCCCAGGAATGCACAGTGAGGGAGTTGGGAACGGAGAGACTGTGTGTGTGGTGAGCGCAGTGGGTTAGCCACGACTGCGGAGTGTGTGCCCCGCCTCTCTGCGGAAGTGGGCCAGCTAGGTTGGGCGCAGCTTGTTGGGTAGGCTTGCGGGTCCCGCTCGCCCTGCGCCATTGTGCATTTCCCACTCCATCCCTCACCCCTCACCCTGCGTAGGGTCCCACTAAAGCTAGCTAGCAAGCAAGCATAGAACGCTATAAGAACTATATAAGAACCTTATAAGTTATAAGCAGCATACAACCAGCATCAAACATCTAAGCAAGCAAGTCTCCACTAGGTTGCAACAGCAGTCCGGCCATCTAGCAATTACCCTTATCCTGCCTCTACCGGCCCCAATTGCGGACAGCAGAGATGAGATCAGGCAAAACAAGAGGCAGGCCTTCCCTTACAAATAAAAGAAAGAGAAAGGAGGAATCATTGGCTGTGGGAACGCAAACAAAAAGAAGAGTGAGGGTAGTTAGCAGAGTTCACACAGTGAGATCATCCTGGGCCCACTGCACAAGCCCTTTAAGTCCCTCCACGTCATATATGGAGCCTTCGCCACCGCAGGATTCCGCATTCAAAATGGCAATGTCAAGATTCGCAGTGAGGCCCGTAATCTCCAGGCCAGAGGGGCAGTCTCCCCCGCCACCCCGGCCTCGGGAGCAGCCGCATCCCATAAAATAACGGATTATTTTGAAGCAACAAGCAGGACTATGAAGCCTCATTTACCCCTCTCCACCTCATTGGCCCAGGCCCCGGAGTAGAGAAGGGGACAGAAGGAGAGTAAAAGTAACACCCCACCACCCCTACCACTGTCCCCAATCGTCAGCATAATGGAGGGCAGAATGATACAGGCTAGGTCTACGATCTCGTAAGACTCCAAAAACCTGGAAGCCAGTTTCCCCGCACCAGGAGCGTTTGGGTCCTTTACAAGTGGCCAGGAATCAGCACCTCATCTCCGGGTGGGGGAGAGTATGACCAAACAGCATCCTACCCCCTCAAACAATTCCATAAATGAGGAGGTCATTTCCCGGTGGGGAGTGTGGAGAGCAGGTCAACAGTCCCCTCCAATGAGCACCAGTCTCAATTACTTCAATTTTCCTGTCACTGGCCCAGGAAACACAGACCAAGAGGTTATAGCATCAAGGACACTGGAGGACATTGGGGACTGAGGGTGTCCCCCCCCCAGTTTTCCCTTGCCTCTAGGACACCACAAAGGAATGACTCAAATACTCCTGCAGCCTCCCTGGCACCCGTAACAGACATATGGGCAGTAATATTGAATTCAATGCAGACTACAGTAACAGCCTTACAGTTTCAGTCCCATAAAATGGACATCCAGGTTGGCCCGTTAAACACCGTTGCAGTTTTCATCTCAGGAATTGACAGCAAACTACAAGAAATAAACTCCTTAATTACAAGAACACAACAAAATCAAGGACGTTACCATTTGCTCCTGCAAGGAGGTAGTTGATGGATTGGGCCAACTACCAGTAATTTTCAAAGACATCCTGGAAGAGATTCACCACCCTACCAATAAAGAGAGCTTGGCCCGGACGTCCCATTAATCTTTGGGGTTGCCACCAAATCCTCAACGCCCGCAGAGGAGAATTGGCCTAGCCCGCAAGATGCCCTAGCCCTAAGGTCACCTAACCTGGAGGGGAAATCCAACTAGGGAAATAGTGGTGGCCACTCAACAAAGGGCACAGGATCATTGTTCTCAAACAACAGAGCCCAGAGTTTTGGAAAGCCACTCTGGCTATCGGCTGACGAAAAGAGAAAGGAAGCGGGCAAGGAAAGGCAGAAATAACATCCAGGCGACATCCGGATCTGGAATGGGATCCCCACCCACACAATGAAGGAGGTGGCAGTGGGGTAAACAAACCCCTTGACAGCACAGCCCGGCGCATCGGACCAAGAGGGGCTTCTGCCACAGGACCCGGCGGTGATAGGCTCAGAGCCATTGGATAGGGCTCCTGGACCACAGGGCCGACAACCACTCACCGCATTGTGGCCCCAAACACCCACCCAGGTAAAGCTAAGGCCTATCTCCGCAGAGGTAAAACCCAAAGTGGTGGAGCTGGACGCAACAACAAGGAATCATCACCTAAGGGCAGATTTGGCGGAGACCAGAATGGTCCAGCCAAATCTAGCAGAGAGTTCCAACTAGGCTCTGCTTGACCAAGGACTGCAATTACTATGGATCCCAGAGTACAAATCTAGAGGCCCGCAATATGTGATCAATCGCTCCAACATTCTCAAGTTAATAAAAGCACTACTAGACTTGGCAGCAGTGAGTTCGGACAACATCACTGCCATTAAATTCATCCAAACACAGGGGAGCCAGACCCCGGACCCTACAATGGTAATATTTGCCTCTTTTGAATTACCAAAGCAAATCATAGAAAAAAAGCATCTTGAAAAGCCTGGGGAATTGAGGTAGGCTACTATTTAGGAGAAACATATCCACAGCCGTTAGCACAAAGACCCAATGAGGATTGGGGATATGCAGCCACTCAGTCCGTCTTACGAGAAGTACCTGGGTACACACAGATTGGAGAATCTGGCCAGGAACCAGCACGACAAGGAACAGTATCGCCTCTAGATTTATAGATCGAAATAAGGGAAGGTGAGGACTGGAGAAGGATAGCAGTGGCCCAACCCCTGAGAGACAGTCATCTACAAGATAATTGGGCCTGGCTGCCAACAGTGCTAGCCCCCAGACTGCCACAAAAAGCCTGAATAAACAACCCATCAATCATTCCTGACACAAGGATCTACAATCAAAACTGGAAGATGCAGAGATCACCAAATTCCTGGGCACCTTTGATATCATAATGTTGCAGGAAACATATGCACTTACAAACCTTCCTTTAATAAATTACGAAGACTACAACATTCCGGCGGTTAAACAAAACACATTTGGAAGAGCAAAAGGAGGGCTGTCAATTTATATCAACACCAAACTAGAGGCAAAATTATCGGGAGGGCAGCCGGGTGACCAGCCCTTCCTCTGAGTCCGCTTGGACAATTAGGCAAAAAACATACAGGAACTCGTAATCCTGATCAATGTGTATATTAACCCTAAAAAGAAAAAGCTGGAAGCTGATATCCTGCTAAAATATCTGCTCTAGATAATAAACACATACAATTCAGCCTACTGGTTAGTGTCAGGAGATTTTAACCTTAATCTATTTCATGAACCAAGCGAGGACTATGTACAACTAGTGGTTCCACTACCCATTCAAAAATTATCTCAGAAGAGAAAGCAGGATAAAGGGGGCCTAAAGCTAATTGAGAGCTGTGAGCTAGCAGGCCTCTTCGCACTATATGGGCGGCTCCCATCTGATATACCCCCGGTCTGGACAAGGGCTGTCTCACATTTGGACTACACCCTGGTAAACTCCCTCCTATTCAGATTGGTGAGAGACTTTAGAATTCAAGCCCATACAGAAAGCAATCACAATCCACAAACAGTTACAATTTGGAGCCAGGGGTCTACTCAAGAAGAAGCAAAACTCCTTAATGGGAATCGTTGTGCTGAAAATTTAAAACGGTTAAAATGGAGTTAGTCTACGATCACAGCTCAAGCTGAGGATGCTGTATGGAAATTGGTAAAGATGGCCAATGACTCATTTAGAATAGTTGCCATATGGGAATCATTCACTGAAAGCTGTGTAAAGCAACCCTCTGTGAAGGGGAGGGCAAGGGGGCTCCCCTGGGGCATAGAAAGCCTATACGTATGCCACAGGCAATACGAAGGAGGAAAGCGGAAGTAAGAAGGCTCTTGGGATTGGCACAGAGACATCCAACTGATGAACTGATCTTAGGAACCCCATGGCAAGAAAGGAAACTGCTAAAGAGGGCCATATGGCTTTTTAGGCGAACAAAGCAGGAAACATTATGGGCAAAACTTCACTATGCATCAACATTGGCAAACTCGAGCCGGTTCTGGAGCCCGATCAATAATATCAAGAGAGGTCCCAGAGCTGTGAACAATGCAAATGTGACAGAAGAGGCATGGGTGGGTTATGTGAAAACCCACTTTAAAGAAAAAACTGCGACAGAGGCCAACACCTACCTTCGAGGGGTAAGCGATATCAGTAGGGAACAGGAGGAGACCATCGCATTCAGTCCTCCGGAAATAGCTAAGATAATAGAAACATCACGCTGAGACTGAGAGCCTGGACCCAATGGCCTTCCTCAGGCCCTATTTAAAGCACAGGCAGCAAAATGGGCAACATTTTTTTGCATATTGTTCAATTATATTTTAACAGGTTTTGCTCCATTTAGTTGGAAGGGTTCGATATTTCACGCTATTTACAAGGGAGGGAAGGCCGCCATACCTTCCAACTACCGCTTAATTGCCCTTCTAGACGTAGACCTGAAATATTTCTCAATAGGCATCCTGCAGCATTTAGAACGGTGGGCCATGGATAAGGGGAGGCTCCCGATTAACGAAACAGGTTTTACAAAACAAAACAGGGCATACTGACAAACCTTATGGCATTAAGCCTGGTAATAAATAGGGCAAGGGCCACAGGGACACCCCTTTATATGTGCTTTGTAGATTTTAAGGGTGCATTTGATTGCGTCCCAAGAGATAAATTATGGTTAGAACTACAGAAGTGGGGGCTGCCGATGAATTTCTTAAATGCTATCATCATGCTCTACTCTGACACTTGGGTTAAAATCAAAATGGGCGTTGGCTCGTTTTTATCTAGGCCCATCAAAACCACTGTTGGCCTGAAACAGGGTTGTGTATTAGCACCACTTCTCTTTAATCTGCATATATAAGATCTATCCCCAGCATTGGACGAGCTGTCGCCCCACCAACCAAGCTTAGGGGGCCGTCAAGTGTCCAACCTATTCTACGCAGATGACCTGCTATTGCTTAGCAACACCAGGGTAGGCTTACAGAAACTCTTGAACTGCCTAGGGGGTTATGCACTAGCCAACGACTTAGAAATTAACTATGGGAAGTCTAAAATAATCCCCCTTAACCATAAACCGACCCCACGCCGTAAGTGGCTGTTTAATGGGCATTGAGGAGGTAGCGGTGTACACATATTTAGGGGTCAGGTTTGACTCCAGGGGCACAGTCTCAGCGCACAAAGAAACAATAATAGAGAAGGCACAAGCTCTAAACCGGGCTTTTGGCACCCTGGCAAAATCCACCCTGGGGCAGCCCCTAAAACCAATGACCATGATTATGTGAGCAAAAATATTGCCAACCCTTGCATATGGGACAGAAATATTGAGGGGGGGCAGAGGTTGCCACACTGGATAAGTTCTTTAGTGAAATCTTATAAGCAAGTCTTCCAGTTCCAGTCTTGCCTAGATCGGCATCTCCGGCCCAGGTCAGACTGGAGTTTTCCCTAACAAAGCAATTATTAGCAAGGTTAGCAGCTTTTGCGAACAGCTCCTATAAACTCTATTCCGCGCCCCTGGGTCTTTAGCAAATATAGTCTGGCACGAAACCACCCTTGCGAGGGTGAACAATAATATCAAGGCCCACTGGGAAAAAAGTTTAGCCCGGCTTAAATGGAGTGATTTGTGGGATAGCACATTGTCAGCACTAGCCTTCAGAAAAGGATCCAACAAATCGGCTAAGATCTTAAGCCGACTAGAAGATATGGAGGCGCTATCAAACCGATCGCATGGATGGCTAGTTCTTAATTCATATGTGCGGGATAAGGAACCTCGGATCCTATCCACCACATTACCACGGAAAACCAGGCTGGCTCTTCTACAGATGAGGTTGGGAGATTTGCCAACTCTAGAACTCCTTCAGAAATGGGAAAGAGATGCAAGATGGCAAACAGGTTTGCATACTATGCCATCAGACCAAGGAGACCCTAATTCATGTGGTTTGTATCTGTCCAGTCATGGGACGCCAGAGAAGGGAACTGCTGAGGAACGAATTCAACATCTTAGGAGTTATAACAGCCCTCGACCCAAGCAATGGGAATCTGAATACCAGACTAATTCAGTTCCTGAGAATCTTTACAGCCCTGGCGGTCCCAGTAAATCCAGTTTAGTAAAAGTCAAAGTCAATTGTCCACTCCTATAATACTAGAACCCGCCCCATGGTTACCATCTATCTGTGACGTAGGGGCTCGGCCCACCCTGAAGGCATCTTATGATTAATAGGTGGCCCTGTGCAGTGTTAGTTCAGCTCATATCTTCTGCCCAATTGTACTTAGGTACCCCTGTTGTTTCCAAGAGGGGTACACTCCAGCTTTTGTATTTATTTTTTAATGTTGTCTATATTTTATTGTACATTTGTGTTAGGACATTCTTTGGATGTATCCTCTCAATGTGTTCCTTTTTATGTTTTTTTATTAACTAATAAAATAATTTTCCAGTCAAATAAACATCAGTGACACATTCTGCCTGATGGATTTCAGGAGATGGGATGCATTATATACCTGCTATGTGTAGTGTATTTTGTATTTTATTTGTTTGAGTCCTTGTTTCCAGCAATAACAGAATATCAGAATTCTTTGCTATCAGGAAGGCAGGCAAGCAAGCCTAAGTTGTCCCCAGACATTTAGGTATTAAGTACTTGGATAATGAATGTCAATGTTGATTTGAGCATTAACTGTCTGCAATGGCTGTGTTAGCAGTGTTCAGTGGACATGGGGAGGCTATCTCTCTGCCACTAGATGAGCAAGATGGAGTGCTGAATGCTGTCAGTAATATGCAAATTGTGTGTGGGATACATAATATGACAGATACATGTCCAACATTGCCATCCCTCAATATGCATAGGGAAGTGTCAGGGTACCCAAGCTGAATCTGGGCACTTTCCCTGCATAAACCAGTTTTACCAGTAGAGAAAACAGGGATTTGAAAAATGTTTTTGTGAGAAGAATTGGAAAGAGGACTAAGAGGTACAGGAGTATGGTTGGTAAAACAGTTTCAATAAGTGTGCTACGCCCTGCAAAGGAAAGCAATTGTGTGCTCCAAGTTTACCCTCTCTCCCGTGGAATGGAGATGACAACACACCTGTAATTAACCTTCTGCAGCACTTCCAGGTTTTGGTGCCAATCTTTCGCTAAACATTGACCCTACCGCTGCTGCCATGGTATGGGGAAATATATATTTGGCTTGACAACTCCAATTATCCAGGATGTCATTAAGCATGGGGTGCAAGCGGGCCTCTGCATCAGCTGGGAAAAGGTGAAGATGTTCTTCTTGACGCCAGGTACTATGTTCTGATCCTGGTGTCAAAGAAGGATGCCATCAGCATAAAGGGACACTGGTATGTGGCAGCCTCCAAACCGCAGTCTGGTTCCAGAGTGATGTTCCCTAAGGGTACATGCTAAAGGCTCCAGAGCTGCAGTGAATAGCCACTGAGGCATCCCTACATGGTGCCTATGGAACATCTACTGGATATGGCAGATTACCGTTCACCATTTCCTGACATTCTTTAAACAAGAGCAATGCCTCAATGATGTCAACAGGACATGCATACAGACTTGTCTTGTGTACTTGCAAGCCAAATTCATTAATAAATAAATCAAACCACAGCAATTTCTGTTGTTCTTTCAGAGTACAGGTAAAATGCAATAAGCTGAACTGGGCAGCAAAACATACACTTTATCTGCATGTGCTATGCCACACAGGCCATTTTCCTAGCTACATTCCTTTGCGGCCCTCCTTCTCGGGACACAGCTGTGGCTAATTAGCAGCTTCCTTCATGTACACTAAAGCAACATTTCCGTAACCCACAGTAACGAACCTCTTCGGTATTCTAGCAGAACTAAATTGGTTGTGTTCTTTCAAGTGGGAGATGTAGTTACATATGTTTTTTTTACATAAATTACAAACTGACAGTTGTGGCCACGACACAGTCTATCAAGTGCAGGGACTGCCATATGGGAATAACAATGGTCTCTCACTCGGGATTTAGTACACAAACAGTTCTATCACGTTCAAGAACCTATGAGAAGCAGGGTACACGAGTCACACAGGGGCCCACGACTGGGCATAACTTTATGCAATGTATCGCAGAATTTACCGCCTACTTGATGTAAAGCTTTGCTGCATCTAGCTAGCTTCACACTCCAGACTTGTGCTTTAGGATGATTTTATTTATGCTTCACCAATTTGAAGCTATAAGGCCTGTAGATGCTGCTAATCTCACACACTCTGGCCAGCACCTGGTAACCAACGACCACTTCCAGTCACTACCCTGAGGATCCAGTCACACATCCTCTGGTCTTGTCTCAGTGTAGAACGGGCTAACTTGCTCCCCTCGAATATGTTGATGTAACTGACCCTGTGTCCATTAAACATCAGTGTCCCCACGGCTTTCACTGCATGTTTGTGTTGATGTTCAGGCCACTCCTTCTGCAATCACTTCCTTCTTTGCAACACACCACTCCCTAAGAGGGACAAAAGCTGAATGTTCAAACAGTTCAATATGCTTTTTGTGATCATTTTAGTGATCCAATAAAAAGTGGTTTATACTTTCAGTAAATCTAGTTTTTTTCCTGGGGTCCCCAAGGAGGACTGCTGGTTAGTCCTTTCAAGGTACAAATGCAAAGCCCTTAAAACACAAGCGCTATTCTTGTTATGCTCAAAATGAACAATGAAGTATAGGGAAAAGCAATTAAATTAAATGTAGAAGGTAGAGGTTAGTTAATTAACACAAAGTTACTATTCTTATAACTAGCAAAAAGTGGTAAAGTTTGGAGACAGTTTCTGTAAAGGTTCAGACCACATGGAGCCTCAAGAGGTTTAAACAAAGTGTGTAATTTGTAAAAATACATGCAAGTACAGCTAGAGTTTTTATTACTGATCTGTCGTCACAATCAAAGATTAATGTATTTTGTATGAAATAAGTATTGTTCTCACTGAAAATATGTGGTCTTGTGAACTCAAATTAACAATTCATCTACACAGACAACATTTCCACAAGTACCTCATACTTCGGCGAAGACTGCAAAGATTCGAAAATTTGATAGCAAGACGACTCCAACACCTTTCCTACAGGGCAACATCTGACCAGCCCTCTAATCAATCTACTAGTTACCAATGGTCAGACTGCCGGTTCAAAGAACTCTGCATTGCCAACTGAACCATCCACCACATTGCTCCATACGTCAGGCAATAAAACTTCAAAGATACACAAGACGCAGAGCCCTCCATTCAACACTGGCATCTTAACTGATCATCCCCTCCTACAAGGAGAAATGTCCTGATGGAACCTCCTTCTCGGTCTGGACGGCAAAACTATGAAACCTGCCAATACACCCGCAGGCAAAGACAGGAAACACCCAAGAACATCCTGAATGCATAAAGGAAGTAAAAATATGACTCTTCACCAACAGATATAGGGTTGCATCAACCAGCAGAAGAGGACAGGGAAAGAACAGATTAACTTGTAAGGCATCATAGGACGAGGCTTGACTGCGGTTGCAGCTAAAGTCACAAGTGATATTACCAGCCGGAATTCGCAGCTGGTAACATCAGGTCTGGAAAAACCAAGTACAGTAACACCGGGTAGACATGATGAGGTAAAGCAGAATATGGTAATTCCGCTCTGTCTGACTTGTAAACAAGGTCCTAATGGTGTAGTGCGCTATACATCTGCAAAGTGCCTTGACACCATATCAGAGGTATGAAACAATAAGTATGTGTAACTACATTACATGTTAATCAGCATCCAACAACACAGATGTCAATTCTCCAGCTTAGGCTTACTAATTTTCCTTCAGTGACCCAGGTAAGACTTTTCAAAATATCCACAGTTAATCAAACACATTTGCTGCTAAAGACACACAAGGTCTTCCACTGCTCTTCAAATTCCTCTTTTGATAAATGTTGCTACCTCGGCCATGTTTGCCAGAACTGGCAACATCTTACAATTACCTCTTGACACAGTAAATAGGAATGGGAAAAAGCTACAATAAAAATAAAGCTTCAGAAATTGAGGGTAATGGTTTGAGGTAACATGCCCCAACACTTTTATTCAGGAGGTTGAGAACTTGGAAAAAACTTTTTACACCTAGCCAGTCTCTAGAAAAGGGAATCATCAGAACTAAAACCAATTCAGCCAGTAATCATTCTCTACTTTCACAGGTCATCAACACTAATATCTGCACAATCAACCAACCAAAGACAAAGGTTTTGACAACTACTGCCAGGTCTCTATAAACACAACCAACCGCCTAAAGAGTACAGTCTAAAGATGTGGAGACGAGAACTGTAAAACTCTATGTTAGACCGGACACGTACAGGCAGTGGTTTTCACAGTTTTCTTCGCTTCTTTCGAGAAGGTTTTGTCACTTTTCCTCTTCAACAGCCCAGGAGCTCAGAGCACTTTCCCTCTGCCAATGCAGAGCGAAAGGGCCCATGCCATCCATACAAGTTAGAAACTCACACCGTTAGCCGTGTGCAGGTTTGAGTACCCAGGCTGGGCCAGGTGCAGACAGGGGTTGGCCTCTCCAACCTGGGCACCTGTGTCTATGACCGGGTGGGGTGGTTCCTATGTGAATGCGCACATGGTCGAAGTGACCAGGGTATGCGTATTTATGCACAAGTATTAATGACAGGAACGGAGCCTAACGGCTCAGGCCGACTGAGGTACATTAACGTTGTGGTAGTAGCTGTGGCCGAGATGTAACCTGCATTCGCAGGCTGGTGCGTGCGCTAGGGCATAAGTGCCAGGGAAGTGTTGAACACCCATACATGTTCACACTGCCTTGGAGAGCTCCTCTACCGATACAGTGATATGCAACAACAAGGTTTATTTAGTCAGGTTGCAATAAGGGATTGCGGAGGAGCAGCCTCATTCTGTTTGGTATCGTTGGACTCAGGATGACAAACCTGAGCCATTGTAACAGTAGCTTTGTCATCCCTGACCAGGGTGTGCAACTTCAAGGAAGTAGGCATTTCTATCAGTTGGGACTGGTTCTGGTGCCCTGTAAATTAGGCTTAATTCCATAGATCCCAGGGGAAGAGCACATCTGCACATTCCCCAGATGACCGATAAACAAATCTGGCATCCAGAACGACTAATCCCTGCCATATGGGGCCTGTTGAGATAGATGGGGTGAAAGGTTGTACCACTTAGTCTCCTGGGGCCAGAGCATGGCACCCATAAAGATAAAGATCTGCATTTGAGGGCCCCAGGACAGACATGGAGGAAATTTAGGGGAGACATCTGTGGTTCAAAGGAATACCCCTTGAACCACCCATCACTTCTAAGGTTTTACTTAGTATAAGTGGGGGTATTCAAAGTCTGCAACTTAGAGTACCAGTGATGGATACATGGGACCACTAAAGCTGAACCGCGTCGGCGGACTGCCAGAGGGACCTGGGTGCCCAGGAGGATACCTGTCCAAGGAAGGGGATCCGCGGACCCTTCCTGATTAGAGAATGGCCTGAAGTTGATTGCCTGCTGCTGTGTGGAATCATGAAGTTGCTCTCCAAGAGCAGGTTGGCTGACCCTGGTGTCTGCGGAACTCTCACTTAAAGGAAGAGCAAAGCACTTAATAATCACCCTATTCCTTAATATTGCCATTTCTTACACCAAGAACTCTAACAGCATCTTTGAACACCTTTCGAACATCATTATATAACATCTACCTACCCCAGTAAAAAGATCTGATTAGATTATTCGGATTCACTGCTGCTATTAAGCAGTGAACACACAAATCATTCTAAAATAAATGAGTCAGAAGGCTTCCACAACTTGAGACTTGATGACTACCCTCCGTACCATTCATGAATGGATGATGCGTAACCATCTAAACCTCAACACCAGAAAGACAGAGTTCCTGACCTGTGAGCAAAGGGACAAACTCCAGCCTATCGCCACATGACACAAGAAATGTGATGCCCTTCCAGCTAAAACAAGAGAGGTAACAAATGTAGGGGATTCACATCTGTCCTTGATACCACATTTCAACTAGTTCACAAAGAGCACCTTGAAGAAAATGTTAACACTGCAACGCATCTTCCTATCCACTGGATACCAGCAACAACTACAATCGATCCACAACTATATGATTGCCAATCTTTATTGTGCCAACAGCCTATAGCTTGGTGCCCTCTGTTTCAAAATATGCATGATACAGCCAATACAAACCTCTGCCACAAGATTTTCTCCATCTTCACCTTGGAGAACACATAAAGCCAGTCCTGAAAGCATTTCATTGGCAACCGGTGGTTAGACGTGCAATGTTCAAGAAGCTATGCATTATCCACAGAGCTGTGCAAAGAAAAAAACACTATACTTACAAAATTAACTTCAAGCGACACAAACAAAATAGAACTGTGCCCTCCAGGCTTGAACCTCAGATCGTCATACTGCCTTACTAAGAAATCCGTAGGAGGCACTGTTTTCTCAATATAAGACACCAGGCTCTGTTACTCACAAGCAGCCAAGGTGAAACATCCAAGAGCATTTACAGTTTGAAAGAGAGGTCACAACATTGCTGGTTCAAAGATAACCACATCAACACACAACCCTGAGAAAAAACCCAGGACAATAACAACTCCTAAAAGTACAAATACTGCAAACAGATGTGAAACAGCCCCACCAGCACACTCTGCTCATGCTCATGCTCATAAGAACTGTAACAACGTTCGACATCCAGGTAAGATGTTAAGTGCTGGCCTATGTCTAGCTTGAGTGTAATGTAATAATGTAAACTCAAGCACAATCCTCCATGCATTCACTAATGCTAATATAATAATGCTCAGTGGTCAAACAAGCAACTGTGGTTCAAACAGTCTGCATAATAATTCACAGCTTGGCCTGCTTATACTCACATAAGACAGAACAGTAGCAGGACATGTATATCCCCCAGTACCATATCAGTCTACATTAAACAAACCCCCATCACCAACTAAACAGGCATGGAATAACCTAATAGATCTTCCACACAAATCTGGCCACCGGAGGGCTCAAGTGTAGTCCACAGCTGCATCTCATAATGACAATGATATGTAATGATCGCAACAAAGTCAATTCCAGAAGATGTCCTGATCCTCTATCCCTCTGCTATGCTGATGGCCTTTAGCAGGCATAAACAAAAATCTCAGAATGGGCAACTCAGTACGGTAAACAGCTGAGTGGGCTGTGGCAACAAGAAATACAATAAAGTGGCCTCTAAAACTGACCAAAACTACCAACTTACTGAAAACCATAAACTGCGTGCCTATTCCATACTTCTTCATTTATTACAGTACTAAGCGCTGCATCCCATAATACGAAAACCACATCTTGGTGGTCGCCAAGCACGACATAGAAATACTTCCCATATAAATTTAAGACAAAGACAACACTCTTCCAACCACACGCAATGTACATGGTGTATCTACCCATGTAGGCAAGCACTCAACCTTCCACCTTGCTAACCCTATGTGGAGTGCTAGTCTATTGCGGACCCTTCTTTAAGCTGTAGTGAAGACGTAGGTTGTTTGCTGGGTGGCATTCTCATGTCAAACTTTGGCTGTGGTTGAAGCAGGAAAGCAACTGTACTCGTCTATGCTTTTTGAGGGGGATCCTGGTCACTTCTGTAAGTGGGGAGGGTGTGACAGTCAATTAAAGTCATGGCATTTGGTAAAGGCCTTTCTCAAGAGGCTAATTTCAAGGTTGCTCTCGAAGCCAACTGGATTTGGTATACTCCTAATTTCTGGAGTAGAGGCAACCCAGACCAGCAGGCCAAATACTCATCAAGCTACCTTCATTCCACTACACTTAAGTCCGATTTTGGATAATTAGGTTCACTTTGCTTAAATAAGAATGAAGGGGATGTAGCAGAGCATCCACTTCTGTCATTATTTCGGGCTATATTTCCTAACGCTTTATAACAGCACTAGATGGAAGGATGGGCAAAATACGCATACCCACAACATTCATACTGCAAAAAAAAAAGATTAAATCTACATAGTTATTTATATATTCAGATTATACTGGGAAGCTTCAAGGATCTTGAGAACCTAAAAACTACTTTGACCGACGAAGCAACAAAACCAAGAGACAACGCAGAAACCCTCCATGAATAAAAAGATAGTTTTTATTATAAGTATCAAACAGGTCATATGACTGTTTACTTTGTAACCAATAGGGTTTAAGTGCTGTTTCACAGTGTGAATGTACTACACCCCTTCTTAATGCAGTCAGCCTCAAGTATAAATGTATTAAGTGAATTTGGCCTATGGCAGAAGTAAAAAGTCCTCGATAATTTAAAACATTTAATGGTTGGCCCAACTGCGGTAAATACCCGGTACAAATGGCGCAGGACTGTTCTAATACAGCTGCTGTAGGTCGCTGGTTCATGCTTCTGAGACTGAACCCTACAGGCTATCTACCACGTTAGAGTGACCGGAGGCGACGGGAGGAATGTCCTGGCAGGAGAGCGGCTTCTGCAGGAGTACATGACAGCGATGATCACCTGGCTGACATGTGTAAGCTTTAATGGTGAAACAAACCACGCTGAAACAATTAAATACAACTGCGGGTTGTTACTCAAAATTGGCACCACTGCGGGGCGGCTCTAATTGAAACTGTAGGCTTGTTCTCCAAGTATTTCGCCGTGTACTTTAGAGCTATGAAAAAACCCTCGCACTGTATGATTGACTATACGTCCTCCCACCTGTGATTTGTTTCTTCTGTTAAAACAACATTCGTCGCACGCTAAAAAGGCAATTAGCCGAGGTGTTTAGGCGTCAAACCACCACCGCCATTTACCACATGACTTTCCACGCAGACCTTTTGTCACAAACACCCACTCCTTAGTAATTGTCTGGAAATGCTGTTAATAATTCTTCTGGAATCTAGATCATGATGTGAGGGCATTATCCCATTAGGGTTTTTATATTTCTATTCCTTTCTGCGACTGCAACCACAAATTTGGGGGCGACTGCAGCAATGAAAACAGGTTTTTATTACTTGTATCTTTAATTCTCTGCTGACATAATCAATCACAGAAATTATTCTGCCCCCAAATTAAGATGTGTGCAAATTATTTGGCAGTACATGCCAATGCTTTTATTAGTGTGGAAAGGGGCACACTTAGATGCACCCATGTGTGAACTGTGCTGCTTTGGCACCTTGCAGTATTAGCATGATGACTTCTGAAGCAAAATCCTAATCACACCGACATATAAACAAATTGTTTACATTAACTATTTCCGAAATGTTTCAAAAATAGCAAGCAAACAATTCTCTGTTTTCCACGCAGCCTGTTGGAATGATACTGTCCAACTTAAATACCATGCATCTAAATATAGAAATTCTTGTGTGGTCAAAATGTAATTTCTTCACTGATCCCAACTATTCACACTAACTTTCTAGAAAATCCAATAAATACTGAAAAATATTCAAAATGCTGTGCGTTCTCTAGGTCCTTAAAAACATAAACTGAGACCAAAAGCTATGCATTCTCGGGGTATCATCTCACACAGAAGCATCCATCCACCAATCTAGTCTCTGTATTTATCAACAAGTCAGGGGCCCTCGACCAGGCTAGGTATGGCTAAGTAGGGCGTTATAGGAAGAGAGGCAAATACGTTCTGGTCCCTTGGCCAATGATCAAGGTCTGTGGAAAAATGGAGCAGGCCAGGTGCTACGCAGGGTTAACCCATCTGCAGTGCAGGAATTGAGGCCGAGTCCATAGAAAAGTGTCAAATGGTTGTTGGAACTATATGAAGAACCCTCAGAAAAATAACACTCTGTGTGTTATGCTGTGAGGCAATTTGCAAGTGGCTTCATGATATAAAGGATGAGAACAGCCTGACAAGAGAAGATGCAAATGTTACTTAAGGGTGCTATATATCCCCATCCCCACCTCCCACCCCATCAGAAAGATTTTTTTTTTTTTTTAAATAATATAAGCAGTGATTTTTTAGACTTCATGAATACTGTCTGGTGTCCATGCAAGCCAAAAGGGAGGCAACAACAGCCAAGATGGCTGGGCTGAGAAAAGTGTCCCGGCCCTTAAGGTAACTAATGAGAGAATCGCAACTGCACATGATATTAATAGAATGCCAGGGTTTCAGGAAAGTCATACTGCGTGAGAACAAGGGCAAAAATAGAGGATCTTAAATGTTGTTACTTAGAGTATGAAAATTTAGATATTTAATTCAGGGTTTGTTAGAAAACAGCTGTGAATAGTCTATTCTTAAATTTAGAAACTATTCCAGAATAAACTATTCTAGAATTCAGAAGAGACTACATACAGACTAGAGGTGGCACCATCTTTGGTCATAATGAGGAATCCTTAATTATGAGTAATGGTGGGTTCCCCATGTGGCATGAAACAAACATTTTACAGGCAAAGGCAAGAAGATATGTTAGGAAACCAAACACAGAAGACAGGTCCTACTGGGAATCTAGAAAGAAATGAAGATCCAGCCATTCGGTCTTACATTCCGCAAGGCTGAGAATGCACAATAAAGAGGATGAATTCCCAGTTTTGTCGGGAAAAGTTAGAGTAGGTTTATTTAATGGGAAAAAGGAAAAGACAAAAAGTACTAATGCATGGATACCATACTGGCAGCTATGCAGGGTAAGGTTCCTGCAATGTGAGTAGATCACTTTATTCCCATATGGAGGACACATCAAAGTCAGTTACTGCAACTTAACTACGATAGAGATGCATAGACCTTCTTAAGATGCTTTACAATGACTTTTTCACCATGTTTTCCTTGTTCTTGACTTTGAACTTGTGTAATCTCAAAATAAGTTACGTCCTTTACTGAAAGCTTTTCAGTATTGGTAGTGGGTAATTATTTTGTGGGCTGTGTTTTCCTGATTGTTTTTCCTCGAATCTTAACTGATCTTCTGCAGAGCGCTGATAAACAATCAGTACCTTCCCCCTTCTTGACCAACAATGATTAGTATGAAATCCATTAATTTAAGGTAATCACCCCCCAAAAGTGGAAACGTTTCAAGTGATTTGTGCCAACTGACAAGTAGATCGTGAGTACATCTCCTTAATGCTAGCAAACTGTTTGGAGATGAAGGTTTGAAGTTATTTCCTAGAGTTCCTGGGTGACGGGTAGGTTGCAGTCAGTCTAAGGGGGAGGTTGTTCAAGAGTCTGGATTATAGGACAGGGACAAAAATGTCATTATCTTTTTCTTTGGAGTTGTGACCTGACATTCTAGTTCCAGGTTGCACAGCTTTATTTATTATGTAGAGTGGCCCGAACGTGATGCAAACTGGACCTAATAGCCAATGAAGTGTCTTTTGTTTAACCAGTGATCAGACAGACTTCGCTCTGATCAGAGGAGCAACTGGTGTTGGGGCCTAAGCATCAACAACCCCTTTCCTTCTTGCTTCAGTCCTCTCAGATTCTACACATGATGCAGGACTTCGGAGTAAGTTTGCTGTATTCAGCAGTAAGGCTCGTAACACCAGGCAGGAGGGAGACGATGTTATCACTGACGATAACAGTTTATGTCGTTATTACACAAGCTTAGGGAAAA
Organism: Pleurodeles waltl; assembly: GCF_031143425.1. Taxonomy (NCBI): domain Eukaryota; kingdom Metazoa; phylum Chordata; class Amphibia; order Caudata; family Salamandridae; genus Pleurodeles; species Pleurodeles waltl. The sequence goes on along the minus strand of NC_090442.1, from coordinate 1,006,316,238 downwards.
AAAACAGCTCTTTATGAACCTTCGTATGAAGAGAAAAAAAACGTTGTAAGAAATTATCACTTCTATTTTCCACACCAGCAAACGAGTCACCTGGAGCTTTGGGTATCGCAGCCATCCGTTTTTTAAACACTCTTTGTGATATTCCACAGATGACTGGTCCAGAACATAATTTATGGACTGTCATTCTTCATATAAATGTTTAGATAAATTGATTAGTGGTTGGTTACAATATAGTGGGAGGTTAGAAAAGATTAAAAACGGGTAGGAAAAAAAACAGTCAACCATCAAGAAGGTGTTCACACTTAATGAGTTTAGGCACTTGCATGTCAAAGGTCAGGTTTTGCATAAAGTACAGGTTATCTCCTTTCTCCTCCTATCGTAGAAGCACGGGATAGGTGCAATCTAAAGTAGTGTTCCCAAACTGTGAGTCATGAGGCAATTTTTGGTAGATCATGAAAGTCCAAGCAATAAATAAAGGTGCCTTTAAATTCTGTATTTATCTAGTCACATTTGCAGTCCTTCAAAGATAGAGGTCAAACTTTAGACTATGTCTTCGAACAAATTGCTGCTTATGTTTTTAACATGGTGGTTACGGTTTACAAAGTCTTCTCGCTTTACAGTCAGAGAAAGAAAAAGCCATTGCCTACAGCAGCATCTCAGTATGTTGACATTGAAAAAATTGAGGCAGGAGGTCTGCATCCGCCAGGCATGGGCAATGTGAGTTGTACTGGATGCACGTATGGCTAAAAGACACTCTGCCAGAGATCATTTTGGACGGGGGGGGGTTTGGGGGTTAGCTGGGGGGTGTTCACTGTGGGTAGGACGGAAAGAAAGATGAGAGGGTGGAGGTAATTTTTCCTGGGCCCTTGGGTTGTGTCGAGATTTAGTCACGGAATCTGGTGGGGGTGAGGGGGGACACGAACATGTTCACGGTCGAGGATACAATGCTAACAGGAAGGGTCCGGGGGCCTGGAGGAAGGGCACCCACGTCTGGAGGAAGACTTCTGCTCTGTCTTGTACAGGTAGATAATCCGCTCATGGGAGGTTGTCTTGTACATTGCCGATATCCATTCCTCGTGGGTAGGGGTGTGTGAGAGCACCAGTGGTGGAGGATGCATATTTTTACAGCGGCTAGCGCTGTGTGCAAGAGGCGGCTTTGGAGGCGGGAGAGTTCTGAGATGTTTTCTGTGTCCTGTAAGCAGATCAGGGTGCGGGAAAGGGATGTCTTAACCAACAGCATCTCGGACATTGTGGACCCCACTGTGTTCCAAAGTGGCTGGACTGAAGGGCCATTACAGAGTATATGCAATCGGTTGCAACGTGCCTCGGGGCAGTGGCAGCAAGACGAATGGGGTAGTGAGCCTGCCGCTCACAGCCTGAAGGGGCCAGTCATACAGCATTTTAAAGGAGACAAAACTTCAGGCGGACCTCCCTTGTCCCACAGTCAAACACTTCTAGGAATTCAGCCCTATCTTACTCCTTGTCATCCATTTACAGCCAGGTCTGCCATATGCACGGAGGTTAGTGAGGAGGGGGCGGGAGAAGAGGTGCTGGTATAGTAAATCGGAAAACCCAGACATGACTCCACGAAGTGGCCCACGCCCTTAGACTGGTCACTACCGGGGAGGGTCCAAGGTCGCAGACCCAGGCAGTGCCGGAGGACAAATGATAAATATTCACTGGAACTCCATTTCTACACATTTGTGTGCAAAATAGTTACATCAGTAAAACTCTGTATGTGCAAATTGAGGGGCCATTTCAATGAAAATGTGCCGTCTATAAATGACATTGCGCTACCACACGATTCAGTAGTTACATTAAAAAAAATTGCCTGCCTCATGTCCATTAAAGCTAGGTGGGTTGCGAAAATGTATTATGCTAAAAATTGGGTTGTGGTTTTAAAAAGTTTGGGAAGCACTGATATGAAGGCTAAAACAGACTAAGCACAAAGGGCACCAGTGACACAAAAAGAATGGGGAACAAAAGAGACACACACTTAACCCATCAAAAGCAGGTAATTTCAGTAAGTGGGAGGAATAGCAAAGTTTGCTTGCTTCAATATTTGCTGAATTTGTCAATATCATTCAGTACTATTAATACTGTTAGCACACATATACAAGCTGGCTGCCCTTCATCATCTTTAGCACGGACTCACCACCATTCCCCATGATGTACCATACTTTGTTTTTAATACTTTGGTGACATCTGGCACGTTTTGGCACTCAATGATGTCAGTCAACAATAGTTCTGCTAGCTCCATACAGCTTTGGTGCATCCTGGTATAGACAGGCTATCAGCATTGGAAATGTGGCAGTAGTGTATCAGCAGAGCAACAGATCAATAATACCAAATGGTGACAAACAGTGCAATGGTCCACAATGTGGCAGAGCTGCCCATACCGTCAAACAGTGACAAGAGAACTTGCATCTCCACTTGACAACTCCACTGAGTCGTAAGCCACAGAGTGCTACCTTTTTTTGCAGGGGCCCCTCACCAGTCACTCTGCAGCAAGCATCCATACTTGCACCTTGGGCGGACAGGCTAGCTAGTGGTGCTTGGCACTGTGAGTGAGGAAAAAAAGCAAGGTGTAACAAGAAGGGTCTGAGAGCGTCCAAATGTTTCCGATGCATTGACAGCACCTGCCAACAGCAATGTCTGCAAACATAGCACAATGTGGCGTGAAGAAGAGCAGGAGGACAACAAAGTTGAAGTTGGAATTGATTACGTGGGTTGCAAACCGGCATATTGTCTTCATGGACCGAGGTCAGGCTTCAGGTAGCCGGTAAGAAGGGTGCTAACCGCACTTGTGCGACAAGATGAGCATTTATACTGTGAATCTGAAGGTGTGGGAGAAAGCAAACTGACTCAATGTAGAAGACTTGATGGATATTGTGAGGTATTTCTTCCGCATGACATTCTGAATATCAGTCATGGACTAAAGCAGAAGTCCAGGAACTTGTTGTTGAAGGACAGCAATGGGGAAAATCTTAGTTAAACACGGTTCGGGTAGAATACCTCTGGGCCTAGAACTTGCTATCATTAAAAAAATGAACTCATTCTGTCGATATTAATCTCAAAATATATTGCAAACATCCATAAAGTGATGAGGTCCCAGCAGTCTCTTCACAATGGAGAATGCATTATATGTATTGTCTGCTTAGCAGGACTCATCTCGAACAAAGAATTTTGCTGCAGAAAACATATGTTTCTGTTGTACTCAATCAGGCCATTTTCACTATCACAATTTACTTTCAAAGTAAACAAGCATGTGCAGGTCACTTCGCTGGTTACTATTTTGCTTGCAGATCTGAGCTCCCTCTCTGCTGACTAAGGGGCGCAAACATTCAGCCTGCTGGTCAAGAAGGTGCCACGGCAGGAGGAGTTAGGTCCATCCTTCAGCAAATTCAAGAGGGATATCCTCGCCTTCATTACAGACAGCCACCCAAAGAGGGACTGAAACCCCATCCAAATGGAGAAGGTGCTGTAGGTCCTAAGATGGTAAGAACTTTGCAGATTGCTCATCATGGACGGCTATCTCACTCACTCCCATAGTCAAATCTTACCAACTCAGAAAACCTAGTGAATCCGACCTCATCACTTTAGATCCACCTTTTAAGATGTCACCCACAGAAGAGGACCCCAGGGCACTGGTGAGCAGGATACAGAACAGGATTGCAGAGTCCTGAGATTGTTCGTTTGAAACGCTGTTAAAGCTTTACTTTATTGATAAAAAGCCATTCGAAAAAAATATACCCCAACCATAAAATACTGGCCTTTTTCTTTCCTGTGCAGCAAAGTTGCCCACCCTCTCATTTACTGGTTGCTATAGTAACTCAGCCACGGGCAGAGCTGAAGCAGAAACACAGACACGGGGGCCATCAAGCCATGAAGGTTAACTAATATAGCCGTGCTGTATTCTGATTTATTGCTTTTGAGAAGCCAGTATTCAAAACACCCCATATGATAAATAATTTCCCGATATTCAGAACACGGGCTAATGTGGATGTCGACTAGGGATAATCATACCTTCTTTCTTACAAGAGGGAAAAGGGCCAAGATTCCAGTCATTTTCTTTCCATTCAAACATCTAACTCAGATAATGGAAGTGTGAATTAGCAACCTATAAGGATCCTCTGTGCAATGACAGCCTAGGAAAACTCTGTGCAGCGAGAGAGCCAGAGAGACAGCTCAAGTTCCCGGTCTCACTTTATAGCATACAATTGCTTTTTAAAATAGCAATGTTCTTAGCTTCAATCCTGAATAAAGTATAGAAGAAAAGTGTTTTAAGGTGATAATTAATGTACTATTTGTTACACGCATTTACTAATATGACTTTTGTATATTATTTCCTAAATGCTCTTCTTTGTTGCTTATTAGCTGGTTTTTCGAGAAGGGAAGAGTAGTTGACAAGAGGGCCTGGTAACCTGGAGCTGATGCTGGTTAACATACTCCCACGCTTTTTAAATATTCAGCAACTTGGCTGATGGGAAACAAATACTGCTAACCTCAAACCTGCTTGCGTTCTTTAACTCGATGTAGTGCCTATTAAAGATGGCTGATACTCAATGAGGTATCAGCAGTGTGTAGCGACACCTTCGACTGTCGGATATTTTAAAGCACCAAAGAAGAAAGTGACTAACGCATTGTACTGGAAACTTTAGATGGGAATTATTTATTCACTGGCGTCTCTTATCCGTTCAGTTACTTTTTATCCACAATGTTAAAAACGGATGCGACAATAAAATCCATGCAGGCGTTCTTTTTTTTTCTTATGAATCTGTGAGTAAGTATCTGAATTGACAAAATAACGTCACAGAGCGATGGCAGCCAGGAGGAAGGGCCTGAGGCGCGCGACGATTCACCCTGTCTAATCACAGTAGCACATCGAGCTTGCATAAGTAAACATGCAAGACTTCGAAACGATGGAAATTAAACCCAGGAGAAAAGATGCTCACGTGTGCGTATTTCGGACAAACTCATGCCACCCGCCCAAGCATGCACTCTAAAAGAATTACGTGTCCTTGTTATTGTGACCACTCCAAAAAAAAGCACGAGGCTCTTTTATTTCCTGCGCTGTTATTCCTTCCTCGTGACTGCCCAATTAAACAAGGGAGCGGGCGGCTCACTCATGCGAGAGAGCACCAATAAGCAGAGTGCACGTGCTGCAGATGCTAAAGAGGCAATGCTCAATGGGAGGTAAAACCACATGATTGACAAGTTGGCACACAAATAAGAAGCAGACAAATGGAAGTGGTAGGAAAGCCAACCAATGGGAGGCAACGGGTGGGTTCAATCCCCTATATGTACTTTATGGGCCAAAATATGCCTCACGTCACAACAGACAGCGTATGTGCTGTCTAGTAAGTTCCATCAATAAATGGAGAAGTGTAGCTCACCCGACAGAGTAACAGGGAAACTAATGAATGCATCTGCAGACCTAAGCCATTGTTCCACACTTCTCCACTATGGAGCATACCTGCAAGCCATATTTAATACCAAAAGTATTACTTTGTTAAATGTTCATGATATGTTTCAAAACTGAGTGATAAACATATACATGATTTTTAACACACCTTTATTCTCCAGATTTCCTACCTTCTCTGCCTGGTACGCGGAGACATGAACAGGGGCAAAGTCTAAATCCAGCAATTGGTCAACCTTCAGCAGGAATGTCAGTCCATGAAGACTACAGTAAATAAAATTGGAAAATAAATTCATATCCACAGCCCACGAGCCTGTAGCAGGTCAAACCACTCTGATTTGGTGCAGAGCGGGGCCACCTCTGTGTCTTAATATAACAAAATTAAACTCAACATTGTTTTCCCTGTCTAAGTACAAGAAGAAATTAAAAAGGGATCAGTTCGTAGCTGCTGGATGTTGCAGTGCTTTGTTCTTTCTTCACTTACTACAGGGAGTGCAGAATTATTAGGCAAATGAGTATTTTGACCACATCATCCTCTTTATGCATGTTGTCTTACTCCAAGCTGTATAGGCTCAAAAGCCTACTACCAATTAAGCATATTAGGTGATGTGCATCTCTGTAATGAGAAGGGGTGTGGTCTAATGACATCAACACCCTATATCAGGTGTGCATAATTATTAGGCAACTTCCTTTCCTTTGGCAAAATGGGTCAAAAGAAGGACTTGACAGGCTCAGAAAAGTCAAAAATAGTGAGATATCTTGCAGAGGGATGCAGCACTCTTAAAATTGCAAAGCTTCTGAAGCGTGATCATCGAACAATCAAGCGTTTCATTCAAAATAGTCAACAGGGTCGCAAGAAGCGTGTGGAAAAACCAAGGCGCAAAATAACTGCCCATGAACTGAGAAAAGTCAAGCGTGCAGCTGCCACGATGCCACTTGCCACCAGTTTGGCCATATTTCAGAGCTGCAACATCACTGGAGTGCCCAAAAGCACAAGGTGTGCAATACTCAGAGACATGGCCAAGGTAAGAAAGGCTGAAAGACGACCACCACTGAACAAGACACACAAGCTGAAACGTCAAGACTGGGCCAAGAAATATCTCAAGACTGATTTTTCTAAGGTTTTATGGACTGATGAAATGAGAGTGAGTCTTGATGGGCCAGATGGATGGGCCCGTGGCTGGATTGGTAAAGGTCAGAGAGCTGCAGTCCGACTCAGACGCCAGCAAGGTGGAGGTGGAGTACTGGTTTGGGCTGGTATCATCAAAGATGAGCTTGGGGGGCCTTTTCGGGTTGAGGATGGAGTCAAGCTCAACTCCCAGTCCTACTGCCAGTTCCTGGAAGACACCTTCTTCAAGCAGTGGTACAGGAAGAAGTCTGCATCCTTCAAGAAAAACATGATTTTCATGCAGGACAATGCTCCATCACACGCGTCCAAGTACTCCACAGCGTGGCTGGCAAGAAAGGGTATAAAAGAAGGAAATCTAATGACATGGCCTCCTTGTTCACCTGATCTGAACCCCATTGAGAACCTGTGGTCCATCATCAAATGTGAGATTTACAAGGAGGGAAAACAGTACACCTCTCTGAACAGTGTCTGGGAGGCTGTGGTTGCTGCTGCACGCAATGTTGATGGTGAACAGATCAAAACACTGACAGAATCCATGGATGGCAGGCTTTTGAGTGTCCTTGCAAAGAAAGGTGGCTATATTGGTCACTGATTTGTTTTTGTTTTGTTTTTGAATGTCAGAAATGTATATTTGTGAATGTTGAGATGTTATATTGGTTTCATTGGTAATAATAAATAATTGAAATGGGTATATATTTTTTTTTGTTAAGTTGCCTAATAATTATGCACAGTAATAGTCACCTGCACACACAGATATCCCCCTAACATAGCTAAAACTAAAAACAAACTAAAAACTACTTCCAAAAATATTCAGCTTTGATATTAATGAGTTTTTTGGGTTCATTGAGAACATGGTTGTTGTTCAATAATAAAATTAATCCTCAAAAATACAACTTGCCTAATAATTCTGCACTCCCTGTATTGGCCCAGATGCTCTAATGGAAGTCTGTTGTGCTCAGTTAAAACAGGAGCTTCTCAGCAAGGAGCAACAGTAAAGAGAAATAAAAAGATTCACCCTTGTCCAGTGAACAAGTTTCCTCACTGATGATGCTTTAAGGCAACAGTCTCCCAAAAAGTAGCGAGGGAGTTACTGGTAGCTGACCAGCATCCTTAAAGTGGCTCCCAGAGGTTAAGCTAAAAATGAATATCACATTCGGAGGCTCTGTGCATGTTAAAGGGGGCAGAAGTGCTCATCTCAAGACCAATAGAGTGACAGCCAGCCAAACCAATGGCAGGGCCTAATGATAACACTCAAGCACACACTGTGTTGGCCTATGGATTCTGCCACATGACCATCTGTATCCACTCTCAATTTAAGTCACAAGGAGATTAGCCATGTTGTAGGCCCTGCTATATCAGTCATGCAATGTGTGAGAACAATGGGTACTAAAAGAATAGTTGCAGCAGAAGCCCAAGCAGTAACCAGTGCTGACTTGCAAGAACATGGTAATAAAGGAGCCAGAGAGAATATGTATTTGGTACATAAGTAGCCCAAGAACCGAGGAGAGCAGGATATGGATCCAGAGCAGAGAAAAGTAAGAGCCTCCTATGCATTGCATGTGTCTGTCTGACATTGTGTTCCTTCCTATTAGGCAGTGGGGCCATCCCTTGTGTAAAAATGGCCATGGCTGATATATGGCAGGCATCATGGCCGTTATGGTATCCAGCCTAGGCACTACGGTGGCCCTGGTATAATGGTAAGCATTATTGGCATAATACATGAATCGTTGGTGTTATGCTGACAGAGTTGAAAACAGTGTTCTTACTTTGATGCACCATTTGGTCAGAGGATTGCTTTTGAGAGTTATTGCTAGACCAGTACCACATCAGGGAATCCATGCTATCAACTGGCCAGCCAACTACCTACTGTAGTGACTCAAAGTGGGACTACATGGCTTAGGAGGAGGAGGAGGATGCTTCGGGCTGAGGAGTGAGGAAGATTCAAGAGTAGGACAGACAACAGTGATGTATGCCCACAGGAGAAATGAGTCTCAGCTCGTCAGAAAAAAAAATATCCCTTATTCCATTCAAATTCACTGGGCTCAAAATCACATTTTGGCCACCCAGAGGTGGAAGCCAGCTCTACCCACTAGTGCAAAGCCCCAAAGTCTCAGAAGCAGATAAGGACTTGATCACTTGAAACAAACCCTTGGAGCGAGAGCTCGCCCTCCCTGTGCAATGTTCCTGTGTCACTGTACCTAGAACGAAAAGCATAGTGCAATGGCTGACTACAGCTTTTGTGACCTAACGAGGAGATGGAACTGACAAGAGTGCAAAGTTGTATGAACAGCTGCTGAATGAGTAGTTGAAGGGCCTTCTGGTCCTAAGAATTGTGCATCACTTCCTTGGTACATACCAATTGGTTCCAGCTAACAGAAGTTACAGTGTATGGTACTGCCCCTGCTTTACTAAAATATGATCAATACCATGCCTGTGCCGCTTTCCACAAAGGGCCTGATTACAACTTTGGAGGAAGGTGTTAATCCGTCCCAAATGTGACGAATATACCACCAGCCGGATTACGAGTCCATTATATCCTATGGAACTCGTAATACGGCTGGTGGTATATCCGTCACATTTGGGACGGATTAACACCTCCTCCAAAGTTGTAATCAGGCCCTAAATGTCTTGAAAGCAAGCCAAATGGGAACAGACTGCAAGGTTGATGAAGAAGAGAAGAAAAAAGAGTCAACAAAAGATATAACGTAAAGCGGGGACCTGCAGTATGGAACAGTAGATCATGAAGTGCCTGGTTACCCTTTCGCGGTGTATAGTGTGCTATACCAATCAATATAAAACATACCATGAAAAAGTAGATTACAGTCCACACTAATCAGTAAGAAAAAGGGGAACAGGCGAGGAAGCATGACTGCATAGGGAAAGAGAACATGAACACACATACATTGTGACATAAGCAAACTATCAAGCTCACAAAGTTCTGCTTTGAACAGATTTGAACAGCAAATTCCACTTCTTTAGTCTTATCAGGCTTGAAATAGTAGGAAGAAAGGATGCAAGAGTAATATCAATTATCTTTCTATTCAGCTGCTCCCCAATTTGCCATCTCATATGAACAGCTCATCTACTAGCAAAAGTAAGGTTGAAGTTATGTAGTCTCTTAAATTGGGTTTACACACTGCTTAATTTGTAAAAGAATACATGACTGGTCCAGAGTTTTCCATAGGATTCTGCGACTGGTGCTGCTGGATGTCAGTGTTGCTGTATTGCCACCGCTGTTCACTCGATTACACCCCATACCTTCTCTTACAGCTACTACCATTCATACCTTGCCCATTTAGCAGACTCTAGCAGGTTCTTTTTAATCCCTGCATTCTTTCCCCCCAATTTTTCCCCTATTTCTGCCTTTCTCTTTCTTGTCCAGGGTCAAAGACTGATGATGAAAAATAAGTTACGGTTCCCACAGATGAGCGCTGTGGGCCCCACCAGCAATCAGAGGATCAAATTCAGGCCTGGATAAATCTACTAGTCCACTCCTGTCATATTTTAGCTGTTCAATCTTTTTTTAGGTCCTACTTACCATTTCTGGCAGTTGACAAAGAACAGGTGTTCTGTTCGGTCAGAAAGTAGAGGAGAAAAGGTGCCTTTAAATATTCTTGTCACATTTGCTCTGTTTTCAGAGCCAGGGGTCAAAAGTCGGTTTGTCTTACAATTAATTTTCCTTCTCTCTGCAGAGTTCCAGGATTCTCTCAGGTTTTTTGTAACACACAAAATTTTAATAGCTAGATCAACTGTACAAACATTTCTAAAATATATTTTAGTAGTTGTGAAAGCCCACTGTTTGTAATTCTGTGTGATGAAAGAGAACATTTTAATAGGATGAAAAACAATCAGAACACTTAATTTGGTTATGTGGAAAAAATAAATATGTTTTCTGAAACCAGGTATTCACAGATTGTTAATACATTATATAGTTTCATCAGTAAAGCTGCAAATTAGTGGGAAGGTTTTTGGAAACCTCTTCAAAATGTTCTATCTGTAAATGACATTGTGCAACCACATCATACTTTAGTGATATATTTATTTAAAGTGAGTGTTTAAACAAACTGAGAAACACTCCTTCCCTGGTGGCAATGCTATTAGTAACTAAGAGGCAAGTAAGTAATGGATCATGTGTTCCCTGTATGTGGGCTAGATTATTTTTTATACATGGAGCAAACGTTTAGTCTATTAATTCAAAGAAGTTTTTTCGTACATCAGAAAGGCCGAGGTCGCGTATTTGAAGGTACACTCATATGTGACAATGAAGAAAAAGTCGACTATTTGTTTAGGATCAGACAATGTGAGACACATTTATGGGTCAAGTAAATTACAGTTATGTTTGAGTAGATAATTCGAACTGCCCGACCTGCAGGTCTAGTAACATTTTATGATTTCTCAAGGTCTGAAATTAAAGCACTGGATTTACTCTTTCAGGTGCAAGCAGAAAATACCATTTTGGTTGTGTGCTTCACCACAGTTTCCAACTCTGAAAGAGACAACTTTGCTGTCTTAAAACAAGAGATGCTGTGTTATGACAGTGCAGAACTACACAGCTCTGAACTGAGGTCACCGGAGAGCACTTAGGCAATGGTATCCGACTCATTACTATTTGTTCTTGAGTTGGTCTATAAACTTGCACACATCTATCCCTAGATCAGGCTCGGAACACACTGCTGATTCATGACCTTAAATATTTAGAAATGTGTCTTAATGTCTACATCACTGAGCCCCGACATAACAGTAACTGAAGTCATTTATTGCATTCTACATAATGAAAACAAAATATAAGGACATTAACATTCCGAACAAGCCAGACATACTTTATCACACCTGGTCTAACAGCTCGGAATGATCCCATGCAAATAGCTGCAGTGCACAACGTATGGTCCCATTTGCCTTAAATTATCCTGATATTTGCTTAATAATGGCTGCACACGAGACTTTAGTAATGGGACACAGTAGAGAGACTAATGAATGTCATACGACCTAGCCCCACAGAATAAAACTATTATGTTACACAGGAAGTTAGATTTATAGCTCAATGGGATAGGTATGCCACAATAAGAGGCCGTTGTGCCCTGTTTACCAAGCAAGCATACCTTTTATATAGTTTCTGAGAACCTTCACAGAAATTATTTCTTCTATGGACTGGCAATTGGGGGAACTGGCAACTAGGGGGCTCTTTAGTAGAAAGTTCCAAATCTGAGTTCCCCCGCACCAGCATGAGATCAGGCGTGCATCAGATTGATGCCCTGGCATGAAGTACAAATTGTTAAAATCGTACCGTGCTTCTATGAAGTAGCGCCAAGAGAGACCTTTATGAAAAGCTGCACTAAAAGCTTCTCTTACCATTAGCTTTCATCAGTACTGGGCAAAACTCAATGAGCAAATCAGAGTGTGATGGTTGCATTGAAGTGCCAGATGAAGACAATTCGGCACAGCTAAACCCAAGTACAGATGGGCGTTCGCATTGAATGACTAAAGACTGTAAGGAATGCAACTAACGAGCTCCAGTCTGAGAGCTATTGAGGGAATTGTCATGAATCTCAGAGCACAAGGCCTAATTCCAGAACACTGAAATAAATGCCATATATACACACACACACACACACACACACACACACACACACTACCTACTGGGGGTTGCCAGTAGGTAGTTATAATTAGGGACCATGTTTCCACAGGGAAAGCATTTGCCTATACCTTTGGCATTGTGTGACAAATCTTCATATAACTTTTCCCAAAAAGTGATCTGGTGATTCTTGCAGCGCATGGAAAGTTTCAGGGTGATCTGGCAAACGGGGGCTGAGAAAAGGGGAGGGTCAAAGAAAGTGTGTTTCCCATGTTAATTCCCCTAGGGGTTTTGACTCAACTACTGCCTGAACCGCTGGACAGAATTAAGACAAATTTGGTAGAAAGCTCGATTTTGTTCCACAGATTGTGCTTTTTGTATTTTGGTGTAAATCCATTCAGAAGTTTAGAAGAACTTAAAGGAAATCCACGTTTGTATATATCTATGGTTGCAACAACTTCACAAATATCGGCGTTTACGTGCAGAGATCCGGTTGGCTGCCAACGCTTCAACCAGGAAGTGTTGGCAGCCATTTTGAGACTCAGCTTCAGCCAAGTCTAAAAATAAACATTTAAAAAATGAAAAGGGTGTACCTTTACCCTACCCACTAGCCTTGGTGCTGGGGTCTCCCAAGAAGCCCACCCAAGGCTAAAAGCATTTTTTTTTTTTTTTTCCGAACGTGGCAAAAATCGCAAATTTTGCCACGATTTCTTTTTTAATTTATTTATTTTACACAAAAAAGCAAGAGCAGTCTCCATGCTTGCTTTTATTTTTGCCCCCGGGTGGGCAGGGTACTTGGAGCATTGTACAAAATAGCACAGGGCCCCCTCCTAGGGCTTATCAAAGCCCCGGGAACCACCACCTCCAAGGGGAACTGTTTATTAATTATGCAAGGGGTGCCAACCCCGCTCCCTGGGGACCGCCACCTCCCTGGCTGCTCCCACAAGTAGCTCCCTGCTTGCGGGAGCAATGCCAGCTCCCACAGGACGTGGGGAGCCAGCTAGGACAACGGGGGCCTTCAGGCTCCCCCCACGATCCTATTTTTATGTGTTTTTTTCCTCTCTCTCTCCCATTCCATTATGGGATGGAAGAGAGAGAGATTCTTATTACAATGGTCCCTCCATGCAATAACTTCAAAGTGTCACACTAGCAAGATGTCTGTTTCAAACGTAATAGTTACGTTTTGAACCTAAAAAAAGAGAGACACTTCTGGCCTACTGGTTTAACTATTCTACTGTCACTCAGTAGGTTGAACGCTCAAATCCTGTTATCGCATGCAGTGTCTCTTTTTATTCACTAGCATTTTGACTGTTAAAACACTGCTAGTGAAGGAATATTTATGTATTTTTTGCCATTAAAATATTTATGGTGAGTGTTATATGTATGTCGGGAAACTGCATAGCAAAAAGTCCCCTGTGGCCTAGATGTAAAGGTCTCAGGCCCTCACCCTGAAGGTTGAGGGTTTCAGTCTAGGTGCGTCAGTAGTCACATTCCTGCTTTAATTACTTTTCAACCTTGCACCTACACTATGCACACTTTTTTCCTTCAATAATTGGACTACTGTTTCATTTATATTTTTACTAACATTATAGAAGTTGTTACGAGTGGTGTAATATCGGAGGTAATTAGGTGTGCATGGCGAGGGGGGTCACTTGAAATAACTAACTATAACTGCTGAATTTCTATGGTTTTGTGCGAGTAAATTAAGAACCTAACCATAATATTCCTGTAACTTTGTTGTTTTGAAGTGAATATATACACACACACCCACCCACCCACCCACATATATATTTGCCACTGGGTAGTTATAGTTAGGTCAGCCTTTGAACAGGAAATGTGTTTTTGTGTTACTAACAACTTTGGCACCTTTTAACGAATATCTACAAAACGTTCCAAAAAAGTACTCTTTTTGCCTACCTTGGGCATAGAAAATTTCGGGGAGATCCATCCACCGGGTGCAAAGATAAATGGGGAGTCCCAAAAAGCAAAATCCTCTTGCATTTTCCCTAGACTTCTCTAGGCAGGGCTACAGCAAAAACTGTTCAACAGCATTACACCAAATATGGAAGCAAGCTAGATCTTGGCAAGCAGATTGCTTTTTTTGTGATTTGGTGTAAGTCTGTTCAGACGTTTTTGAAAACCAAAGGTTTAAAAATATTTGTGTATCTGGACAGTTGGGTTCACAAAAGGCTCCCAGGAGTGTCACAGGAACGCCAATTTAAAAGTAGAGAGTCCTGATTAGCCCAGGGAGCTCTTTTCCCTTGAGCCAATTCGCTTCCACAGGAGTCAGACTCCCATGGGAGCGAGCACTGTGAATAATGGCAGCAACATCAGAATAATGTTTCCTGGCAGCCATTACAGGACTTAGGGACTTAGTCCTGAACTTTAAAAAAAAGTGACATAAGGGGGCAGGGTGCACAGCATGGGGTTGGCTATCTATGGGCAGTTGGCCGTAGGGCTAGGCTGCAAGCCAGATCCCGCAGCCAACCCTACTCACGGCTGAAGGTTATGTGTGGTGGGCTGCCTACAGCCAAACTCAGGCACAAGGAAAGGTTGTGCGCAGCATGGGGTTGGCTGTCTCTGCGATGGGACCAATGAGAGGCCATGTGCAGCTTAGGTTGACTGTCGGCCAACCTAGCAGCGTGGTGTTGGCTGCCTGCGGGACGTTCACACTACATATGGTAATAAAATATTAACTTACATTTTAAAAAACCCTAGAAATTCACTGGGAAAAAAAAAAAAAAAAAATTAAGGTTAGAGTTAGTTGAAATGTTCAGTAACAACGTAACATTTTAATGTGGTGGTGCAAATGATAGCTACGTACGGGAACAAATTATAGCTGCTTGAGATAACTAGAGAATTTCTGAGTTTTTTTTTAAAGTTTAAAACGTTACACTGTTATTGAACATTTCACCTAACTATAACGTTGGAGGGATGGATGAATGAATGATTTCTTCCTCTTAAAGGGAAGACAGCCAACTGAGACAAAGTCAACCTGAGATTACAAAGGCTTCTAAAACCCAAACCCGGTAACAACTCCGTATACAATAGTTTCTTTTAAATAGATGAAAACATTATAAAACATATGGCCAGAAGTAAACTAGATATGTAAAAAGTTATTTGGCAGCAATAGAAGAAACAGACAATCAAGTCACTGCTGATGGTTTTCGATCATGTGCATAAAATTAAAATTAGATACCGGCAAGCCTACAAGCTAAGTCGGGTACACTTCATCAGGGTGGCACTTTGATCATAACAGGAGGCTAACACTGAAAGCAGTGGCGTAGCCAAACTTGAGGTGCCCCCCCCCCCCTTGCAAAGCACCTTGTGGGGGCCTTCCTCCCCCCTGGACCCAGTCATGAGCCTGCCGCCCATGCACAGTGTACTGTGCTGAGGGGGGCCTCTGGAGCACAGGGTCCCCCCCGCACCGTGGGGGCCTTTGTTACACCACTGACTGAAAGACAAGAATTGGATGTTTGAGTGGCCAAGATCACCAGTCTAGCACAGTTACTTACATGTGTTATGTACTACAGAACAATTATGACTGACTCAACCACATTGTTAAACGTAATGTTATGCCAGCCTCTTATCAACCTTCCATGGTCAACTGGATACATTGAATAGGGATTTGACCACAACAGTAGGAAGCCACTAGAAGAAGTATCTATTGTTTAGAGGCATTGATATAACATTTTCTCTTTGGAATAGCTGAAGTCTAGTTTTATCAGTTGGCAATATAACGAACTTCTCACAATTTGAAATTTGTGAGCAGTTGCCATACAGATTTTCTAAATCTAAAATAATTAAACTTGAATATGCAGAGATAAATCAGGCTACTTTGGGTACCCAGCAACTATTGTGATTAAAATACAATGCCACTGCTTCTCAGATTCAGACCCAATAGATGCAGAAGGAAAGAATAAGCAGGCGAAAGACAGAATTTGTTACAAATTCAGTCATAATTGTTCGACAGAAGGTTTGCACCATTGTCTCATCCAGAAAAGTATGAAAATAAATATATCTGACATACCATTTTGTGTTTCTACAGGCAGTTTTACAAGTAATGTACCAAATTTCCCAGTTCCGAGACAAGATACTTTCTAAAAATACTAAGATCATTTCAAATGTTATTTCCTACACCATTTAGCATCAAAGTTTTCCACAGTTTCTTTTTTTAGGATTTGATTCAGAAGAATACAAGGGTGCTGTAGGTATCTGCACGCACGTCTTCGTACTGGGTGCCAAAGATTGAACATCTCTTCGGTAAACGTTAATATACAGCAATATATGTTGCAACACTCAAATGAACAAGCTGAAGACAAAGATACTGAACATGTTCATCCGAGGACTGAAATAGTCCAACACCAGATCCAAATGAGTTCCCCATCTGAAGTTATAAAACGGATGGAAACAATGTCAGCTTCCTCTCTTTCAACAAGGGGTCCTGAATAAGATCATGTTCATTTTGTGCGGGAGGCATCTGGACTCTTTAAACAGCTCAATGACTGCTAACATCCCAATGCAGTGCAATGAATTTCTTTAAGGCAACGGCAGATTCTCACAACAACTGCTAATGTCTGAAGCCAAATACAGCTCAAAAGGTTCAGTGTTATTTAAAACTAATTAAGCCCCTCTATGTAATTAGAAGGGGCTATGTACATCCTAACAACATTATTTTGAGCCCTGCGATAACAATTATCGATGTAAAGTTAAGACGAGAAACACAGAATGACAGCTAGACTCGAAATAGCTACATGGGGCTGCAGAGGATGGCATGCTGGAACCAAATTTCATGTTAGATGCTACATCTGTACTACACCTTTGCAGAGATGGGACTGAGAGCAACAGGAAAAGCATACCTCTTTCCTCCTTTGGAATGAAGAATGAGGTACGAACCCTTAGATCTGCAGACAAATCTTAGTGACAGGGCAAAGAAATCTAGGGTGTTTATCTTATAAATCACCTGCAATCCATCAAAGGTATCCCAAATAAAAAGAAAATACATGCATTTTTCCAAGGCCTGAAGCCTGACTTTTTAAGAATTGTTGAAATAAGTCACCACATTGGGAAAGTAATCACTGGGGTGAGGAGAGACAGTCCTTGTCTACTGTATTTTGAGAATATCTGAGAGCACGTGCAATCTTAGAAAATAGAAAAATATAAAGAAGACAATTATCATACAGAATTATTCTATTATGAATATAGTTCAGAAAGTTGGAGACAGCTAAAATACAAGTAGGCCTGTTTCTTATAAGGATGCTTACAATTGTGAGAACTGACTGTACTCATCAACAGACTCGAAGTAACTCAACAGGAATATGGTCATCTGGTTTACACCCATTGCCTTTTAGACGGCATCTGCATACGGTGGCACTGATAAACATTGAATACCTTTACAACAGCTTAACTACTAAATAAGGATATTCACAAAGTAAGGATAATAACTGATAAAAAAACAAGCCCTGGCGCAATCTCATTTTTATCATTATGGTGGACAAGCATGGGTGGACTGATTTATTAATTTGGTGCTTTAGAATGTAAATTATGTGAATTACAAAAAGAGTGTATTTTTGAACTTGTTGAGCCCTTTATTTGAATAAACTGCTCCAGTTCCCTTCTTTACGGGCGCACCCCCCTTGTGAGAGCTGTTCTTCAACATTCCTAGAAGGATAGAGATTAAGAAGTAATCCCAATAGAAGATATCCTCTGAGATCATTCTCGCAACCTGTGGCCTAAGCATGTGTTACTTCACCACTGGCTTCAACAGGATGCTAGAGCATACAAACTCAAACATACTGTTGCTAACTTTCATCCCAGTTTGCAACAGAACACAAGTCAAAAAAAGATATCTGCAGAAATGTTTCAGCAGTTAAAGTCTATAGATATTTAGGAACATTCTGTCTCATAGCCCAGAAAAGGTTTATCTGCACAGGAGATTCAATTTATACAAATTGCCAGCCACGATGTTTTAGGCATGTAAGAGCCACGAGAGAAGAACTGCATCAATCGCTCATTAAAGTCCATAGAGGAGGTGCCGCAAACATAACATATACATACGTGTGAAAACAATTTAAAGCCACAGAGCTGCTATTTTGAAAATATATCACTCTGTCAACTAGTGCAAAAGTCTGTAAAAAAAAAAGGCAGTTGAAAAAGCAAAGTAGCTCAGACAGCATCAGTCCACTGGAGGCAACAAAGCAGGCACTTTCATGTGCTGAAGCCTTGAAGCGCATGATTTATATGAACAGTTTCAAACACAAACCTATTACCACAACTAGTATTTTTCTTTTTTTTCTAAAAATAAGTTCCAATTTGGATACAAAGGAAAAACAAGAGTATATTCTATAAATACATGCATGTGTAACAGTGAGAATAATGTATCAGATAGCAGCCATGAGAGCAAAATGTAGATTTGTAGGTCTGCTCATGCAAGGAACAAGTCCTAAAACGAAACACAAGTTAAACTGAATACCAACTTTATGCCAGGAGGATCCTTCATGCCACATCAAAGTACATTATACATGGGGCAGAAGTAAGACAAAAACAAGCACTGGTGAAGCCAATAGGTTTCACCTATGGAAGACCTACTGTCGTTGTCAATGTCTTTTTTAAAGATGCTGCACAGCAGTGCAGGTTGCTGTGCAACATGGCTCAATGCAATTAGAAACAAAGGGCTAGGGTGCAACCAGTTTTGGCTGCGTCACAGCAGTTTTTTTGTTCACTTTGAGCCACGCTGCTCTGCAACAGCTTAAAAAGCATATTAACAAAGCCAGACATCACTTAGCAAGCTACTTGGTCTTGTTAATGCTCAATGCCATTAAGTAACCAAAAAAAAAAACAAATGTACCTGAAGGAGCCTGCGACCAGTGAAAGGACATTGGCCACAGGAAGTAGTACTTGGTCCATGCTCCACAGCAAAGACGAAGACTAAAGCCCAGGAGGAAGTCAGAGGCTAGGAGACACAGGCCAACAGGAAACCAGAGTGGCTTGGGAGCCAACCAATGCTGAGTAAAGGTATGTAATGGGCAGGCTTTAAGCCTCTTTACATTTTTTCCCTCCATAAGAGATTTTGCAAGCACTGTGCAAGCGAAAGCGAAAAAGAACAAGCATGAGTTCAGAATCAACGGAGCAAAAAGGGTCTGTTTGCCAGACATCCTTTAGCTCCCCCAGGAAGTGAAGGCGATAAGCAGGGGTCAGGCCTGTTTAGCAAACCAGCCACTAAAGGACTTGAACAAACAGGGACACCAGTTACAAAAACTGAAATGTCACTACCCGTTGAAAGTGTAAACTTCTTTCATAGCCAAAGCTCACAATATTATGAAACACAGTTATGGGAGGCTTTTCATTGCCTATCATTGTCAAGGATTTACAAGAGGATCATTAACTGGTCCTTCGGTTTGTCACCCTTGCATATCCAATATCCACTTGACTATTTCAGTCAACTATGTCAAGTCCTTTACCTCCATCCATAATGCGAAAGCAACCTCAGTGCACACAAAGCACCTTCCTCATCTGCTTCTCTCTCTTTTTACTAAGACGGACAAAGAGCTACTTGGGATAAGGGGGAATGGCGACTGAGCAGCAACAAGAGGTGAAGAGGGCAGACCAACCACCCCCCAGATCTTCAAAGGTGGAACTGTGATGGCAGTACTCCAAGAAGCAGACTAGAGCTCAGGTGGTCACAGTAGCAATTCAAAAGAAAAGGGTAATTACAGAGGAACAGAGTCTCCTGTTATTCCACGACTTGAGTGTTGATATACTGGCCAGGAAAAGAGCACTGATGGATACAAAGGTGTTGGTGGCTTATGAACTGATTCTGATTTCCAATCAATCATTAGGCTGATACCATGAAAAGCAGTACAGTTTTATGCAGGTCAACATGACAAAGTTCTTACTTGAATGGCTCTGCTAGATTTCAAGCTGGTTCATGCCATACTCCCATGCCTTGCATGAGGTGTGTTTTAGGAGTAAATAGGCTGTGCTAAAAAACCAAGTGTAGTGGGCCAGGAGTACTCTCTTCCGGTAGAGGGATAGCACTATCTGAGTAGTTTCCAAAAAAGTACTCTTTCTGCTGCTCTCTTTTCCTCATGGCACCTAGCGGGCTACTGAGTATTTTTAAATGTGTATTTGATCTAGAAGGATAATTTTTCCTTTAAAGAGAAAACTTGCATTTCTGTGTTTTAATGATAGGATGCTGCCTGAGAGGTGCGTTGGTACCTATCTTTACTTGCTGTCTCCCACACTAGTGATTAAAAACAACAACAACAAAAAGAGAATAGATGACTGCAACTGTAAAAGAAGGTAGAAGGGATCTAAGCATCAAGTTTTTAACATTATAAAATTAGTGAAAGGCTAACTTCTTTTAAAATAGGTAGAGGTAGCACCTCAGTCCAGTCGATTAGATAAGCAGCATTACATAGACATCTTGTTAGAAGTCAGCATTTTGAGGAGTTAAACAAGGAAATGCCTGCCCGGCTTGCATTGAAAGCTAATTAACATGTCGCTCCTGGCAACTGAAAAAAGGTTTCAGCAGTGATGGTTTGCAATTTATGTTTGGCTATCCCACTTGCTCTGGTCCTACACAGGCATTGATGTGTATCTTGGCCTGAGGCGTTATCAATTTTGAGATACAAGATGGACCTATCCACTGAGAATCGGTTTGGTTTACTTTCAATGTATACATTTGTACTAATACATTACACACTTGAGATTACATGAATGCAGTTTAGGCTGGGATCGATGGGAGCAGCTTATTTTCGGTGATTTGGTATCCCAAAATATATCCGTCTTGGGGTTTCACCATTCATGTACAAAGGTTTGCCAGGGGCATACTGGACTACTCACCATTTGGCATTTCTCTAGGCCACCACGATTCATAGGCTATGTTTCAGGTAAAATGCAGATTTTTGGAGAGTTACTGTTTTGAGTATGTGAGACAGTTTATTCCTCACGTGTTCGGAATTATTAGGTTCCATGTGCACTCTAATTTTGATCACTGCTCGTATAGGCAGAGTTTAGCATATACCAATATGGTGTGTGCTAGTCATTCAGAGATTAGTACATATCTACATTTCCCGTTTGAGCACAGTCCATTTATTTTTGTTTCCCTCATATAGATGCAAATCATGGCGCCCAATCTGGACGCTAGACATGAGCGTCCTCACTCTAGAATACTTTGGATACACATGGTATAACAGGTTCGGCACTATTTGGCTATATTTGACTACAATGAAACACGGTGGTTCGCACAATGAATACGATTTTGGCTTCCCCTTCCCACTATTGCTGTTTGAATATAGGTAGATAAGTCCCCTGTACGAATGGGTGGACTGCCCATATAACTATAAATACGGAAGAATTTGCTGATTTAGATTGCATTGACATGTAACTGGCGGGTGGTCGGTCCTCTTCTTTCCTTGGAAGTTTTGGTAGCTAGATGCGGGACAAACAGAATATAACGCTTCTCCACTACTTTATTTTTATATTAAGCTTGAGGGCACACTTATTTAGCAAGGGGCCCATCCCAGACAGGAATTCTGACCGCGCATTAGGGAATTGTGCATTCCAAAGGCAAATTAGACAGGTATTTAAAAGGCTGCTATGGTGAGCTCTTTGCATGAGTTTTAGCACCTCGGTTTCACCTAAGGTAAATTTAGACTTCATCTGCTTCTGTGGGATTGGGCCAATCTGTTTTTTATTCCAACCACAACATCACTATATTGTTGGACTTTGAATGACGCATGACTTATATAAATACTTTTTATGTTTCCACACGTTTCCAGCCATTTTCACTCTAAATTAATATTACATAACATGGGAATTGGGAAATTATTTTACATTATGGAGATGTCACCTTGCAGAATAATCCAGTACTAAAATTTTGCTTTGAGATTATGCATAGGTTTCCACATGCATGATTGACAGTATCATGACGTTGTACGTGACTATGGTAAACTGGCAGTGGAACTACCGAATAGGTATCATATTGTATCACAACAGTGGGTGTTATGTGTTATTTTCTGACCGGATGAAGTCATAGGGATACCCCCAGATGACAAAACATGTTGGCTGAGAATTGGCTGACACTGATGGACTAAAGAAGAGGCTAAATTGGCCAGGAATAAACTTTCAATAAAAATACAAGCCTGCCTCAAGGACAGTATATTGTATTGGTGTGTGCCTCAAACCGTATCAAGTTATTAAAGAACCGTCATTTCATGAATGTCCTGAACTGAGGTTAATCCATTCTATAAGCTTCACAGCTAGTATACATTTTGGCCACTACAGTTTATTTCGGGATATCGGACACGTTTATATTAAAATCTCCTGCTGAAGTATAGACAGCACATGGCATAAATAATCACCTAGGTGTGCACCCTGTATCTCTAAGTAGGACTTGTCATATTAACATTTTTAAATCCCTAAACAATAAAATGTCAGTTTTTCCTTCAGTAAACTACATAACATCAGCATTTATCCAGTAATAAAATTCAAGATAGTACAAATGTTAACAGATATTTAAGATTACCTCACTTCCCCACAGCCTATGTTCAAGTACCATATTACAACAATATGTTTATATCATAGCCAACATCAGTTCCTTAATTTTAAAAATGTACCTAAAGCATTATAATGTCACCTTATACAATACTAAAATGGGGCTGGACATCCTTATGTATGTACATTGTAGCTTTTATTTGCTTCATTCTGCTAACTCGTGGTCCTTTTCTCTGTTCCTTTTGTTGTGTTTATTATCAAGGACAGTGTGCGTTAGGTCGTCTCTACCAAGATCAAATGAAGAGTCCTTAGGGAATAGCATGCAAACAACACTTTTATTTGTTTTATTTGGCTTAAGTGTGATCCTTTTCGCAGTTTTATTTGCTGTGCTTATTCTTAAGGACAACCCTGAAGGAGAGCATGCACTGGCACTGTACATTTATATATGCTCTTAGGGCAACCACTGAAGTGACTCTATTTCGTTATAGCGTGCCCCCTCCTTCAGTATTCACTTTTTGTGCATTAGCTTTTTAAGTAGTTTTACTATTAAGAAGAGAACAGCTTGAGCAACAGCACCTTAACTTTGAATATGGCTATGACTTGCGGTATTGACTGAAGTTTTTTTTAATTTTTTAATTTTAGTGTAGGTGGTTTAAAAGACCATTTCTGAAGTGTTTGAACTTGTCAACATGTGACTTTTCTGCCAGTCTTACCCGATGTGCAATACCTTTTAAGCAGCATTAGGCTAATATTAAATAGTTTACTCACCGGCATTTTTACCATGTATATACCTGAATTGTCAAGATATTTATAAAGTGCCCTTACTCTGGAGGCTCCTCTCATTTCCGTTTTATCTGTGAAGCATTAGCTTCTCAGTAGCAGTAGGGTTAAAATACTGAAGAAATCGTGCACCAACAGTTCACTTTGTGCACATTTCATCTGTTAACACAGTCCCTTTCGTTTTTTGTATATCATGTAAAGGTTTTAATTAACTATATTATGATTAATAAATAAATGCTATACTGGATCCACTTATTATGGGCGACAGGCAATCAAATGTGATACAAATAAAAACAGAACAGATAACGTACAAGCAGACTTGGCGTATAGCTTCACTTATATTATTACACAACACGCAGAATTCCGTGGAGATACCGATTTCAGCAATAAGACCCTTTCACTATAGGCCATATCGAACCTTCTGGTATATGTCTTGTCCAATAGGTGTTTTCTGAAATATATATATATTTTGCCACGAGATCCATTTCAGCGCGCTCTCCTCCGTGTTCAGCATGACTACTTCAAATGCCACAAACATTCTCTAAAAAGGTGGTGTAAGGCCCGGTTTAACAAAGCATTCATAATGGCAACGAATTCATGTGTGAAGGGTATGTGATTGTGCACTCTAAACATCTAAGTCACGACTGTGGGGAACGTGAAATGTGATGCGCTTACAAAAGAGCTGTGTGGACAACCATAGATACGCAGCTAATTGACTAAAATGGGAAAAAGATGCACTGACAAATTTTTAGAATTGTCTCTAGCTCGCTCCCTCCCCGAGTGGTTACGTGTCTGTCAGGAAGGTTCAAGCAAGAAGTGCGAAGGCTGCGATTTGAACGGCAGATGCCATAATCGCTATAAAAACCTTAATGAGTCACGGCGGCTTCACCTGCAGGCGTGAAGCCTGCCTGCAGGGTTCGCATGTTTAGATCCCATCATGTGCCCGATAAACACAGCAGCCCGCTCGCAGAATGTGACTAATGTGCAATTCCAATGCTATGTGCATCGGGCACCACTCCCTTTTCTCTAAAACAAACGCCCCTAGTCTCGTGTGCCTGAAACAGATGCTGGAGCAAGCCCTGGCAAAGGCAAACCAACGAAATATCAGTCAAAGAATGCCAATTGAGGGGTGGGGAGAGACTGCAGCTTGGCACACAGCACCAGAACAAAAAGCAAACAATAAAATAAGGCAAAGAGCTCTCGCAACGTGTTGCCATTCGCGGCACACTGCTGCTGAGAGATCATTTGCATGCTACAGCGGTTCAGGCTTCATCCTACAAGAAAAATCAATCCCTCCTGAAAAAGACACAACGCTTGCCACATTCAGTACGCAGGCCACACTGCACACATAGCATCAGCAAACATGACAGCAGCATCGTTTGTCGCACAACAGGCTGCCCACGGAGGAAAGGTACCATTAGCACAACAGGATCCTGTCTCCGTGCTCTATTGCCTATGGAGGAGAGAGGCGGCACCCAAACAAACTGGCGATGTCTCTTTCATAGGCTCCTTATAGAGTCGATGAAGCATCGGCACACCGTGTCCCTGGCTTTGTGCATGCATTGCCCCTCCGCATACTGTCCACAGGCGAGAAGAGAGCACCAACGCGGTCTAGGGCCGACTATGCACGCAGCAACCCTCCATAGGCTGTCAATGGAGATGGGGTATCTCTGCCGACACTGTCGGTGCACGCAGTTCTTGTCAATAGTCTGCGCAGGGAGTAAAGGTGGCAGCAGAACTGCCAGGCGCTGCTTACGGGTATCAGTGCTGCGCCCATCTATGAGTTCTTCCTGCCACTGTGCATGGAGGAGCACACCATGAACCCGACAAGCATTGGCGCAGCCACTAAGCAGGGACCCCGGGCAGCCATGCCGGGGACAGCCCTACCTTTCAGACGAGGACGACTTCTCGGAGTTAACTGACATCAGCAGCTCACTGCTTCCGCTGGCCGTGTGGAGAATGATGGTGGAGCGCCGAGGCCGGGCCGCTCTCGGACTCGCTCTGCGTGGAGGTGTCTCATGCGCTGGTATGGGTGCCGAACTGGGTTCAGAGGCGCTGCGGCGCAGGAAGGCTTTCGAGCAGGCTCCAGAGGCGACGGCGGCGGCCTGGCTGCACGGTGCACATGACTACCGGGGAGGCGGACGCTACCACTGTACGCGGCACGGGGGAGACCGTTCCGGCTCGCGCCACCTCACACTGCACACGGGGGTGGATGCGTGAGCCGAACAGAAGTCAAGTCGAGGCAAAGCTCGGGTGTGCGCCAGGGAGCGTTAGGCGGGGGCTCTGTACAACCCGAGCCCCCATGGATCGGTTATGAGCAGATGAGCTGGTCCAGAAACACTCCTTACCAAGCCCGGAGAAACATGGCCCTGTGAATCCGTGCTGTGCTGTGCTGTCAAGAGCGATGCTTCAGCCGCCATTTCAATGTACACCGCGAAGCTCAGCAGGCATAACAATGTTAATGGCCTCTGAGTGATAATACAATAGTGAAACTAAAAGAAAAGTCCATAAAGCTTGTATTCTCTTTAGCATCTTACCACCACCTTGTTTGAAGATTTCCTACTATAAAATATCCCAAAACCAAAAATAAAGGCGTCTACAATTCCATACGAAATCACTTAATAACCACCGGATGGCTTCCCTAAACCAGGCAATTGTTGCACTTGGTCCGCAAACGATGCGTCTGTAAGGAAAATCTTGAGGTATACAATGGGCATCATTCAGACATCTCGCAGGCACCAGCCCACTTGCCCACCACTTAATCCATCCTCACGTGCAAATAATAGTGAACACCCACGTAGATTTAGACAACTTTTTGAGAATCGTCCACCTCCCCTTAGCTTCTGGATTAAGACAGGATTGGTCAGAAAACGGAGTAAATCTGGCCCACCAAAATCTGCACAATTCACTAGCCCATATTCGAGTCCTCAAATGGCCCTTCAAATCCTCATATATGCAAAAAGATCACCTTTTTCTAAGCAGTGACCAGGCTCAAGTAAGCCACCGGTAGCTCTAATGAAAATATAAGTCTTGACAAGGCAACAAAGAACTTGGTAGACCCACAAAATACCTCCAGACTAGGAAATATGGCATCAAGACCTAAAACTAGAAAAATATCAAACTATACGTCTCCATGATCGATTCCTTAATAATACTGGGCCATATGTACAAACACTTTTTCCCATAGACACAGAATGGGGAAAAACCTTTGCTACATATGGCCCGTAGCCCCCAATCGGTCACCATATGCTCATTTCAATGTTCTGGTCTACCCAGTCGACTGCCCAGCGCAGAACACTTGTGTAAGGTATCTCCAGACGTGCTCAAAATGTTTTTGATGTTGCCCATTAACAGGGTTCTAAACTTTGAGGGTGATAGGTGTACGCCTAGAGCTATCACCTGACCTGTTTTCTACCTGCACAATTGCAAAATCTCCTAAATCCAGTTTTTATAGCCCTTATCTGTACACAGGACTAACCACAAATATATATAGAAATCATTTTTAATTGTGTTCCAGAGCTGCATTAACGATGCATGACTAAAAATTAAAGTAAACAAAGGCAGACAAGTTATGTTACAAATTGATATATATGATTTTATTTAAAGTCCTATTTAGTATCGTGCCCAGGCCTTTATTTTATTCTTGGAAAAGTGGTAACACTATGTACACCTCAAAGTGAACATTTTTTATCATATGTGATACCGGCATAAGTGACGGTTTGTGTCAGCTGATCTATAGTAGTTTAATACAATCTTTTTATCTGTACCTCAGTTGGGAACCTGCCTCCTTGCTCTTTCTGTGTAGTTTGACGACTTCTCTATAACGTAAGAGTTGTGCATGATGCAGTTGCTTTGACACAATTAGGTAGTGCCTCAGTTTGTGGTCAGCTGTATGCATGTAGTCCCAATGTCTGAAGGGTGCTTCTGATGTTTAAATGTAGTCAGAAGTCTGCTGTGTCCCACTGCCTGCATGTCAGCCAGTGCAGAAACTGCAAAACAAGTCAGCAGTACTAGCCTGAGATACGCATGGATATTCTGGTCAGTTGGAGCCTTGTTTCAGAGTTGGACTGGCTGTGCATAATATTCCTGCCCTCCCCCAACTCTACAGCCCAACCTAGAACACATGCGTTGTGATGTCCAGGTTCCAAACATCATTCTCAGCAGCGAGAGAAAAGCAGGGTCTGTACACAACCCACATGAATAACACATCTGTAAGAGGCGCCTCTGTGCGACAATGAGATTGTTGTATTGTTTTTTCTTACTAGGGTAAGGTCAGACCAGCTTTACAGAGGAGACAAGCTCAGGGCCGATCCTCAAGGAGAAAACATGCACAGTGGAAGTTTACCAACAACACGACCTCCCAGTTTTTTCTGCTCACAGATGAAACATTTACAGCTAACTTCAGTTGAAGGAAATAACATGCGGTTGGGACAGAGACCCAGGCGCTCTTTCCAAATTCCAACTATTATTTAAAAAAACAAAAACATGTTGGCGTGGGAATGTCCCCTGCATGGTACACACACAGTATACTTGATATGACTTATTTTGACCATGGTGTTAAGCACGTCTTAAACTGACCCTAAATATGTGAGGTCCTACGCCTAACCTGTGGCTTAGAGGGGAGCATTAGGCACGCCTTTATTGTGAGGAGTGGAGTAATATCCCTGTCCTAGGTATAGTGCTTAAAACTGTGGTGGCAGCATAAATCAGTAGTGTGATCAGACCTTGTAAACTGTGTCACTGACACTGACGCCTAGTGGCCCACTTGTGTTAAGTTTCACTCTTACGTGTATGTCCATAACCTTGTGCTGACATCCAGTATGTTTACGCATGTAAAGGTTGAGTAACATGGTGATCACTTACATGTTTGAGTGAGTCAGAGTATTGGAAGTCAATGGGATCAATATGACGTCCTGACACAGCAGAAGATGAAGTGTGAGGGCTATGTTCCCGGGCAATGGAAGTGCATTGTCTAAATTCCTGTAGCTAAAGGGAGAAGATCCAGATATTAAAGTCAGAAGAATGGATGAAGGGCTATCTTTAGAAACTCAATGAGGCCTTTTGTTAGCAAAGAGCTGCTCCAGTAGTCTTCCTGGACCCTACCATTTGGTGGATGGTAGGGGTAAGTGGTGGGAGTCCGATCTCTGTTGTCAGAGGTGAGGAATTTTCTTGGTGAAGTCTGCCATTTTGTCTGTTCCAGATGACTGTGCAATGGGTATGGCTGAGTTGGGTCCCGTGCTCCCTGTGCCACTGAAAGCAAGTTACACCTGACTTAACAGCTTGTGTTCTACTTCATGGAGGACCAGGCCTGGGAGTTTGGCTTAGACTGTTTCTATTAGAGCAGGCGAAGACTGATTTGCATATGGCTGGGTTTAAACTAAGGTGGCATCGGGAAGAATGGGTGGGTTGGTAAGGAATCTGCAGCTAGATGTAGTCTCGCTTCTGCTGGAAACCAGATTCCTCTGATCTCCACCTCTCCAAGATGGCTGCCCCATCCCAGGAGTGATGCATCTGTCACTACTGTCAGATCTGAGTGGGGAAGGGAGAGGGATCTGCCGTTTGCCTAATTGTGGTTCATTAACCACCACTGCGATAAGGACCATATTGGAGAAATTCCCCTGATGTTGAGCCCACTGGAACTTCAGGTCTCACTGCAGAGCACACATATGCCATCTGGTATGTGTCACAGGCAGGATGCAAGAGGCCATGAGGCCCAGCAGTCTCAGAGTCAAACTGACCGAAATCCAGGATATTGGCTGAAACATCGGTATCACAGCCTGGATATCCTGGACTCACCGATCAAGAGGATACGCCTGAAGGTGCAGTGCGTTCAGAATAGCTCTGATGAAAGGACACATCTGAGAGGGAGTCAGGTATGACTTTGGCACAATTATAGTGAACTCCAGAGAATGCAGGAGGTTCGCCACAGTCTGGAGGTGGGAAACGAAAGCCTGGTGCAAGCCTCAAGAAGAGCTGCAGCACCCATCCCTTCGCCTACAGTCAGCTGCACTGCGACCTACAGAGATGCTCAACAGTAGCCTTTCAGCATCAAACTAAGGAATCGCCTACTCCCTTGAAAATTATAGCCTCTGGTGCTAAGGAGACACCCATTTTAAGTGATTACAAACTGATGCACTTTATGTCATCATTTGGGAGGTCATTTGCATTACATACCCAGGTAACTACATCACTGCTAGGGGTGACAAGACACTTTGAACTTCACATACAGCTGGGCAGTTTTGGGGGTCTGAGCTCCACAGCAGTGTTCTAATGTTGAAGAGACATCTGGGAGGCTTTTCATAAAGAAATCAAAGAGTCAGGCAGGCAGTTACTGGGTTGACTGAAGAGGCGACTTGGGGCAGGTGCTTGTGTTTTTTTTCCTGAGGCTTAGGGAGGTTGCACTGATATTCTTCAGCTACCATTCAAGTTTCCCAATTACATTCTGGTCGCTTTGTCCTGAGTGGAACATGGTGGAGGTACCGATGTAGCAATTTTATTTGAGCATGTGAGGATGGGGGCATGGCACCGGTGGCTCAATTTACCACTAGTTTCTATAAAACAATACAGGCCCATCGTTACAACAATGATTTTGGTCTTTCATAGTAATATGATTTGGTAGATTCACTTTTTAATGTTTGGAGACTCGTTTCCCATTTTTCGAGGCCAGGAGGAGAGCTCAAGCCATTGCTGACACTCCCCAAGACATCTGTTCCTTCTAAAGGAACAGGAGTTTGTGAGCCACATAAGTGACTGTCTGTCCTGTAAGACTCTACAGCCTAGACTGATAGATACTATGAGCTCTTATGCCTGGGAGTATCTTTAGAAAATCTTAAGGTGGCCTATTACCAGAGAAGACTTATTAGTGGCAAGAAGGGTTTCTGCTTTACTACTGATGGAATTTTACAGAATTTTCCTAGGGCACTGAAGCTACAACCCTTTAGCTTCTGAACAGTTCTGGACCAAAGGAAGTCTATTTCGTAATGCCAATGTGATAGCTGCTTTTGGAGCACTGGAGCAGCTAAGATTTGTTAATGATAGTTGAAATGTGGGTGACATGTTAGGACGCGTTACGTGCGTACGAAAAATGGGATGATGTCTCATGCTGCATCAGGGACCTTCAGTATTTAAAGATGTGTGCAGAGGTCTTCGGCATGCGTCTCTCTGAATGGGACTTAAGGTTCACGGATAATAAATACTATTTGGTGTCTCTTTCACTCATGACACCCATCCTATTTTCATGTATTTATAGCACATTTACTCTGCATAATATTTCTTAAACAGAGTGAGAATGAACAACTATTGAAGCAGACCAAGGAGACCTGATCTGTTAATATTGACACACAAATTTTAATGCTTATAAAATGCCAAAGCAATATATGTAACCCGGAGCAGGAACGGTCAAGTATGAACTTTCGGGAAAGTGAGGTCTCCTTGCATTGTAGGGGATTCATAGGACTATACAGCCTGCACCTTTGTGCTTAAAACACACTACAATATCTTTCTGCCTTAACTATAACCAGTGAACTTTCAACAAAAAGTGCATGGCAGCTATGGTGATCATTTGGTAAAAGGGGACCAGAATATCGGGTTTGTTTGACCAGGATCACTAAAAGGGGTTGCACTTGATTAGGGATGGTATGGAGAAAGGTTGGCCGACTCTTGGTTCTAGGGCAGCGGTAGATGCAGTTAGATTTACCTCAAGTGTATCCTTGCTGATAGGTCAACTTAGACACAGAAAAGCATAAGCCTAGAGTCCCTCTGAAACCAGCATGGTCACAACATAAACCAATCATTGGTGGGGATCTAATGGGATAATGAAGTAGCATCCTTGGCACAGGGCCTGTCTCATTATGAAAGGAGTATAAGTCTGGCACAACAATGGCATGAAAAGCTGCTGGAGCAGCACTGGTCAAAAACCCTTGGTCAATAAAAAACCCACAGAGGAAAACCACAGTCTAAGCTCAAAAAGGGATACTCGTTCTATGGCCCACTACCACAAGTAGCTGGTCCACTGGCAGAATAACAAGGAGTTGTGAAATGCAAGTTCTCCTTGAATGGTATCCTGGTGGTGAAATAACGGATGGTTATTTTTACTCGACTCAATGGTATTCATTTTTAAAACCTCAGAAGAAAGAAAGGCAGAGTGGACTCGCCAGGATTCAAACCTATCACTGTGATGTTAAACACAGATCCCTTGAATGGACTGATTCACCAGACACCAGACCCCAGCAAGTGCAGAAGCACTTGCTAAAGGCACCAAGAAAATGAGAAGAATGGAAAAGGGAGAGACAGTTTGCTCCCCAACCAACAATGGTCAAAGGTAGCAGAAGCTATTTTTCTCAGACAAGGAGCATGACAATCATCTCCTAAACACGATCTTCAGGACATTCGGGTCACTCTCACTAAATCAATGTTGGTGTATTAGGATAGCTAAGAACTCATCTGATGGTTGTCCAACTTTGAAATTCACTACCTACAACAATCAGTGTGTTTCTTTGGGTCACAGTTTGCAGAGAAGGCAAAAAACTTCCCTTAGACATATTTTGCTGGGCCTTTTGGCTGCAATCTACTGGACATTGCAGGAATAAAAGCGGTTGTACACTGAAGACAAATGTGCCAGCCTACCACTTCCTTCAACTTTGATTGTTCCTACATTTTCCTCAGTGGGCTGGACATATGTGAACCATTAGAGGTACACTGGCCTTTTTACCTGTGTTTCAATTAGAGAAGACTACTGATCCTTCACAAATAAAATGGATGAATACCCAATAACTGAATTCCTTCCCCTTATACGTTCATTGTGCGTATGGACATGTGACTGGTGTGCTCAAAGAGAGGGTGCAGAATGAGGTCCTGGGAATGGAGCCCTTTGCAACAACATATTTCTTGCAATATACAGTGGTGGCTCTCTGTTTAGTTCAAGGCCATTCCAGTATTGATGTCCTTGGAGGAGCCCCTCAGGCTGTGCCACACTTTCAGTTTGTGTCTTCTACAAGGCTTGGACAAACCTAGGACTCTTGGTGTGACTACCCCTGGACTAGCTGGTGTAGAGAAGAGCTGTACCCTGACCAGAAAAAAAAAGCATGGCGCAGTGAACTGAAGCTTACACTGAGATCACCCAAGGAATTTAGCAGCTCAGGAACCACAGCAGTGCTTAATTTGTGCTTGTTGTTTCCAGTGCGGGGCACCAGGACTTATTTTTGAGAGCTGGCACTTATTTTCCTGCATGAGGCATTTACCTTGAGCAAAAGACACATATGGGAACGACGGAGGAAAAGAAAAACAAAAAAGTGTCACAGTGTGAGAAAGCAGAAAGCTCCAAGAGTGGGCTGAAAAGGTAGGGAGTGGGTATGAATGGATTGAAGAGGCCCGAGATGGCTTTAGGATTACATTACCCAAGTATTCAGTGTTCGCACATTTAACTGCAGCAGCCGCATTTTTAAGAGGAGGGCTTTGGGCTCCGGCCCCTTTTTATTTACAAGTTAAGCACTGAAGCACAGCACTATAGGAGTCTGCTAGGCTACAACGGAACCGGCATCTACCTCACAAAAGGGTCAATGACCTGCAGGAGTCATTTAAAGAACTGACGGTGTGGTTAACCTACACTTCAAAAAATAAGTATCTTTGCTGGAGCTCTCATGACCCCTTTTTCATAGAACCTGCAAAAGGGGTCTCCCCTTCTGACCCTGAGTCTGAGGGTAGCTTCAATTCTGGAACAAATTCAATTGTCTCACTAACCCTTAACTCTTCCAGCAATGTATCTTATGAAATGAGTGACTACACCCTTACACTGAATGCTCACCATGCCCAGTTTTCTCATCCTTAATTTGACAGCTAATATTCTAATGATATTATTATTAATGATGTCACAGAAGATGTCATGAGTGAAGTAATATGTGGGGTAATTAGCAGTGCATGGCAAGGGCAAAAGTTATGGTTACCTTAGAGCATGAGGTATAGTTACTTCAGATAAATATAACAGCTGATTCCGATGGTTTTGTGCGCATAAATTCAGAACCAAACTATAACATCTCTGTAACCGCTGTTTTTTTGGGGAATTTCTAAAATATTTTTAATTCTATTTCCCAACTATAAAATCCCTGTAACCTTTGTTTTTTCCAGTGAATATTTGTAAGTAAAGTAAAGTAGTATGTAATTACCATTGTTAATCCAACCACAGTCGCGCACAGCCTTCAGCTGTGCACAACAGGGGGTTGCCCCCCCCCCCAGCATGCAGCCAACCCCATGTTGTGCACTGCCTTTGGCGGTGAGTGGCAGAGGGTTGGCTGCACCTAACCCCCAGTATGCAGCCAACTCCACAATGTGGGTGTGTGAGTGGATGTGAGTGGCTGAGTGGGTCTGTGACTGGGTGTGGGTGGTGGTTTTGGGGGTCTGTGTGTGTGTGTGTGTGTGTGTGAATGGGTTGATTGTGTTAGTGAGTGGGTGTCTTTATTTTTCATTGGGGTCTGGATCCACAGATCCATTTTGGATTCAAATGGGGGCCTAGCTTAGTGCTGTGGTGGAATTGTGGGCTATTTATAGCCCATGAGTGGTCCCTTACAGACCCCTCAATCAGCCCTATGGGGTCAGGATACCTGTTTCCTGACCCTTTATATCATATTCCATCTTTATTTCTCCCTCCCTCCCAATCCGGAACAAGTGCGAAAAGACAAAATAGTGGGTGCAACGTTTCTGTCAGGTAGCATCCAGCCAATCACAGCACTGCTCTTGGTGCATGGATCCACCAATCCACCACAGTGGATCCACATTTCTCGATATACATAAATCTTTTTTCTCAAATAATTTCAAAACTACTGAACAGATTTACACCAAGTTACAAAAAGATCTTTCTGGACCAAGATATAGCTTTCTGCCAAATTTGGTGTAATTCCATCCAGCTGTTCAAGCTGTAATCATGTCTAAAATCCATATGGGAAATTGCATGGGGAAAATGTTTTGCGACCAGCCCCCCACCTTTTTTTTTTTCCCTTGACCCCCGCTTAATTAATCACCCCGATACTTTTGTGAAGATTCATAAAATGGCGCCAAAGTTATTAGCAAAACAAAAAATGCTTTTTCAATTGAATCTAGGTCCTAACTATAACTACCCACTGGCGACCGGCAGTAAGTGATATATATATATATACACACACATACATATACTGTAATCATACATGCCAAGATACTAGATTCAGGCGGAAGACTCATAAGTTTTGGGCCAAAAATAGCTTTATTTCAACTACACCCAACCCTGAAATTGCCTCAGCTCCAATTGAAGCCAATGTGGAAATATAAATTGCCTCAATTTTCTTTTCTAAGTCTCCCACCTTTCTGGTCTAAAATGTTAGCATGTTTGCGTAATGTTGTCATTCAGACATTTTTTGAACACACATCTGTTTCATACAACAGTAGGCATAATCCCATGGATTATTTCAAATATTTTCTCTCATTAATATAATTTTATGATTGAATTTACAACCTAATGTCACACAATATAAATTATATATTGGCTCCTCATGAGCAGCACGGGAACGGTGTGGAGCTCATACCAAGGCAATCAGGCAATCTCTGTAAACATATCTGCTAAACATATCAGGTTATGAAGAGGCTTCCTTTGATGACAGGCACTCACATTTAATTATATTCATTTGCATCTCAGTTTGTTCCCAATTAAATATGAATCATTTTGAAAGTATGTAACACAATTATCTGGCATAGATGACAGTGGACTAACAACTCTGTAGTTATAAATGTATGCATCCACAGGGCCTTCCCTGTTTACTCCCCGGGTTAAAGACAGAAGGTCTTTGGTCCTGATGAGACCCATGGAATTAAAGGGGTGGGTCGAACTGTCAACATATGTGCAAGGGTTTCTTGTTGGAAAATGTACTTTACTTGGAAGACAGATCAAAAGTGATAACGTTGCCAAGAGTGAGTTTGAATTTTCATCCAAAGGATAAGATCAGATATCTAGGGGTCCAAATCACACATAGTTTGGATGAGCCCCCATGGAAAAATGTAGCCAAAATTTGTAAGGAAACAGATAGGTTACTGAGAAGGTGGGAAAATCTGCTGCTAAGAATTTCTGAAAGAGTGAATATCTTAAAGATGATGATTCTCCTAAAAGTGACCTTCTTGTTCAACACAATACCTCTGTGGTTTTCAGAAAAGCAGATTGGGAGGTTGCAAGGCAGGATATCCAGTTTCTTATGAGCATCAAAGTGTTCTAGGATTACATGGAAGAAGCTAAGGAGACAACTGAAACAGGGCGACTGGCCTTACCCGACTTTCAAAAGTATTGCTATGCTTTTCAGGTTAAAAACTTTCGTATCTTAACAAGGACCCTAGGTAATACCAATTTGGAATTGTTGTATGCTGCTATGATTACTGATCTAGGCCCAGAAAAATGTCTTTGGTGATCCTAAATTCTTAAAACGAGTTTGCCTGAAGTCCTCCAGTCAGCACTCAGAAGTTGGGTTTCCATAAGGAAAACGATTATACTTGGAAGGTGTCCCTATCTGGGACATCCCTGGAACCCCAGAATGTCTAAAAGATAGTCTTAGCCGACCACTACAGAGGGCAAATTTTATAAACTGGGGAGGTGGGGGGATCTCAGCAATGGGGAAGTCGTGATTGCCTGGCAAGAGTTCTCAGTGCAGACAGCTGGGGAGGTAGCGAAGTTTAAATTCTTCCAGCTGTGTTCTTGGTGGACTACACAGGGTCTGACAAAGGAAGAAAAGTGGGAACACAAAGCTCTTTTAGGGGAGGTCAAAAACATTAATAAAGAAGTATTCCTGTGGTATTGGGATATGGCTGCTGCAGAAGATATGAAAAGTATGGAGCCCTGTCCAACCTGGAAGAAGGACGTGCCGGAGCTTATGTCCCATGATTAATAGCAAGTATCGTTTGACCTTCCTTACAAGACAGTTAAGCCGGTACTGTTAAAGCAAAACCGTTTCTTTACCCTTCACAGAGCCTACTGGATCACTCTCAGAATGGCCAAGATCGCTCAAGGAACATCAAGGTGTAAAAGATGCAGCACAACAGATGCTGATGACAAGCATATGTTTGTGGAGTGTCAAGATCTAGTTGTCTTTTGGTGTGAGGTCAGTGGAGTGCTGAGTGAAATTTTGGGTGTTAAAGTGAAGGTAAGCCACTCCCTGATATTATCTAGGTTTGATACAACACCAAATGCATGGAATAAATTGCAAAAGGGACTGTTGTTTCTCCTAATGTTACGAGCAAGGAGAGAAATCTGTAAGAACTGGCTATCACAAGACCTTCCATTGAGGCAAGACTGGGTTACAGCAGGCAGCCAATTTTCTGAAATCCCAGGTCCTGATTGACAACATTACAATCTCCTTGAAGGCCTGTAAAGTTCTTATTCCAATAGGCTCAGGCAAAAAGATCCCATGGGCCAGCACAGACCTGGTTAATTAGTATAGAGGGAGCAGTCACTTCAGCAATGTCCAAAGCAAGGCTTTCAGGGGACATAAAAACCTGATTTTTTCCCCTTCTGAATAGTTTGAAGTAGAGGAGACGGTAAACCCTTCAGTATATTAAAGAACATAGGATGAATGTCATTGCGGTATCCTGCAAAACATCAAATTCTGAAGGTCAACAAGATCCACATTTTACTCAACATTTGGGTAGAAAAGGGGAGAGTTGTTGTGTTAGTAGATTCTTTCTGGCTATCAGTACGTGCATTTTATTGTTTTCTCAATTTAAACCTCATCCTTTGCCTGTCCCACTTCATACCCATTTTGTTACAAGTGTAGTGTATTTATATTCATGGGACATTGAACACAGCTATGTCCCATATGTAAGATGAGCTTTTCTGATGTTATGCACAATAAAAACTCTTACTACTTGTCAGACCATCTTCATGCTGTCACAATCTGGCTACAAACCACTATGATTGTCGTCTTAAAGACCTCTGTGGATGCCCAGTCTAGACTGCAAGACATGGAGGAAAATCCTAGTTTCACAAATGGCAGTACGTACCGATCGGCAGTTCTTATTGGGCTGGTTTACTCCAACCAGAGCGAGTTTGTCCCCTGCAAGTCCTTTCTCCAACTATCCAAAGGCTTTTTTGTAGGATTCCCATAGTTTGGGGTACATCGCTTACGTCCTAAGGAAAATGAGTTTCAAATAACAAATTATAACATTGAACAAGTGCCTGTAATCCGACTTCTCCCATCAAAACTGGGAGCATAATTTTAAATTCTTGGCAGGTACAGAGAAGAAAGCAATAAGGCTGTTTCCTGTTGTCTTTAATGTTTGCTCTAGGGATAGACAAATGGCCATTCATATAACGTGCTTTGGTGTAACACGTGGTGTAATGGAGATATTTATGCAATTTCCTTGTTTGCAGATCATCCCCTTTACATACAAATGTCTATTCAAGTTTGGAACCCATAAAGACACATTTGTATACCTTTAGCACTGGCTCTTGTCTTTAAGTAAAAATACATCTTGTTTATCCAGGGGTGCTTGAACTGACATCTTTGAAATCATAGGAGCTGGACTGCAAGTTTCATACCTTCTGTTATTTGGGGCTAGAAATACACAGATATATAGAGGACGTCATCAGCAAAAATCTTACTAATGCCCTTGCAATGACTAGGTCCTCAATTACATTTTGGAAATGACTCCCACTGTCAATACCAGTAGTTTTACCTGGGCTTATATAAATATTTGCTAACATTCCAGTAATACCTAGTTAGCACATCTTTCAAGGACTACACACATTGTTTATTGAGCTGTTCTGAGGAGAGGGCAGAAGAAGAGTAGTGCTGTGAAATTTAGATTTTAATATAGAAGTGGCCTAGTTGCATTCAACTTTGAATTCTCATATTTAGCAGTACAGCTCCAATATGAGGTGGGGATCATGTACCCAAAAGTAATGTAAGAGATTTGATTTCAATGCAAAACTCTGGACACTAAGGCCCTCATTACAACCCTGGCGGTCGGTGTTAAAGCGGCGGTAATACCGCCAACAGGCTGGCGGGAAAGAAAATGGGATTACGACCACGGCGGAAGCCAACATAGACAGCCACTTTTTTAACACTCCGACCGCCACGGCGGTACGAACAGCGCGGCGGTAACCGCCAACAGACAGGCGGAAGATAATGTACCGCCCACCCTATCACAAGATGCCAATCCGCCACCTTTTCCGGGGCGGAACCAGCGCAAACAAAAAGATGGCGGAAACAGTACACAGAAGGGGAAATCACTCACCTCTCCACACCCCATGAGGAACCAGGACGCCATGGAGCCAGAACTTCACATCCTGCCGGCGATGGCCTTCCTGCTCCTCTATCAGGAGCTCCAGAGACGGCGGCGACCATCACGGTGAGAACTGCACCTACAACACGGGGGGAAGAGAGTGACACACACATGCAACACTCTCACCCCCACCCACAACACCATACACACAAATACATGCTGCAACATTACATATACACTCCCCCACCCCACTTGAATAACGCAAGGACAAAAGGAATTGATTTGAACGATTGTAATCAATAAGAATCCAGTACTCAAAACTCTAAATACAGTATATACAATTATGTACACCAACTACACAAGTCCGGATAGTGCACCAATCATTGTCCGTGGACCACTGGGCCAAAAATGCATGGGTGAGGCCCTCACATGATACCGGACTCCAAACGGAGAGACACTGGAGGGGCATCAGATCGAAAATATACAGGCACCTCAGGGGGAGGAGGGCACCTCAGCCTGATGAACGCACGACACCACTGCTCCACGAGTGGTCTCCATGCTCACTGATGTATCCTGGGGAGTGCAAAGCCACAGTCTCTCAAGTCTTTTGCAGTGGGTGGGTTGCCCATTGCTTTATCCTGGGTAGTGCAAAGCCACAGTCTCTCAAGTGGGTGGGTTGCCCACTGCTTTATCCTGGGGAATGCAAAGCCACAGTATCACAAGTGGATGCCTTTCTCCAATGGTTCTGGAGGGGGCTTTGTGCCCAGAGTGCTTTATCCTGCCAAGGACAGAGGTAGTGGATGTGTTTCTCCACTGGTTCTGGAGGGGGCTTTGTGCCCAGAGTGCTTCATCCTGCCAAGGACAGAGGTAGTGGATGTTTCTCCACTGGTTCTGGAGGGGGCTTTGTGCCCAGACTGCTTCATCCTGCCCAGGACAGAGGTAGTGGATGTGTTTCTCCACTGGTTCTGGAGGGGGCTTTGTGCCCAGAGTGCTTCATCCTGCCAAGGACAGAGGTAGTGGATGTATCTCTCCACTGGTTCTGGAGGGGGCTTGGTGCCCAGAGTGCCTCATCGGACGAATTACCACTGGGGATGGCAGCCATGTCTGCAGTGGTGCCACTGGCTCAGGATGTTGCAGGCCGCTGGTGGTTCTTGCGGCGGTGTCAGTCGAGGCGGTGCTTGCGGTGGTGCTGGCTGCGGGCTCTGTGGCGGCGGTGCTGGCTGCAGGCTCTGTGGCGGCAGTGCTGGCTGCGGGCTCTGTGGCGGCGGTGCTGGCTGCGGGCTCTGTGGCGGCGGTGCTGGCTGCGGGCTCTGTGGTGGCGGTGGTGGCTGCGGGCTCTGTGGCGGCGATGGTGGCTGCGGGCTCTGTGGCGGCGATGGTGGCTGCGGGCTCTGTGGCGGCGGTGGTGGCTGTGGGCTCTGTGGTGGCGGCGGGCTCTGTGGCGGCGGTGCTGGTGGCGGGCTCAATGACAGTGGTGCTGGAGGCAGGCTCTGTGGCGGCGGTGCTGGTAGCAGGCTCTGTGGTAGTGCAAGTGGTGGTCTCCTCCGCCGTACAGGTTGGCGTCGACGTGGACAGAAGGTGTGACACTGGTCCCTCAGTCAGTGCCACCATGCCCTCTCCTGACCTGCCCTTTAATTTCTGGCCCTTCCCCACACTGGATGGTGGCGCAGCTGTCTTGCCACTATCGCCTTTCGTTTTCCCTGGGCCCTTGGTGGCAGGTGTTTTCTGCTTCTCCCTCCGGGATGTGGGCAACTTCTTTAGTTTTGCAGGTGGCGGAATGTCCTTGCCCCCGCTCCGTGGCACACTGGCAGCCCTGATGGTTGATGCACTCCAATAGCCCGCAGTTGCTGGCACCACTGTACCTGGGGATGTGGTGGCTGAGGTGCTGGGTTGGGACCTGGAAAGCCTGGCCATAGGGGACGGTGGGGGAGTTGGGGGGGGACAGTGGGGGGAGGTGTAGGGAAGAGGTCAATATTAGCCAGGAAATGTTTTTTAGACACACTGGGACGAGAAGATGGAGGGGGTTTGGGAGTGGAGGAAGAGGCAGTGGTTGTAGGAGGTGTATGTCTGCTGAATTTGGGTGAAGGTGCATGGGCTGGAGGCTGTTGTGAGGTGGATGGCTGTTGGGTGGGTGTGTGCCTACGTTTGTGTACTTTGGGAGGAGGGCTCACAGACACACTGGGAGAGGACACAGGGGATGTGTGAATGGTAGTAGGGGTGGTGAGTGCACGTGAGCGGTGTGTGGTGATGGGCGTGCTGGTGATGGAGGTAGTGGCTGAAGATGTAGTGCATGCAGGTGTGAGTGGAGACAAGACTGCGAGGGAGGAGGGGGCACAGTGGAGGCAGTGGATGTTGGTATGTGTGCATGGGTATGGTGCTTGTGTGAGTGCCTGTGGGATGTGTGGTGCGTATGTTTGTCTGAGCTTCCCTTGTGTGTTGAGGTGTGTGCATGCTGGTCTGATGGTGTGCTTGGGGTAGGCTGAGGTACAGGGAATTAGGTCTGGGTGGAGGAAGATGGAGGGGGGAGGCTGGACACAGGGACAATGGCTGCCATCAGTGCTGAGGCAAGAGCCTGAAATGCTCTGTTGGGCTGCTTGTCCAGAATGAATGGCCTCCAGGTATGCATTTGTTTGTTGCAAATGCCTCTCAACAACCTGGATGGCATTCAGAATGGTACACTACCCAACAGTGAGGGATCTCAGGAGGTCAATAGCCGCCTCACTGAGGGCAGCAGGGCTGACTGGGGCAGGGCCTGAGGTGCATGGGGCGAAGGAGATGCCCACCCTCCTGGGTGAGCGGGCACGGGACACAAGCTGAGGGGCTGCTGGGAGGGCGGTGCTGGCAGGGGGGGTGGCAGCTGTACCTGTTGATGCGTGGGGCACAGAGGGGCCCGCCACCGCAAGGGAGCTCCCATCAGAGGAGGAGTCGCTGTCACTGATGTCACATCCTGTCCCCGCCGTGGAGCTCCCCTCGACCTCCGTCCCACTGGTGGCTTCAGACTCTGTTGTTTCGCCCTCCAGGGCCAATTGGGATACAGCTCCCTCCTGCTCCGGTGCCACTGCTCCTCTGCCTGATGATGCTATTGCACACAAGAATAGGGAGACCACAAAAAAG
This sequence comes from Pleurodeles waltl, assembly GCF_031143425.1. Lineage (NCBI taxonomy): Eukaryota > Metazoa > Chordata > Amphibia > Caudata > Salamandridae > Pleurodeles > Pleurodeles waltl. Next base: position 1,006,274,496 of record NC_090442.1, on the reverse strand, counting down.
GGGGGGGGACAGAAGAAAGACATGTTCAGTGCATGCAACACCACTACCGTTGTCGAACACTACAGACACAGCAGACCTCTGCCCTACGCCATGCACTTATAGTTCCTAGATTATTCACAGGGCCATGGGGTACAAGGCCTATGCCCGCTTGATGCACACATGGAAGTCACAGGATCCTGACTAGGTGTAGATGGCACTAACCACTAGTGGGGTTGGGGTGCCACTGGGCCTGCCTCACAAGGGACCTTGCCTACCAAGCTCGCACTGGCCTAGGGGAACCCACTGGCCACTCCCCTACCCAGACACCTCGTAATGCGCGCAGAGTCAGAGGATTATGACTGTACTCACCCCCTTGTGGCTGCTGTGATGCCCTCAAGCGCCCATCCAACTCCGGATACGCCACCGCCAGGATCAGGAACATCAGGGGGGTCATGGTGCGACGGGCACCCCTCCCACGTTGAAAGGCCATCCCCAGCTGGGCCTCCACCGTCTTCTTGCTCCAGCGGCGAATGACCTCCCATCTTTTCCAGCAGTGGGTGCTCCGTCTGTGGTGGACCCCAGGGTCCGGACGTCCTTGGCGATGGCACGCGAAATATCCTTCTTCTGGGGGGCGCTGACCTAGAGGAATAGTACAGGAGAAAAGGATAATCTTTACCCGTCCGGACCGTCATACTCATTGGCCCACGTTCCCACCCTTGCCCTGATGCACATACATTCACCGTCCGCTCATGCAGGCCTCAGTCCCCGCACACCCCATGTATCTTCCATCCACACCACTCCGAACAGGCATTGCCCATGCAGCATGCTCACAGTGTACTCACCTGTTTGTCTGGAGGACCGTAGAGCAGCGTGACCTGGGGGAGGAACCCATCCACTAACTTCTCCAACTCCTCCGAAGTGAAGGCAGGGGCCCTTTCCCCAGACACATGAGCCATCTTAGCTCCCAGACCCAGGACACAGCAGCACTTGCAGTGTAGGTCCTCTCCTGTCAAAGGTCAGGTATCAAGTGAGTGAACAGATAGAAAATGGCAGTCACGTCCGCGGCGGTGCGTACCGTCACCGCCGGCGTACATCGTCATTGGCTCCTGGGACCCATAGGGTCCAATGTTAACCAATGCAGGATTGCGCAGCGGTCTTCGACCGCCTACCGCGACGGTGTTGAATGCCAGCGCAGTTACCTCATATCCCCCTTGTCCCACCTTACAGGTCAGGCAGCCACCATTTCAAGGTGCCACATGGCATTAATAATAACTGCGTCACACCTATCTAGGCCTTGCATACACAGAGTAACAGGCACATTGCGGATTAATAAATGTGTGCAAATGACATTTTGTAGTACCTCAGTGTTGGCTGACTCTCTGCTCGCTGTTCTCATCCATAGGGGACGTCCGCTGGGGCAGGTGATGAGATGGCGGCATCCTTCGGTGTACAGACCGCTGGTGGACCGGTCGACAATGGAAGAGAGACACGTAATAGTCACCTAAAGACTTGATCACGCTACAATACATTAACTGTGTGCCCAGCTGGAGCCAGACCTGATGTCAGCTACCCGCCATCCCACAGGGATCCCCCCTCTAGTGCAGGTCCTGTCAGTACTCCATTTCCTGGCAAGTGGGTCTTTTCAAACAACAGTGGCCATTGCATCAGGGATGTCCCAGCCAGTATTCTCTAACGTGTTGTCCAGAGTGTTGTCTGCCCTGCTGAAACACATGCGCAGCTACATCATTTTCCCTCAGGTGGAGGATTTGCCTACCGTGAAAGGTGACTTCTATGCCCTGGGACATATCCCCAACATCATAGGTGCCATTGATGGGACACATGTGGCCTTGGTACCCCCCACAGGAGTGAACAGGTGTACAGAAACCGGAAGATCTACCATTCGATGAATGTGCAGATGGTGTGTTTGGCCGACCAGTACATCTCCCACGAGAATGCCAAGTTTCCAGGATCAGTGCATGACGCTTACATTCTGAGGAATAGCAGCATCCCTTATGTGATGGGGCAACTCCAGAGGCACCGTGTGTGGCTAATAGGTGAGGACAAGGACCCTATACTCTGTGTATAGTTGTCCAGGTCTGGGGTTGTCCCTATGGGTTAGTGTGTGTCTAACAGTTGTCCCTCAATATTTTCAGGTGACTCTGGTTACCCAAACCTGTCATGGCTACTGACCCCAGTGAGAAATCCCAGGACAAGGGCAGAGGAACGCTACAATGAGGCACATGGGCAAACTAGGAAGATTATAGAAAGAACCTTCGGCCTCCTGAAGGCCAGGTTCCGGTGCCTCCATATGACAGGTGGTTCTCTCTACTACTCACCAAAGAAGGTGTTCCAGAACACCGTGGCCTGCTGTATGCTGAACAACCTGGCTTTGCGACGACAGGTGCCTTTTCTGCAGGAGGATGGTCCAGCTGGAGGTCTTGTGGCAGCTGTGGAGCCTGTGGACAGTGAAGAAGAGGAGGAAGAAGAAGAGGATATCGACAACAGAAACAACGTTATCCAGCAATACATCCAGTGAGACACAGGTAAGAAGATATCACTGCCTCCCACATCTCATACTTTTGTTTGACCTATCATTAGTCTGTCATTTTCACCCAGTGTATGGACCTTGACTTGTCACTTTGCCTTTCCATTTAACAGATGTGGGTCCCACTTTGTGACCTCTGCTATATTTCCTCATGGTCTAGAGCTGTGTTACATCGGTATGTTGACATTTAAATTGACATTGCTATATTCCATAGTTATTGCAATTACACATTTGTGAAAGCACAGACTGACTCCAGAATGTTTTGTGATTGATGTGTGTTTATTTTTGTGCACATAAGTGGAGGGGGTTGTAAAATGGTCAGGGGTGATGGTAGAGGAATGTCCATGGCAGAGTCCAGTCTATTTGTTTCACAGGTGCATTTTCCACAGGGGCATAGGAAGTGGAGCAAGGGCAGTTGAAGGATGGACAGGGTGACAAAGTGGGACAGAAGGATGACATTCAGGGGGGTCTCATTTCCTGGCGGGGGTCTTGGCAATGTTCTCTGTCTTGTTCCTGGATCTCAGGGACCGTTTGCGGGGTGGCTCTCCATCTGCAGGGGGTGGGGTGCTGGTGTTGTGGTCCTGTGGCGGTGCCTCCTGTCCACTAGCGCCAGCAGAGGTGGTGGGCTGTTCATCGTCCAGGCTAGTGTCAGGGGCCCCTTGTTGTGCCACAGTGTCCCTCCTGGTGTTGACAAGGTCCTGCAGCACCCCAACAATGGTGACCAGGGTGGTGTTGATGGACTTTAGTTCCTCCCTGATCCCGAGATAGTGTTCCTTCTGCAGCCGCTAGGTCTCCTAAAAGTTGTCCAGTACCGTTGCCATCGTCTCCTGGGAATGATGGTACGCTCCCATGATGATAGAGAGGGCCTCGTGGAGAGTGGGTTCCCTGGGTCGGTCCTCCCCCTGTCGCACAGCAGTCCTCCCAGTTCCCCTGTTTTCCTGTTCCTCTGTCCCGTGTGCCCACTGCCCCCAGGTCCCTGATTTTCTTGGGGTGGTGGGTTTGCCTGGGTTCCCTGTAGTGGTGGACACAGTGCTGCTTGACATGTCCTGGGGACAGAGGGATGGGCCCACTGGGTGGGTGCTGTGCTGGTGTTTCCTGAGGGGGAAGCCTCTGTGGTGGCTTGTGCCAGTGTCAGGTGAACCGACTGTCCCGTGGTCCCTGATGGGCCGGGCTGGTCATCTTAATCCAGTTGTGCAGAGATGCTGTCATCACTGTGGGCCTCTTCTGTGGGGGGACTGGACATGTCTGGAACCTCCTGTCCGGTGATGTTGGGTAGAGGTCCTGCAGGGGTGTAAAGGCATGATTATTGCATCTGTGTGTGCCATTGTGTGCAATGGGTGAGTGACCCTGTACTCCAGTGCTTGCATTCTTGTCTAGGTCCTTGTGTGATATTTGGTTTGGGGTCTGTGTGGGTATCTGTTGTGGACATGCTTTGGTGATGGGGCTCCATGCTTTGGTGTTGCATGCAGGGCTTGGTGTTGGGATATGTGGTTTGTGATAGTGGGACATATGTGAGGTGTTGGGAGTGATGGGGGTGAGGGTGAGGGTGGGGATATGTGATGGCATGCAGGTAGGGTGTTATAGTTAAGAGTTGCCTTACCAGAGTCCATTCCTCCTGCTACTCTTGCAAGGCCCTCAGGATGCAGTATTGCCAAGACTTTCTCCTCCCATGTTGTTAGTTGTGGGGGAGGAGGTGGGGGTCCACCGCCAGTCCTCTATACTGCAATCTGGTGTCTTGAGAGCACGGAACGCACCTTCCCCCATAGGTCGTTCCACCTCTTTCTGATATCATTCTGTGTTCTGGGGTGCTGTCCCACTGCGTTGACCCTGTTGACGATTCTGCATCATAGCTCCATCTTCCTAGCAATGGAGGTGTGCTGCATCTGTGATCCGAATAGCTGCTCTACCTGGACGATTTCCTCCACCATGACCCTGAGCTCCTCCTCAGAGAACCTGGGGTGTCGTTGAGGTGCCATGATGTGGTGTGGGTGATGTGTGAGGTGTGAGGTGGTGTTGGTTGTGATGTGTGAGGGGATGTGTTTGTATGTTGGCTGAGTTCTCGTGGATGTTGTGTGCCTGTGGATGCTAGTGTTGTTTCTGGTGGTGTCTCTCTCTGGCCTTCTATCACAATTCTGGTCGAAAGGGTTTGTGGGTGATGTGGGTGTGTGTTTAATATTGCATTGGGTGTGTGGGAGTGGTGTGTGTATGTGTATCAGGTGTGTGTATTTCAAATTGTCCAATGTGGTTGTGTTTTGTAAATGTGTATTTTGAGCGCGGCAGTGTGCCCCGCCAATGGAATACCGCGGTTGAAAGATCGCCGCGTGGATTTGTGTGTCGTGATAGTGTGGGCGTATTCCTATTGGCGTGACGGTGGAGGTTTTGTTATCGCCAGTTTATCACTGACCTTTGGTGTGGTGGACTTGTGTGGGTGTCTGGATTTTGGCGGATTCCGAGCTGTGGGTCGTAATAGCTGTAGCAGAATTCAGCCATCGCAGCGGTGTGTTGGCAGTCTTCTGCACAGCGGTAAACAGGATTTACTGCCAGGGTTGTAATGAGGGCCTAAATCTGTAGTTGACATACTATTTGACAACTATATAGCAGGCTCTTCTTATCCCATCGTGATATGTACAGCCAAATATTGATGGATTAGATACTTGAGGAAGCCAGTCATGGAAAACGTGTAAGCGCCAGAGATTCGGTATGGTGCCTTCCCAGTTTCTGGAAGGTGGCAAACAGAACATTTGAGCTCATGGTCTAACACAAATCTAGTATACACAGGAGACTTGAAAAATCACGAATAGGGACATCCTATTACCCTATCACTTGAATTTTGCCTGACAACAGGCCATCTTGACGACACTGAGATATTATTATAATTACAGTATAAGGGATACATGGGAGCTGTGCTGGATCCCATCGGGTTGTCAGAACTTGATAAACTGCCGTAAGCATTATCCTGACTTAACATCTGAAAGCAAATACCAGGAGAACCCTTGCACAGATTCCATCAAAACCCAGTGGTTAGTTTGTTTTGTTTATGTTCAAGGGGAATTCATTTTAAACTCTTATTTTTGTCTTAGACTGAGGTGCAACATCATTGTTTTTATTTATGGTATTAAGTGAATAATCAATGAAAATATATATTTGAAAAAAACACAAAATTGTCGGTCCAGTGAATCCAAATCAATAAAACTACCGTACGAAGGTCTCACTGCTAAGAAACCTCAAATTCTTTAATTGACAGCAGGTGAAAAGATCTTCAATTAGTGGTCTGATTCATAAATGGTCGCCATCAAAAGATTGGGTTGGAGGTAGGAGTGATGATGCATTCAGGAAGCCTGTAAGTCATAAGGGAATTTCCAGAGGTCATAGAAGGTTTATACTTCATGACCTATATCAACAAAACTATAAACCAAAGAACGGAATTATTTCAAATCTTCCTCGATGCAAATTATCTTGATTCTTTGATGAAGGCCCTCTGTTGCCTTCCATCAACTTTTGCAAACTCTTGCTTTCCTTTTTATATAGAAATCTGAACATATGGGGCCTGATTTAGAGTTTTGCAGACAGTACTCTGTTGCAAGCAGCGTAGGAGTCATTCATTTTTTTGTTTTTCACAAATAAACCCCCCACTTTGCAAACCTTTGGCGGCCTTCCATCAAACGTTTAGTACACTGAACAGAAGTGCTGTGAAGGTGGTTCCTTTCAATATACAGAGTTGACCACCAGACATCTCTAAATTTTGCTGACAGAGTACTTTGGGGATGGTGGAGGTAATGCACTCTGCCATTCTGACAGGCACAACTCCACCAGTCAAATTCTACATCAGGCATCCAACCGAAGCTGGCCCAACCGTACAGTCTTTCCTGCTTCAATTGTTTTACAGTGATGTGCCTGGAGTAAGCTTACAAGGAGCTGACTTCTAAACTACCAATGAAACACCATTTACCATCACCAGGTGCAACTATTACAAGAATTATCATGTGAAAAAAGCACAGTGGCCAGCTCACTAAAACAATCAATCATCGGTCACTTGCCGAAAGATACATTAGCTGATCACTAATGGGAAAATATTGGTCCATTTTATACCTTTCCTTAATGAGATCAGGGACGTGGGGTAACACGCAAGCTAGAAGAGTTCCTCTAATCAAACAACAGTTTACGTGACAATCAAATTTTGTACCTGGAAGTGAAATGAAAATTACAATTGCAGTCATCAAAGAACTACGGCTCTCATCTCTTGCCTAGGGCCAACCAGAACTTCTTATCCTACGTCACCACTCTGTAGTTTATGACAAAGAGGACCAAAAATACCCCCTAGAACACCCAGAACAAATGTTGGCATAAAAAGTACTACCCTTCAATTATGTCACGGATTTCTCTCAAACCACAGTCAATGGATCAGAATGGGATCCACATCCTCAGTGACATCTGGTACTTGTGGGGCCCTTCAGGGTCTTTCACTATTACCACAGCTTTTCAATATCTGCTTGAGACCAATGGCCAAGTTCATTTTGAAGCATTAGCTGCAATTCAAAATGTATGTCTATAACGTTCAAATCTACATTTTGCTTCAACTTGAAAAACACAAAACTCTGTATTAAACTGTCCATCATAGGGCTTGAACAGCTGCCTGTAGGTCAGAGGATAATGTTCACATTACTCCGTACAATCTTCAAAATGTGGAGTCGTAACCTCAGATCAAGTAAAGCAAGTGAGAATGCGCGATCCAAAAATTGCTAAAAAAAAAAAGACATGAACATAGGACAATCAAGACCCGGGAACACAACTCTGAACTATTTTAGCCTGAACTTTAGAAACCAACCAAAGCATTGCTACATTCAAAAGAAAGTGTAAAATTGGCATGTTCAAAGAGGCTTTGACTTTTATACCAGAATCTGCATTGTCAATCCAGTACGCAGGACTCCACAGAGTTAACTCCATCCTCCTTTTTAGTCCATCAATGAGGATATGAAGATCGAATATTGGGCTGCACACCCATGATTACATGAATCTTAAAGGGGAAAGAAAATATGCAACCTCTGGTACAACTGACATGTTGTTTCTCCCATATTTTGAGTTCAAGATTACTAAAGAGGCTGGGGTAGGATTTTTGTGGTGGAAATATAGAAACAATGGATGTGTGTGCTGCAATTGTATTTTTCAGACACTGTGCCACCTATAGCGGTACAATGTGTACAAAAGGTACTGAATTTAATTTAAAACAATGGTGGAGGGCAACCAGAAAAAAGGAGAGTAAAAACAGAATAAGTGTGCCAATGTGCTGACAGCTTAAATGACACATGGCTGGGTTCTTTTGTCAGTTGTGTGGAGATGGATATGAATTTACTGCAATATTTTAGAGGTTCCTTTGTGTTATGTATACTCGCTACACAACTGTTCAGGAAACAAGGTTCATGTGTTGTAACACAAATTCATGTATACCGAAAACAAGGCCAGCTAACAAAGAACCACCATATAAATTATACAAGGACTGGGTTTTACAGGGACTGACAGTCACATCCACTTGTCAGAGAGGTACATCATAAAGGAGGAATTGTGCACTATTAGATACAAAGCACAAAGAAACAGAGGGTGGTACTTTAACAGAAGCGTATTGGGGAGCAAAGGCAGAAAAACAAGCTTCACCAGTAACCCGATAGGCTAAAAAATAAATCTTCCGAAATCCTCGATTCAATGGCCTCATAATGACTACTGTTGGGTCTCCTCGATGGCTTGGGACATCCAACGTATATACAAATAGAAACTACCCCATAAGACACAGGATGATCGGACATGGGAGAAGGCACACTGTATTTTCCTTTTAATCCTTTAGATGAAGCATATCAAAGCCTTATACAGGAAGTATGCCTAAAACCTTCCCGGGGCCTTAACCATTCATTATCTTCCCCTCATGCCCTCGTAAAAAAACGTAGCTTTGCTCCCTCTACATCAAATTTAAACAAATCAACCTTTCCCAGGAACTCACATCCTTTTGGCATCACAGTCTACGCCCTGTGGCCATGGACGGAGGTAAGGGTCAGCAACACTACCCCCTCTGTCTTGAGACGGTTGCTGTTCCCTGTGTGCCAAATTTATCACTTAGGACTGCAGTATTTGGAGTGCTGCCAGACATTAACCAGGGACACTGATGAGTGGACTAAAGAGCACCAAGTAGGCCACACTTCAGCGTAGAAGAAAATGCCCACTAAAACATGTAAAGTAAACAGCAGAAGGCTAGTAGAAACAAAATCGTCATATGGCAAAGTAAAGCTACTCACATCAGACAAATGGTATAAAAAGACACTCTATGGAGTGGTCTAATTGGATTATGATGTAAGTCGTCAGGGCTGTCCTGAATAACACATGTGGGGTAGGTGCTTTTATGGAACGAAGCACCTGGTACCATACACTGCATGTCATGTCTCCATCTTATGGCTTTCCCCTTGATGCAAGAATGGTAAGCAAAAGATTGTTAACAATCACTTGATTCCGTGACTTGAGTTGTGTAGTCCTGGCGAGCAACTGGTTACCCAGATAAATAACTTTTCAGTTATGTCTGATACTTTCTAGCCTGGAATCACATAGCCTGATGAATGTGTCCCAAATGTATGAAACAGGCATTCCGGCAGCAGTGGCGGAGGTGCGTCGCTCCCCTGGCTGAGCCAGCAGAAGAAAAATAAAAAATAGCTTGCTGGCAGTAGAATGTACAGGGAGGGGCGGGGCTGGGCCACAGGAGGTGGGAGGAGGGGAGAGTGCACTAAGTGCACATGCGTGTTTGGCCGGCTATCTTAGATTTCTCCAACCCGGCACACAGCCGGCTTGAGAAACAGCACAGACCTCAGGCTTGTGTCTTAGCGGCAGTCACTGTCGCTCAGACCAATCCTGACGCTTACATGCTATGTTTAGCATGTAAGCCACGCAAGGATGGCTGAGGAGCCTGTGCTGGTGTCCCAGCACATGCTGGGACACCACAAGAGGAGCGAAGCGGCAGGGGACGGCTGCGAAAGGGAAACGGTAAGTGTTTTCTTTAAAAAAATAAAATAATAATTCCCCCATCGTTGCCACTACCCCCCAAGCCCTTGACATATGTAGCGGCCGCCGCTGTCACACAGTATCTGATAGGTTCAGGCATTTCTTTCACTCCAAGGACAGAAAGATACAGCTGCACACAATTATCTATTGAGTGTCCCCCTCCCTGCTGTAGGATACAATGGATTTAGGACTAACAAGCATTTGGAGAAGATGGTTCATGAGCCATCTAATTGGGAAGAATTGGCACTGATGCCACCAGTGTGTGTGCCCTATACTTATCATGAAACAAAATAATGACCCATTGCCTCCTGGCAGCAAAACAGTCACTGGCTAATAAATGGAAGTCCCCCAAATTGTGCTTCCTTGACCTCTGGTGGAATGAGTTGTGAGATATTCAATCCATGGAAAATATTACAATCTCAGTGCAGAGTTCATATCCTAAACATATTAGTATAGTTTCCTTTAATAGAATAGGTTAACAGAGACCCAATTCTTGAACCCAGGCTGTAGAAACTTACATGCTTTCAGTTTCTGCAAACTAATTCCCCTTGTGTACAACACTATCATGCACAGTTTAGTACACAGTCGGAAAGATACACTTGGGCTGCTGAGCTGTTGTGGATAGCACCTGCTACATACTGTACAAGGATTCCTCTAATTACCGTATTCCTAAAGTGTCAGAGTTTTCCGACAAGTTGTGCACCACTGTTCAACATCTGCATGTTGCGTATCTTACTTAGACACTTTGGGGGTCATTCCAACTTTGGCGGGCGGCAGAGGCCGCCCGCCAAAGTTCCCCCGCCAGAAGACCGCACCAAAAGGCCGCCCGCCCGCCCAGCGGGAAAGACCCAGCAACGATGAAGCCGGCTCCAAATGGAGCCGGCGGAGTTGCTGGGGTGCGACGGGTGCAGTGGCACCCGTCGCGATTTTCAGTGTCTGCTAAGCAGACACTGAAAATCATTATGGGGCCCTGTTAGGGGGCCCCTGCACTGCCCATGCCAGTGGCATGGGCAGTGCAGGGGCCCCCAGGGGCCCCACGACACCCGTTCCCGCCATCCTGTTCCTGGCGGTAAAAACCGCCAGGGACAGGATGGCGGGAAGGGGGTCGGAATCCCCATGGCGGTGCTGCTTGCAGCGCCGCCATGGAGGATTCCTATGGCCAGGGGAAAACCGGCGGGAAACCGCCGGTTTCCCATTTCTGACCGCGGCTTTACCGCAGCGGTCAGAATTGGCCAGGAAGCACCGCCAGCCTGTTGGTCCATGACCGCCAGGGTCAGAATGACCCCCTTTATCTTCAACTGTCCTTTGTAAACACGGTCTCACCAATAAAAACATTTAAAACATTTTTTTAAAGTTGATTATGGCTCACAGTGGCAGATAGTAGAGCTTTTGAGGACATGGGTGGCAGAGTGTCTCCTCCTGACCACCATGATAACTGTCTCAGGGACGTTTTTGGCCCTTTGGAGGCGAACAGAATCAGAAGACTAAGATACATATATTAACCTAGATCAGCTTTGTGTATACAAGGCTAGTGTACTGAAAATCAACCAGTTCTGCATTTACAACAAAACGGCTAGTGTATTGGATGTTAAAATAGCCCAGGCATTTACAAGAAGACATCTGGCGTACAGGGATTAACATAGTTCAGCTTTATATTTACAAAAAGGAAAGCTAACATACAGGCAAACATAATCCAAGGAGGCGGGTGTACAGAAATTAACGTAGTCCATCTCTGCATGTACAAGAGGAAGACTAGCATGCATAGTGTTAACATAGTCCACTTTTGCATTTACAAGTGAAAGGCTTGTGTACAGGACAGGGGAGGTGGGAAATTTAGCATGCACCCTGGCCCTAGCCGCTGATCCTTGGTAAGCGCTGTTAATCATCCTGTCCTCAGAGGATCTCAACCCTATGTCACTGACAAGCATTTCAGACAAAGTTCTGCATATACTCAGCATTGAGTGAAATGCAGCATCCAAGCCTCCAAGAGCTACAGAAGACCAAACTCACAAATGTCACACACAGGAGAGGGAAAAGGGTATCCCAGAGCTACAAGTAAAAGCGGTGACCATTCCATTTTTAGGTCTAACAATAGCCAAGACCTTTAGATTTTTAAAAATATATTTACAATATACTTGTTTAAAGGGGCTTTCAGTCACCTTTAGTCCACTGATCTGTTGGTGTGCCATCCACATTTTGTTTCTGACGATTACAGCATAGAGCATTGGACAGGTGGTCAGCTCCCTTCAACCCTTTGATAACTTTGAGTAACTGCTTTTTTCTTTCACAAGGAGCACATCCACACACAAGCTACTTCCCTTCTGTGTCAATATTTTTGTTTTTAATTTATTACTTTGATGTTGCCTTTGTGTTTAGAGTCTGATGTGACATCAGGTTGCTTTATACCAGAAGTGAATGCACACCACATTCCACGCACTATCAGTTACTGTCACCTATCAATGCTGTTATAAATTCCTTTTGGAGCGCCATTTATATGACTGCTGGTATTTGACATCATAACAGATTGCATTTATTTGAAACTATTCTGCATTAAGTTCAATATTCTATATATGATTTCATAAGCAGACACTTCAATTTCAACAATTGTTCTGTGATAAACGTTGCCTGGGCAGAAAAACAGCAGCCTTTATAATGTTTAATTTGCAGCACTTGTCAAGAAAATGTATTTCCTTAATTCTTCCTTTCTTTCCTTCTTCCTTCTTCCTTCTCATTGTTTCTTTTGTTCTTGCTTTCTTGCGTAATTTTATTACTTCTTTCCTTTTATTTGCATTCTTCATTCCTTTTCCTTCTTTCCTTTTGTCTTTCTTTCCATTCCTTCTTTCTTACTTACTTTCCTTATTTTGCATTCTTACTTTCCCACTTTCCATTCCTCTTTCTTGCTTTTATTCCTTCTATCTTTCTCTCTAACCTTCTCTTTCTTTCCTTCATTGTTGCTTTCATGGCCTGTCATTCTTTCCTGCTTTCTTTTCTTCCTTCCTACTTTCTGTCTATCTTTCGTTCTTGTCTTCCTTTTTTTCTTACCTTCTTACCTTCCTTCTTCCCTGCATTCCTTATTTTATGTTCTTTTTTGCCTTCTTTCCTTCTTGCCTTCCGTCTTTCGTTCTCTTTCGTTACTACTTTTTTTTCGCTTTCTTTCCTGCATCTTTCCTTCTTATCTTCCTTTTTTATTTTTATCAAAGGCAGGAGGCTGGCAGCCACAGGGCATAATCATTGGTTTTTTAGGTCTGTTTTAGCCAAGACCTTTTGATTTTACTAACTTTATGTATAAGACATAGTTACTTATAGGGGATTTTTAGACACACTTCATCCATTTGTCTGTGTTTGTGTCACTGACATTTTTCTCCAACCCACTTGAGCATGCATCAAGAGAAAACGCATCACCCCACTTCAGCCACTGGCTGAGTTCACTCTGAGTTACAGAATGCTGCCCCTTCACAAGGAGCTCAACTGCTCACAGAGTAGTTCACTTCAGTGTCAGGGAGTATTAGGATCATGTGTGCTTTTTTTTAGACCAAAAACACGTTTGCCTTTAGTCACTGTTTTGTTTTAGATTGGCAAACGCCGAACAACTTCCCAAATAATAAAGCTTTGAAAAAGCCATGATAAAACAAAACAAGAATGGACAAATAGACCTATTGGCATTGCCAATGCCTCTTACACTTTGGGTTCGGCAGTGAGAAGAGTAATTGCAATCAGAAAATGGCATGTGGGGAATGGCCGTGAGAGCTCCCGTCACGCTCTGCGGCTGAGCCACAGACAGAGAGAGAACGCGTTAGGATGAGACGCGCTGTGGGGTTCTGAGCAGAATGCGGCACAGCCCCTGAGCAGATTCTGAGGCGGTTTCCAGGGACGCCGAGTGAGACGCTACTCTCTCGGCCTCCGAGGCTCCAGGCAATTTATTGGAATGCGGAAGTAGCCCCCGAGGCAGTTGCCGGGGACGCTGAGTGAGGCTCAGGCAGTTTGATGAGAGGAACGCATAAGCAGTCCTGAGCCGAAGTGGTTACCAGGGATGCTCCTTTTCCAGGACTGAGACGTGGATACACTTTGAAACGAGGCAGTCTCCAGGATACGGAGAACGCGCCAGCCAAAGCAGTTTTCAGCCTCAGGGCAGAATTGAGATGAGTAGAGGATTTTTCAGCGGTCCCCGTGGGGGCGAAGCCATAACTGAGTATTTGCGATTCTTTATGGAGGATTTCAAGATTATGTACCCCAGACGAGGAGGGGGCCGGCGGTAAGACATTTTAGTTGATTAAGATTCCTGCTGATCACCCGGCCTTCAGGCCTCACTCCACCCGGCACACAGAGGCTTTAAAGGGGAATTAAAGGGGAATTCAAGGAGAAAAGACTGGGGAAAAGACTGAGGTAAGGCAGGTGAAGGACTGTTATATAATTTTACGAGAGCCCCCCCCCCTTTTTTTTTTTGAGGTTTTCTTTTTTTAGTTTTTTTGTTGAGTTTCTTATGGAGTCTGTTTTGTGTCTCCCCAGTTGCTAGGGGGGTTGTTCTTGAAGGAGGAGCACGGAGGGAATGGGGACAAAAGCTCCCTTTTTTTTTTTTTCCTCGCCCCCCCAGGATCCTGCAAGCTCGATTAAGGCACGGATTCTGAGGTTGAGTTTTTTGGTAGGACCTGCCGGACTCCCCCTTGACACTCAGCTAATCAGCTAAACATCTCAGTCTATCTCAATCTAATCGCATTTGAGGGGGATAGGCCCCCCCCCTTTTTTTTTCTCTTCTCGCTACACAGCTAGTGTGTTGTTTTTTTGGGAAGATGCGGCGTTCTCCACACTATGCAGGCTGCTCTGCCGCCAGAGTTCCTAGAGCAACACGTACCACCAAACAGAAACGCCTCACGCCTTCAGATAATAATTTGCACAAGGCTCCTGCTTCCGTGCCCCCTCTACTTTCCGTTATGGATTCAGCCTCCAACCCTATTTCACCTCTTTCTCTCAATTTACCATCCTCAGGAGCTAACTTGTCAAGCTCACCTCTTAGCTTGGACTGCCCATCCGACGAATCAAGGGCTCCGCCGCCCGATTCAGATCCTAGCCCAGGGTCATTTAAAGGCTCTCCGTTGCTCACTCAGTCGATCCCCGACTGGAACTGTGAGACTCCTTGTGATCAAACGACAGACATTGGAACTTCTTCCAGGCCCCCTATCCCTTGTTCGGGGGAGGGAAAAATCATAAGGAAGATGCCCCTGCACCAATTGTCAGCTGCACTCTCCCCCCCCTCAGGTAGACAACTCAGCCTCTTTACTAGCGCACGAATTAATGAGCAGGTGTGGGGCAGGTATAGCAGCCGGAATTTCTGCCCACATCTCTACTTCTACTGTGTCTTCCGGATTGAATGGTCAAAGTGGAGTTCTTTCTCAGGGACCGAAAGATATGGCAAGCGCTAGCACTCCCCCGGAAAACTTACTTTTGCAGATACTAAGTGAGTTAAAAACGCTGAAAGTTTCCCAAGATGACGCAAATCAGATAATTGAATCACAATTGAACCTGATTTGTAGTAATATACAGCAACTTAACTCACGAAACACGGTTATCGAGCAACGAGTCTCCGATCTAGAGGATATTCGGGTAACTGTAGAACCATCTCTGGCAAAATGCCAAGCTGATCTGCTAGACCTACAGATTTGCCTAGACAACGCCGAAAATCGATCACGTAGATCTAATCTGCGATTCACAGGAGTCCCTGAAGGACGCGAAAACGGCAGGACAGTCACAGATTTAGTAACTGATCTTATTAAAAGTCATGTTTTAACAGGGCTAGTGGACAAGCATCCAGATCTCACAATTATGCGGGCCCATCGGGTCCATGCAGTCCAGCCGCCAAACTCTAAATATCCTTGCACTATTCTAGTGAACTTTGGTGACTTCCGTATCAAGGAACAGATTTTCCAGAAAGCAATTAAAACTAAAATTTTCCAGATCCCCGGGGACTGTGTATTCAAGATTTTCTCAGACATGTCGGTGCATCGGAGAAGAGAATTGAAAGAGATGATTCCAGCATTTCAAAAAGCAGGGGTGCAGGCTGGTCTTGTGCAACAATCCAAACTTAAAGTGTTTTTTCAGGGTCACTCGGATTTTATTCACACAGTTGATGCAGCTAAATCCTTGTTGCATGCAATTCAGAACTCTGAGCAGCTGGGACGAGTAAGGGTTGGTGGGGCAGGGATGGAAAAAAACTAATAAAAGACTACAAGGTGATATATTGGACTATGGGGACACTGAGAATGAGGATAATTATACTGTAGGAGAATAGGATCCTCCCCTTTTTTCTATTTTTTCCGCCCACATCGCATGGTCAGGCTATTCTGTTTTTTTCTCTCTAGTCTTTGGCCTAGGGTGCTATGACAAGGCACCACGCTAGGGAAGAATCGGGTCAGGGGGTGGGGGAGGGATGTGGCCCCGGGCTGGAGGGCTCCAGGTGTGGGCCACTGAAGGTGAGGGATGGGAGGGGAGAGGGGGGTGAGGTATGGACATCAGGATCTGTTTTTGTCACTTCAGAGGATTGTTATGTCTGGATAGTGTATTTAAATCCAGATTAGGGGGGACCATATGCAGACTAACTCAAGGTATAAATAAATGACAAACTCTTTTTTAACATTAAGAATACTATCCTGGAATGTTAATGGATTAAATAACCATAGGAAAATGTCCGCTATCGAAGAAAGGGTATCTGCTCTCAGTCCCTCAGTTATATTCCTTCAGGAGACCCATATTCCACGTAATAAAATTTCGGGCTTTCGCATGTTTAAAAAAAATGGCTGATTTTAAAGCGGTTGCTTCAGCAGTCTTTCTAGCCAAAGCCCTTAATGCACAACCATTGGATTTTCTTTCTGACCCCGAGGGGCGTTGGTGCTGGGTTCAGTGTTTAGTTGCTAAGGAGAGATTTATTTTTGTTCGTTTTTATGCTCCTCTGATAGACGATCCAGCCCGTTATATAGGCCTGTTTCACTCCCTCTTGCAATTGACAGGAAAAATTATTATTTGAGGGGACTTCAATTTTCTTCAGGACCCAGTTTTAGATACTACCGTAAAAGGCAAGAGACAGCTCAAACCTAAAGTAGCAAAGATCTTCAGAGATTATGTTAAGGTCTTGGCGCTATGCGATCCCTGGAGAACGAACACTCCCGATGCGAGGGAATGTACTTGCATTTCCTCTCGGTTTAAAAGCTCCTCTCGCATAGATTTTTTTCTGATTTCAGAAACATCGTGCTATCAATCTCAGACGGTCCAGCACTCTGGCCTCTCAGACCATGCCTCTTGCTGCTGGAAGTCTCTCTCCATTCTACAGCTTATATACCCCAGACTAGGAGGTGGATTTTTAATCTCCGCCTCTTGTCGGAGGAGGGGTGGATACAGACTTCACAGGCCGAAATAAGGGATTTTTTTCAACACAATTAGGGGTCCTCAACTCCAGCGATAGTCTGGGATGCATTTAAGGCCTTTTTTAGGGGCTGGGTAATTGCCAAAGAGGCAGCTGATAAACGGTTTCTGAGACAACAAATTGCGGTATTGGAAGATGCAGTTCAAAGATGTTTAGCTACTTATTTATATGCCCCCTCGGATACTAATAGGCAGGCCTTCGAAGCAGCCAAGAAAGCGCTGGCGGATTTTATTTTTAAGAAGGTCGATATAGAATATCGGACCTATAAACAGAAGATCTACGAAGAAAGTAATTTTACAGGAAAATTCTTGGCATGGCAAGCTCGAGATCATATTGCTGGCAATGTCATACACGCTCTAAGATGCCCGGTCACCAGGCTAGACGCACTGACCCCGGAGACCTCAATAAAATTATGCTGGAACATTATAGACAAATCTATAGTGATGCCCCAGCTATAGCTCCCAGGACTATTGAGAAGTTCCTGATGGACCTCGATATCCCTCGCCTTTCAGATGGAGACTGTGCGGCACTGTCTCAGCCATTTACAAAGCCAGAACTCCTAGATGTCGTTAAGAAGCTACCCACAGGGTAAACCTGTGGACCGGACGGCTTCCCGGCTGAGTTCTACAAGGCCTTTATAAATGCATTCGCGGAGGAGTTTTTGGTCTTATTAAACGGACTGCTATGGGGCAAACAGATCCCTAAAACCTGGCATTCAGGAAACGTGGTTAGCTTCCCTAAGAAAAATAAGGACAGGGAGGATCCAAATGCATACCGCCCAATTTCGTTGTTAAACTCTGACTATAAAATAATGACAAAATTATTGGCTAATAGGCTTAATGGGGGAATCAATAAATTGGTGCATCCTGATCAAAACGGTTTTGTGGCTGACCGACAACTGGCTACAAACATACACTATTTAGCTGAGGCTCTCGAATATTTAGCTACTAATAAAATCCCTGCCATTATTCTTCTGCTGGATGCAGAAAAAGCATTTGATTTGGTTGTCTGGGACACGCTTTTCTCAGTTTTGTCTAGCTATACGGTACCCTCTCAAGTTATCGCACTAATTCAAAAGGTTGTACTCAAACTCAGAGGCCAATATCATTATAAACTCAAAGTGTGTCGGACAACTTCAAATACAATGGGGGACTAGACAGGGATGCCCGTTATCCCCCATTTTATTTTCCCTTTTTATTGAACCTCTCGCCATTAAAATTAGGCAACATAGTCAGATTCAACCTCCGTTAAAATCAATGGGAAAGATCAAACTTTACGCAGACGATATCATTCTGTTTTTAGACACAGAACGTTCTTCTCCGGAAGAGGCCTTCAATCTATTTAATGAAATTCAGCAAATCGGTGACTATAAGATAACTATGAGCAAGACTGATATTATTCTTTGTGGTACCTCTCCTATTTGTCTTCTTCCTGAATTAAGAGAATGTGTAAATCCCAATCCAAAGAGATATTTAGGGGTTTATTTTTCAGCCAATATAAGGGATCTCTACGAGTTGAATTTCGCTCTTTTACTTCAGAAAACTCAGGCTCTGCTGACTCGTTGAAGGTCCCTCCCCCTCTCTATATTAGGCCTAATTGCGTTAATTAAAATGTCAATTTTACCACTTTTCAATTTCTTGTTTGCGGCTATTCCATGTGTTCTAACGCAACATTTTGTTTGAAAACTGGAATCCCTATTTCGTCCATTTATTTGGCAGAACCGAAAGGCTCGAGCCGCTTTAAGTATATTGTATGCCGATAAGGAGAAGGGGGGACTGGCCTTGCCAAATTTCAAAGATTATTATTATGCATTTTTTGCACATTATTATGCTAGTTTTAATTTGGATCATTCCGCGGGCTCCAAGTTTTTTATTGATTTTCGGGTATTAATATGTAGGGAGCATAATATTTGAAACCTAGCTCTCTTGACGAAATCGCCTAAAAAAATTTGTTATGAGATTCTTAAATGGTTTTTTAAGAGAAGATCAGACTTTTTTAGAAAATATTCAATCCCCTCTTTACATTTTGACACTCCACTTTCACAGATTTTTTTGCATTCTGGGGCTCAGCTTAATGAAGACTTGGTAAAAAGGTGGGAGTTCGATGGGAGATTGAAGATTTTCGTGCTGAGGACAACTGGGAAGCCCCATTAAATATCCTGATTACTGTTAAAAATTATTTTTGGTTGGTAAGATCTTATAATATTTTGTTACATTTTTTAAGGGATTTAGATGTTAATTCCATTGTTAATGCCCAACTATTGGTAACAGAATTAGTCGAACCTTCTCGGATAAGGAATGCAGGGTCTTGGAGAAGGCTGCTGGCAGAAAGGTCAAAGTAGATCTTGGGACAAGAGCTCAGACGAAATGGGCTCGTCAGGAGGGCCTAGAGGTCTCAGGTGACTACTGGGAGACTATTAATCGCCTGAATTTCTCTGTGCTTCGAAGGGCTAACTGGCACAGAATGATATTTTTTAGTAAATGGTTATTGTATTGAACCCCGCAGGCCCTATCTCGTTTGGGGACTGGCCATCCTAATATGTGTTTTTGTTGCAAGTAAGTAGGAGCGGCAGGTTGGATCCATATGATTGCGACATGACAATGTATACAGGGATATTGGAAGGGAGTTTTTGCAATATTAACAACTATGACGTTGGTATCCATATCTCCCAGCATTCGTTTAATGAGCTTGGGCTACGACCCCGAGGCAAGACTTTCTTCAAGATGGGAGAAGCTGGTATTTCTAGCCACTGCGTTTGCTAGGTCACTTTTGCTGAGAAATTGGCGTTCCGAACTGTCTCCTACTAGTCAAGAGTGGTACTGTAGGATGGTGCAAGTTAGACTTCAGGAGATGAGATATGCTAGCAGAATGGATAGTGTTAAAAAGTTCTCTCTGATCTGGGGGGATTATTTCCTAGATAAGTTTGGTTGATTTTATTTTGTTTCATTTTCTGAAAGTGGCAATGTATCTTGTTTTGTATTGATGTTTCTTTTTCCTGATAATAAAATAAAAAAAAAAAAAAGAAAATGGCGTGTGACAACTCTTTGCATTGCCTTAGTTTTTTTTCCAATTAGATTGGTAGTATTCTCAACGGAAGGGTAAACCCGGTATAAAAAGAATAATTGAAAAGCTAACTTTAAAGTCACCACATGGCGACTTAACCTGGGGCACTCACCACTACTTCGGTTGAGTGGGTAGTTTCAATTAAGGTCGAACTGTGTAGCTGCAAGGAGCTAAATAAATTGAAAATGGTTTTTGAACAGCTCAGTTATCTATTACACTGTATTGTTTATATGGTGGTGCACTTCTTCGACGCATACTCTGTTATTGGGTTAGCATCTGCACTTCGCTGCATGCAGGAAAAGAAAGGTAACAATAACGTCCACAGATACATAAGCACTTTTGTTATTTATACTGGCTTGACATTTGTTAACAAGACTTGTCGTCAAGGTGCATTTTTCTGACTGGGAGACATAAATGTCTTGTTATGCCTAACAAACTCTAATTCTGATTACTGGGAGTTAGAAAGCGTTAACAAAGCATTTAGATGCGTATTTACAAGTCTGGAACAATCTCTATTTACCTACGTATCTTTATCAACTTGGATAGACAGTACATTTTAGTAATATTTGAATGCAGAACAACAATGTCCAAAAGCAAGACATTTCATTAAAAGTAACCCGCCATAAATCAGATGTTATATTGTTGCTGAGAGCCCAATTTTCCTTTTGCATTTCTACTGAAAAACTTATTTCATATCAATCATCGTCTTCGTCATATGTCAAAGACATTCTTCTATATATGAGATACTCAGTCAATAGGTTTAAATGTCTTCATTTTTTACGATTCATAACATTGAGATACAATCATAAGCCACCTTCTCCATTAGGTGCTTATTGGGATACTTTAGACAACATGTGTTTCACCCCTTTAAATGGCTGCAAGGCAAGGGCTTTTTCAAAGCTAAAGAAATAGAACAAATTAACATTTTCTTTACAATATGTATTCTGTTCGTGCAATACACACCTCCTGTGCCTTATTGTGACTTCAAAATGTTATCCTTATATGTTTTTAGATTTTTGTGCAGGTATTATGGTGCCCCTATATTCCCTTTCACGAAACAGGTTGTTTATCTTAATGATGAACACAAAATGGTAAGCAAAAGAAAAAAGAAAGAATTTCGGGTAGTTCTAAATATACAAAGCTTTCTAGATATTTTTCATGAGTTACTATACTTTGAATATGGGGGTTATAAGATGATATTTACTTAATATTAAGTAGGTTTCAATACCCTATTGTTCCTTAGTGGCTCTTGTTCCAGATTCTTTTTAAGTCTGTCTAGGTTTCAGAATTTGTGGAAGAAGTTTTCGTAGTAGAACTTTATTAGAGGTTGTTTCCCCGAATTAACATGGCACAAGCGAGGGGGCAAGTCTAATACATACGAAGACCAAGATTTCAAAATATTTCCGATCGCTTATACCCAAAAGTTAAATGTGTTTTAAAATCCCTTTTTGTGTACTCCTGGGGTCAGTATAGCAAAATGCAACAGAAAAATTATTGGTCACGCACTTGAAAAACCTCAAACTCGGCTCGTGAGGTTATACACTTTTAAAACCCATTTTCGGCACTTGGGGGAGGGGGGGTGCAAGTAGGCAAGATGCAGTAAACCCAGATTGAGCCATGTAATGTGAGCCATGTAGACCAAGGTATCTATTTCTCATGTCCCAAAATCAGGCACGGAATAAATATCCGTTCATCTCCACATATAGGAAAAGGTCACGCAACCCCACCTTAATTCGTTCTAGGGTGTGGAGATAGGAAATAGAACCTTAACTCCATCTTGTGAAGAGACTCAATTTTGTGCCACTCGACCAAATGAGTGTGCAGAAAACAAACCTATAAAGTATGTGCTACAGCCAGAGTTTCAGTACATAGATTAGTTACAAGTAGTAGGCAGAGAAAGAACACAAACAGTTCCAAAAACAGAACAGGTTATCTAGAAGCAGCATAACACCCCCAGCCCACAGAATGTAGGGCGTCACTTACAAACAAGATAAAGGCTGAGAAAGAAATCAAATGATTAATGAATGTGCTTGCCGGATTGTAATGTATACATCAGCTATTGTATTCAATGCCTGTTGAAGTATATAAATATTGGACACAGATGATCTTCGAGACTCTCCCTTGCACGTGACTTTCCACGCAGCACTACATTGGGTCACCCGGATGTAAAATGAAGTCGATCCTGCGAACCCAAGATGGAAGGCTGTGGTAATTTTCTAAGGCTAGAAGGAAGAAAATTGTCCAGAGTTGATAAGGGTAGGAGTGACCCCTTCCTAGTCCGGATCACGTCCGCATATGTACTTTGCCCTGTTCGAGCAAAAGATAAAGTACAGTCAAAATACCCCCCTTGAATTCCTACCTGATTTCCAGACAAATCCGCAATCAGTATCTGCGGTCCTGTATTGTCTGTCTAATAACCGTGTTGGAGAGTTAGTCCTATATCTATGTTAGGTTAGTGCGTTCCACGTTTTTTTCTGAGGTCACGCCATTTTGGAAAGGCTTTGTTTATTTGTTTCATAATCAGCCCGTACTGGGGTTACAATCCATTGTTGCTCTCTTTGTTGGGTTGTATATCAAATTACCTTTTCTTCTATTGGACCAATACCCCATAGCGAAATTGGTCAGGAAAGACCCGTATTACAGATTACTTGATATTTGAAAGACTCAATTTCCCTCATCATCTAACAATATCTGAAATACCATTCAGTTATCTATTTTATACTTATTTAGTTATTATTGTGATCCATGTCATTTTATTTTTACCTTTTTAATACTTTGTTTTGTATTTTGTCTTTTCAGTGACCTTAGAGGTAACATTTTTATCCCTCTCATTAGGTAACCTCTTAGTCTAAATAGTTCCATACGGTTGTCTGCTCCTGTAACATAAATACAAGTCAAGTGGAGACATCAAGGGACCCTTTATCACTGTATTGCAATTCAGAATCCTGGCGCTCTCCCTTTTACGTAGCAAATTTTCCATATCTCCTCCTCTAGGATTTCTGATCAGTTTTTCAATCCCAAAGAAGGACAAAGCTTCCTAGTGTTGGCAAAATTTCACGAAATTTCTACCAACAGCTGTATTAAACCAAATTTTGGAATATTGTGGGAATGTTCTTGTACGCAATACTTCAGGGGTCTTAAATCAAATGTTGTTCGAGGTACTGGAAACAACAGGGAGACACCTGAAAAAAGTCATACACAGAGGGATAATTACAGGACTGAGGTTCCTGACCGCTTAAATCCACGAGCTAAGAACCAATATCATGATACAAACTACTTTCTGTGAACTATAGATATGAGGCTGAAACTATATGAGAATCAAAGGAAAGACTCAATCAGTACAGACCGAAGGAAGGAAATGAGGCCTCTAGGAAAAAGCTACCAATCACCATTACTGTGAGACGCATGTCATACGGCACAAGGGGTGTATTCTCAGTATGACACAGGAGTGTGTACTATAAGAGGAACTTTACATAGCATTCCAGCCTAAAAGTTAATGTAGTGTTTGTAATTAAGGCCTATTTTAATTTAGAACAATTTGCAGTGATATAATTTTAAGGTATCAATTGAAGTACTGAATTGGCTATTACTGTATTTGTGATTGTACTCAATACAAAAGACAATAATGCAGCAAGAAGTATTTGTGAATTACTACTGAAAAGCTTTTCTTGGAAAGTACTAGAGAAAGTGAGTGAGTGTCTCTCTCTCCCTCCCTCTCCCTCTCCCTCTGCCTCTCCCTCTGCCTCTCCCTCTGCCTCTCCCTCTGCCTCTCCCTCTGCCTCTCCCTCTGCCTCTCCCTCTGCCTCTCCCTCTGCCTCTCCCTCTGCCTCTCCCTCTCCCTCTGCCTCTGCCTCTGCCTCTGCCTCTGCCTCTGCCTCTGCCTCTGCCTCTGCCTCTGCCTCTGCCTCTGCCTCTGCCTCTGCCTCTGCCTCTGCCTCTGCCAGTCTTTCTCTGGGCTCTTGAGTGGTTGTAGACCCTCAGAGCTCAGAGACCCAGATACTAGCTTGTGGACCAGGGGTGGTAAGGCAGCACCAGCCTGGGCTGCTCTCATGAACAACCCATTTATCTTCTGATTCCTCTTTGCAGGCCACTGCTCCTACAGCAGCTGTTAACAGATTCAAGACGGCATCCCCTCATCAGCAGATTGAAGCATGTGGGAGCTCCAGGACAAGGGGGAAGCGGACAGTGGTGCAGCATAGTGGCAGCCAGGACAACAAAGAGGAAAGACTGTTGGGCGCTCTCCCTAAAAGTGTCAGTGGACCAGACCTTCCAAGAACATGCCCCTGTTTAAAAACTGTGCTGTAACATCGTTAATACAACTGGAACAGCAATTAGAAGAACCCAAAGATGCAACAAAAGCAATGAATATCTGTTTTCCGGGGTCTCATGAATTCCAAAGGACACGTCCTCGATGGAGGCAATGCAGAGCTTCCGGGGAGAATGAGCTGTTAACATCTGATACACTTCCTAATGACTATTTGTAAGGCTCTCAAATATCCAATAAAGAATGGGAGCAGCAAAACTGAGGGGAGAGTCAGTGCAACTGCCAAGATCAGCAATTCCACTGAAAGGGAGTTATGTGGCAAAGGGGAAATGTTCTACTGTAGAATGAAGGATCCTAATTCTTTTGCACCATAGCAGATCAGTTGCTAACAGTCAAAAAGAACTTGCTTAAAAGGGGCATGGCTCAACTAATCAACTAAGATGGCGTGAATACACTCTTCCCAGGGACTCTTCAGATGACGCAGAAAATATCCTGTAAAATCCAAATTCACCCCCGCATGACCCAAGAGTGAGAGATTTCCAGGAATCAGCAGAGGCACCCACTCTTACCTCCACCTTCCCATTTGAGCAGCAGGGGGCAGGGATGTGCAGTATTAACACAACTGTACATTGGGCCCAGTAAGCATGGCATCCTGCACCTCTCCAACCCTCCCGCAGGAATGATGACGAGGCAGCTGGAAACGAAGAACAGAGCGAGCCCTGGTGAAGGCAAGCAGCCAAACTGGGTGTAGGCGCGGAGGAGGGGGTGACGATGTGCCCTGATCCAGCTGTGGCATCGTAATTGAGAGATGTGCTGAGCAGAGATGAAACAGATGGGTGTCTAGGGACCTCACAGCAGTGGTGGACCCAAAGGAAAATTGTCATTGGAGCCTGCCCAAGTGTGAGAGGCGTGGCTGGGATGATATCAGCTACTCTAGTGTGAGAGGCTACAGAAGTGCCAAGCCTGCACTGTGAGCCCAACTGCAAGAGTGAAGTAGGCGTAATTAAGGGGGAGACCACTTATAGCCAAATAGGGCTGATCCAGCTGGTAAATAAGCAACTGTGCCCACAGTTGTGAAAGAGTGATGTGGAAGAATTTGGGTGGAGGCCTGGCTGCATTCCTCTGGACCACAGGGATAGACAAGAGGCTCGAACAGTTCCAGTAGAGACTTTCAGTCACCAAATCCCGCATGAGAACAAAAGTGAGAAACTGTGCACCCACACCTTGCGTGCCCTGATAACTGGTACCACCTCCAGGGATACCAAAGCTCCAGGAAAAAGACGTGAGGCAGTAGGCGCGACCGAAATTGAAAGCAAACAACATAACAGACTGCCAATATTGCAAAGTGTGGGGATTCTGGTGCCCTATAAATAATTCTGGCCTGCATACTGCATGCCACAAGGAGGCAAATCAACCCCACAGCAGGGAAAGAAGACAGTATCAGGATGGTTAAAGATAAAGGACCTGATTACTACTTTGGCAGAGGGGATTACTCCGTCCCAAATATGATGGATATCCTGCACGTCAAATTACAAGTCCATTATATCCTATGGAACTCGTAATACAGCGGGCAGGATATCCGTCACATTTGGGATGAAGAAATGCCCTCTGCCAAAGTTGTCATCAGGCCCAAAGTGTCAAACATGCCACTCAACCAGGTTAGCCTGTATGAATAAGCCATACAGGACAAAGAACCCCCCCTTGAAATGAAGAAGGTTACACTATACATGCTCCTAATGCTAATTAAGAGAATGTTATGTCCCATTGGGCGATAGGATGAGTGCCTTTAACTGTGTGCTGACTGGATAGAGAGATAGGTCACCACAGAACCCTACATACAAAGAATGGCTCATTCTCTATTACAAACAAAGGAATGCTTAGATACGATCGATATCTGGAGGGAACATAACCCTGATGGGAGGGAATATACCCATTTTGCATTGCCTCCATACAAATACACAAGGATAAATTTTGTACTGGTGTACAGGGAACACGTGCAGAATCTCGGTAGATTTGTCAGATCAATCGTCTGTACATTTTCAGTATAGCACAGGCACATACAGGGCTAGAATACCTTTGTAACTGATAGCAGCGCTGGCTCTGAAGGAATCAGTTTGAACCTACTCCTGGGACAGTATTGGAGGATCACCTGGATTTTATCAAAAATAGAGCCTTTACCTAGGGGTGAAGTGGCAAGCTTTGAAGGTGGTTGTCAGATAGGCAGCCATCTCAAAAATGTATTCCCATGTGAAGAAATTGGAGCAAACTCTCACTACCGAAGAAAAAGAGCTTATGTGACTACAATAACGAACTGGCTCAGAGGGACAGGGGAGCTGGAACTAGACAAGTGTTGTACTGAAATGCTTGAAAAAACTAGAAAAGGAGCTGTTTCAAACAGCTCCTTTTGCATGTGCTTTCTAGGGAGGGAGATTAGATAGGAAGGCTACTGGCCTGGCTCTTGAGAAGAGAACTACCACACATAACCATCACATCAGTGCTGGTACCTAGGGGGACTATACACCAAACACAAGTAAAACATCAACTAAATATTCTATAATTACTTTAAACAGCTACACACAAACGCTGATACCCAAGATACAGAGGAACCATAACCAATACTCATATCCCAGGGACTGAGGATCTAACGCAAGAACAAGAACTGGTAGAGGCACCAGTAACAGCAAATGAAATTAAGGCTGCAATCAAAGATTTAAATACCTCCAGGACACTGAGGATGGATGGTCTCACAGGTGAATAGTATTAAATATGCAGTAACAGAGTGGCAGAAAAACTTAATGGGGGTTTATTAGAAGGCACTACAGAAGAAAATCCTGCCACGCTCCATGATGGAAGCCCTAGTGGTGGTCTTCATGAAACCAGGGAATCCTGGATCAATCTGTTTTCTGTGCTGAGGGCTATAAACTTTGGACCCACATTTATAAAATGTTCCAGCTTTTGTATACAAAGGCGTTGGCTAGAGTTAAGACAAATGGGCTAATTTCTGTAGAATAGGACTGGCACAAGACACACGAAAGGGGTGTCCACTGTCCCTGCTATGTTGTACTGGTTGTGGGGGTCACTGGCATGCCACCTCAGATCTCAACTGGGCAATAGAGACAAACAGCTGAAAGAATCTAGGCTCCATGTATGCAGATGAGGTATTACTGTATTTAGCGAACCCACAACTTCTGGATATACTAAGGAGAGTCAGGGAACAGTCGCGCTATGGATTAACACACAAAAGTCACCCGTATACCCATTAAGAAGGCTAGCGATGCTACCACTGTCGAGACTCCCAATACTGAAAATAGCATGGGAAACACATAAATTCAGATACCTAGGAATAATGGTGGCACATAACGGGCAGACATGGTATGACTTGACCACAGCGAAATTAATCATGGGATTGCAGAGATCATTCACTATATTTATGGGTCTTGCTACTGTTGTCATTGGCAGGCCTAATAGCAATAGCAAAGATGGTGGTGCTTCCTAGATGCCTGTATTTGTTCCAATGCAGCATGCACAGAATCCCACTGGTGTTTATTTATAAACTAACATCGATATTGATTACATTGTTCTGGAGAACAAAGAGAAAGATAATAAAAATGGATATTTAAACATGCAAAGAAGGTGGCCTAATAGTCCCAGAATGAATGACAGAATGAAAACTTTTACAGTGCTTTTTCAAGAAAAATAAGCTGGAAAAAGGTACCTTAATTGATGAAAGACATGGCCCACATGTGGAAATTGTGCTGTAACCAAAGTGGAGACCACCTCCATACACACGAGACCTACCTCTGTGGCACCTCCATGAATTTGCACACCTAGCTGAGGAGATTTATATGTCCAGATGGAAGGCAGGAAGTTATATGATAGTAGGAGATCTGTATGAATTAGGTGTGCTGGACTCTCTGGAAATAGAAAGGGAAACATCTGGGGTAAATGAAGGACATTTCCTTCAATTTCATGCTCTGTGTAAGACAACGCGAACACTCTGGGGAGGCACACATCTTGCCATGGGAATCCAAAGTACTAAGTGTGTTGGTGGGTGCAGAACCAGGACGTAGGTGTATTAGACAGCTCTACAAAGGCCCAGTAGAGGACATAACTAAAACAGAGCTGTAAATTAGGAGGAAATGGGAGGTAGACTGTGGGACACAATACATACCTAAACAATGGCAAAAACACACTAAAATTATGAAGGAGGTATCCATTAATGGCAGTTTCTGCCTCCTGAATTTTAATTTAATACACAGAACATATGTAATACCACAGACTAGACCCAAGCAAAGTAATGAGTTGTCCTAAATGTGATATGCAAAATGTTATGTATTACCATCTAGTATGGGACTATGCATATGTACACAAATTCTGGACATGGGGTAGAAAGATACTCCAATCATCTACAATTTACAATCCTGTCGATCCCACAGACCAGCCTGGCATTGATGATATCAATTCAAAATGCTAACTCAATAACACTAACTCAAAATCACATTTCAACAATTTGCTTTATTACTTGCTAAAAGACTTATTGCAATCTGTTGGTTAACACACTGTAAATCGACAGTGGAGACCTGAATAAAAGATGTTTCAGAATGGTCCTTTGATGAGGAAATCTGAATCTAACTGTTTAGGCAAAGATGAAAAATTACTGGGTGAGCTGGATGGATTGGGTGGGCCTAGAGGATTCAAAACTCTGATTGGACTAGGATCCCTAGTGGCTAAAAGAGACATATCCTGCACCTGGAATCAATCCTCCCATCCGAAATTAACCCCTCGGGTGCCTTGGATGCAACAGTTACATCCTGAGCAGCACCGCTCGGATAACCAGGTCATAACCGTTACGTCCAAGTAGGGGCCCTCAGGGGAAGCGCTATCGCTCCCCCTAGGGGCCTCGCACCACCCTCCCTTGGGCTTCCCCTTTCACCCCCACCCCTCCTGCCCCCAGTGGCATCTGATGTCAGTGCCCGATCGCACGCTGAACTCATCAGAAGCCTGCCCCCTCTGCGCTGATCGGAAGAGAAATGCAAAAGCATTTCTCCTCCGATCATGTGGAGGGGCCGAGAGAGGCATCAAAGGAAAGGAAAGAGCTTTCCTTTCCTTTGATGTCTTTCTCAGCATTTCTGCTCCCCGATCGCGATGCAATTGGGCAGCAGAAATGTCCACTAGACACCAGGGTGTTTTAAAAAATATATATATTTTGGAATGAGGGGAGCGGCCTCTTGGGCAAGGGCCGCTCCAGAGTGGGGCAAAGTATTTTTAGGCCAATTCGGCCCCCCTGGGAGAAGATCAGCCTATTATAATTAGGCCGATTTGCCCCAGGGGGGCAGAAACCGCTAGATCCCAGGGATAATTTTTTTTTTGTTTATGTTATTTTTTTTATATGTGGGGAGCGATCCCTTAGGCAAAGGTCGCTCCGCGGGAAGAAAAATTACATTTAGGCCTTTCGGCCCCCTTTGGGGGCAGATCGGCCTATCTCCATTAAGCCAATCTGCCCCCAAGGGGGGCAGAAACCCCTAGACACCAGGGATATATTTGTTTTGTGTTTACTTTATTTTTGTTATATGTGGGGAGCGACCTCTTAGGCAAGGTTCGCTACCCTGGGGGGCAAATTTTATTTAGACCATTTCTGCCCCCTTTGGGGGCAAATCGGCCTATTTTCATTAGGCCAATCTGCCCGCAAGGGGGGCAAAAACCACCAGACATCAGGGATTTAAAAAAATATATTATTGAAAGAGGGGAGCGGCCCCTTGGGCAAGAGCCGCTCCCCAGGGGGACAAAATATTTTTAGGCCTTTTCTGCCCCCCCGAGGGCAGATTGCCCTATTTTTATTAGGCCAATCTGCCCAAAGGGGGGCAGAAACCACTTAGGCACCAGGGATTGGGGGGTGTGTGTGTTTTGTTTGGGGGGAGGGCAGCCCCTTGGGCAAGGGTCGCTCCCCATGAGGGCACACGACCTACTTTTGGAAGGCCCATCTGCCCCCAAGAGGGTGGGCGTATGGCCATACCCCCACCCCAAATAAATGGGGCCAAAGTTGTTCTGCCCACCAGTGGGCAGATGGGGCAATTACCCCTGATATAGATGCCCGGGAATTAAAAAAAAAAAAAAGTGTGGTGGTGTCTACCAACCAGTATGGGCATGGTTATGCCCCCACCCCAACTGAAGGGAGTAACAGTCTTTCAGCTCTCCCCCCTCACACTCAAATATCTTATCCCACGGCAAGCAAGTCAATATTTGATTATTTTGGGTTTTGGTCTTACATTTGGGCCATGAGAGCTTAGCTAACTCTCAAAATCGCCCTACAAGACCTAGACACATGAAAACTAAACATCTGGGTGAGTCCAGGGTGGTGTGCTTCACATGCACCTGCGCCATTTTCTTACCCACAATGCCCTGCAAACCTCCAACTTTGCTGGAAACCCCATTTTTCCACATTTTTGTGATGGAACCTTCCGGAATCTGCAGGAATCCACAAAATTCCTACCACCCAGCATAGTCTCATCTATACCAATAAAAATTTTGCCCCACTCGTCAGCCTAAAAACGTTTTTTTTTTCTTCAAACTGCCCTTTTGGACCTGCTTTGGTTCCCCCTCAATTTCGACATGTTTTGGCTCTTCCCTGTCACAGGCACTTGGCCTACCTACACAAGTGAGGTATCATTTTTACCGAGAGACTGAGGGGAACATTGGGTTGTAGAAAATTTGTCTTGGTGCCGTGATCCCACACAGAAATGTGTGGAAAATGTGATTTTTTAGCTAAATTTGAGGTTTGTTGAGGATTCTGGGTAAGAAAACAATGGGGGATTCACGCAAGTTACACCTCCCTGGATTCCCTCGGGTGTCTAGTTTTCAGAAATGTTTGGGTTTGCTAGGCTTCCCTATATGGCTGCTAAGCCCAGGACCGAAAAATGTGATGTGTCCATGTTGTGATTCCTGTCGCAGGCATTTAGCCTACCCACGCAAGTGAGGTACTATTTTTATTGGAAGACGTGGGGGAACACAGAATAGCAAAACAAGTGTTAGTGCCCCTTGTGTTTCTCTACATTTTTTCCTTCCAAATGTAAGACAGTGTGTAAAAAAGACGTCTATTTGGGTAATGCCCTGTAATTCACATGCTAGTATGGGAACCCCAGAATTCAGAGATGTGCAAATAACCACTGCTTCTCAACACCTTATCTTGTGCCCATTTTGGAAATACAAAGGTTTTCTTGATACCTATTTTTCACCAAATGAATCACTGTATACTCGGTATAGAACGAAAACCTATTGCAAGGTGCAGCTCACTTATTGGCTCTGGGTACCTAGGGTTCTTGATGAACCTACAAGCCCTATATATCCCCACACGCAGACGAGTCTAGCAGACGTAACAATATATTGCTTTCAAAAATCTGATATCGCAGGAAAAAGTTGCTGAGTAAAATGTGGAGAAAAATGGCTGTTTTTTTCACCTCAATTTCAATATTTGTTTTATTTCAGCTGTTATTTTCTGTAGGAAAACCTTGTAGGATCTACACAAAGTTCCCTGTGCTGAATTCAGAATTGTATCTACTTTTCAGAAATGTTTAGCATTCTGGGATACAGCATTGGTTTCACACCCATTTCTGTCACTAACTGAAAGGAGGCTGAAAGCACAAAAAAGGTAAAAATGGGGTGTGTCCCAGTAAAATGCTGAAACTGTGTCGAAAAATTTGGTTTTCTGATTCAAGTATGCACGTTCCTGAAAGCTGGGAAGATGGTGATTTTAGCACCGCAAACCCTTTGTTGATGCATTTTTCAGGGGGAAAAAAACAAGCCTTCTTCTGCAGCCCTTTTTTTGAAAAAAACAAAACAAATTTTCACTGTCTTTTGGCTAATTTCTTGGTCTCCTTCAGGGGAACCCACAAACTCTAGGTACCTCTAGAACCCCTAGCATGTAGGACAAAAAGGACGCAAATTTGGTGTGGGTAGCTTATGTGAACAAAAAGTTATGAGGGCCTAAGCACGAACTGCCCCAAATAGCCCAAAAAAGGCCTGGCAGCTGAGGGGGGAAAAGGCCTGGCAGCGAAGGGGTTAAAGCAAAGGCATGCAGGTATCAACTGGTGCGCAAAACAAGAGGAACCAAGGGCCAGATGTAGGAACCGTTTTGCATGGCGCAAACTGTGAAATTAGCAGTTTGCGCCATGCAAAACAGGCATCGCAATGCACATTCCCATTTTGCGAGCCGGTACCGACTCTCAAAATGGGAATGCGACTCGCAAATAGGAAGGGGTGTTCCCCTTCCTATTTGCGATTTGATCCGCGATGCAGATTTGCTTTGTGACAGCGAACGCGGTCGCAAAGCAATTCGCAGTTAGCACCCATGTGAAGTGGGTTCTAACTCATTCGCAAAAGGGAAGGGGTCCCAATGGGACCCCTTCGTGAATGTCGCCAAAAATATTTTTTCAGAGCAGGCAGTGGTCCAATGGACCACTGTCTACTCTGAAAAAATGAAACCAAATGGTTTCATTTTCCAGAGTGTATTGCAAATCGTTTTCCTTTAAGGAAAACGGGCTGCAATACAAACAAAAAAAAACTGCTTTATTAAAAAAGCAGTCACAGACATGGTGGTCTGCTGCCTCCAGCAGGCCACCATCCCTGTGAGTGCAGGGAATCGCAAGTTGCGACCCACCTCATTAATATTAATGAGGTGGGTCTTTGCGACCCCCTTGCGATTCGCAGATGGTGTCAGGGACACCACTCTGCATATGGTTTTGCGACTCGCAAATTGCCCGATTCTGTGTTCTATAACTGGAAAGAATACTCAATAAATTATATCTGAAAAAAATAACTTGCTTCCTCTCAGGATGGGGGCATCACTGAGGAATCCAGCGAGACTGAAAGGCTTCCATGAGGGCAAGAAACATGTTGTTTCAGGTGCAGGATCGAGATTAACATCTACCACTGAGATGTGATTCATGTTTGCGACTGAGACGCACTACAATGGAATGTGATGTGTTGTATTTTTCAGTTCATGTGGTGCTGATTTCAATAGTACGATGAGGCAGTGGGGAATGGTCCAATGCGGGATGATATACTTTAAGATTGCCATAAGATGTTCCTGTGGGCTTTTGATTTCCCTGTTCAAACTTATACTTTCTCGTCTTTATAGTTGAGAGGGCCATAGTTAACTTTTTGAAGGGAGCTCCCAGAGATGAACATATTGGGCCTCATTACGAGCCTGAGGGCAGTAGACCGGCAGAGTGGCGGATGGGGGTTGGACCGCCAACTGCCAAATTACAACCCTTGCGGTGGGCCACCAGGAAACCGCCAGCTCCACCAGGATCGGAGATGCCAGCGGTCTGGAGGTGGCGGCAGTTCTAATCCGCCAGGGCAGCGCTGCAAGCAGTGCTGCCCTGGGGATTACGACCCCCCTTCTCCACCAGCCGTTTCATGGCGGTAAGAACAGATGCAGGAAGCCCCCTCCAACCCGACCAGCAGACAGTGTATATTGCGAGGCTGCTGGTGCAACCTGCACTCTACAGCATTGCCACCGGCTCGATTACTCAAGGTTTACGCCCGCTGACCTAGCGGGAAACTTTTAGTGGGGCCGGTGGGGAGATAGCCTGTATGGCAGCAACCTGGCTGTTGGAAGATCGGTGGACGGTGTAAACCTTCTGCTGAACTCATATAATCAGCCCCATTGTATTGTGCAATACAAAATGGTTCAGCTTATGAAGTTGTTTGCTTAATACCGGGGCTATTTTTGCCACAGCTGCAAATCACTGCTTAGATCATATTCAATACGATTTATTTGTTTGTGTTTTTCTGAAATACATTATCAAAACCTAATTTCTAGTGTGGAGTGCACCCAAGGCGAGTAGATAATATGCAACCTGCTGCAACAAAGTACTTACACTGACTGACAGCAAAGCCATCTGCAGGTGATGCAGTACGATCTCCGGAGACTTGGCTTTGATCAACCAATCGTCCAGGGAAGGGAATACTGCTATTCCCTTCCTCCTGAGATTTGCTGCAACCACCGCCATCACCTTTGTGAAGACTCGAGGCGCGGAAGTAAGACCAAAAGGAAGGACCGCAAACTGGTAGTGTTGCAACCCCACCACAAACCGGAGATCCTTCCTGTGTGACTTGAGAATGGGAATATGGAAATAAGCATCCTGCAAGTCGACAGACACCATCAAATCCTCCCTTCTCAACGCCAAAAGCACCTGTGCTAGAGTCAGCATTTTGAATTTCTCCTGTTTGAGGAACCAATTCAGAATCCTCAGGTCCAGGATAGGTCTCAAATGTCCATCCTTTTTGGGGGATCAGAAAATACCTTGAATAACATCCCTGACCCCTTTCCTGCTCGGGAACCAACTCCACTGCACCTTTTGACAATAGGGATAGAACCTCCTGTACTAACAACAGAAGATGGTCTTCTGAACAAAAGGAAAGACGGGGAGGGAAGGGAGGAGGAATCTCCCGAAAGGGAAGGGCATAGCCTTTCCTCACAACACTGATGACCCAGGAGTCTGATGTGATTGACTCCCACATAGGAAGAAAAAGAGACAACTTTCCCCCTACAGGAGATACATGGGATACAATGGTTAGAGGACTAGGGTTGCTTCCCCTGTTGCACCTCACCTGAGGAAGAGGAAGAGGCAGGGTGCTGCTGTTGGGTGGCCCCACTAGTGCGGACTCTACCCCGCCCCCTAATAGATCTGTAAGGGAGACTTGAGGGCTGCTGGCCTGTCTGCTGCGATCTTCCACGAAAGGACGCCCCTCGTCCAAACACCCTAAAACGTCTAAACGACCTAAAAGGGATTGAAGGAGCTTGCAGGCCCAAGGATTTCGCTGTTGCCCTACACTCTTTGAAGCATTCCAACGCAGAGTCAGCCTTAGTGCCAAATAACTTATCGCCATCAAAGGGCAAGTCTAACAGCGTGGCTTGGACATCTGTAGAGAACCCAGACGTACGTAACCAAGCATGATGTCTGGTAGCGATGGATGTTCCCATGGCTCTGGCAACTGAGTCCGTGGTGTCCAGTCCTGATTGTATGACTTGCGTCGCTGCAACCTGGGCTTCAGTAAGGAGTCCTTGCAAGTCCTGGGGCATATCAGGCAACTCAGCTTTGCTGACTTAAGCGCTATGCTGCAGGACGAGAAAAACCTTCTTTGCAGACTTCTCCATCCTTTTGGACTCCCTGTCGGATGGCACACCAGGGAAGGAGCAGCCTGTGATGAACAAGACGCCTGTACCACCAGACTCTCCGGAGACGGGTGTTTCTAAAGGAACCCAGGGTACCTTTGGAGCTGATCTATATCTTCTGGCCACCGACCTGTTCACCGCTGATAAAGAAACAGGCTTTCTCCATACCTCGACAATGGGATCAGTGAGAGCCTCATTAAAAGGCAGCAAAGGCTCCGCAACAGCAGTGGCAGGATGTAGCACCTCCGTCAGGATATTTGTCTTGACCTGGGCAACAGGAAGCAGGAGATCTAAGAAATCAGCAGACTTTCTTATCACAGAATGAAACAAGGCTGCTTCCTCTGTAAACTCCCCTGGTGAGGCTAAATCCCATCACGTGGAAGCATCCAGCCCACTGACAATCACCCAGGGGCTCCAAAATCTCCGCTTCCTCAAGGAGCTGTCTCCGGTACTCTCCTTCCTCCAACAATCTCAGGGCCTTCCTTCGGGAGCACAACTTTGCCTCCAGCCCCGGCGTCGACAAAGAGTTGACTGACGTCGAAGAACGGTGTCGAGTAGGTGTCACCACCCGATCTCCAGACCCACCCGACGCCGGAGATGGATCCATTGGCGCCGTGGACAGCCAATCTCTACCAACCGACGGCATCCGGCTTTGGGACGACTCCATCTGGATAGACACCGGCGTCGAAGCCCTTTCCACTGACGGCGGCATAGCCGGCACCGGTGCCGGACTAGCACCCCCTGCCAGACAGAATGGCATGAACGGCATCGGTCTAAAGGGAGCCGGAGGGCCTAAATTAAATGCCAAGGGACCAGTGGGGCCAGCCGGCGCACCACCTCCCGGCGCCATGTTCGAAAACATGGCAAACATGGCATTAAGGAATGCCGCTGGATCCGAACCCAGAGTAGAGAAAACAGGATACTCCTGTGGAGCCGGATCCTGGATATCCGACTGTGCAGGAGAGAAGCGAGGACTCCGAGGTTCCACCACCTCAAATACAGACGGCGCCGGAGAAGTCTGCGGAGTCGAAGGCTGGGAAGTCACCGTCGGGCTGACCTCCCATGACTTATGGCGCCGAGCAGATGGATACCTCGACCTCGACCGGCTTCCTCTGGAACAACACCGGGAATCGTGATGGCGCAGCTTTCTATGACTCTTCGCTGACTTCCCCGATGAAGATTTATGGTGACTCCTCTTCTCCTTTTTAGCCTTCACTAA
The DNA here is from genome assembly GCF_031143425.1 of Pleurodeles waltl. NCBI lineage: Eukaryota > Metazoa > Chordata > Amphibia > Caudata > Salamandridae > Pleurodeles > Pleurodeles waltl. The sequence goes on along the minus strand of NC_090442.1, from coordinate 1,006,237,804 downwards.
AAACAACTAGGCTTCACGCTCCTTAAGAGCCTCAGGATTCATTTTCTGGCACGAACCACACTCCTGAACGTCATGGTCCGAGCTCAGACACCAGAGGCAGTCATTATGCGGGTCAGTAACTGACATATGACCTCCGCATTCTCTGCAAGGCTTGAATCCTGACTTCCTCGGAGCAGACATTTCCGAAAACACAACAAACAAAGTATCCCTTTCAACAAAAATCGACACAAGAGCTGGAGAAATAACCATTATCGAAGGCACGGGAAAAAGGGAACTGACGTCAGCACGCCGGCGGGGACCTTTTATTGCCATGATGACGTCAGACGGAGCCACGTGGAGTCGGGCTATTATGACATCCTCACCGACGTGCAGAGCTGGAAAGAAGTTTCCGTCGAATGATGCGCATTGGGGGAGAATTCATTAGGTGAGGAATCCACAGGTAGTTGTATCCATCAGAATGCCTTTGCTCCAAAATCTAAAACCTGGGCCCAAGTGTTCCTTGAGATGGTCAGGAACAAGCACACTTTCATTATACATAATAACAGCTAGCCACAAAAGGACTAAGGATTAGACACCCTGAAGCGCTTATGGGCAGATACGTGTGAACAATTCAGATGTAAAACTGTTAGCCAACATACAATTTGTCACGCTGGACAGAAGTCGTTGAAAGTTGTCTGAAGCTTAACAGACAGTGATGATTAATGGTTGTCACTTCACAGACAACCTGAGAAAGGTACTGCATATCCTGATGCTCAATATGTCTAACGCCAAAGAGAGAGATAAGGATCCCCCTACTTCGCAACACCTGCAATAAAGAACCATAATTAGGTAGGACTCAGCTGCCCTCTATTTGCCTCAGAAATTTACCAGACGCACAGACGAGGGGTTTAAAGCTATAGGCTCTCAGGATATTGACATATTTGGTAAAGAAATACAAGAATAAAATTGCACCTTAAACCCCTCCTAGAGGTACAATTAATAGACAAAGATAGACTACGCAAAACTATCAAGGGGAGCCCCTCTATAACTAAACACTTAATGCACGTTCCTTTTGCACGTGGTCAAAGGACTTGATGATGTGACTTTTTAAAGAAAGGAGAACTAAGCATTACAGAATTCTCCACTGATTCTACAGATGTCAAAATACCAAAAGTAAATCCTAGCTGAACCAAAAGAAGGTGAAGAACAGCGGCATAGCTTCACTGGGGGGTTTGGGGTGTTACCCCCCCACCCCCCAGTAAATGTATTTTCTGGGTACAAGTGCATTCAGACAGGTATTCTCCACTTTAAAAGTATTCAAAAATGTTGGTTATTTTACAAAAGATTGTGTTTTCCCCTACCAATCCGTATTCCTCTCTCTTTTCATCGTCCCATAAGCCCCTCTCATGTGTCCTGCTTGTCGTATAATGCATTTTGACATTATATGCCACCATGATTGTTGGGAAATAAGAAGCTCAACCCAGCCCACAAATCTCACTGACCAAGCTAAACTCCTGTTGAAGAAAGGTGAAATGGCCTTGAGCCGAGTGTAAATGAATAGTTAAGTCAACAGAAAGAATTTTGTTGGACAACAATAAGAAAACAAGCATCGGCAAAGCCAATAGATTTTGTCTTTGTTCTTACTTTTGCATTCAATATTACTAACTGGATTATATATATTAGAAAAAGGTTATAATAATGTTTGTTTTAAATTTGATAAACTGTTAATAGTTGTTTAAGCTGTGCTGTATGTTGAATTAAAATCCTAGGGTTCCAAACTCTTAATTTGTACCTTATTTAATATGGCACTGTATTAGAGGATAGTAATGTGTAATTAGTAAAGTGCCACTGCACCTGTTGCACCGTTCAAATCATCCCCTTTTTAACTGCATGGTAACCACACTTCTGACTGCCTTTTTAGTAGTAAAAAGTAGCAATAATCTATGTTTAAAGGGGTTCTGCCCCCTTTTGGCACCGGCGCCACTGCACCTGCTGCACCATTAAAACTATGACCCTAGTGCCTGCAAGATAACTGCACTTGTGACTGCCTGTTTAAAAGTAACATTTAGCAATAATTTGTGTTTAGTGATGTTCCTAGAGCTTTTGGGCACGGTGTCACTGCACCTGCTCCACCATTCAAATCATGACCCTAGTACCTGCCAGGTAACTGCACTTGTGGCTGCCTGTTTAGTAGTAAAATATTGCAATATTTGGTGCTTATAGAGGTTATGACAGACTGGTCCTCGACCTACCTCAACACTGCCACATCTCGCAACACCTGCGTACACTGCACAGGCTTCCCAGAGAGAAAAACAATCACCTTCAAGATCCTCACCCATGCACACAAAGCCATCCACAACACTGGACCAGCCTACCTGAACCAGCAACTCAACCTCCACGTACCCCACAGGGCACTACGCTCAGCCCAGCTCTCTCTCGGAGAAGTACCCCGCGCATCAGGAAAACCCGAACAGGAGGACACTCCTTTTCCTACCTCGCAGCCACTGCCTGGGACCCCCTTCCTCTCCACATCAGACACACCACCTCCCTCCCTAGCTTCACAAAGGAACGGAAGAAATGGCTTTTTTAAGACCCACCTCACCGGTGAATGCTACTCTCCCCCCCCCAGCACCTTAAGACCCTAACGGGTGAGCAGTTGTGCTTTACAAGCACTGATTGATTGATTCAAATCTTGACCGTAATGTCTCCAAGGTAACTGCACTTGTGCCTGCTTGTTCAGAAGTAAAATTTAGTAATAATTTGTGTTTATAGGGGTTCCTACAGATTTTGGCCCCGATGTCACTGCACCTACTACACCACTAAAATCATGACCCCAGTGCCTGGAAGGCAACTGCACTTGTGACTGCCTGTTTAGTAGTAAAATACAGCAATATTTGGTGTTTAGAGGAGTTCTGACAGCTATTTGGCCCGGTGCCACTGCACCTCCTGCTCCATTCAAATCATGACCCTAGTGCCTGCAAGATAACTGCACTTGCGATTGCCTGATTAGTAGTAAAATATTGCAATATTTGGTGCTTGGGGGAATTCCTAGAGCTTTTGGCCCTGCATCACTGTACGTGCTGTACCACTAAAATCATGACCCTATTGCTTGCAAAGTACCTGCAGTTGTGACTGCCTGTTTAGTAGTAAAATTTAGCAATAACCTGTGCTTAGAGGCAACACCGGCTCCTCCGGTATGGCGGAGGAGCATCACTCCCCGCCAGCAGCTGCAACTTGAAAAATAAAAACGATAATAAACAGTGTTTATTATCATTTTTATTTTCCAAGGGGGTGGGGCAATGGAGGATGACAGGCAGGGAAGGGGAGTGTTGTGCACTCCCCTCAGTGCACATGTATGTCTGGCCGGCTGTCTCAGGACAGCCAAACACGCATGCACAGTGAGCTTACCCTAACCTGGCACTGTTGGGGGTAGGAGAGAGCAGGCACAGGCTCCCAGTCCGCCTGGGAGCGCCAAGTCAGGGTGCTCAGGCCAATCCTAACGCTGCTCTCATGCTGCCAGAAGCCTTAGGCTTGGCCCGCAGGGCTGGCTGGGAGCCTGTACCTGCAATGAGTGGAGACAGAGGAGCGGCGCGAAGGCAAGTCAAGTAAGTTTTTTAAAAGTTTATTTGTGATTTGTCTTTGTATTGTGCCCCCCCGTGTGGCCGTTTTGCCCTGACAGGAACAGCCCCTGCTTAGAGGGGTTCTGACACCTTGTGGCTCCCATGCCACTGCACCTGCTGCACCATTAAAACCATGATCATAGTGCCTGCAAGATATCTGCACTTGTGACTGCCTGATTAGTAGTAAAATATAGCAATATTTGGTGTTTTGAGGTCTGCCAACTTTTGGGCCTGGTACCACTACCTGCTGCACCATTCAAATCATGGCCCTAGTGCTTGCAAGATAACTGCACTTGGGGCTTCCTACGTAGTAGTAAAATATTGCAATATTTTGGTGCTTGGAGGAGTTCTGACAACTTTTGGCTCTAGTACCAATGTACCTGCTGCACCATTCAAATCATGACCCTATTGCCTGCAAGGTAACTGCTCTTGTTACTGCCAGTTTAGTAGTAAAATATAGCAATATTTGGTGTTTAGAGGGCTTCCTACAGCTTTTGGTCCCAGTGCTACTGCACCTGCTGCACCACCAAAATGGTGGCCTTAGTGCCTGCAAGTTAACTACAATTGTAACTGCCTGTTTAGTAGTAAAGGTTAGCAATAATCTGTGTTTAGAGGGGTTCTGACACCTTGTGGCACCCGTGCCACTGCACCTTCTGCACCATTAAAATCATTTCTTTAATTCTGCAAGATAACTGCACTTGTGACTGTCTGTTTAGTAGTAAAATATAGGAACATTTGGAGTTTAGAGGTGTTCTGAAAATTTTGGGCCTGGTGCACTTGTAACTGCCTGTTAATAAGTCACTGAGATAATAATTCGAAATAAAACATCGCTCAATTATAAAAATGACTTTTCTTTCAAAATGAGTGAGTGATAATTGAATGGTATTCATCAGAAATGTAATTAAGTAATGAAAAACAGAACATAATGAGTTCACTCGCTGCTTGCTTAATATATGCACTTGATACCAACATGTTTACACACATTTCAACACAAATTGACTCGCGTTCAGTTGACCTTTTCACGTACAAGCACTAACAAGTAACCAGTCGCCAACAACTGGAAGGTGTACTTCGGCCAAGCTCCATGTGACGGCAAAAGCAGAACAGAAGAACAGCAAGAGAACTGCTGGCCAATAAAAAGCAAGTCATTTCAAGCGACGTTGGAGTGACGTTTGAATGAACAAACGGGAAGTTCAGGTAAGTAAGGGCGAAGTAGAGGCGGGTTCTAAGTCCCTTTAAAGATTTTTTTTAGTCTCATAAGACTTCGCAAGCACACTGCGAGCGCTGTGCAGGCAAAAACTAAAGTGGTTGGAAGTAGACGCTACCTACATAGTATCAAACTGCAGGAAAGCATAACTAATTAATTATGGTCTTACTAAAAGAGCGGGAAACCAGGATAGAATGCAGGCTGACTAAAGACAGTTGTAACTCACGAACATGGTTTTCAAAAGTAATCTTCCACAGCAGTACGTGACCAAGCATTTTACGTTTCATTGTGGTGTACACATCTTTAGTAGAGGAGAAGCAATGAACACCAATAATTAATTAACTCTTTGGAATCAGGATTTGCATTTTGTTGCAGTGTTGCAGGGGCATATTTTCAGTGTTGTGCAGCTTTGTAGTTTTGCTAAAAACACTATTTATGTTATTCTCAATACATTGTGGTAGTAGCCCATTTATAATGTTGCAGTTGATACTTTGTATACATAAAAATCGCAAAGAACATAGACCAGCTCATATAACGGCTCCTACATTGCCCCATCCAACATTATTATGTTTATCTATTCTATAAAAATAATGGTCTTAATAATTAATACAAATGAGTTATTGTATGAATCTTAAAGCTGGCATAATTCCTTTGAAGTATTACGTATTCTTTTTTTTTATTATTTTGTCACTGCCTCACTGCTACCGGCCTCCCACCAAGGCATTACATGTGGTTCAAACATTTGTCTACCTCCTTAGATAGGTTTCTATGATAAAATAGGCTTAAAAGACCACAGTAGTGACAATAGAGTACTAAAGTTATAATGTTTAAAAGCGAGGAAAGAACAGGACACCAAATAGTCCATGCATGTAGCTAACACCAAATACAATACTAACTAGAAGGAAAACTACATTTTCCAAAAAGTCGTTTCCACAGGCTTGTCTAACAAGTATATAGGTTGACCCAGGGGTAAGCGCTTGAAAGCTGCACCCCAGATCTAAGGTTACCAGATAACTTTAGTTCACCAGGCACAAAATATTCCATGACAGGTTTTCCTTCTACAAAATGTTCTAATCGACAAGGTAAGTCTAATCGATTCAAGCTTTGAATGGAATGGACCTGAACTTCAGTCTGATGCCATAGAACTGCTGGTCTAATACTTTTTCTCTCAGGGCCACTGGAGCTCAGCAGGAAGAGTTTATCAAAGTGCCCAAATACACTTTTAAGCACCCCAGCACCTCAGGGGAGGGCTACCACCACCTCTGAAAAAACAACTAAGTCCCAATCTACATTGGGAGTTTCAGCAAGAAATCTCCAAAGCTACACCTAGCGCAACCAACTGAAGATTCTGGCCTTCGGTTCCATGGCTGTGGCTACAATTTCAACAATGACTCCCTCAGGAAGGCTTTTTCATCTCAAAGTGAAAAAGTCCCATTCTGCGTTGGGAATGGAAAAAATGTAAACTTTTTTTTACAGAAGAGAGAATAAGGGTCTGATTTAGATACTGCCAGACGGGTTACTCCATCATAACTGTGACAGATATCCCATCCACCAAAATGTAAATTCTATTGCATCCTATGGGAGTTAGATTTCGGTGGACGGGATATCAGTCACCGTTGTGACGTAGTAACCCATCCGCCAATATCTAAATCATGGGATCTACATTTCGGCAGACTGGATATCCGGCACAGTAGTGGAGAAGTAACCCGTCCGCCAATATCTAAATCAGGCCCCAGGTCACTTTCTACATTGGAGCTTTATCAACTCTTTCACTTCCAAATTTTCACTAAGACCAAACCACGTTTTGTATCTGACCCTGGATCCATCATGGTTGGCTGGAAATTACACCTTGGACTCTGTCTACAGCGTCCACTGACTTACACTGGGCACTTTATTTTTCCTGGAATTATTTAATTTAAATCTTTAAAAAAATAATATCTTTTGTTTCTCTTCCTGGATTTTTGCCTCTTCGGTCTTGCTGTACTCCTTAAAGCCTTCTCTGTATTTTAAATTCGGTTGTGTAGTTTTATTATGTTTTGTGTGATTTTTTTACAGTAGTGATAAACATGCTCCCTCCGCTGGGCGTAGGCAAGAGATGGCTGGTGAGAAGCAGGAGGACAGGGGCACTACTTCTCTCTGGAACCTTGTTAGTGGTCACTCCTGCATTCCTCTTGGTGGTGCCACTCTGGTTCCCAAAATGACGTTTGGCTTGTACCTTCAATTCTGGATGGGCCTAGCCATAAGACACTCCCCATAACCATTTCATTGAGATGAATACTCCCACTGACTCAAAGATGTTCCATTTCAAATTGAGATTGGAAAGGCTGTTTGTGGATCTCTACACATGCTACTGTTGGCACTCTATGGTCTACTGGTTGCTCCATTTTGGCCCATTACCATCCTTTTTGGATCACTGTAGGTTACCTAGAGACAATGATAGTGAACAGTGCCCACCCCCAGCAACCTGAGATCGAGTGTCTCAGTGCTAGGCATTTTGCCTGTCCATGCCACTGGGCCTATGAACATGTCTGCTGTGACCTGGGGGTATATGAATATTACCTAGTGGTGGTCGCCAGTAGGTAGTTCTAGTTAGGATCTAGTTTCCATAGAAAAAGCATTTTTAGTTTGGCCAATAACTTTGGAGCAGCTTGACAAATCTTGATGACATTTTCAAAACTTATACTTACATTGGTTCAGCAGCAAGGTTTTGGAGTGATCCGTCAAGCGGGGGCATAAAAGGGATAGTTGGGGGGCCTCCATACACTTTCCAGAGTTTTATTTTACTACAGCCCAAACCACTGGACAGAAATACACCAAATTTGGCAGAAAGCTAGCTTTTGGTCCAGAAAGCACACTTTTTATGATTTGCTGTAAATCCGTTCAGTAATTTCTGAGATATTAGAGTTTAAATAATATAGGTATTTAGGGACGTGGATCCTCTGCAGCAAGGCCCTGATTGGCTGGCTGCAACCTGAAAGAAAAGTTGTGGCCGCCATTTTGCTTGTCGCATCGGTTGAGCGTTGAGAAAGGAAGAGTGCAAAAACACATAGGGACACATAGAGGGGCCCTCATGGGCAAAAAATTTCAAATTTTTTTGTCCAATCCACGGATCTGTAGATGCCGAGAAAAAAATTAACAAAAAAAACACCTATTGCATTCAACCTCATACTGTACGCGTCCAATGGGCGTGCGCAGCATGGGTTTGGGAGCATCCTGGAAGGTTGGCCGCTGGGTTTGTGCATAGTCCCAGTCCTGCGGCTAATCCATGCCATACACAACCAAAGGCCACGTGCAGCGCTGGTTATATTTATGTGTGTACATGTCAAAACATTAGAAATTCACTGAAAAAAACAAAGGTTACAGGGACTTTATTGTTAGGTTCTGAATTCATGCACACAAAACCATAGAAATTCAGCAGCTATAGTTAAGGTTAACTGAAGTAACTCACATAAACAGGTGTCTAACGAAATGGCTAGACATTTAGAAGCAGAATAACGACAAGATGCTAAAAGCAGCCACATACCTGTTATGCACAGTACAAATACCTGAAATCACGACTAATGGCCTAGCGCTGGGGCTTTTGTGGCTGTTATTCTTTTGAGCATCCAGACGCAGGCAAGTAGGCATTTCAACCCTAATACGCTTAATTACATTAAAAGCGCTGAACAAGGCCTGGCAACTAAACTAAAGAGCCTAATTATAAAGTGCCATGTCATATTGTTGACCTAACGTAGTATTTATAAACAGCTGTACTACAAGTGATCTTTGTGTAAATCAGGATATAAAATAAGAGATCCTATTAGTGGTGATTAAAGACAAGAAGTTGATTAGAAACCAGAGGTTGAACTTAAAGTGCTAAGGCATGAAAGTGCCATGTTCTAAAATCTAAAAAGTGCAGAGCAGTCACAATAGTAGTACTAATAGAAAAATACCATTACCTACATCAGGATCCAGGCAGAGAAAAAAACTGGGGGCAGGACAGGCGGAATTCAGCACAGGGTCAGCAAGCAATGATAGGGGACGCAGCTTGTAGCCACATTGTAGTTGCAGAACACGCCTAGCAGTCTGCCCGTACTGTCTTATTGTTAACGAGCAGATTGGGGACTTACACACTCAAAGCTCCTAAAAACACAAATTCATGCCATAAGCTTACTCCAGGATCATAACCTTGAGGAGAATGAAGGGGAGATTTAATTCTTTAACAATTTAT